>NC_090812.1:103610665-104235665 GCF_000390325.3 Nicotiana tomentosiformis
CAGTTGTTGGTATTAATGAAGATGTAGATGAAACTAATAGAGTTGAAGAGTGAGAAGCAACTGCATCAAATGTAGTGCTGGTTGTTGGATTCTCGCCAACCAAAGACGGCAAGGACCCGATACTTATCCCCGCAGTACCGGGCACAATAATTGGTGCCCGAAAATGGGAGTTGACATTATCTACCAAATAAAACTCTCCCCGGTTGAGATGATTGGTGTTACAAACACTTAGTATAACTCTCTCAACAGGTCGAGCATCCTGTTGAGATGATGAAGATCGTTGTCTTCTATGTAGAGAAGATCCCTCATCACTAGCTTCTTCATCATCATCAATCATCACAGTGTCTATGACCGGGCGAAAAGAGGACCAGTCATTATTGCCACCGGAGATGACTCGGGGGCATCGATCTTTGCCCTCTTATTCTTTTCCCTGACCGCGGAGGAACGTCTTCTCTTTGGTTATTTATCCTCTGGCCGGGGACTCCGTAAAGAAGTGTTTGCACCCGAAACAGGCCCGGAGATACCTGTTTGAGTAAGTGCCTCCTGAAGCAGCCTCGCTGCATCAGCAAGATCAGCCAAGACGTCCTCCTCGGGGACAATAACAGAACCCGCAGGTAGACCTAATTTCGTGAACAAGTCAGAAGGGTTTAACTAACTTCTCCATATACAAAAAAATGGAATCAAGGTAAGTTAAAATTACCATGATTTTTGTCCTTCCACCCGTATTTAAGGGCCAGTTCTTTCCACAAAAGAGTTTCGAACATCATGACGTCCAAGATCTTTTGAACCCACCGGTCCAAGCCTTCCATCACCGGTGGGATCCATCGAGTTGCTAAAAAAAACGAAGGATGGAGGATCAATATGGCTATAAAAAAATATTTAGTAAAAGGAAATACTAAACAAAGAGCTTATGAGTGCGGTTCCAAGCGATCGGAAAGGATGAAGTCATTGTCGAAATGATGTCGTTGGTGGAGAATGCAACGAACTGTTCCATCTACCCACGGTCGTTGTCATCATCCATGCTAGATAGCAAAGTATGGTGGCCACGCTTGTAGAGGTTTATCATTCCCCCGCGGAAGATTTTGGGAGAATAGAGATTCATCATATGAGCTAAGGTTAACTCCTCTCCAATCTCCTGGCACAAGCGTAGAAGGCAGGCAACCGTCCTCCACACTAAAAGACTTACCTTTGCCAAACACACCTGGTAGCGAAGGCAAAATTCCGCAATCACGGAATCAAGCTCTCCACTGAAAGAAAACGCACCCAAAGTAAAGGGATACGTGTAAAAATATGTAAAACTTTCCTTGGGAAGGGTCACTCGCTCCGATAGATCAGGAGCAATGTTATCCAACTCATGGAAGCGACAGTCTTCCTTCACATCAAGAATACTGGAAGGACGAATGGAAGAAGGATACCTACTAACAGCCCATGTACGAGAGTTAGCAGTAGGAAATTTCTCTTCTAAGTCCTTTGTGGTACTGAGTCTCATTGGGATGATGGAACCCACCGTTGGAGGAGCAGAGTCCTCGGCTTTGTTCTTGTTCTTTGAAAAACCAGCACGCTGGGAGAAAGAAGCCATTGAATATGAAGAAGGAAAATGTTTTTGTTTGAAGAGAATTAGAGAAAGGATGGAGAACAAAAATGCAAATCAGAAGTTCGAGAAATTATGAAGTGCAAAAGAAAAAGAATGATGCGTATAAGTATAATTTTGGTGGCTAAATTCATGGCCATGATTACCTCGATAATCGATAAAAGTTGTGCTGAATCGTGGGATGACGCATGTTCGGGACATTAAATGCGGAGAGACGTGCGTCTAATCAACCTTCAGGAGTCTTCAGAGGGAGTTATAGTAATTCCCGCCAAAAGAGTATTTCTACCAACTTCCTGGTAATACAAAGTTATGTCATTGGAAAGTAGGGAGACTATCTGTATAAGGTGAAATATGATATGACACGTGGTCATCTAAAGGAAAGACACGTGGAACCCTAGACGTGGATGACCGAAGGCCGAACGCAGTCATTCCGCTTGTCACCAGAAGGGATAACGTTCATAAAGATGTATTAAATGCTCTGCGCCCGGTAGAATTTAATAAGGTATTCTACAACATTAAGAGCGACGACCCGTTATAGAAAATTTGACATTTATATTCACTGTTACATCTTCATCAATGTCCCTTATAATTGATATTAAAGGAGGGTACAATCCTAGGACCTCCCTCCCTAGACACAACTATAAATAGTGAGCCAAGTTATCATTGTAAGGGACACGAATTTTCTGGCTAAACTTACACTACATTCTATATAAAGCTTAATATAATCTTACTTTCTTATTTTTTGATCTCATCATTGCTGTGTCCGGAAACCTTGTTCCCGGAACTGCCATCTCTATTGTTTCATCTACATTTTAAGGCTAAGTATTGTACATTTCTTCAATTATTGCATTATTTTAGGATCAAATTAGTTCACTTGTCTAGAAATTACGTATAAATTCAACTGTACCGTTTTACTGGTAAACAAGTTTGTTTTCACTTTCAATTTGCTAGGCTTGAGGTAGGTCCCATCTTACTTGAATATTCTAGCATCCATTTTTTTGAATTTTGGTTAAATTATTTTTTCTTTGAATTCCCTCTCAAATTTAGGAGTATTTATAGTGTTTTCACACTTCCCTCCAGCGTGACTCGAACCCAACTGAGCAAGTATCACTTGTCTCGGTTATTTGTTAGCTTAACGGAAATGACATGCTAATCCTGATAGGAAAATGCATTACGGAGAATTATTAATGCATAAAATAAATACTGTAATTATAGCAAATTTAGGCGGTTTTGATATGTTCTTAAATTGTAATAATTGGCTATTATAGAGGATGATTTAGTTGAAGGATCAAGTAGGTTCGTCTGGAAAAAGACAACTCCCGAGGCAACGAAAGCAATGATGTAGGAATGTGCGTGAATGAATTATTACAGTTAAAATGGGTAGGAGAATTTCCTTACTGGAGGAAAGCAGGTGATATGATTGAGCCATTTAATCTAGGCAATCACCAAATATACCTACCTTACTGTTTAAAGTATATAAATATTTAAATAAATAGGCCATTCAGTCTTGTTACTTTTCCGTATCAAAATGTTGAATAATAAATTTTTAACGGTCGTGTTCTTTTAATTTTGACTTTTGAAGAATGAAAAGTGCTAAATATTTTTCGATAAAAGAAGATCATTTTCTCCTTTTCTTTTTTGGGTTTGAAGTCTAAGAAAAAGGAAGAGAAGGTTCCGGTGAGAATTGAAACTTGAATATATAAAAAATAAGTTAGGTAATATTATTACTATTTCGCGGACATCTCACAAAATTAGATTGATAAAAGAATTAACAATTCTACCAATAAGTTACCAGTAGTAATAAGTTTGAATGACGGATTTTATGCTTTATGAAATTTGTTTTTTGAGGCACAATACAATTGTGTACTTATCTTTTATTCCATCGTGAATTATTTGATTCTTGTTGGAAGGGACAACTCAAGACATCGGGTTTTCTAATTCCTGTCTCGTATCAGCATTCATTTGACGTTGCCCAAGAGACAACTTGAAAAATGAAACCACACAAAGGTTATGGTTTGGGCGGAGCTAGATTATAGTTTATGGTTCGGTCGAACTTAATCAGAAATTTTAGATTCGATCTCTTATTCTTAATCAGATGTCTCAAATTCGATCTATAAAGAACGTTTTTTCTTAAATTAATCTTAGCTTATACAAATTTGAATTAATCAGTGAGATTACTAAAAACCAAAAATCACTTGAGAAATGAAGCATAAATAGGAAGAGAAAAAGAAAGAGAATAAAAGGGGTGATTGAAGAGGGTATGATAAACGTGGGCCATATAGAAATGAAGAAGAATATTGTGTGTCTTGTGACGATTGAAGAGCCGTGGGCGTTACCACCGGCCAAGACGCCCCCACTTTCTAAAAGAGCCCACCAACTAGTTTTCTAACAAGTACTGTAGGAGTGCTACTTTATTCGTTTTCCACATTATTCAGATTTTGGCACCACGCATTGTGTGTCGATGCTGACCATTTTCCAGATGTGCGTGCTCTATGCCTGATTTATTATAAGACTTTTATTTCATCGTGTAAAAATATATTATTTTTGTAATCAACTTACCATTATTTTACGAATATTTATTACATCTCACCGGTATACGTACAAATAGTTATCCACCAAAAGTTAACATCGTATAAAAGTTATTTTTCAATTAAAGATAATTACAAATAATTTTAAATTAGTATTGATTGGTAGAAAAACCTATACAGTATATTTATTACCTATTATACAGTCTACAGTCTACTTCATAAGTTATGTCTATATTATTAACATTTTATTAATCCAATCTCAATCTTTCTTTCCCATCAACAATCATGCGACAAAGAATTTTGTAAGTTTATTTTTGTGGGACTTCCCTTACTTCGTGTTAAAAAGAAAATTGGAAAGGAAAAGGGGGTAAATTGGTAATTCTGAATTGGTGCGCAGTCATTAGAGTCAACGTTGGAATCACTGTAGAGTCCAGACACAGCATCTTCCAAATTTTCCAAATCCAAAAGACAATCTCGTCATTTTACATGGTGTAATTATGTCATTTACCATGTATCCGCAGGCAATAAATATATACTCTCTGTTTTAAATTAGACAAAATATTTTTTTTTTAGTCTGTTTCATTAATAAGTGATATATTTTTAAATTTAAAAATAATTTAATTTTAAATTTTTTATTTTATTCTTAATAAATTTTTTTTATAATTACACAAATATCATGGTCCTATAAAATTTTTACCCCTTAAACTTTTAATACTATAAGCTTCAAAATTAATAAGAAATTCCGTATCGAATCAAAGTATTTCATAAACGAATGGGATTAGTAAGAAATTACGAAATCTCAAACATAAAATAGGACAGGCGTTACTCCTAACTGTGTCTACTTTTTTGTCTCTTTCTTGTCTTTTTTGCCCCTGCTTTTCTCCTCTTCCCTACTACTATTGGACACTTTAGCTCATACAGTAGGTATCCCAGCGAAGCGTATCAAAAAGCCAAAGAAATTCCAGAGATATTTGAGAGAGATCTAACTGCATAATGGGTTGATACAGAAAAAACATAAACTAATAGAAAAATCAGAGTAATTGTTCAATTTTGCGGCTGGTAATCCCATTTTTGTTCTCCTTTTCTTGGTAATTTCTTATTCTCAAAAACATGAATTTATTCCATGATCATGTTAGTTTTTTAATTCAGTTCGAGTTTTTGTTGACTCTCAGTCAACCCTTTTATGGCTTTCTAATGTTTTATTGATCAAGCTGTGATTTTTAATGTATCCTTAAATTTGACTTGTTGCTTCTGGATTAAGCAACTACTTGTTGGTCTAGTATTGTGAATGATCTAACCCAGTTTTTTTCCTTTTTTCTGATTCAGTGATCTGCAGAGTTTGTTCAATCTTATGTTAAAAGACCCTTCTGTTTAGATTACAGCTCGTTGATCAGGTAATTTTATTCCTAATTAGCTTTTTTACAGTCTTTTTAGCCTTGACTATACTAATTTTTTTTTTGTAAAACTTGTTGTTTTATTCTTTAATCTTTATGTCCTTGCTTATACTTACAGGGAGTAATAAATCAAGATATGTAAGACCCATCACTGAGCTTTGAATTGGCTGTCTCAAAGTTCTAATATATTCCTTTCAGAGGCCATATTTTTTTCCTGGCTTATATTTGAGGAGCAATATGCATAATTTGTTATATGAAAATGGACTTGGATTTCAGTAATCTGTAAGTTTCCTCCTAATTATAGATTTTACAGTCTATAATTCGCCTCTACAACGTCAAATTTTAGTTTTAAACTGTGTGTTTCATTCCTTAATCTTCATTTTCTTGCTGTTATCTACAGGGACTGATAGAACAAGACTTATAAAATCTATCATTGAGCATTGAATTGGTTGTCTTGAAGTTCTAGTATATTCGTTTTCAGAAGTCGTATATTTTTTTCCTGGTTCACATTTGCCGAGTCTGGACTACATTTGAGGAGCAATCTGCATAATCTGTGATAAACTAGCAAAGATGGCAACTTTGTCGCATCAAGATTCTCGACGCATGTACTCTTGGTGGTGGAATAGTCACATTAGTCCCAAAAACTCAAGATGGTTACAGGAGAATCTCACAGGTACTGCTGTTTTCTTTCTTTGTTGCGGGAATAGAATTTTGCTTATGCTAGAGTTATCTAAGGAGAAATTCCCTGTTCTTTGAGGTGGTCATTAATGGAAGAATATATTGTTCTAGCTCGGCCTTTATTTCCTTTTAGTGAGAGTACTTTGCATGAAGCATTGATTTCGTGCCCACGCATCGTTCATGATTGTATCATTGTGGTAATGATTAAGGAGATCTCGCGGCGATCAAGATAGGATGGAGTGCTCTTTTTTAAATGTCTATCAATTTCAGAAATGGTAACGTCGTGTTATCGATCAAAAAGTCTTACAGGGATAGTAACATCGGTGTTGTTTACGAGGTGGAGTTATTGTTCTATTCCTAACATGCTCTTGATGGCTTTAAACCTCAATGCCTTATGTGCATTTCAGTTTATAAAATTTTGCAGATATCATCTCAAAATGTGGCTTCTCTTTTTTTCTCTAACTATTTCTCTCTCATATGGTGTTTCCTAAACAACTTCTAATACAATTCACTGTTCGCTTTGCTAGATATGGATGTCAAAGTCAAAGGAATGATCAAACTCATAAATGAAGATGCCGATTCTTTTGCAAGGAGAGCGGAGATGTACTATAAGAAACGGCCAGAATTAATGAAATTTGTAGAAGAATTCTATAGAGCATACCGTGCATTGGCTGAAAGATATGATCATGCAACCGGGGTGATCCGCCATGCCCACCAGACCATGACGGATCTAGGACTTGGAGACGATTCACCGGCGGGTTCTGATCCTCAAACACCGGAGCTAACCCCAATGCGCGGTCTTTTTGAACCTGAAGAGATGCAGAAAGGTGCTCTTGGAGTCGCTGCTCATGATCTCAAGAGCAATGGAGCATTCACAGATGAGTCACACTCTGCGATGAAAAGAAAAGTATTGAAGCAGCGCAATGATTTATTTGCTGATGGAAGGGTTAGGAAGGGTCTGGATTTTAGTGAGACAGAGGAGAAAGCAGCAGGAGTGCAGACCAATGAGAGAAACAGTTTCGAATCGCGAGCACTTCCAGATTCAGAGTGCAAGGTTGAATCTGAGGAGATTCTGACATTGAAGAAAGCTCTTGCCCGAGTGGAAGCTGAGAAAGAAGCAGGCCTTATTCAGTACCAACAGACATTGGAAAAGTTATCTCATCTGGAGTCAGAAATATCTCGAGCCAAAGAAGATTCCCGAGGATTTGGTGAACGAGCGAGCAAAGCTGAAGCTGAAGCCCAAACCTTAAAGGAGGCACTTTCTGCATTGGGAGCTGAAAAGGAGGCTAGTCTTCAGCAGTATCAGAAGTCCTTATACAGGATCTCTGAGTTGGAGAACACCGTCGCCCATTCCCAAGAGAACGCTGCTGTACTTGGTGAAAGAGCTGGCAAAGCTGAACTTGAAGCCCAATCTTTAAGAGAGGATCTCGCTAAGGTAGCAGCTGAAAAAGATGAAGCTCTTAAGCAGTATATGCAATCTCTTGAGATAATAGCAAAGCTCGAGAACAAATTACAGTGCGCTGAAGAAGATGCAAAAAGGTCAACTGAGAGGGCTGAGAAAGCAGAAAATGAGGTTGAATCTCTCAAACGAGACATACTAAAATTGACTGGGGAAAAAGAAGCTGCGGCTCTGCAGCTTCAGCAATGCTTGGAAACCATCTCCACTTTAGAGGAGAAGCTTTCTTGTGCCAAAGAGGAGGCCCAAAGGTTGAATGCAGAGATCAACGATGGAGTTGCCAAGTTAGAAGGTGCAGAAGGGCGCTGCCTTTTATTAGAAAGATCCAATAAATCTCTTCAGTCTGAGCTGGAATCTCTGGCACTGAAGATGGGTACCCAAAGTCAAGAACTTACAGAAAAGCAGAAGGAACTGGGAACATTGTGGACTTGTGTACAAGAAGAACGCTTGCGTTTTGTTGAGGCTGAAACTGCTTTCCAAACTCTGCAGCATCTGCATGCCAAAGCTCAGGAAGAAATGAGGGCGCTGGCTTCAGAGCTTCAGAACCGGTTACAGGTGTTAAAGGATTTGGAGACTCATAATCAAACATTGCAGGATGAAGTCCAGAAGGTTAAAGAGGAGAACAAGGACCTCAATGAGATAAACGTATCGTCAGCTATATCTATGAGGGATATGCAAAATGAGATATCTAGTTTTAGGGAAGTGAAGGGAAAACTCGAGGTAGAGGTTGAGCTTCGAGTGGACCAAAGAAATGCTCTTCAGCAAGAAATCTACTGCCTTAAGGAAGAACTTAACGATCACAACAAGAAGTTATTGTCTATTGTGACACAGGTGCAGGCAGTAGGCCTTGACCCAGAATGCTTTGAATCATCTGTCAAGGAGCTGCAAGATGAAAAGTCAAATCTGAACGAAACCTGTGAGAGGGAAAGAAGTGAAAAAGTAGCTCTTCTGGAGAAGCTACAAGTGTTCGAGGAGCTTCTTGAGAAAATCTCCATTCTGGAAAATTCACTGTCAGATTTGAGTGCTGAACTGGAAGCTGTGAGAGGAAGTTTACAGGCATTAGAAGACTCCTGTCAATCTCTTCTCGAGGAGAAATCTGCACTTCTCAATGACAAAGCCACTTTAACGAGTGAGTTGCAAGTAACCATTGAGAATCTGGAAAAAGTCTCAGCTAAGAATACCGTTCTTGAGAATTCCCTTTCTGATGCTCATGTTGAGCTTCAGAGTTTAAAGGTAAAATCAAAGAGCTTAGAGGATTCATGTGAAATACTAGTCAAAGAGAAAGCAGATCTTGCCTGTGAAAAGGAAAGTCTATTTTCTCAGTTGCAGGCTGCACAAGTTGCACTGGATGATCTGGAGGGAAGGTATTCAGGACTGGAACAGAGGCATTCAGCTTTGGAGAAAGAGAAGGAATTGACGCTTCATGCAATGGAGGAGCTGAGGATTTCTTTAGATGAAAAAATTTGTGAACACGACAGATTTGTCCACATGAGTGATGCACGGTTGGCTGGTATGGAATCAGAGATGCATCTTTTGCAGGAAGAATGTCAATTAACTAAGCAAGAGTTTGATAAGCTGCTCGAAAAAGCTACAGAGTCTGACATTCTCAACTTCACCTTACAGACATCCACCCTAGATCTTGAAGGAAAGGGTTCTTCTTTGCTGTGTGAGTATCAGAAGCTTTTTGAAGCATCTGCATTATCTAAAACTTTGATTTCTGATTTAAAGCAGCAGAATGTTGAACAGAAAATGGAAATGAAATCCTTGTTTGATCAAGTTAGTACTCTGAGAAATGGGATATTTAAGTTGCTGAAGGCTCTTGATATTGTTCCAAACCATGCATGTGAAGACAGGAAAGACCAAGTTCATCTTGACCATATTTTTCATAGAGTTGAAGTTGCTAATGAATCATTCTACAAAACTGAGGAAGAAAATCACCAAAGGGCTATTCAGATGAATGTTCTTGTCACATTACTGGAGCAATTAAAACTAGAGGCGGAGCATCTTGTTGCTGAAAAGACAATTATCGGGCAGGAGTCAAATATCAAATCGGCGCAATTATTGGCGTTGCAGAGTGATGCAACTAAACTCAAAGAGGGTAGTGAAGAACTGAAATTAAAAATCAGGGAGAAAGATCACAGAGGGGAACTGCTAGAAATTGAAAACTGTAACCTGGCAAAAGCGTTGCAGTTGGCAGAAGATGAGTTGAAGAGTGTTAAAAGTATGAGGGATCAGCTCAGTCTTCAAGTAAATGACGGCAAAAATCTTTTGTTTGAGAAGGATATTGAGCTTCAGGGAATGGAAGAGAAGCTTTATCTTACTGAAACTGAGAAATCTGTGTTGCATCAAATTTTGAAGAACTTGAGCAGAGAACTAATTGGGAGTAAAAGAATTCTGGAGGACCAAGAAATAAAGATTCTAAAGTTGTGTGCTAACAATAACCAATTGAGCACAGAAAAAGCACACCTTTTTGAGGCCAGTCAATTATTGAGGGAAGGACTTCAGCAATCTCGTGGAGAGCTTGAAAAACTGAAAAATCTGTTGTTTGAGAAGGAAATTGAGCTTCAGGGAATGGAACAGAAGCTTTATATTACTGAAACTGAGAAATCGGTGTTGCATCAAATTTTGAAGAACTTGAGCAGAGAACTAATTGGGAGCAAAAACGTTGTAGAGGACCAAGAAATAAAGATCCTAAAGTTGTGTGGTGACAATAACCAATTGAGCACAGAAAAAGCACACCTTTTCCAGGCCAGTCAATTATTGCGGGAAGGACTTCAGCGATCTCATGGAGAGCTTGAAAAACTGAAAATGCAGGAGGAAGCATTGCATACTGAGCTCCATAAGCAATTGAATGAGATTGACGCACATAAGTTAGAGATGAGTGTGCTTCTAGGTGAGTTGCAGGTCTCAATGTTCTACCAAATCCTTTACGAGCAGAAGATTCATGAGCTTGCACAAGCATGTCAAAGCTTCGATGTTCAGATCACTTCAAAGGATGAGGACATTAAACTTCTGAAAGAAAAAGTGAAAACTTTGGGTACTGAAAATGAAGAGCTTAACACTCAACTAGCTGCATATGGACCTGCAATCTTGTCTTTGAGCCAATGCATATCATCCCTAGAGAAACACTCCTATTTGCACGGGAAGCCCAAAAAGCCTGATACTGAGGACACAAAGGTAACTAACTGCTCCTACACAAATCCTCTGCTTGGCTTCTTTTAGCTGGACACTAGGGTAAGTAATAGTATAATATTAGAAAGCTCCTGGAATAATCTTGTCCATTAATATGTTAATTGGTTGCTGATATATTATATGTATGTATGCATGTATGTATGCATGTGTATATATGTTAGTGTTATGCCACAAGATGCTTCTCAATCGAAGAAAAACACATTCTCAATTGTATTTTGTGGAATTTATTTCAACAGTTTTATCATCTTCTATCCTCTCCATCTCTGTGTGGTAAGTTGCGATATGTTAACTAATATATGATGGACCTTGATATTTCGCATAGACAATATCATGATCAAGCTTAGGTATTTATTTCCACGAATTTAGTGACAAGAAACTTCGTTACTCCTGGTGGTGATAAATCTTCTAGTGTAGGGTAAAAATATCAGAAATATTTGTGTACAAAAGTAGACCCGTGCATGATGCTCCTGCAACTTGAAATCTAGGGAAATTAGATTAATGCAGTCTTAGCACTGTATTCTAAAGGTTATTCTGAGGAATTTAAACCTTAGAGATATGTACAAATTGAGGTTTTCTGTTTTCTATGTATAGGTGAGCTAAAGATTATCTTGGCTTATTTTCAGGACATTGTTGTAGCATATCCAGTTGACAGCTCTCATTTGGAAGACAATGAAGATGCTGTGGCGACCGATGCATTTTTGGACCTGCACGGATTGGAAATAAGAGTTCGAGCTGTTGAGAAGGCATTGGTCGAAATGGAGCAGCTTTTGGGGCAGGAAAACATTAACATGCAAATCAAGCTACAGGCTGCAATGCAACAGATTGAGGAGTTAAAGTCAAAGAGCAGCCTCCGTAAAAGAAACTCAGCACCTAAATCTGAAATATTTGAGGCAGAAAGTGGAATATTGACCAAGGATATCATGCTTGACCACGTATCCGAGTGTTCGTCCAACAGAATTGGCAGGAGAGAGGAACAGGCTGAGACTAATAATCTAGTTTTTGACCTATGGGATCCTGCCAATCCTACCGTTACTGGTAAAGCAAAGTTGGATGATACTCCAAATGCTGAAAATGATATTGATTTCCATAAGCGTGTCATATCAGTGAAGACAAAGTGTCAAAATCCTGCTTCAGATGAGTTAGGTGAGAAGGATTCGAGTGAGGGAAAATTGAACATCTC
The DNA here is from genome assembly GCF_000390325.3 of Nicotiana tomentosiformis. NCBI lineage: Eukaryota > Viridiplantae > Streptophyta > Magnoliopsida > Solanales > Solanaceae > Nicotiana > Nicotiana tomentosiformis. Next base: position 103,622,685 of record NC_090812.1, read on the forward strand.
AAAAAGATCAAGAGAATCCACTCAAGAGGGAAACAAGAGGAAGGTCTTAGAGAGGCTCGATTCGGATGTGCAGAAATTGACGAATCTTCAGATCACAGTAGAAGACTTGAAGAGGGAACTTGAGATTACTGAGAAGGGGAAAAGGGGTAAAGCTGTAGCTGAATCGGAAACTCTCAAAGGACAGCTCAATGAAGCTGAGGCTGCTATTCACAAGTTATTCGATCTTACTGGTAAGTTGATGAAAAACATGGAAGATAGCTTCGGGTCTTCTGATATGAAGTTTGCATTGGAGTCGGAAGAGATTGGAAATGTTAGTAGGAGGAGAACATCAGAACAGGCACGAAGAATATCTGAGAAAATTGGGCGGTTGCAATTGGAAGTTCAGAAGTTGCAGTTTGTTTTACTGAAACTCAACGACGAAAGCAAAGGAAATAGTAACGCCTCCGAGACAAAAAGAAGGGTTCTATTGCGAGATTATCTTTATGGCGGAGTTAGAAAAAGCAACAGGAAAAAGAGAGCTCCATTTTGTGCATGCATCCAACCTCCAACTCAAGGAGATTGAAGTTTTAAATGATGCATGCAGTTTACATATGTTAGTTGACTAGTTTATAGTTTTCACTTGTGTCCATATACTTGTTTTAGTTTCGCAATGAATATATTCAGAACCTCAACCTCTTTTGATATAATTTGCTGTATATTCACGTCCAGTTAAAAGATGCAGCCTTTTTATTTATGATTGTTTTCTTGTTTGGCGCTGAGTTTGTCTCAAATAATTGGGTTGTCCCTGTATATATTTTTTCAACATCAGTTACTTGTGTACATGAATTTGGATAAAACCTGATTGGCTGTATCATGTATGTATATTTGTCTCATGTATAATATCTTGGATAAAGCAAAATCTCTTAAAAGAAAACAGGTGCATTTCCTAGGTTGAAGCACAAAAGCGAATAAAGTACTTGAGTCAAATATGATTGCCGGAATCTTGGCATTATTAATTCCAGTTATTATGAACGTTTACGTGTAATTATCTTTTATGTAATCAGATGGTGTAAAAATTCTTTTTGCACAGTTAATGTATAAACGTTAAACTCTTTTTATTTGTGAATTGCAATCCCTGAGTATTAGATTTGTGGCTTTGTAAAACCCAGTGTAGCTGGCTTTACTACATTATTGGCTTTACTACATTATTGGTGGTAGTTTGAGTTGTGTATATCTCTAATCCTTAATACTAACAATTGATACACCCAAGAAACTGAAAAAGAAGTCCTGCAATTTTCTTCAAGTTACTTGTTACCAGGGCAACAATTTGAGTCCTTACTCCAATCCATCATTAAACCATTAATACGAAAAGGAAAGGAGAAAAGGAGAATTGAAAAGGAAAGAAAAACTAAAAGAGTGCTCCAATCTTGAATTGCTTGGCAGCAAAATTGTTACAGGAGATCACAACAATCCCGATCAGTTTCTCACGTCTGGTCTATCAAATTTGGAGTGAGATAAGGAGATTTGCAAAGCTAAAAAGGTTCTGTTGGCATGAAATAGATTTTTCATTGGCTTTGGAATAGTACTCGGAATTGTATGTAAGGAAATTTTGGGTCCACCCATAAGAGATACTTTAAGGCCCAATAAAGTTATTAATTAACTCTAATATTCTCTATAAAAGTACACTTACAGTGTACAATAAAACAGACTCTCAATAGTATTTTCTACACTCTCTTCTCCTAAAATCAGACTAGGGTTTAGACTGTGGAATTTGGGGTTGATCCAACACACTGTGACAACCACCGCCAACCAATAATTCCAGCCGTGGTTCATCTTTTCGTTCCGTTTTCGTTATGCGAACAAGTAAGTTCTTATTTTACAATTCACGCGCTATCTAATGTGTTCAGTTTAACGCATTCCTTCATTGGTATCATAGCAATCCCTGGCATAGTGACTCCTTTTGTCACAATTATAATATTTCAATTTAGCAACTTTGACACGTTTGGGATGTCTACTCTTGCCTTTTTCAGTATAGCAGGCTGAGCTGGCTGAGCTTGAGGTGGCCCTCTCTTCTTTCCCCAGTTCTTTTTCTTTGAATCGCTCTTGGTTTTGGAGGTTGTTGCCATGTGCAACTCAGCTATTGGCTTTGCAGCCTCAAGTCGTTCCTCCTCTAACTCAAGATGCCTCCGGACATCTTCTAGAGTTGTTATTTTTCTCATTAAGGGTCAAATGCATTTTCATATGATCCCAAGAACTAGGTAAAGAACGTATGACAACTTGAATTTTTTGTTCATCAGTCAACACATGATGCAAGATCAAGAAAGCTAAAAATTCAAGAAATTCAAGAAGTCCAAAAATTCATCCAAGATTGGGATTTCTTTTCCTTAAAGATTTGGATTTCTTATTTCTTGTTTCCTAGTAATTTAATTTTTGTTTTAGTAGGATTATATTTGTAGTTCTAGTCAAACTAGGATTGTTAGGTTGTATCCCATTCCTACTAGAATTCTTTTTCCTATTTTAGTTAGGATAGATTTTCTTAACCTTATTCTTATTCTAGTTTAATCAGGATTAGTTCCTTAACCTTATCAATTTTACTCATTGCAAGGCCTATTTAAAAGGCTTAATATGCTAAAAATAAAGATGGGTGATTAGTGTTTCTAATCTCTTGCTTCAAAATTATGATTTACTTTTTATTTCACTGTTCTTCCTTTATTCAATGCTTCTTGCAATCTTGCGGGATTGAAGAACGTGTGGGTGATGTTCTTTTCATCTTACATTCTTTTAATGTGAGTTTGAAGAACACTTTCGCTAGTTTTGTGAAAAATCTTAGCGGGGTGCTTTTATTTTTCTCTCTTCTTTATACTTGAGAGGTGCAAAACCTTGAAAGTACATCAATTTGGTATCAGAGCGCAAGTTCCAGGTCCAAATTCTTAACTTTCCGTCTTATTCATCGTGTTACCAAACAAGAAAATAGCAAGTTCATGCTCTTCTTCAATGGATCTTCAATTAAAAATTCAGAAATTAAGAACTATAGTCCTTGAACGAGACAATGAAGAAATTAAATTGCAGCTAAATAGCTTGACCGAATCAATAAGGAATATGAGTGAATTGGTTGAAGGTTTGGTGCTTCAATCACCACATAACAAACCAGTGTTACTGCCACGTCTACCACTTTGGTATCCACCAATTCAATCACACAGAGCAAGATATATTGAGCATGATGAAGAGGTTGAATTCAATCAAGGCATAAGAGTACCAAGGAACAATGTCCAATATGAAAAATATTCAAATAATCAACGGAGTGAAGAAGACGAAACTAATGAAGATGTTTATCAAAGAGACAAAAAATATACATTGGATCCACAAGTTGAGGATTTACCACCAAAGGTTTATGACGATCCATTGGAGTATCCAGCCATGTGTGTCACTGAATTTCTGCCTTTTAGAAATGCTCAACACAATATTGACTTGGTTGTTGACTTTATCATTCCAAACAAGTCAACATATTGCGTTAATCCTAAAGTCCATAAAAATATATTAGAACAAGAGGAAAAATTATCTATAAAGGAGTGGATAATAGAGCGTTTGAGTCCATATATTGGAGAAATAAGATGTCTTAACGTCATAAATATATGTGGCTATCATCAAAGTGATTGCTGGTGTACGAGCGATGCAATTGATGCATTCCCAAGAAGAGCGTTGATCTTCATGCTTAACTTAAAGCTAGACATGAAGTTGGTTCAGTTTACACCAATAACTTCATATAGTAAGTTGAAGTTGAGAGTAAACATAGAAATATTACATGGTTAAGACTTGGTAGAAAGTTAAAACTTAGAAAGTGGGATTTAGTTCGATCACATGCTAAATTTTCTTACAACGTGAAAAAGCTCTATAATATGCTAGCAAAGTGTAACTTGAAACCTGGTAAGCGTTGGGTCCCCATTCTTATTATAGAAAATCTTGCGCCATCTATGGAAGCTGTTAGACTCGAGGACGAGTCATTTTCAATCAGAGGAGAATGATGCAACATCAAGAAAGCTAAAAATCCAAGAAATTCATGAAGTCCAAGAATTCATCCAAGATTGGGATTTCTTTTCCTTAAAGATTGGGATTTCTTATTTCTTATTTTCTAATAATTTAATTTTTATTTTAGTAGGATTATATTTATAGTTCTAGTCAAACTAGGATTGTTAGTTGGTATCTCATTCCTACTAGAATTTTTTTCCTATTTTAGTTAGTGTCACGACCCAAATTTCTCTCCGTAAGATGTCGTGACGGCATCTAGTCTCTAAGACTAGGTAAGCCTAACAATTATGCGAAATAACTGAATATAAAGGTGAAACTCAACCTCAACATCTGCAATAAATAAGAACTGCGATTCAAAATAGTTAAAACTCCCAAAACCCGGTAGAAAGAAGTCACAAGCTCTAAAGAGAAAATGCTAAGTATCTCTATACATCAGAGTCTAATAAAAATAAAGAAAATAATATAATAAGGGTAGAGGGGGACTCCGAGGTCTGCGGACGCTGGCAGATATACCTTGAAGTCTCCACGTATGGCTATCTCACTAGTACCTGGTCTGGTAAGCAGTACCTGGATCTACACAAAAAGATGTGCAGAAGTGTAGTATGAGCACACCACAACGGTACCCAGTAAGTGCCAAGACTAACCTCAGTAGAGTAGTGACGAGGTAAGGTCAGGGCCCTACTGGAAATAATAGGAAACAAGGTAGAAGATATGATAATGTAATGAAATGACTAATAAGTGAGCAATGAGAAATTACAGAAAGATAACAACACAGCAAATAGAGGCAAACAACAGGGGCGCTCCCGAGGTACCGCCTTGTAGTCCCAAATATAAATACACAATAGAGGCATTCCCGAGGTACCGCCTCGTAGTTCCAAAAGTAAATATGCAACAGCGACGCTCTCGAGGTACCGCCTTGTAGTCCCAAAAGTAAACACACAATAGGGGCGCTCCCGAGGTACCGTCTCGTAGTCCCAAAAGTAAATATGCAACAGATAACCAACGGGACAATGTAATTATAGCAAGGAATCCTACAGTTAAAGATCGAATACAAAATCAAAGAAGAAGGTAATCCAACTAAGCATGTTCCACAAATTACAAGTAATAGATAAGACACGTAGACATGCGACATTAGGTTAAACATGATGATTATGCATGCTAGAGTAACTCACTTAAGGAATTAAAAAGAAAACTACTCAGCAAGAACTGGATATTCAATATTTAACCCGAGTACGCACTCGTCACCTCGCATACACGGCCTTTACATATTGAAAATAACATAACAGTACAAAAACCTAAGGGGAGTTTCCCCCCACACAAGGTTAGACAAGTCACTTACCTCAAATCTCGCTCAATCAATCAATAAGAATGCCTTTTCCTCGACTTTCCAACTCTGATCGGCTTGAATATAGCCAAAACAATTACATACTATAAATATAACTATAAGAAACTAATTTAAATAATGAAATTACGATTTAGCAAAGAACTATAAAATAGCTCCAAAAAGTCAACCTAGGCCCACGTCTCGGAACCCGACAAAATTATAAAATCCGAATACCCATTTGATAATGAGTCCAACCATACAAGAATTACTCAAATTCGACCTCATTTGGCCTTTCAAAACCCAAAATTTCAGTCTAAGAACTTTCACATCCCCCCCCCCCCCCAAATTCTTTCAACCCAAATCCTTAAATAAATTAAGAAATTAATGATAATTTAGTGGATACTAATAAAAAATGAGTGTAGAATCTTTATCCTAATATTTCCTCTGAAAATCTCTCGAATAATCGCCACAAACCGAGCTCTCTAGGTCCAAAAATGGATAATGAAATCAAACCCTCGAAAAAATCTCCTTTTCTGCCCAGTCAAACCACATTTGCGGACAAGGTATCGCTTCTGCAATGCCGCACCTGCGGAAAAACCATCGCAGGTGCGGAAATCACCCTAGTCCAGGTCTTCTGCTTCTGCGGGACCGCTTCTGCGGGAACGTAACTGCACCTGCGACCACTGGCGCTTCTGTGGAAAATATCCCGCTTCTTCGACCACTGCTGGGCAAGGCCAGCTCCACATCTGCGACTAAAACCTCGTTTATGCGAGCCTGCACTTGTGGCAAACCCCACCGCAGGTGCGATGATACCAGAACCAGCCCAACACCAGCAATCCTCTAAGTCCAAAAATGATCTGATGACAATCCGAATCACACCCGAGGTCCCCGGGACCTCAACCAAATATACCAACCAGTCCTAAAATATCATACGAACTTAGTGGAGCCTTTAAATCACATCAAACAACGCGTAAAATACGAATTGCACATCGATTTAAGCCTAGTGAACTTTAAAACTTCTAACTTCTACATCCGATACCGAAACTTCTCAAATCAAGTCCGATTGACCTCCAATTTTGCACACAAGTCATAACTGATATTATGGAACTACTCCAACTTCCGAAATCAGAATTTGACCCCGATATCAACAAGTCCACTCTCGGTCAAATTTTTCAAAAATCATCCAATTTTCCAACTTTCGCAAATTAACGCCGAAATGTCCTACGGACCTCCAAATCAACATCCAAACACGCTCCTAAGATCAAAATCACCATATGGAACTATTGGAATTGTCAAAACTTCATTCCGGAGTGGTCTTCACACAATTCGAACTACAATCAATTCCTACGACTTAAACTTCTATTTTAGGGGCTACGTATCCCATTTCACTCCGAAACTAAAAACCAACCCTCCCGGCAAGTCACATAACCAAAGAATGAAATAGAGGGAGCAATAAATAGGGGTGCATAGATAATTCTCTCAAAACGATCGACCGGATCGTTACATCCTCCCCCTCTTAAAACAAACATTCATCCTCGAACGAGTATAGAGACATACCTGAAGTGGTGAAAAGATGAGGATAACGGCTGTGCATATCATGCTCGGTCTCCCAAGTCGCCTCATCGACCAGATGACCCCTCCACTGAACCTTCACTAATGCGATGTTCTTTGACCTTAACTTTCGGACCTGCCTGTCCAAAATGGCTACCGGCTCCTCAACATAAGATAGATCCTTGTCCAACTGGATTGAGATGAAGTCTAAAACATGAGATGGATCGCCGTGATACTTTCGAAGCATGGAAACATGGAACACTGGATGAACTGCATAGAGACTAGGTGGTAGTGCAAGTCTGTAAGCCACCTCTCCAACCCTCTCAAGAATCTCAAAAGGCCCGATATACCTAGGGCTCAACTTGCCCTTCCTCCCGAACCTCATAGCACCCTTCATGGGCAAAACACAGAGCAAGACCCACTCCCCAACCATGAATGCAACATCGCAAACCTTCCGATCAACATAACTCTTCTGTCTGGATTGGGCTGTACAAAGTCGATCCTGAATTAATTTAACCTTTTCCAAAGCATCCTGAACCAAATCTGTACCCAATAGCCTAGCCTCACCCGGCTCAAACCAACCTACTGGAGACCGACACTGTCTACCATACAAAGCCTCATACGGGGCCATCTGAATGCTCGTCTGATAACTATTGTTGTAGGCGAGCTCCGCAAGTGGCAAGAACTGATCCCAAGAACCCCCAAAATCCATCACACACACACACACAAAGCATATCCTCCAATATCTGAATAGTGCGCTCGGACTGTCCGTCCGTCTGAGGGTAAAATAATATACTCAACTCCACCCGAGTACCCAACTCATGTTGTACGGCTCTCCAGAACCGCGCTGTAAACTGCGTACCCCGGTCAGAGATGATAGATACCGGCTCACCATGAAGCCTGACAATATCGCAAATGTAAACCTGAGCCAGCTGCTCCGAAGAGTAATTAGTAACCACAAGAATGAAATGAGCTAACTTGGTCAGTCTATTCACAATCACCCAAACTACATCGAACTTCCACTGAGTCCGTGGGAGCCCAATAACTAAATCCATAGTGATCCATTCCCATTTACACTCCGAAATCTCTAGCTTCTGAAGCAGTCCACCTGGCCGCTGATGCTCATACTTCACCTGCTGACAAATTAGGCACCGAGCTACATACTCCACTATGCCTTTCTTTATCCGCCTCCACCAATAGTGCTGCCTCAAGTCCTAATACATCTTCGCGGCACCTAGATGAAAGGAGTACCACAAACTGTGAGCCTCCTAGAGAATTAACTCATGCAAACCATCTACATTTGGCACACATAGCATGCCCTGTATCCGTAATACACTGTCATCTCCAATAGTGACTTCCTTGGCATCACCGTGCTGAACCGTGTCCTTAAGGACAAGTAGATGAGGGTCATCATACTGATGCTCTTTGATATGATCATAAAGAGAAGACTGAGAAACCACACAAGCCAAAACCCTGCTCGGCTCAGAAACATCCAATCTGACAAACTGGTTGGCCAAGGCCTGAACATCCAAGGCTAAAGGCCTCTCTGCTACTGGTAGATATGCTAAACTGCCCAAACTCTCTGCCTTACGACTCAAGGCATCGGCCATCACATTGGCCTTCCCAGGATGATAGAGAATAATGATATCATAATCCTTAAGCAGCTCCAACCATCTCCGCTGCCGCAAGTTAAGATCCTTCTGTTTAAACAAATGCTGTAGACTCCGGTGGTCGGTGTAGACCTCACAAGGGACACCACACAAATAGTGCCGCCAGATCTTCAAGGCATGAATAATAGCTGCTAACTCGATGTCGGGGACAAGATAGTTCTTCTTATGCACCTTCAGCTATCTAGACGCGTAGGCAATCACCCTACCATCCTACATCAACACTGCACCAAGACTAATGCGCGACGTATCACAATACACCGTATAGGACCCCGAACTAGTAGGCAACACCAATACTGGGGCTGTAGTCAAAACAGTCTTGAGCTTTTGAAAGCTTTCCTCATACTCCTCGGTCCACCTGAACAGAGCACCCTTCTGGGTCAATCTAGTCATAGGTGCTGCAATAGACGAGAAACCCTCTACAAATTGACGGTAATACCCCGCCAAGCCAAGAAAACTTCGGATCTCTGTAGTTGAGGATGGTTTGGGCCAACTCTGCCCTGCTTCAATCTTCTTCGAATCTACCTTGATCCCTTCACTCGATACTACATGACCAAAAAATGCCATTGACTCTAGCCAGAATTCAAACTTCAAAAATTTTGCATACAACTTCTTTTCTCTCAAGGTCTGAAGCACGGTCCTCAGGTGCTGCTCATGATCCTCCTGGCTCCAGGAGTACACCAGAATGTCGTCAATAAACACAATGACAAAAGAGTTAAGATAGGGATAAAATACATTGTTCATCAAGTGCATGAATGCTGCTGGGGTATTGGTCAGCCCAAAAGATATCACAAGGAACTCGTAATAACCATATCGAGTCATAAAAGTAGTCTTCGGGATATATGGCTCCCGAATATTCAACTGATGATAGCTTGAATGCAAGTCGATCTTAGAGAACACTCTGGCACGCTAAAGCTGATCAAATAGGTCATCAATACGTGGCAATGGATACCTATTCTTCATTGTAACCTTGTTCAACTGGCGATAATCAATACACATTCACATAGAACCATCCTTCTTTCTTACAAACAAGACAGGAGCACCCCAAGGCGACACACTGGGCCGAATGAAGCCCTTATCAAGCAACTCTTGCAACTATTCCTTTAACTCCTCCGACTCTGTTTGGGCTATACGATAGGGTGGAATAGAAATGGGCTGTGTGCCCGGTAACAAATCATTACCAAAGTCGATATCTCTGTCGGGCGGCATGCTCGAAAGATCCGCCGGAAATACGTCTGGATAATCCCTCACTACCTGAAGTGACTCGACTGTAGAAGTGTCAGCACTAACATCCCTCAGATATGCCAGATATGCATTGCGCCCCTTCTCAACCTTCCGCCGAGCCTTTAGAAATGAGACCACCCTACTAGGAACATAATCTAATGTACCTCTCCACTCTAGCCGTGGTAGACGTGGCATAGACAACGTCACTGTCTTGGCGTGACAATCCAGGATAGCGTGATAGGGCGACAACCAGTCCATGCCCAAAATAACATCAAAATTCACCATACTGAGCAACAATAAATCAGCTTTAGTCTTAAAATCACTAAGAACAACCAAACACGACTGATACACACGGTCAACAACAATAGAATCACCCATGGGTGTAGATATATAGATAGGAGAACTCAGAGAATCACGAGATACACCCAAATACTGAGCAAAATAAGATGACACATAGGAATAATTGGAGCCTGGATCAAATAAGACGGATGCATCTCTATGAAAGACCGGAACAATACCTGTGATGACAGAATCGAATGCAACTGCCCCTGTCCTAGCAGGAAGGGCATAATATCTGGCCTGGCCTCTCCCTCTAGGGCGACCTTTACCTGTCTTACCTCCACCTCAAGCTAGCTGTGCAGGTGGAGTGGTAGCTGATGTTGTAACCATAGCCTGAGGACCCATTGGAGCACACGGTGCCTGAGTGGTAGGTGGAGGTGCACCCCTCCTGAGTCTGGGGCAATCCCTCACCATATGACGAGTGTCACCACACTCAAAAACAAGCTCTCGGAGGACGTGGCTGCTGTGACTGGCTCGGGCTTGATCGGCTGGACTGACTGCTGAAAGTATCCCATACAGGAGGTGCACTAGACAACGGCGGTGCATAATAAGAAGCCTGTGGCCTAGGAGTGGCTGGAGTACCGCTGGCGGCTGGAAGTGTTGAATAAACAGGGCGACCCACATAGCCCCTACCCTGACGAGCTGCAGCTGGGGCACGAGTACCACTATATGTGCCAGACTCTCGAGACCTCTTGGCCTCTCTCTCCTCCCTCTCTCGAGTCAACATACCCTCCAATCTCCTAGCAATCCCCACTACCTGCTGGTATGCGATGTCCATTTTCAACTCTCGGGCCATGCTAAATCTGATACTGGGGTTGAGCCCCTCAATAAATCGACGAACCTGCTCCCGAACAGTAGCAACCAAGGCTGGTGCATGCATGGACAAATCACTGAACCAGACCACATACTCTGACACGGTCATAGAACCCTGGCACAACTGATCAAACTCTGCGTGCCATGCATCTCTGAGACTTTGGGGGATATACTCGCTCAAGAACATATCTAAGAACTAAGTCTAAGTGAGTGAAGCTGCCTCGGCCGGACTATCCAACTCATATGATCGCCACCACTGATAGGCCACTCCTCTAAGCTGGAACGTAGTGAAAGAAATCCACTAGACTCTGCAACACCCATAGTACGGTGGATACGGTGGCACTCCTCAAGAAAACCCTGGGCATCCTCTGACGCCAAGTCACTGAAAGTAGGAGGGTGGTACTTCTTGTACCTCTCGAGCCTAAGCAGCTCCCCCTCAAAAACTGCTGCCCTAATCTCGGGCTGAACTGGAGCTACCGGCTGCATCGGTATGACCTCAGAAACCTGGTCGACCTGGAACCGCTGCTCTGGGTTATGGACGGCGGGAGTCTATGCTCCTCCCCGGCCTACGATGTGGCGGGAGCAAGTGGTATCAACTCTGCCTGAGCTAACATACTGAACATGCTCAGAATCTGGGTGAGGGTTTCCTGGAGGGCTGGTGCATTAACAGGCGTCTCAGGTGCCTGCCCTCCAACTGGAGCTACTGGTGGCTCCTCTGTAGCAGCTCGTGCGGGTGCTCTGGCTGCACCACGTGGACGTCATCTGCCTCTACCCCGGCCCCGGCCTCTCACGGCTTTAGTAGGGGGCGCAAGTGTCTGGTCATCTGATCTAGCTGTACGTGTCCTCACTATCCGTGAGAGAATAGAAAGACAGAAATTTAGAATCTGAAGTTAAAATCTCGCACGATAAGGAATCAAAGAAGTGAAGCTTTTCCTAACAATTCCATAGCCTTCCGAAGATAAGTACAGACGTCTCCATACCGATCCGCGAGACTCTACTAAACTTGCTTGTGACTCATAACACCTATAAAACTAGAGCTATGATACCAACTTATCACGACCCAAATTTTCCTCCGTAGGATGTCGTGACGGCACCTAGTCTCTAAGACTAGATAAGCCTAACAATTATGCGGAATAACTGAATAGAAAGGTGAAACTCAACCTCAGCATCTGAAATAAATAAGAATTATGATACAAAATAGTTACAACTCCCAAAACCTGGTAGAAATAAGTCACAAGCTCTAAAGAGAAAATACTAAGTATCTCTATACATCAGAGTCTAATAAAAATAAAAAAAACAACATAATAAGGGTAGAGGGGGACTCCGAGGTCTGCGGACACTGGCAGATGTACCTTGAAATCTCCACGTACGGCTATCTCACTGGTACCTGGTCTGGTAAGCAGTACCTGGATCTGCACAAAAAGATATGCAGAAGTGTAGTATGAGCACACCACAACGGTACCAAGTAAGTGCCAAGCCTAACCTCAGTATAGTAGTGACGAGGTAAGGTCAGGGCCCTACAAGAAATAATAGGAAACAAGGTAGAAGATATGATAATGTCATGAAATGACTAAGAAGTGAGCAATGAGAAATTACAGAAATATAACAACACAGCAAATAGAGGCAAACAACAGGGGCGCTCCCGAGGTACCGCCTCGTAGTCCCAAATGTAAATACACAATAGAGGCATTCCCGAGGTACTACCTCATAGTCCCAAAAGTAAATATGCAATAGGGACGCTCTCGAGGTACCGCCTTGTAGTCCCAAAAGTAAACACACAATAGGGGGCGCTCCCGAGGTACCGCCTCATAGTCCCAAAAGTAAATATGCAACAGATAACTAACGGGACAATGAAATTATAGCAAGGAATCCTACAGTTAAAGACCGAATACAAAATCAAGGAAGTATGTAATCCAACTAAGCATGTTGCACAAATTACAAGTAGCAGATAAGACACGTAGATATGCGATATTAGGCTAAACATGATGACTATGCATGCTAGAGTAACTCAGTTAAGGAATTAAAAAGAAAACTACTCAGCAAGAACTAAATTTTCAACATTTAACCCAAGTATGAAATCGTCACCTCGCGTACACGGCCTTCACATATTGAAAATACCATAACAGTACAAAAACCTAAGGGGAGTTTCCCCCACACAAGGTTAGACAAGTTACTTACCTCAAATCTCGCTCAATCAATCAATAAGAATGCCTTTTCCTCGACTTTCCAACTCTGATCGGCTCGAATATAGCCAAAACAATTACATACTATAAATATAACTATAAGAAACTAATTTAAATAATAAAATTACGACTTAGCAAAGAACTATAAAATAGCTCCAAAAAGTCAACCTAGGCCCACGTCTCGAAACCCGACAAAATTATAAAATCCGAACACCCATTTGATAATGAGTCCAACCATACAAGAATTACTCAAATTCGACCTCATTTGGCCTTTCAAAACCCAAAATTTCAGTCTAAGAACTTTCACATCCCCCCCCCCCCCAAATTCTTTCAACCCAAATCCTTAAATAAATTAAGAAATTAATGATAATTTAGTGGATACTAATAAAAAATGAGTGTAGAATCTTTATCCAAATGTTTTCTCTGAAAATCTCTCGAATAATCGCCACAAACCGAGCTCTCTAGGTCCAAAAATGGATAATGAAATCAAACCCTCGAAAAAATTTCCTTTTCTGTCCAGTCAAACCACATTTGCAGACAAGGTATCGCTTTTGCGATGCCGCACCTGCGAAAAAACCATTGCAGGTGCAGAAATCACCCAAGTCCAGGTCTTCCGCTTCTGCGGGAATGCAACCGCACTTGCGACTACTGGCACTTCTAGGGAAAATGTCCCGCTTCTTCGACCACTGCTGGGCAAGGCCAGCTCCGCATCTGCAACTAAAACCTCGCTTATGTGAGCCCGCACCTGCGGCAAACCCCACCGCAGGTGCGATGACACCAGAACCAGCCCAACACCAGCAATCCTTTAAGTCCAAAAATGATCTGATGACAATCCAAATCACACCCGAGGCCCCCAGAACCTCAACCAAATATACCAACCAGTCCTAAAACATCAAACGAACTTAGTCGAGCCTTTAAATCACATCAAACAATGCGTAAAATACTAATTGCACATCGATTTAAGCCTAGTGAACTTTAGAACTTCTAACCTCTACATCTGATACCGAAACTTATCAAATCAAGTCCGATTGACCTCCAATTTTGCACACAAGTCATAATTGATATTACGGACCTACTCCAACTTCCGAAATTGGAATTTGACCCTGATATCAACAAGTCCACTCCTGGTCAAACTTTTCAAAAATCATCCAATTTTTCAACTTTCGCCAATTAACGCCAAAATGACCTACGGACCTCCAAATCAACATCCAAACACGCTCCTAAGACCAAAATCACCAAACGAAACTATTGGAACCGTCAAAACTCCATTCCGGAGTGGTCTTCACATAATTCGAACTACAGTCAATTCTTACGACTTAAATTTTCATTTTAGGGACTACGTGTCCCATTTCACTCCGAAACCAAAAACCAACCCTCCCGGCAAGTCACATAACCACAGAATGAAATAGAGGGAGAAATAAATAGGGGTGCGGGGATAATACTCTCAAAACGATCGACCGGATCGTTACATCCTCCCCCTCTTAAAACAAACATTCGTCCTCGAACGAGTATAGAGACATACCTAAAGTGGTGAAAAGATGAGGATAACGGCTGCGCATATCATGCTCGGTCTCCCAAGTCGCCTCATCGACCTGATGACCCCTCCACTGAACCTTCACATACGGCTATCTCACTGGTACCTAGTCTGGTAAGCAGTAACTGGATATGCTCAAAAAAATGTACAGAAGTGTAGTATGAGCACACCACAACGGTACCCAGTAAGTGCCAAGCCTAACCTCAGTAGAGTAGTGACGAGGTAAGGTTAGGGCCCTACTGGAAATAATAGGAAACAAGGTAGAAGATATGATAATGTAATGAAATGACTAAGAAGTGAGCAATGAGAAATTACAAAAAGATAACAACACAGCAAATAGAGGCAAACACAGGGACGCTCCCGAGGTACCGCCTCGTAGTCCTAAATGTAAATACACATTAGAGGCGCTCCCGAGGTACCGCCTCGTAGTCCCAAAAGTAAATATGCAACAGGGACGCTCTCGAGGTACCGCCTTGTAGTCCCAAAAGTAAACACACAATAGGGGCGCTCCCGAGGTACCGCCTCGTAGTCCCAAAAGTAAATATGCAACAGATAACCAATGGGACAATGAAATTACAGCAAGGAATCCTACAGTTAAAGACTGAATACAAAATCAAGGAAGCAGGTAATCCAACTAAGCATGTTGCAAAAATTACAAGTAACAGATAAGACACGTAGACATGCGATATTAGGCTAAACATGATGACTATGCATGCTAGAGTAACTCAGTTAAGGAATTAAAAAGAAAACTACTCAGCAATAACTGGATTTTCAACATTTAACCCGAGTACGCACTCGTCACCTCGCGTACACAGCTTTCACATATTGAAAATACCATAACAGTACCAAGACCTAAGGGGAGTTCTCCCCATTCCCTCCCCTCCCCCTCCCCCCACAAGGTTAGACAAGTCACTTACCTCAAATCTCGCTCAATCAATCAATAAGAATGCATTTCCCTCCACTTTCCAACTCCGATCGGCTCGAATCTAGCCAAAACAATTATATACTATAAATATAACTATAAGAAACTAATTTAAATAATGAAATTACGACTTTAGCAAAGAATTGAAAGATCGCCCCAAAAAGTCAACCCGGGCCCACGTCTCGGAACCAGGCTAAAATTATAAAATCCGAACACCCATTCGATAACAAGTCCAACCATATAAGAATTACTCAAATCCGACCTCATTTGGCATTTCAAAACCCAAAATTTTGGTCTAAGAACTTTCACCATCTCCCCCCCCCCCCCCCAAATGTCTTAACCCAAATCCTTAATTAAATGAAGAAATTAATGATAGATTAGTGGATACTAATAAAAAATGAGTGTAGAATCCTTACCCAAATGTTTCCTCTAAAAATCTCTCGAAATATCGTTACAAACCGAGTTCTCTAGGTCCAAAAATGGATAATGAAATCAAACCCTCGAAAAAATCCTCTTTTCTGCCCAGTCAAACCGCATCTGCGGGCAAGGTATCTCTTTTGCGATGTCGCACCTGTGGAAAAACCATCGCAGGTGCAGAAATCACCCAAGTACAGGCCTTCCGCTTCTGCGTATAAAGCCCCGTATCTATGGGACCGCTTCTGCGGGAACGCGGCCGCACCTGCGACCACTGGCGCTTCTGCGCTCCATTCCATCGTAGAAGCAAATGTGCTTCTGCGGAAAATGTCCCACTTCTGTGACCACTGCTGGGCAAGGCCTGCTCCGCATCTACGACTAAAAGCTCGCTTATACGAGCATGCACCTGCGGCCAACCCCATCGCAGGTCCGATGACACGAGAACCAACCCAGCACCAGCCATCCTCTAAGTCCAAAAATGATCCGATGACAATCCGAATCACACCCGAGGCCTCAGGACCTCAACCAAATATACCAACCAGTCCTAAAATATCATACGAACTTAGGCAAGCCTTTAAATCACATCAAACAACGCTAAAAACACGAATTGCACATCGATTCAAGCCTAATGAACTTTAGAACTTCTAACTTCTACATCCGATACCGAAACCTATCAAATCAAGTCCGATTTACCTCAAATTTTGCACACAAGTCATAATTGACATTACGGACCTACTCCAACTTTCGAAATCAAAATTCAACCCTGATATCAACAAGTCCACTCCCGGTCAAACTTTTCAAAAATCATTCAATTTTCCAACTTTCACCAATTAACGTCAAAATGACCTACGGACCTCCAAATCAACATCCGAACACGCTCCTAAGACCAAAATCACCATACGGAGCTATTAGAATTGTCAAAACTTCATTCCGGAGTTGTCTTTACATAATTCGAACTACGATTAATTTCTACGACTTAAACTTCCATTTTAGGGACTACGTGTCCCATTTCTCTCCAAAACCAAAAACCAACCTCCCGGCAAGTCACGTAACCACAGAATGAAATAGAGGAAGCAATAAATAGGGGTGCATCCGGGTTGTTACAGTTAGAATAGGTTTTCTTAACTTTATTCTTATTCTAGTTTGATTAGGATTAGTTTTCCTTAATCTTATCAATTTTACTCATTGTAAGGCCTATTTAAAATGCTTAATATGCTGAAAATAAAGATGAGTGATTAGTATTTCTAAGCTCTTGCTTCAAAAACGTAATTTACTTTTTATTTAACTATTCTTCATTTATTCAACGCTTCTTGTAATCTTGCGGGATTGAAGAACGTGTGGGTGAGGTTTCTTTTCCTCTTACATTCTTCTAAAGTGACTTTGAAGAATGCTTCCGCTAGTTTTGTGAAAAACTTTAGCCGGGTGCTTTTTTTTTTCTCTTCGTTATGCTTGAGAGGTGCAAAACGTTGAAAGTAATCAATACATGAGCAACATCTTTCAACTCCCCAATCATATTTGTCATTTGCCTCAGATATGTTTTCATTGAATGTTTTGGGCGTTTGTTATATGAGTCAAATTTGATCGTTAAGGATAGCAGCTTTGCGGTGGAACATGTTTCAAACCTATTCCCCAAAGCATTCCAAAGATCCATAGCTCTTTGGTGATCCTTGAAATCCCTTAGGATGTCATCATCCAAGGTGCTCGGTAATGTAATGCGAGCAGTGGGGTTCTTTTTCTTTTGTCACGACCCAATTTTTCCCTCCGTTAGGTATGGTGATGGCACTTAGTCTTAGGGACTAGGTAAGCCTAACATTTACTGAATAACAACAATAATTAAATAACATCTAACAATTTTTGAAATGGAAATCTCTATAAAATTTACAATTTCGAAAATCGGTAGTATGAGTCATAAGCTCTACTGAGTTACTAGAAAGCCTATAAATACAATTGTTTTGAATTAGAGGTAAAACAGTGCAAGTACAATATCAAAAGGTGACTCCGAAGCCTACGAACGCAGCAACAGGTTTACCTTGAGTCTCCACAGCAAGATCCGTATTGCTAGCGATCGGTCAACTGACTCCACATTTACCTGGATCTGCACAAAAATGTGCAGAAGTGTAGTATGAGTACACCACAGTCGGTACCCAATAAGTATCAAGACTAACCTCAGTGGAATAGTGACGAGGTACAGTCAAGATACTCACTAGTCAAATAACCTGTGCCATACTAAAATAATCAAAAAAAAATAGTAATGATAGCAACAATAATCCACTAGTGCTATAAACAGTAAGGCAGCAAGAACACCATAATTATTACTCAGATGAATAAAAAATACAAGAACAACCAATTAAACAAGTCTTTCACATATAATCTCTTCAAATAAATACCCTCTAAATATATTTCTTCAAATAAATATCCTTCAAATATAAAACTCTTCCAAATAAATATCTCATATCATAATCATAAAATACGGTTCTTGACCCCCTTTCATATTCTCACGGCACCTCGTGCCCATATCTCTAATCACAACCGCACGAACAACTCTCGTGCCAAATATTTCAATACATAAGATCCGCACGATTAATTTATTTTCAATAAAGTAAGGCTACAATTATTTTAAACCAAGTAAGAATTCAACAAAGAAATGAGCTTATTTTAGAAATAGTTTGAGTAAAGAAAATTGGCATTTCAATTTAAATAAAACATCAGATAATCCATTGCTTCGGATGTAAAACTTATTAGTTTAAAACATAATAGTAACTTCTTTTATTTAAAATAACTCAGTCATAAAAAACCGACAAAAATCAGGAATATAAATCTTCAGAGTCTCGTACTAAAAAACCCAAGCCAACACAATACAACAAAGAATACAAATACATAGTAAAATCAAATAATACATCATGATAGATCACAAGGATTGACCTATCACGGAAATATAAAATAACCAAACACAAGTGCAACCATAGAGAGATGTCAACAAAAGGGCACTCCTGAGATATTGTTTCGTAGTCCCAAAAGTAAATGCTCAATAGGGGATCTCCCGAGGTACCGCCTCGTAGTCCCAAAGTAAATATGCAACAACAACAATGCCCTCAGGCTATCACAAGTCATCACAATTTAATTCCTGACATAGCCCGCCTTGTCTCGCCACGTGCGCAATAATAAAGTAAATGCCCGCCTTATCTCGCCACACGCGCATAATAATATTTTCACCTTGTCTCGTCACATGCGCAAACCCATATATATATATATATATATATATATATATATATATATATATATATATATATAGCCCGCCTTGTCACGCCGCATGTACATAAATAAATAGTAATAATAGCACGGCAGAAACCTTGTACAAATATCCGGACAAAACTTTCCAACAATATAACGTACCAATATCACATCTCATAAATTGCATCTCAAGTGCTCAAATATTACAACATATCACAGATTTGTACATCAAGTGTTCAAATATTATAATTTATCACAGATTGAATATCAAGTGTTCAAATATTACAACTCGCCACCAAATTCAACAACACATTATTTTTCACAATAAGGAGCCCATGACTCGACCATAATATGCACAAAATCTTAACAAATATATCCGGGAGTGAACAACTCAACAAAATAATATTTCACATAAAAATCAAGGTGGCAATCACACTAAATCATCATATAAAAACAAATCCAACAAAACAAGAATTTAGGCAAGACAAATTAAAGGATTTAATAAGTGCCAATAATTTCTAATTTAATACATAAGGGCGTTTAAGGATCTTAACCAATATAATTTGCACATATAAACCAAGTACGTACTCGTCACCTCGCGTACATGGTTTTCAATTACACAAATTGCACATAAGACTCAATGCCTAAGGGAAATTTCCCCCACTCAAGATTAGCAAGATACTTACCTTTTTGAAGTTATGCCGATATTCCAAAATCGCCTTCTTGCTTGAATTGATCTCCGGACAGCTCAAATCTATCCAAATTAATTGTATAACTTCATTAAAATTTATCAAAAATAATTCCAGATAATAAAACGTCGACTTAAAAATTTATTCTAAAATGTTAATAAAAGTCAACGCGGGGCCCGCCTCTCGGAACCCGACATAATTTTCACAAAATTTAAACACTCATTCCGATATGAGTTCAACCATACCAATTTTATCAAATTCCAACAACAACTCGTCTTCCAAATCTTGAATTTTTATTTTTGGAAGATTTTTCAAAAATATTGATTTCTTCCGTTTAAATCTGAATTAAACGATGAATATAACCATAGATTCATGAAATATAATCACTTTAGGATATAGAATACTTACCCCAGTCGAAGTCGTGAAGAAATCCTCAAAATCGCCCAAAAACCGAGCTCCAAAAATACCAATCGAAAATGAAGAAATGACAGATTTTCAATCCTTAAGTTTCTGCCCAGGTTCGCATTTGCAGACAAAAATTTCGCATTTGCGAATGAACAGTACCTCCCATGAACAGTGTTCGCAATTGCGAGTGAACAGTGTTTTCGCAAATTGCGATAAATGGTTCGCAATTGCGAATGAACAGTGTTTTCGTAATTGCGATAAATGGTTCGCAATTGCGTACCTCACCAGAAACCAGCAAACTTAAACTTCTCTGAAATGATCCAAAACCACCCTGAAACTCATCCGGAACCTTCCGGACACAAACTATATATGAATTTCAATCATAAAACATGATATGGACCTGCTCGCGCACTCAAAATACTGAAAAGAGATCGTCTTGACTCGATATTGACCATGGTCAAACTCCCAAATTTCTTAACTTTACTAGTCTCTCAATCAATTATCAAAAAATACACCCAAGCCCCTCGGGACCCGTCAAATTATACCAATAAGTCCTAAAATATCATACAAACTTAGTCGAAACTTCAAATTACATCGAACAATGCTAGAACCATGAATCATACCCCAATTCAAGCTTAATGAAACTAAAAAATTTTAACTTCTACATTCAATACCGAAACCTATCAAATCACGCCCGATTGACCTCAAATTTTGCACACAAGTCATAAATGACATAACAGGCCTATTCAAATTTTCAGAATCAGATTCTGACCCCGATATCAAAAAGTCAACTCCCCGGTCAAATTTTCAAACTTAAGTTTCTATTTTAGCCATTTCAAGCCTAATTGAACTACGAACTTCCAAATAATTTTTCGGACACACTCCTAAGTCCAAAATAACCATACAAAGTTATTGAAATTATAAAAACTCTATTCCGGGGTCATTTACACATAAGTCAACTCCGATCAACTCTTTTTGTTTAAGCTTCAAAAAATAAGAATTATTCTTTCAATTAAATCCTGAATCATCCGAAAAACCAAACTCGGCCACACATGCAAGTCATAATATACACCATAAAGCTGCTTGTGACCTTAAGTCACTGAACGAGACGCTAATTCTTAAAGCGACAAATTGGGTCGTTACATCTTTCAACCGTCATGGGCTTCACGCTCGCGCCTATGCTGAGCAGTGTTGCCATCCTCAGGCTGATTCATGACATTGTTAATGGCCTCCAGAGGCTTTGCTCCTCTAGCACATACTGGACTTTCAAGCTCCAGATTTCATAGTTATAACCATTGAGTTTCAACCCTTTTTTGAGCTCAGCAACAATGTTTTCTGAAGCAGTAGTCATTCTTTAACAAAATAAAAATATTATGAGGATAATATAAAATAAAATAAAAATGACGCAAGACACTATATTGAACAAACATACATATTATGACACTAAGCAATAATTAATTAAGATAATAAACATATATAATAATTATGGAGTCAAAAGTTCACTATGTACCCAATCATCATTCAAAAATTTAAATATTATAAAAATTAACCTATTCAATTATCTAGCTAAGCGTCTTAATCATGTTTAATATAATATTATTATCTATCATGATTTTATAATCCCATATGGATCATAAGTTAACAAATAACTTATATTAGCATGCAAATAAAATTAATGCCAAACTAATTAATATTTATTACATGCTATACAAATTCACATAAATTTTTTTAATGCTAAACTAATTAACATATTATACATATTAAACAAATTAACAGATAAATATAATGATAAACAAATTAACATTTCAAGCATGTTAAATAAGTTGACAAATAAATTTAGTGTCAAATAAATTAACATTTCAAACATGTTAAACAAATTAACAATATGTTAAACAAACTAATATTTTGAACATGTTAAACAAATTAACAAAAGCAAATTTAAAACAAATTATAGCTTTTATAAAAGAATATAAATACCAAATTTATATTCTAAAAATTAAGTCCATATAACTAATTTTGAAAATATGAAATTAGAAAAAAACAGAACCTTTTGTAATTTTGTTTAATTAGGCCATAAGCCCAAACAAATATCAAGACAGTTTAAAAGGGGGCTAAAACCCCATTTTCTTAATTCATCCAAGGTTCTTCGGCCATTAGCCTTAAATTACAAAGCAATCTTTAATGGGCCTTTAACCCAATTCTTGAATTTGCCTATTAAAGAAATTACAGAAACTAGGTCTTTTTTTACAAGAAAATTATGGGCCTTCAGCCCAATTTGGTAGTGCTGCCAGCAACTTCTGAGCCCAACTTCCTAAAAAAAACCTCTTTTTATTTTTAATTTATTGAAGTGTAGGGTTTTAGAAAGACAAACTACTTTCTTCTTCATATGCAACATGCATTAGCCGCCGCCGCCAACATTTTTCAGAGGACTTTTTCTTCTGAAATTTTCATTCTTTTAAAAAAAAAAATATTAGGGGTAAAAAGTAAAACCTTCATGTTTCTTTTCTCTTCCCTCTTTGTCTCTTGCACCGCTAGCTTCGTGAATTTTTGGAACAAAGAAACCTTTATTTCTCTTCTTTCTTTAATTATTCTGCCACTACCATAGAGAAACTCTAATTTCTTCTTTCCTTTTTTTTTTTAAATCAGCAACATCCATTTGACAGTGCTCGTGATAGTGGCGCGGTGGTTTTGAGGCGGCTATTTATGGCGAAATTAGGGGCTACAGATCGATTAACACAAATATGATAGTGATGTAATCATATGACATGCTAGACTTGGTCATATTGGCCGACAAAGAATGCAAAATCTAGCAAAATAAGGCTTGCTTTCTAGCATTAAACATGTAGAATTATTCACGTGTGAAAGTTGTCTAGCAGGAAAATCTGTAAGAAAGCCTTTTGGTAAGGCGACTAGTGCTGAATATCTCTTGCAATTAGTCCATTTCGACATTTGTGGGCCTATGAATGTTAGGGTTAGGCATAGAGCAAGTTATTTCATCACATTTATTGATGATTTTACTCGTTTCAGTTATGTCTATTTAATTTCCTACAAATTTGAAGCAATAAGTTGCTTCAAACGCTATATGAATTTAGTGAAAAATTAATTAGACAAGAAGATAAAAGCTTTTCGAACTGACCATGGTCGTGAATACTTATCAACCCAATTTAATGGTATATGTGATAAAAATGAATAGTTCATCAGTTGACTATCCCAAATACTCTATAACAAAATGGTACTGCATAGAGAAGAAATAGAACGCTCTTAGAAATGGTTAGATCAATGATGACACAAGCTAACCTCCCAATTAATTATTGGGGTGATGCGTTGCTTACTGCCACCTATGTACTTAATCGAGTGCCTACAAATTCAGTTACTATCACTCCATATGAGTTATGGACTGGAAGACAACTGCCTATACACATAATTCCTCTCATAAATATGGTAAATTGGGCCCGAGGGGAAAGAAAAGTATCTTTATAAGATACTATAAAACCTCAATAGTTATATATTTATAGGTCAGCAAGACAGTGGGAGTGTAACTGAGTTTGAATCACGAGATGTCACATTCTTAAAGGATGAGTTTCCTAAGAAGGAAGAGATAGGTCAAGACATATCCTTGTTTGAGATAATGGATCAAGAAGCACAAGGATCACTTTATTTGAGTGAGAAAATTTTAGCAGATGATGAATTAGTTTCTCATCAACGACCGCCTTATTATCAGAAGCGAATGAAATAATCCTTATACATTTAGTGGAAGTGACCTAATGGATCTCGTTCCAAGTGGGAGTGAGATGGTCACAGATCTTATTTCAAGTGGGAGTAGGATGAATATTCTTGACCCGAGTGGGAACAACATTGATCCAAAATAGGAACTCGTAAAAAGACTCCCCGCCGACGATTTGATATTGAAGGCGGTGAACTAATTATGATGCTCCTACAAGAAGAAAACGAGCCTAAAAATGTAAAACAAGCTCTCTCATGCCATTCTAAGGATAAATGGACAAAAGCAATGGAAGATGAATAGGAGTATATGAGAGTCAAAAAGGTTTGGGAACTAGTAGACCTCCCTGAAGGACCCAAAGCAATTGAGAGCAAATGGGTTCTCAAAATAAAGCTTAAAGCTGATGGAAGAGTTGAGAGATATAAAGCTCGATTAGTGGCGAAAAGGTATACACAACAGAAAGGAATAGACTACAAAGAGACTTTCTCGCCTGCTGTACGATTTACCTTTGTTCGCCTGGTTCTAGCTATTGTTGCAAGCTTGGATCTTGATACATCAGATGGATGTAAAGACTACCTTTATCAATGGAGAATTAGATGAAGTGATTTATTTGTAACAACCTGAGTATTCATTGAAAAAGGCCACAAACAAAAGTTTTGAAGTCTATTTATATCCTCAAACAATCTTCAAGGCAATGGTATATACGCTTTCAGAATGTTGTATCCAATGATTTTACCATGATGGATGAATACCATTGCGTTTATACCAAAAGATCAAGGAACAAGCTTGTGATTTTAACATTGTATGTAGATGACATAATTATATCTGAAAAAGATAAGAAGTTTATAACCGAGATAAAATTTTGGTTATCATCTAAATTTGAGATGAAAGATATGAGTGAAGCTGCATATATTCTTGGAGTTAAGATATCAAGAGATCGTCCAAAGAAACTATTGTATCTCTCACAAGAGAATTACATTAGAAAAGTTCTTGGACGATTCAACATGCAAAATAGTAGCCTAGTTGACACTTCTATCAGTAAAGTCCATGCCGTGGGAAGTCAGATCTGTCCTAAGACTCCTGAAAAGACAAAAAGAATGAGTTGAGTTCCTTATAGGAGCGCAGTCAGAAGTCTAATATATGCTATGGTGTGCACTAGACCTTATATTTATCATGAAGTTGTCTTGGTTAGTAGATATCAAACCGACTCAAGTTTAGCACATTGGCAAGCAGTAAAGAGGATCAGAAGATATCTGAAGAGAACTGCTGATTATGCACTTTTTTGCAAAAGTGGCAAGGATCTGCGATTAGTTGGATACAATGATGCTGATCATGGAGGAGATCTAGACGAAAAAATTCTACCTCAGGATATATTTTTTTACTCAGTGATGGAGCCATATCATGGAGTAGTAAGAAACTACACCCCATGTTTTTGTACGTGAAAGTACGCCATAATTCAATTGATGTAAGCTTGAAAATGAGATCCCCTTTGAAAGTATATAAAGTGATTTAATGATGTTACGTCCCATTTTTGCAAGCCTTTAAGAGTTATCATTCGGGGAAAAATATTTCTAAGGGGACATGTTGTTACACCCATACTTCAGACGTTACTGTCATTATAGGATTATCTAATGTAAGCTCAAAAAGGACGAAATCCTTCTATAAGGATAAGAAAGGTTTACCAAAGTCTTAAGTAAGTTAAAATGAATATAAAACTTGTTAATCATGATTTAAATAAGTTTTAAGTCATGATATGACTATATATGATGTTTGGATATGAAATATAAAGTTTGAAAAAAATCGGATTTAAGTTGCGGAAAAAAAACCCGACTAAGGAATTGCCTTGTAATAAAGCTTTTTGAGGAATACATTTTGTAAGAATTATGATGTCTTTTTGGGACATATTATATACAAAATTGAAGGTTTTTGAGTCTAGTTTCTAACACATTTAACCGTTCATCTATATGATATCGGAACAGAGAGATATTCGTATTTTTGTGAGACTGCACAAGGAGCACCCATGGGACCCACAAAGTCGGGGAAAAATTTCAGCTTGTACTAAAGTCAATTCTCCATCGTTTAAACTCATTTTTTTGGTCCAAAACAGTTCCTAAATCCACCTAAATGCTCTCCAATGGTTCATCCGTGATTCTAGGGTGAGAACCTAAGATGAAAACATGATACCAACGCTAGAAATACCGTGGTGCTTGCTAGATCGTAGTTCTTCATCTTGTGATTATTTTGGAGGGTTCTTCAAAGGTAAGTAACCTCAGATTTTGTATTTTTCTTGTTTATTAAGGTAATAATCAGTCCCTCCTTCATATATATTAGATTTTCAGACGAACTACAAGTGTTTACACACCAACTTGAATACCAAAAGTTGATTCAAGAAGAAAACACAACACCTATAGTGTTGTGGTGTTATTGAGGATAGTTGTGGGTTGTGCTTGGCTGAAATTTCATGTTGTTTTTAATGTTTAAGGTGAGTATAAAATCTTACTACATGTACTTGAAGTTGTTTGCGTGTTGGTTGCATTATTTGAGCAAAATACTACAAGAGAAGACTTGAAATAGTTTGAGATGTTATGGGTTTTAATGGACTGTTTTGGAAAGGTTGTTTCCATGAACTATAAATGTCTGGAAAATGGGAAAAATAACTTGATTATGATATGGTTTCTGTTTTTATGCATGTCTATATGTTTGTCAAGTGAATTGGTGAAAGAAGCATACGAAACTTGAGATTGGAAGTGAAGATTTTCTTAAGTCACTTCTATGGTGTTGTATTGCCATTGAGGGCTATTGTGAGCTAAGTTGAGATAGGGTTTCGAGTTATAGTTGTTGTCCAAGGTATGTATAACATCTTCTTGATTGTGCCTAAGGTTAATCTTGTGTTGGTTGTGTTGTTTGAGTGAAAAAACATAAGATAGCACTTGAAAGAACATGGGATATAGTTGTCTTTTTGGTTGGACTGTTTTATGGCTAAATATATGGTTTGTGGTGGCTGTAAATTGTGAGAAATAATTTGATAATGTTGTGGATGCTGTTGTAAAGATTTTCTAGGTGTTAATTAAGTTGATTGAAGAAGAAAAGATGAAAAACAAGTGATTGACGATAAAAATTAACGTGCTAGACGTATGGGGCTGTTTTGGAAGGCATTTTGTGGATGTTTTGAACTAGAAATAATATAGTACATATAAGTATGATGTTCTGAATGTTGTAAACTAATTTATGGAATAAGAGTTGGATTCAGTTTATATCTTGTTATGAGTAAAAACGAGCTTGTCGCTCAATATGATTGTTAAGATAATCGAAGAAACTCATATTGGATTATATTGTTGTTGTTGCTATTGTTGGTTATAATTGTTGTTGTTGGGTTGTTGATGACCCTTAGTGTTCTTTGGGATGTATTAAGAGTAGGGTAGTTGCTTCCCGATTTTTCTTAAGCCATACGACTAGCCAAATACGATGGTACGACATTATATGTTATCGGCAATATCATTTCACTTGTTGTAGATGCAAGAAATTGTGTTGAGCGTGGTTGAGTAATAAGGAAGAGATCATATAGGTATGTTAAGGCTATCCCTTCTTTCCTTTAGGCATTATCCATATGATGCAACGAAACGTGCAAGCACACAATTTTCATAAATGATTCTATTCTTAGAAGTACTAGGGGTGCCTATGTTCTTGATTCCCCATGTGTCTTATTATTCTATCGTCTGTTCATGGGTCTCAGAAAATACGTAAGTTGATAAAGTTTATTTCATGATATTAACCGAAGGCATATTGATCTCATGACATTCCGAGAGATCTTATTGACTTATTTCATTATGCATTGCATTCATTTATACATGTATATTGACCCATGACTAGATGGTGTTATATACGCGTATAATATATGTATATAGGGTATGGGGAAAGGTTATGACGTTATATACTCACCGCCACCTGATCAGCTGGTCTACGTTGATGATTTCGCCCACAGAGGCCGAGATGATATGATGGGATGCCCTCAAAGGCTTAATGATGTTATGTACGCACATACCTATGTATGATGTAACATTTATACACATATGCATGATATTATAAATGTTTCATGATTCACAGAGCTATTCAGACTTACCGATTGAGTTCTTTACTCCATGTTTCTTTCATGTCTTTTATATACTGCTTTCATGCCTTACATACTCGGTACTTTATTTGTACTAACGTCCCTTTTGTCTGGGGACGCTGCGTTTCATACCCGCAGGTCCTGATTGACAGGCTGAGAATCCTCCTAGAAGGCTATCAGCTCAACGGAAGGTGTTGGTGCACTCCACTTGCTCCAGAGTTGCCTATTTGGTCAATATGATTTGGGCATGTATTGATTGGTATGGCGGGGCCATATATCAAACTCTATGACATTTATGTACTCGTAGAGGCTTGTAGACAGGTGTCATGTATATGGTTACTTGTATGGCCTTGTCGGCCTATGTTTTGAGTATACAAATGATCATGTCGGCCTTATAGGCCCGTATGTCACATACAAAAGCTTCTATATCATATTGGGTCACCCACGTCGACTATTCTTTTATGTTTAATTCTAGTTATCTCATGACGGCATTTCCGGTTCATTTACCTATGATAGTATGATAAGAAGGATACATTACAATTATACTCGATTGAGTTAGGCACCGGGTACCCGTCGCGGCCCTACTGTTTGGGTCGTGACAAAACTAGTATCAGAGCAGTTATGTCCTAGGGAGTCTACAAGTTGTGTCTAGTAGATTCTTGTTTATGGGTGTGTTGTGCACCACACTTATAAGCAGGAGGCTATAGGGCATTTAGAACTGTCACTCTTTCTTCTTACTATAGATCGTGTGGTAGAGCTCAGTTTTAAGAATTCAAACTCCTAAATTTTATTTTATTCGTAATACAATAATACCTACATCTAGAAAGACAGTTGGTAAGAGATTGAATGTGGCTGTGGAGGAGTTGAGTCAGAGGAACTCAATTTTGCATCATGCTTATGATGAGTAAATGTGAGGTCTTCAGCAGATCATGTGTGTACTAAGATGTGTAAGCTTCTTGATGAGGAGCCCTAAGGCAAGAATATCTATCCACCCATATTGTAAAAAGAAATAAGAGAATCAGAAGGTAGATACAAGTTTCGGCAAGTAAAAGAAGCAAGATGAAGAAGGGCACGAGGTACCTAGTTAATGAAGATTATTAGTATTTGCAATTCAGACAGAGAAATACAAGCATTATGAGTTACTTTCAATACTAATAGAGTTATATACAATTGGCCACACTCATCTTAATTATGCCCTATGGGAGCAAGCAAATATAGTTTAAGAGAACGATAGGATATCAGGATCCACCTGGGGTTAGAGTAACCCAAAAATGGTGGATGGATTATTATCATTAGCTAACATTTCCGAAGATAGTTCAAATGTGGTAATAGATCTCCTTGTGAGATACCCAGATGGTGAACTCTAGAATAGTATAGTCAGATATGAATACTAGAATATTCAGAAATTTCAGAAGATAGGCAGTGAAATCCTAGAAGGGATAAATATTTACCTTAGTATGACTCCAGCCCCGAGTAAAAGAAAAGGAGAATATTAGGCATTCCGAAGAGCCAGTGAGATAAAGCAAGGGGAGCTAAAAGTGAAAGAATGTTTTGTTGAAGTTTTCAGAATAAAGTGATAGACAAAAATATTATCTGGAGAATAAGAAGAGAGTAAATGAAGCATCATGAGTAAGTTGTGATATATGGGTGATAACGGTAAATAAAAATATGACACGATGACAGAGTCTATAGTCAAGTGAAGGAAAACACAAGAGGAGACATGCCTTGAGACAATAGAAAAGTATAAACCATAAAGTCATATCCTTCTTTCGAGAAATAAGTTGGTGACTCCAACGTGATTACCAGAAGGAAACGTTAGACCCCGGAGTAATAGAAATTAGTATGAGTTGGTGAACAAGATAAAATGAATATGAATTAGGGACCGAATAATTTGACAATAGCCGGCATCATGAGAATTTTAGAGATCACATTCCGGCGATAATAGAATGGACAATAGAAGAATAACCTTTGAAGGTCATTCAGGAAGACGCTTAAGGGACTAAGTGTGCTAGTTACACTAGGTGTCACCCTCGTGCGTAAGAACTTTAGTTATCCTTGGTACAGTAGGGTTACCGCAAGGCCGGTAAGATATTAGTAAAGATGTGAAAAGATGCCAAATATGAAGAGGTAACTATGGAATATAAAGACGGTAAAAAAGGTGAAAGGAATGAAATTGCATTTATTCAGATCCTATAGATATGATACGACTCCAGAACATTATGCAAGCATGACGCCAGGGAGAGGTAGTAAAGGTTCCGCACCAGATGATACTGATAAATAAGTGGGAATGAACACTCGATATATAAGGAGCCAATACAAAAGGTAAGTTAAGTCAAAGGACGTAACCCTACGTAGAATATTAATATGAGAATGGAGCAACGAGTAGTCTATAGTGGATTCAAGAAGAGTTTAGTTATGGATAGACTAGAGGATACAATTAAAATCAACAGATCGTGCAAGATAAATAGAGTGAACCACAACATAGGGAATCCAGGCTCGTAGATACGATATCGCAAGTGTTGAAAACATTTCAGATAGGAGTTGGGGTAGTTAAAGGTACTGTATAAGTGTTCCAGAAACAAAAGAGAGTGCCACTGTGAGACATTCAAAGCGAGTAAGAACATCAAATATTCCTTCGGGTATGCGATGTAATAAGCTCGTAGATTTACAGGTGTCAGAGGGTCTTCACAATGTACTACCCCGAAAGACTAGCTGAGGAAATAAGGAAGAAGGCTTCAACCTAAGCATAGTGACATAAGGCAGAAATGGTCTTGTAACAATAGTCTCACTACAATATTGTATACACTCCATAAGAAAGTGGCACCATCGTGGCTAATGAACGGGAAGTAAAAATCAAAGGTGATATTTGAGATCATATGAGTTACAGGTAATTCCAGTATTTGTGGGCAACAAGATAAGCCAAGTATTCATGTAACAAGTGGCAGAACGGCCAAGAAAAAAGTAATTACTTATATTTAAAGACAATTGAGAAGGCACGAAAGGAAATCTATGGTGCTAGCAATTTAAAGGAAGATTGCGAGTAGCATAAATAGATATGTGTAGGTCATAAGCTAAAGTATAATAGAGCACAAGGTTTTAGGTAGACAAGAGTAAGGTTATGAAAAGGTGAGTGAGAAGGTGACAAGAACAGGTAAGGCCTCTAAATTAAGCCTATCAAAACAAGAGAGCTGATGGTTTCCATTAGTTATAGAAAGCTCGGTACAATCTAAAGTAACTCAGAGGAGTCTAAGAATATGAGCAATTAGAAGAGATGAAATACTGCTGTGGTAGTAGAATAAGGGTGTAATGGTGATAGATAAGAGGATGACATTTAGGATTTTGAATGAGTAATGATTTTAAGAAAAGGGATTTCTTGAATTGAATGGGATTAGAATACCTATATAAGATGAATCACGCCAGAATGTTATGAAATATGGTTATTGAAGTATAGTATCACCCCTAGGTGGATCAGGAAAATCACTTCAGATGTTCCCCTATGAGAAGTGAGCCCTAGTGATAATGTATTACATAAGAGGTCTCAAGTTATCAGTGGTAGATATAGATCAACATTAAGGTGAATAGACAATAGATGGATAAAAATACCAAAGTATAAGAGGAGGTTATGATGTCATTCTTTAGATGAACAGTAATAAGAAAGCATTAAAGGACTTAGATTTATACATATGGGATAAGCAATGAAAGAGTAACCTGAAGTTGGGTAGCAGACCTTGGTAATAATAAACCGAAGTAAGTGTTATAGTACGGTATGACCTACCTAGATTCACTAAAGCCACAATGACAGATAACCAAGGCTAGGAAATAAAATATAGCAATAGTGGTACATTCAACAAAGTACCAAGCGAAGAACTTCAGTATACCTATAGATGCCCAGAGGGACAGCTTGTCGTAGTCCTGTATATGTTTACAAAGTGAGGCCTAGAGATTGGCTAAAAGATGGAGGAAAATGAGAGAAGAGTCGTATAGGCGCACATACGAGGACAAAGTCATACGGACTGCATGATAGAAGGTAGCAATAGTTACGAGATTGGAAGAATTCTGACCACGAGTCGTGGCGTGAGAAAGAGGTCTAAAGGGGGGAATGCCTTGGCCTTTGAATTTATTCATAGAACAGTTGCCTAGATGGCAAAGGACAATATTAAAGTATTCATAAGAGTCATATGTTATGAGAATGATAAGCGCATCAGTCAACATTCGAGGACGAATGTCCCAAATGGGGGAATGATGTTACACCCCATGTTTTTGTATGTGAAAGTACGTCGTAAGTCAATTGATGTAAGCTTGAAAATGAGATCCTCTTTGAAAGTATATAAAATGATTTAATGATGTTACTTCCCATTTTCGCAAGCCTTTAAGAGTTATTATTCGGGGACAAATGTTTCTAAGGGGACATGTTGTTACACCCCGTACTTCAGACGTCACTGTCATTATAGGATTATCTAATGTAAGCTCAAAAAGGACGAAATCCTTCTACAAGGATAAGAAAGGTTTACCGAAGTCTTAAGTAAGTTAAGATGAATATGAGACTTGTTAATCATGATTTAAATGATTTTAAAATCATTATATGAATATATATTATGTTTGGATATGAAATATAAAGTTTGGGAAAAATCGTATTTAAGTTGCGGAAAAACAAACCGACTAAGGAATTGCCTTGTAATGAAGCTTTTTGAGCAATACATTTCATAAGCTTTATGATGTCTTTTTGGGACATATTATATACCAAATTGAAGATATTTAAGTTTAGTTTCTAACGCATTTAACCATTCATTGATATGATATCAGAGTAGAGATAAATTTGTATTTTTGCGAGACTACGCAAGCAGCACCCATGCGACCCATAAAGTCGGGGAAAACTTCCAGCTTGTATTAAAGTCAATTCTCCGTCTTTTTAACTCATTTTTGTGATCCAAAACAGTTCCTAAATCCTTCTAAATTCTCTCCAATGGTTCCTCCATGATTCTAAGGTGAGAACCTAAG
This sequence comes from Nicotiana tomentosiformis, assembly GCF_000390325.3. Taxonomy (NCBI): domain Eukaryota; kingdom Viridiplantae; phylum Streptophyta; class Magnoliopsida; order Solanales; family Solanaceae; genus Nicotiana; species Nicotiana tomentosiformis. Next base: position 103,655,813 of record NC_090812.1, read on the forward strand.
ATGAAAACATGAAACCACTGCTAGAAATCCCGTGGTGCTTGCTAGATCGTAGTTCTTCATCTTATGGCTGTTTTGGATTGTTCTTCAAAGGTAAGTAACCTCAGATTTCGTATTGTTCTTTTTGATTAAGGAAATAATCATTCCCTCCTTCATATATATTAGATTTTCAAGGCGAACTACAAGTGTTTACACACCAACTTGAACACCAAAAGTTGATTCAAGAAGAAAATACAACACCTATAGTGTTATGGTGTTATTGAGGATAGTTGTAGGCTGTGCTTGGCTGAAATTTTGTGTTATTTCTACTGTTTAAGGCGAGTATAAAATCCTACTACATGTACTTGAAGTTGTTTGTGTTTTGGTTGCATTATTTGAGAAAAATACTATAATAGGAAACTTGAAATAGTTTGAGATGTTATGGGTTTTAATGGACTATTTTGGAAAGGCTGTTTTCATGAACTATAAATAGCTGGAAAATAGGGAAAATAACTTGATTATGATATGGTTTCTGTTGTTATACATGTCTATATATTTATCAAGTGAATTGGTAAAAGAAGCATACGAAACTTGAGATTGGAAGTGAAGAATATCTTAAGTCACTTCTATGGTGTTGTATTGCCATTAAGGGCTATTGTGAGCTAAGTTGAGACAGAGTTTCGAGTTGTAGCTATTGTCCAAGGTATGTATAACATCTTCTTGATTGTGCCTAAGGTTAATCTTGTGTTGGTTATGTTGTTTGAGTGAAAACTCATAAGATAGCACTTGAAAGAACATGAGATATGATTGTCTTTTTGGTTGGACTGTTTTGTGGCTAAATATATGGTTTGTGGTGGCTGAACATTATGAGAAATATTTTAATAATGTTGTGGCTGTGGTTGTTAAGCTTTTCTAGGTGTTAATTAAGTTGATTGAAGAAGAAAATATGAAAAACAAGTGATTGATGATAAAAATTAAGGTGCTAGACTTATGAGGCTATTTTGGAAGGCATTTTGTGGATGCTTTGAACTAGAAATAATATAGTACATATAACTATGATATTCTGAAGGTTGTAAACTAATTTACAAAATAAGAGTTGGATTCAATTTATATCTTGATATGAGTAAAAACGAGTTTGCTGCTCAATATGATTGTTAAGATAATCGGAGAAACTCATATTGGATTATATTATTGTTGTTGCTATTGTTGGTTATAGTTATTGTTGTTGGGTTGTTTATGACCCTTAGTGGTCTTTGGGATGTATTAAAAATAGGGGAGTTGCTGCCCGATTTTTCTTAAGCCATACGACTAGCCAAATACGATGGTACGACATTATATGTTAACAGCAATATCATTTCACTTGTTGTAGATGCAAGAAGTTGTGTTGAGCTTGGTTGAGTGATAAGGAAGAGATCATACAGGTTTCTGTTGTTATGCATGTCTATATGTTTATCAAGTGAATTGGTAAAAAAAGCATACGAAACTTGAGATTGGAAGTGAAGATTAGCTTAAGTCACTTCTATGGTGTTGCCATTGAGGGCTATTGTGAGCTAAGTTGAGATAGGGTTTCGAGTTGTAGCTGCTATACAAGATATGCATAACATCTTCTTGATTGTGCCTAAGGTTAATCTTGTGTTGATTGTGTTGTTTGAGTGAAAAACCATAAGATAGCACTTGAAAAAATATGGGATATGGTTGTCTTTTTGGTTGGACTGTTTTGTGGCTAAATATATAGTTTGTGGTGGCTGGAAATTGTGAGAAATAATTTGATAATGTTGTGTATGCTGTTGTTAAGCTTTTCTAGGTGTTAATTAAGTTGATTGAAGAAGAAAATATGAAAAACAAGTGATTGACGATAAAAGATAAGGTGCTAGATGTATGGGGCTGTTTTGGAAGGCATTTTGTGGTTGTTTTGAACTAGAAATAATATAGTACCTATAAGTATGATGTTCTGAAGGTTGTAAAATAATTTATGGAATAATATTTGGATTCAATTTATATCTTGTTATGAGTAAAAATGAGCTTGCCACTCAATATGATTGTTAAGATAATCGGAGAAACTCATATTGGATTATATTGTTATTGTTGCTATTGTTGGTTATAGTTGTTGTTGTCAGGATGTTGATGACCCTTAGTGGTCTTTGGGATGTATTAAAAATAGGGGAGTTGCTTCCCGATTTTTCTTAAGCCATACAATTAGCCAAATACGATGGTACGACATTATATGTTAACGGCAATATCATTTCACTTGTTGTAGATGCAAGAAGTTGTGTTGAGCTTGGTTGAGTAATAAGGAAGTGATCATATATGTATGTTAAGGCTATCCCTTCTTTCCTTTTGGCATGATCCATATGATGCAACGAAACGAGCAAGCACGTAACTTTCACAAATGATTCTATTCTTAGAAGTACTAGGGGTGCCTATGTTCTTGATTACCCATGTGTCTTATTATTCTATTGTTTGTTCATGGGTATCAGAAAATACGTAAATTGATAAAGTTTATTTCATGATATTAACCGAAGGCATATTGATCTCATGACATTCCGAGAGATCTTATTGACTTATTTCATTATGTAATTCATTCATTTATACATGTATATTAACCCATGACTAGATGGCATTATATACTACTATAGTATATGTATATAGGGCATGGGGAAAGGTTATGGCGTTATATACGCACCGCCACCTGATCAGCTGGTCTACATTGATAATTTCGTCCACAGAGGCCGAGATGATATGATGGGATGCCTTCAGAGGCTTAATGATGTTATGTACGCACATACCTATACATGATGTGACATTTATACGCATAAGGATGACATTATAAATGTTTCATGATTCACAGAGCTATTCAAACTTACAAGTTGAGTTCTTTATTCCATGTTTCTTTCATGTCTTTTATATACTGCTTTCATGCCTTATATACTCGGTACTTTATTTGTACTAACGTCTCTTTTGCCTGGGGATGCTGCGTTTTATGCCCGCAGGTCCCGATAGACAGGTTGAGAATCCTCCTAGAAGGCTATCAGCTCAGCGGAAGGTGTTGGTGCACTCCACTTGCTCCAGAGTTTCCTATCTCGTCAGTATGATTTGGGCATGTATTGATTGGTATAACGGGGCCATATCTCGAACATTATAACATTTATGTACTAGTAGAGGCTTGTAGATAGATGTCATGTATATGAATACTTGTATGGCCTTGTCGACCTATGTTTTGAGTATACAAATGATCATGTCGGCCTTATAGGCCCGTATGTTGCATGAATAAGCTTCTATATTATGTTGGGTCATCCCATGTCGAGTATTCCCTTATGTTTAATTCTAGTTATCTCATGACAGCCTTTCCGGTTCATTTACCAATGATAGTATGATAATAAAGATACGTTACGTTGGTACTCGGTTGAGTCTACAAGCCGTGTCTAGTAGAGTCTTGTTTATGGGTGTGTTGTGCACCACACTTATAAGCAGAAGGCTATAGGGCATTTAGGACTGTCACTCTTTCTTCTTATTCTAGATCGTATGGTAGAGCTCAGTTGTAAGAATTCAAACTCCTAAATTTTATTTTATTCGTAATACATCGATACCTACATCCAGAAAGACAGTTGGTAAAAGATTGAATGTGGCTGTGGAAGAGTTGAGTCAGAGGAACTCAATTTTGCATCATGCTTATGATGAGTAAATGTGAGGTCTTCAGCAGATCATGTGTGTACTAAGATGTGTAAGCTTCTTGATAAAGAGCCCTAAGGGAAAAACATCTATCCATCTATATGGTAAAAAGAAATAAGAGAAGTAGAAGGTAGATACAAGTTTCGGCAAGTAAAATAAGCAAGATGAAGAAGGGCACGAGGTACCTAGTTAATGAAGATTATCAGTATTTGCAATTCAGACAGAGAAATACAAGCATTAAGAGTTACTTTCAATAGTAATAGAGTTATATACAACTGGCCACACTCATCTTAATTATGCCCTATGGGAGCCAGCAGATATAGTTTAAGAGAACGATAGGATATCAGGATCCAGCTGGGGTTAGAGTCACCCAAATATAGTGGATGGATTGTTATCATTAGCTAACATTTCCGAAGATAGTGAAAATATGGTAATAGATCTCCATGTGAGATACCGAGATGATGAATTCTAGAATAGTACAGTCAAATATGAATACTAGAATGTTCAGAAATTTTAGAAGATAGGCAGCGGAATCCTAGAAGGGATAAATATTTACCTTAGTATGACTCCAGCCTGGACTAAAAAAAAAGAGAATGTTAGGCATTCCAAAGTGCCAGTGAGATGAAGCAATGGGAGCTAAAAGTGAAAGAACGTTTTGTTGAAATTTTCAGAATAAAGTGACAGAAAAAAATATTATCCGGAGAATAAGAAGAGAGTAAATGAAGCATCATGCGTAAGTTGTGATATATAGGTGATAACGGTAAATCCAAATATGACACGATGATAGAGTCTATAGTCAAGTGAAGGAAACAAGAGGAGACATGCCTTGAAACAATAGAAGAGTATAAACCATAAAGGCATATCCTTCTTTCGAGAAATAAGTTGGTGACTCCAACGTGATTATCATAAGGAAACGTTAGACCCTGGAGTAATAGAAATTAGTATGAGCTAGTGAACAAGATAAAATAAATGTGAATTAGGGACCGAATGATTTGACAATATCCGACATCATGTGAATTTTAGAGATCGCATTTCGGTGATAATAGAATGGACAACAGAAGAATAACCTTTAAAGATCATTCAGGAAGACGCTTCCCTAAAGCGAGCTCTGTGAGCAAAGTTAAGCTTAAGGGACTAAGTGTGCCAGGTACACTAGGTGTCACTCTCGTGCGTAAGAACTTTAGTTATCATTGGTACAGAAGTGTTACCGCAATGCGAGTAAGATGTCAGTAAAGATATGAAATGATGCCAAAGATGAAGAGGTAACTATAGAATAGTAAAGAAAGAATGCGGTAAAAAAGGTGAAAGGAATGAGATTGTATTTATTCAGATCCTACAGATATGATACGACTCCAGAATATTCTGCAAGCATGATGCTGGGGAGAGGCAGTAAAGGTTCTACACTAGATGATACTGATAAATAAGTGGGAATGAACACTCGATACATAAAGAGCCAGTACGAGAGGTAAGTTAAGACAAAGGACATAACCCAAGAGGGGTTACACAGAATATAGATATGAGAATGGACCAACGAGTAGTCTGTAGTGGATTCAGGAAGAGTCTTGTTATGGCTAGACCAGAGGATACAATTAAAATCAACAGATCGTGCAAGATAAATAGAGTGAACCCCAACATAGGGAATCCAGTCTCGCAGATACGAGATCGCAATTGTTGAACAAATTTCAGATAGGAGTTGGGATAGTTAAAGGTACTGTATAAGTTTTCCAGAAATAAAAGAGAGTGCCACTGGGGAGACATTCAAAATTTCAGTTCAGAAGTAACCCTACAAGCACAAGGGCGCGGAGGTATGTAACTAAGGATAATTATAGGTGAGTAAGAACATCAATTATTCCTTCGGGTATGCGATGTAATAAGCTTGTAGATTTACAGGAGTCAGAGGGTCTCCACTATGTACTACCCCGAAAGACTAGCTTTGAAAATAAGGAAGAAGGCTTCAACCTAAGCATAGTGACATAAATAAGAAATGGTCTTGTAACAAAAGTTTCACTATAATATTGTATACACTCCATAAGAAAGTGGCATCATTGTGGCTAATGAACGGGAAGTAAAAATCAAAGGTGATATTTGAGATCATATGAGTTACAGGAAATTCTAGTATTTGTGGGCAATAAGATAATCCAAGTATTCATGCAACAAGTGGCAGAACGGCTAGGAATAAGTAATTTCTTACATTTAAAGACAACTGAGAAGGCACGAAAGGAAATCTATGGTGCTAGCAATTTAAAGGAAGATTGCGATAGATATGTGTAGGTCGCAATCTAAAGTATGATAGAGCGACAAGGTTTTAGGTAGACAAGAGTAAGGTTATGAAAATATGAGTGAGAAGGTGACGAGAACAGGTAAGGCCTCGAGATTAAGCCTATCAAAATAAGAGAGCTGATAGTTTCCATAAGTTAAAGAAAGCTCGGTACAGTCTAAAGGAACTCAGAGGAGTCTAAGAATATGAGCAATTAGAAGAGATGAAATACTTCCCTGGTAGTAGAATAAGGGTGTAATGGTGATAGATAAGAGGATGACGTTTAAGATTTTGAATGAGTAATGATTTTAAGAAAAGGGATTTCAGGAATTGCATGGGATTAGAATACCCATCTAAGATGAATCACGCCGGGATGCTATGAAATACGGTAATCGAAGTATAGTATCACCCCTAGGTGGATCAGCAAAATAACTTCAGATGTTCCTCGATGAGACGTGAGCCCTAGTGACAATGTATTACGTAAGAGGTCTCAAGTTATCAGTGGTAGATATAGATCAACATTAAGGTGAATCAACAATAGATAAATAATTCCAAAGTATAAGAGGAGGTTATAATGCCATTCTTTAGATGAACAGTAATAAGGAAGCATTAAAGGACTTAGATTTATACATATGGGATAAGCAGTGAGAAAGTAACCTGGAGTTGGCTAGCAAACCTCGGTAATAATAAACCGAAGTAAGTGTTATAGTATGGTATGACCTACCTAGATACACTAAAGCCAAAATGACAGATAACCAAGGCTAGGAAACAAAATATAGCAATAGTGGTACATTCAACAAAGTACCAAGTGAAGAACTTCAGTATACCTATAGATGCCCAGAGGGACAGCCTATTGTAGTCTTGTATATGTTCACAAAGTGAGGCTTAGAGATTGGCTAAAAGCTGGAGAAAAATGAGAGAAGAGTCTCTTAGGCGCGCATACAAGGACAAAGTCGTACGGACTGCATGATAGAAGGCAGTAATAGTTACGAGATTTGAATAATTCTGACCACGAGTCATGGCGGGAGAAAGAGACCTAAAGGGTGGAATGCCTTGGCCTTTGAATTTATTCATAGAACAATTGCCTAGTTGGCAAAGGACAATATTTAAGTATTCATAAGAGCCATAGGTTATGAGAATGATAAGCCCATCAGTCAACATTTGAGGAGGAATTATGTTACACCCCATGTGTTTATACGTGAAAGTACGTCGTAAGTCAATTGATGTAAGCTTGAAAATGAGATCCTCTTTGAAAGTATATAAAGTGATTTAATGATATTACGTCCCATTTTTGCAAGCCTTTAAGAGTTATCATTCGGGGAAAAATATTTTTAAGGGGACATGTTATTATACCCCGTACTTCAGACTTCACTGTCATTATAGAATTATCTAATGTAAGCTCAAAAAGGACGAAATCCTTCTACAAGGATAAGAAAGGTTTACTGAAGTCTTAAGTAAGTTAAGATGAATATGAGACTTGTTAATCATAATTTAAATGATTTTAAAGTCATGATATGACTATATATGATGTTTGGATATGAAATATAAAGTTTGGGAAAAATCGGATTTAAGTTGCGGAAAAACAAACCGACTAAGGAATTGCCTTGTAATGAAGCTTTTTGAGCAATACATCTCATAAACTTTATGATATTTTTTTCGGACATATTATATACCAAATTGAAGGTCTTTCAGTCTAGTTTCTAAAACATTTAACCATTCATCGATATGATATCAGAGTAGAGATATATCGCATTTTTACGAGACTGCGCAAGTAGCACCCATGGGACCCACAAAGTCGGGGAAAACTTCCAGCTTGTATTGAAGTCAATTCTTCGTCGTCTTAACTCATTTTTCTGGTCCAAAGAAGTTCCTAAATTCTATCCAATGGTTCCTCCATGATTCTAGGGTGAGAACCTAAGATGAAAACATGAAACCACTGCTAAAAAACCTGTAGTGCTTGCTAGATCGTAGTTCTTCGTCTTGTGGCTGTTTTGGAGGGTTCTTCAAAGGTAAGTAACCTCAGATTTCGTGTTGTTCTTGTTGATTAAGATAATAATCAGTCCCTCCTTCATATATATTATATTTGTAAGGTGAACTACAAATGTTTACACACCAACTGGAACACCAAAAGTTGATTCAAGAAGAGAATACAATACCTATAGTGTTGTGGTGTTATTGAGGATAGTTGTAGGCTGTGCTTGGCTGAAATTTTGTGTTGTTTCTACTATTTAAGGCGAGTATAAAATCCTACTACATGTACTTGAAGTTGTTTGTGTTTTGGTTGCATTATTTGAGAAAAATACTATAATAGGAAACTTGAAATAGTTTGAGATGTTATGGGTTTTAATGGACTGTTTTGGAAAGGCTGTTTTCATGAACTATAAATAGCTGGAAAATAGGGAAAATAACTTGATTATGATATGGTTTCTATTGTTATACATGTCTATATATTTATCAAGTGAATTGGTAAAAGAAGCATACGAAACTTGAGATTGGAAGTGAAGAATATCTTAAGTCACTTCTATGGTGTTGTATTGCCATTGAGGGCTATTGTGAGCTAAGTTGAGACAGGGTTTCGAGTTGTAGCTATTGTCCAAGGTATGTATAACATCTTTTTGATTGTGCCTAAGGTTAATCTTGTGTTGGTTATGTTGTTTGAGTGAAAACTCATAAGATAGCACTTGAAAGAACATGAGATATGGTTGTCTTTTTGGTTGGACTGTTTTGTGGCTAAATATATAGTTTGTGTGGCTGAACATTATGAGAAATATTTTAATAATGTTGTGGCTGTGGTTGTTAAGCTTTTCTAGGTGTTAATTAAGTTGATTGAAGAAGAAAATATGAAAAACAAGTGATTGATGATAAAAATTAAGGTGCTAGACTTATGAGGCTATTTTGGAAGGCATTTTGTGGATGCTTTGAACTAGAAATAATATAGTACATATAACTATGATGTTCTGAAGGTTGTAAACTAATTTATAGAATAAGAGTTGGATTCAATTTATATCTTGATATGAGTAAAAACGAGTTTGCTGCTCAATATGATTGTTAAGATAATCGGAGAAACTCATATTGGATTATATTATTGTTGTTGCTATTGTTGGTTATAGTTATTGTTGTTGGGTTGTTTATGACCCTTAGTGGTCTTTGGGATGTATTAAAAATAGGAGAGTTGCTGCCCGATTTTTCTTAAGCCATACGACTAGCCAAATACGATGGTACGACATTATATGTTAACAGCAATATCATTTCACTTGTTGTAGATGCAAGAAGTTGTGTTGAGCTTGGTTGAGTGATAAGGAAGAGATCATACAGGTATGTTAAGGCTATCCCTTCTTTCCTTTTGGCATGATCCATATGATGCAACGAAACGAGCAAGCATGAAACTTTCACAAATGATTCTATTCTTAGAAGTACTTGGGGTGCCTATGTTCTTGATTCCCCATGTGTCCTATTATTCTATCGTCTATTCATGGGTCTTAGAAAATACGTAAGTTGATAAAGTTTATTTCATGATATTAACCGAAGGCATATTAATCTCTTGATCTTTCGTGAGATCTTATTGACTTATTTCATTATGCATTGCATTCATTTATATATGTATATTGACACATGACCAGATGGCGTTATATACGCGTATAGTATATATAGGGTATGGGGAAAGGTAACGGCGTTATATACACACCACCACCTGATCAGCTGATCTACGTTGATGATTTCGCCCACAGAGACCGAGATGATATGATAGGATACCTTCAAAGGCTTAATGATGTTATGTACGTATATACCTATGCATGATGTGACATTTATACGCATATGCATGACATTATAAATGTTTCATGATTCACAGAGCTATTCAGTCTTACATATTGAGTTCTTTACTCCATGTTTCTTTCACGTCTTTTATATACTGCTTTCATGCCTTACATACTCGATACTTTATTTGTACTAATATCCCTTTTGCCTGGGGATGCTGCGTTTCATGCCCGCAGGTCCCGATAGACAGGTTGAGAATCCTCCTAGAAGGCTATCAGCTCAATGGAAGGTGTTGGTGCACTCCACTTGCTCCAGAGTTGCCTATTTGGTCAATATGATTTGGGCATGTATTGATTGGTATGGCGGGGCCATATATCGAACTCTATGACATTTATGTACTCGTAGAGGCTTGTAGACAGATGTCATATATATGAATACTTGTATGGCCTTGCCGGCCTATGTTTTGAGTATACAAATGATCATGTCGGCCTTATAGGTCCGTATGTCACATGCATAAGCTTCTATATCATGTTGGGTCATCCCATGTCGAGTATTCTCTTATGTTTAATTCTAGTTATCTCATAACGGCCTTTTTTGTTCATTTACCTATGATAATATGATAAGAAGGATACGTTACGTTGGTACTCGGTTGAGTTAGGCACCGGGTGCCCATCGCGGCCCTACGGTTTGGGTCGTGACACAATCATGTATATCACTATCTACAATGGAAGCCGAATACGTGGCTCTCACATCAGCAACGCAAGAAGTTGTTTGGTTGAAAAAGTTCTTGGAACACTTGTTGAATATCGCAGAAAATGCTGAACCAATGTTAGTCTACTGTGACAGTGAGGCTGCAATATCCTCTACCAAGGACCTAAGTTTCATTATAAAACCAAACATATAGATATCAAGTATAACTATGTGAGAGACATGGTTAGATGCAAGATAATGAATGTGAAGTATGTTTCTACAAAAGACATATAAGCATATCCATTAGTCAAGCCCTTGTCAAGAGATGCATTTGTAAGACACACTAGGCCTCAAGGCTTGCGCAGACTTTAAGATAATTCATTTTTCCCATGTTCACAAAACTGTTGTTCTTTGATTATCAATAAAGTTGATTTACGTACATACGTATTTTTATTGCTGAATGTTTTGTGCATTCTTAATTCATTTTATATTCGATATATATGTCAAGCAGTGTTTTAAAAGGTATTTTCGGGGCGAGCCCTGGGGAGAGGCGCAACAAAAATATCCCGAGGCGATGGTGTGGGGCGAAAGTCTCAAGGAGCGTACGCCCGAGCGTTTGAGGTGTATTTTTGTAGTGAGGCGTAAGCCCCGGAGACTTTTTCAAATTAAAACAAATTTTTTTGAATAAGTCCTTTATATAATACCCAAATTTTCAAAAGTCAGCTTGGTAATTACTCAGAAGGTTTAAAAAGGAAACTGAAATGTATTATATTTAAAAGTCAAGACCTTTTTTATTGATTAAAGCTCTAATTCATGGTCTTTCCCAATTCTTTATCTTATCCGCTAGTCTGCTAATATCTCCTAAAAGCAACAAATATTCAATTTTTTTTATAAATACAAAGAGAACTACATTCTCCTTCATAGCAGCAAGTTCAAATTTCAAATTGCAGGTTGGTCATCCTTTTTGTTCCTCCACGTAGAAAACTTTATTTTTTTCGACTCAAGTTACATGTGCTTCTAAGTAGTGTATAATTGATTATTTTGACTGCTAATTTTTTGTGGGGATGGAGCACATCTATATATATATATTTTACATATTTATAGTTTTCTTTAATTTTTATGCAATTTTACCTGTTTATAAATATTTACTGTAATTATATTATTTTATAAAATATTAAAAACTAAATACTTATGGGGCTTACGCCCCGTGCCTCGGGGCTTACGCCTCGCTGAGGCATATATAAAATGCCTTGCCTTGCGCTCACACCTTTTAAGACACTGATGTCAAGTAGACAAGAGGTTGGCCTTCTCACACATGCAACTGCCTCCTTATCTTAGTGATGTCAGGAGATGAGACATGATTTTAAGCAAAATTATTAGAAGGATAATTTGAGAGCTATTCGGTTAATATCAGAATGTCGCTTAAACAATGACATAAGGTCATCAGGGTGAAAAACATTCACCTAGTCTACTCTGTGATCCAGATGTGAGTTAAAAATAATATTGTAAATCATGAAACTCACATTTAGATATTTATGATGTCTAAATATCATTTGTACAGCATTCTTTATGAAATAAAGAGAAACACTCCTTGGAAAAAGGAAAAAAATGTTGTAGCACATGCTTCATATCATGTATGCTATTGTCGGCCAATTGGATTAGCATAAGTCCATTCTCAACTTATTGTTGTGTGAGACCGAGAGCTTTTATGGTGGCTCAAGATTTTGTACCCTCAAAGACTCCGGTCAGATACTTGAACTTAGTGTGATGTTAGTTATCTTAGTGTAATTTCCAAAGGACCATGAACACAGATTCGGTCTAGCGAAACATATCTAGAAAAATAATCAAACTAATATAAAGAGGATCGAGAAAAGAGGAAGATCATTGATGGAATCTCATTTGTTTGTGTTCACTAGTGCACCAGTTATAACTTATGAGTTATGATTGTGAATATTAGAAATGGTGATATGAGATTTTGAGATTATATCAAATATGATTCATATGATCTAGAGTACTGCATACTTTATGATTTACTTTCAAGTTTGCGCTTGACAAGATGTTATATATTCCTAACATATGTATAGCACTTAGCTCTCACAGTATATTGGTCGCACGGTCTACTTTCCTGTATGAATGATTGAGGAGATGAGATGAGAATATGTTTCTCAGACTAGATGAGCACTCCCATTATGTATGAGTGGGAGATGAAAAAACTTTTGGGTCCACCCATAAGGGATACTTTAAGGCCCAATAGGGTTATTAGTTAACTCTAATATTCTCTATATAAGTACACTTACAGTGTACAATAAAACAGACTCTCAATAGTATTTTCTACACTCTCTTCTCCTAAAATCAGACTAGGATTTAGACTGTAGAATTGGGAGTTGATCCAACACAGAGTGACAACCACTACCGACCAGTAATTCCGGTCGCAGTTTATTTGTTCCTTCCATTTCTGTTACGTGAACAAGTATGTTCTAGTTTTACAATTTACGCGCTGTCTAATGTGTTTAGTTTAACGCATTCATTCATATTTGATCATCAACTTCACGAGTGAAATATAAGGAAGCAACGTGTAGCATCTCTCGAGTCGATCAGTACATGCATCAGATGTTCATGTACACTCAGATAGTACAAAAAACATAGGCATAACTTCAAGCAAGAACTTAATTGTTGTATACCTAAAGGAACAAGTAAAATTTCCACGATGCTCTAACAACTAAAACTACACAATCACATGATATTTGAGCAAGCAAAGATCTTGAGTTTGAATCTCTACGTCACCCATTGATTGAGAATTTTCACGTGCTTGGTCACAATTACAAATAAACATGAAAGTTTGTGCGCACATCTATTCGTGCAAGGATCAAATTATACAATCATAGATATAGCCTCAAATAGATATTTGGAGAAGCAGAATCTGGCCTTAATAAATTAAAACAGTTGCAGCCTTCACGTAAGTAAATTAAAATTTGTGGCAATCTTGACAAGCTATAAATGTACAGGTAAAACACTCTCTTTAATTAGGCTTAATTAATACATGTTGAGAAAAGACCCTTCCAACTGCTTATGTGGAAGAGATGTGTCTAGAATTTGGCCTACAACTCAAAGCTCAAAGCCAATATGCATGTTACACAGCATCATTATAAATTCGATGTGTAGCTTGTCATACTAATTATAACATATACAGATCGAATAATTTAGTCTTGAAAAGAGCTGTCAAACGTTGTTGCTAAATGAACCATCTGTGGAAGACTTTGGTTTGCAGGAGTGAAGCATGTAATTGCATGATTCCACAGCCTCCCCCACAGTTAGAAATATCCATTCCTGTCCTATTGTCTCTATGAAATTGGACTTGTTCAGCTTCTTCATTACCTCTGCCCCTGGATTTGCCAGCACAAGCTACAATCCCACAATAATATATGTTACAGTTTTGTTGCAAAGAATTTATTAGCACTTGATAACTTCCAATAGATTTTTAACATGTACTGAGGATATTAATAAGAGTCAAACCTTGAGATCTCTTCTATCAAGATTCTTCTTGACCTCTTCTAGCATGCTAATTCCGCTAGTATCAATGTTGCCTACGGCTGCCCATCATATAAAGAATTTTAGCACTGAGTTTAAGTTCTAAGTACTATATTAGCACTATCAGGTAAAATCAACACAACAATTGGTAACCTATAAAATAGAATGAGAACGTAATAAACACTGATAATGTAAACATTATTTATACGTATATATAACTTAAATCTTTTTAGCACATCCTTGTTTCTTTTTTACTTGGATAAGAAATTGTCAAATTTCAAGATCATAAACATATATAGGACAAGTTAACTGACCTCCCATATCAAGTATAACATATTGCAACGTCTCTCCTGAAGAATTTAACTTGTCTTCCTCGTCGTCGATCCATCTTGAGATCCTATAAAAAGTGAAACAGAACTCAGAATTAGTGTTAACTTTGCATCTACATGTTCGAAGATGTGTAGTTACATATGTAGTACAGTTTCAAATTACCTCTCTCTTAAGTAGCTTGCATTGGCAAAGTAAATGGGTGCACCAAGGTCAAGTATGAGAACGCCCGGAACAGTGTCTGTGTTTGTGTATTGCTCAACATTTCTGTAGATCTTAGAATCGGGGATGTTACCAAGCACTAACATTCTTGGTCTTGCTACAAATAGCAACACCCTTAGCAACGATAAAGCAACCTGCATTTGCATTAAAAGTTTACGCTATTAAATCTTGATTAATTGGAAACCACCTGCTTAGTTGACAAGTACTCGTTTCTTCCCCCTTCCTAGTTACTACTAGTCTATTAGTAATAACAGAACGGATTTTTCCAATGTATAATTTTTAATTGTTCTATCCAAACTGAATTTGCTTCAAAATGTTTGATATTTTAGAAACGCAAAAAGTATTTTTTTTTTTTTGGAATCTACCACTTCTGCTCTAGTTAGTAGAGTGTTGATTAAATTATGAAACGTTATGATTAAGGCTATTAAATTCTTTTCTTAAGAATTGTGCAAAAACCTTAAAAGACAGTTAATACGGACTGACAAGGGTGGAGCTAGGTAGAAATAAGGGGATTCAATTGAATTTCTTTTGCCCAAAACTATGATGTGCAAATTAAAAAGAGTTTTTATGTTATATATAAATGGTTGAATCCCTTAATATAAGGAATATAATTAATGGCAAAGGGGGTTCAAAAGTTGATTTTGGTCACAGGGTCAAATTCTAGGTATAATATTTAAGTATCTTTCTGAATCTCATCATATAAATTCCTGACTCCCCACCTGAATCGAATGAAATATTAGTTACTAGAAATTAAGGGATACGTACAGCAATGACTAAGCCAATTTCGACACTGGCAAAGACGACGCCAAAGTAAGCACTAATGCAGACCAAGAAATCAAATTTGTCGACGTGCCAGAGGTGAATTGCAGCATTATAGTCGATGAGTCCGAACATTGCAGAAATTATAATGGATGATAAGACCACTAATGGAGTGTAATGGAACAATGGAGTTAGCACCAACAGTGTCACCATTACTGCCAGCGCCATTACTATGTTTGATACTGCTGTTTTGCATCCTGCGTTGAAGTTCACTGCCGATCGCGAAAATGGACCTGCACTTTCACTTTTCTGATTACCAGCTTGTTCATGATATATAAATGAGCTTAAATTTTGTATAATGGCAATGTAAAAGTATTTACTCAATAAAATCACTTAAAAAGACAATTGAAGATAAGTCTATATTAGTAACATGAAACAATTGGCAAGTAATACACCAAACGGCCAAAATACTACGACAACATACCCAGTGTAATCTCACCAAGTAGGGTTTGGGGAAGGTAGAATATACGCAAACCTTACCCTGACCTTTGTGAAAGTTGAGAGGTTGTTTTCGATAGATCACCCCGGGCTCAAAGAAAATTTAAAAGAGGCAGACACAACAAATAGTAATAACAGCCAGATAAAGGGATAAGGTGATAGAATAATCAAAGCGAAAGAAACAACATAGTATAGCAAAAGAAATCTGCGGATAAGAAGCTACGAAGATAAGAGATTAATATTAATGCTACCCGCATGAGAAGGAGACACGCATGTCTAGCTACTAACCTTCTATCCTAATTCCCAACCCACAAACCTGCCTATCAAGGATCATATCCTCTGTAAGCTGGAGTAGATATGTCATGCCCAAACAGCCAAAATACATTGATAGAATAAATAAAACTGAGTGTGTATAATTTAAATCCTAGTATATAAATTATCTGAAATATAGTATAGTTAACATTATTATATTTTAGTTAATTAAACACTGTAGCTGGTCTAATCTGACAACAAATCATGAAACCTTTTTTTTTCTTTTTCTTTTTTAAGCTGTTAATCTGCATGTATTAACCACTACTTTATTTGCTACTTTTATGTGTGTATACTGGGTGCTCCGGACATGATGGACAGATGTTGATTAATCCAATTAATGGGGCATTGTTTTTCCCGCTGTTTCAGGTAATTCAAAAACAAATTTGAAAGAGAATAAGGAAAATATATACCAGTAGTGAGGTAGCAGGAAGTGCACGAGCCGACGATGTTCATCATTCCAAAAGCGATCATCTCTTTGTTGCCATCTATATGGTAGTTCTTGAACATTGCAAAGCTTCTCCCCACTGCTATTCCTTCCTGTCACGTCCCCAAATCAAAGTTTTATGAATGAGTTAAGTTACAGTAGGTTAAATTGCACTAATTGTCTACTTATACATTTACATTGTCACTGGACATGAGATATCTTCATGATAAGTCTAAGAAAATCTTCAACTTTATCAGCTTAGTAGTTAATGGCGGTTGAATGGTAATTGAATGGTAATGTAGTTGAAAGATTATTGAATTATAAACTCGGGACATTATAAGTCATATTAATCATATTTAAAATCACTAGATTTGAACCTAAGAAAATCTCCATTACTTGAAACAATTTCATGTCTAAGGTGCTTGCTTATAGAGCCGTAAAAGAGAAATTAGTTTTGCGCAAAAGGTCAAGTATGGGAATAGTGAAAGCTTACAGCAAGAGATACAACACCCGTGACTATGCCAGTTTTGATAGCTGTTGAAAGATAAGGTGCTCCAAATGACAAATCCATTATTGACACTGGATTTAACCCTTTCTTCAGCTCTCCAATCTGTTCATAATCCACATAATTAACCATCCATTTAGTCATGTTTTTCACATGATGTCTAATTATATGTGCAGTCACAAATAACTTATCACATGCCTATTTTGGTGGGGATGGCTCATATATAATAGTAGAAAGAAAAAATTACAAAAAGAAGACGACTTTCGATTGTATCAAACCATTAATTGGATTGAAACTACACTAAAGTTACGTTGAATAAAGTTATATGTAACCATTAGGTTGCATTTTTAATTCCGACATCATGTTTTTGGACTTGAAATATTCCATTTGTTCATTTTTAGTTGTTCACTTTTAATTTTGTACCTCCTTTAAGAAAAAATGTATGAAGTATGTATTTTATAATTTTACTCATAATAATAATAACATTTCAAAAAGTCTTGAGAAATAATTTAGGAAATGAGTAATTAATGATAAGGGTAAAACAAAAAAGAAAAAAAGATTATCTTTGTCTTGATTTGGTATAGTAAACAAGTAAAAGTGAAAATATATTTTTAGTATATGTGACAAGTAACATATATGCCAGATGGTATTCAGTAATAAAAATTTTCTATAACTTAACCCAGTCTAAAACTACCATAATATATTTCAACAAAATGAATCATCGACTACAATAATTCAAACTTTGTTCTATCTCAATTTCATTGTCATATTTGTTTAATGTTAAATTGAGTAACTTCTAGGACGAAGAAAACTATCACCTAGAAATGTCTCCTTAAATGGGCAAAGATAATGCCAACAGCAAATTTGCTGGGCCAGTGTCCTTGAAACATTAAATTGTCAGTCAATCATGGCATTGGTAGGTCGTCTATATCAAACGAAACGTGTGCAATACTCAAACCACAAGAATCAAAACCCAAATTAAACACTCCAAATGCAGTAATCCAAATAGCAGAAATATCACATCACCCCACCATAGTGTTTGTGTTGTGAACAGTAGACTAATTTAGTAGCTCACCAGTCATAGTGAAATCTTTTAAGCCAAATAGATGTAATTTAATTATACACCTTCTAGAAATTAAGAAAACAAAATTAATTAAAGGACATACCACTTGAACGCCGTGTTTTTCAGCGTGCGTGAAATAGACAAAAATAGTTCCCAGTATGACGGACATCAATGGAGCCATTGCTGATATCCAAAACAACTTTGGTCTTTTTTGGCTCTGCATGCATGCATTTCCATTACAACGAGCAATAGTTATAGTGTAAAAATTCTTTAAATTGGTATATAACTCAAATCCTAATTACTTTAATAATAAATTATAACTCGAACATATAAATATTTCTTTTAACACCATGCATAAAATTTATACTCCTTAAAAATTTGCTTTCATGGTACTATTCATATATGTTTGAATAGGTCAAAGTTGGTTGTAACTTACAAGGAATCTAGACCCCAGCAGGTAGAAAAGGAAACAGAAACCCAGCACCGCACTTTGCCATCGCCACTGCAATTATTTTTATCATTAACCATAAGCAAAGTCAGAAACCACATTAATTAATTAAAATAAAATAAAATAGAATAAACTAATCCTCGTGAAGGTTCAACTAAAATTGTACGGTAACAGTAGAATTTTTATTCTCAAGGAAGGAAAAAAGAAAAGAAGTTAGTGAGAATCGAACAATAATATTTGCTTTTTAAAAATAAATATATTCAAGAAAACAAGACTATAGTCTTGCACGGAAAAATACATATCCATTATCGAAAGAGTCGCAGAATTGTAGGGGCTTGGGGGCGGAGAGCACACGTGAAAAATAAGATAAGTTATATGTTACGACAAATTAAAATACATCCATGATAAGCTATTGTTGGTGTATGTAATCAAAGTCTCACATGAGAAAAGTAGAAAAAAATTACTTGTAAAAAGTTGAATAATTTTAATAGGGTGAAAATTGTAAGGCTTAACCTAAAACGACAATATCATACTATGTGGAGATAACGAGGTATGAAGTGGAGGGCCCGACTTATTGTCTTAGCCTGTATACGAGCCAGGTTGTTGGGCGTACATGTGAACAAAGTCCAACATAAAATGTAAAAAAAAAACTACTTATAATGAGTTGGATTTTCTTTAAGGAAAAATCGTGCAAACTTAACACAAAGCGAATCACATTTATATATACCTCATGCGTTTGGGTAAAAACAGAACGCAAGACGGAAATGACATCAGTGGACTGAGTAAAATGGTGAAGACCAAGTATCCCTTTTAGCTGCTGAAGTATAACAACTGTGGCTGCTCCACCCATGAACCCAACTATTGTTGCATGTGATAGAAAATCCACTATGAATCCCAGCCTGCATGTAAAAATTATTTACCCAACTAGCATTACCATCAACTTATTCTAACAAAAAGACAGTCATAATCATCAAACGATTAAAACATACTAGTTCATCTGACCCAATTTATATATGTAGCACACTTTCATTTAATTATAGTATATTCTACTGTATATACTAACCTGAAAATTCCAAGAGCTGCTTCAAATATTCCGGAAAAGAATGTGGCTGTGAAGGCAAGATGAAGATAAAGTGTTGGATTATCAGTTGGATTTACTTCGTCCCCTAGCATTGAACTAATTAGAAGTGACGCAACAGCAACTGTCCCAACTGCTAAGTCTCTTGAACTCCCCATTACTGCGTAGACTAGTGGCGGAACAAAGCTGGAATCTGTCATCAGAATAACCAACAAACCCATAAGTTATCACGTAACTAGCTACGCCTCACACTGCTCAATCCCTACTAGAAAGCTTGTTAGGATTTTGGGAGATTAAGATACAAACATTAAGGAAATTCCTGACATAGTTATCATGTACTTGTGCTGGTAAGCGGAAGCACATGTAAATTGTAATGTATAGTTCATAATTGCAAGAGTGCACCAGGTTCAGTGGTGAGCAAGTAAAAATTGAACCCGCCAAATTTAAATTTTAAATTCGTCTACATAATGATATCCAACGAACTAATTGAGGTGCACTCACTCACGTACACCACCATTATAATAAAACACAGAATAACGTTATACTGTGACTTACAGAGGCCAAGTATAGGTGGCAAATTGGCAAGTTTTGCATAGCTAATTCCCTGAGGAATGGCGAGACTGGCTATAGTGATCCCAGCAATAAGGTCCGACTTGAAGAAATCCAAGGTGTAACGAGGACCCCATTCAAAGATTGGAAAGATATACTGAAGTCCAAGTATGAATTTCTTGCGAGGTGGCTGATTCTTGAATTGCCTAAGTGGATCATCAGGGAACAAAGTTTCTTTAACTGTGTTCTTTAGAGACTTGAAAAAAGGTTGTGGTGGTGGGATTTCCACTGCGTGTGTTTTTCTGCTCTCCCCATTCATTGATGATGGGTACTCATAGTCCTTGTTACCCATTCCCACACTCTAAATTTTATTTGTAAACAGTACTAAAATAATGAATTGATAAGAGTTTTGCAATGTCTAGAGCTGAAGCTTTGAAGGAAGGATTATTTGTTGGATACTAAAGGGAGAGTACTTTATATAGAGAAAATGAACAATAGGAACTGTCGACAATTTTTGAAGTACGCCAAGGGGCAACGAACAGGGACCAATTGTCTAATTCTTGATTGATTTTGATACTTCCATTTTAGCATTAACTGCCACAAAGCCGAGTTCAATTTTAACATTTGGCTTTTTCCGGTATCAGGAACCAAACGTTGGTAGCTCACGATTCTACTTGAAGTAAATTAAGTTCTGTTCAAAAAAACATTTACACACTTTATGTCTACGTTACTCGAACTCTTGCCGGGTGCGTATTGAATCCTTCAAAATTAATGTATTTTTTAAATATTCAATACGGAGACGACAATAATTTTGAAAAATCCGAACATCATAGTTCAATGTTTGCTTAATCCCATGGAGCACATTATCCATTTTTTCCAGACATATACATGGCATTAGTTTAATTTGTTATAATACTTTGGTTATGTAAACATTAGAAGCGCCTAAGTCAGTGGGAGTATACTTCACAATATTTTCTCATGGTGGTGCACTTTGGCAATTGGCTATATATAATTTCAATCACTCTCAGCTTGACACTTGGTTACTATTATTGGAGTGGATTTTTTTTTGGGGCTGTATTCTTTATTTAAAAGCCTATATATGATCAATGCATGCTTACGTGTTTACGCAGTTTGGTAGGATATTCTAGTAGTATCAATCAGTTGGTGATATAATTTATTTAAATATGTATATCTCTAGAAGTTATGAAAATGAATCACTCTAAGTAATGAGACCAGATAGTGCCTAGCAGATGGGGTCTGATATTTCGTCAAAAAGTAGGCAGCCGCGGACCTTATAGTCAAATTTGACTCAATAATTCAAACTCAAAAAGATTACGTGTTTAGCTAATTTGTGGGTTCAAATGTCATTCCTATTTTGTAAACAATTCTGTACAAACTTTGCTTCTAATCATCACAAAGCGAATTTCAGACTTAATTGTGTTTTTTAACTTTATTTTGTCCGTTTTAACGGCCAAAATGCATATCCTGATCGACAGAAGCACAACTTATTCATTAAACTGCTAGTAGTTCCGCAGTATATCAATAACCAAGTGATTCTTAATTTTCCAGAGATATTCGATCTTAATAAGATTTTAAGTTATCTTTTTTTGATCAAATTCGCAAGATTTTATATCTCATGTCAGACATTAGTGATATTTTAGATTAAAAAAGTATTTCAACTATGGTACACGAGTAAGGAGTAAATGTAAACTTTTGACCCAAAATGGGAGACAATAATGAGAGATGATCTCATAAAGGATAATTAATAACTTGATCATTTTGTTGGTATGTTAATAATAATGTTGTTTAATTTGGAAAAGCTTGATCATATTCATATGTTACTTTACACTTACTACTATTTTGGATGCTATATGATAGGTGACATTATTTGCAAATGTGAACACATCAGACGCATCAAATACTTATTTTAGGATCCCAAAAACGGTGAGAGTCATGTGTTAGATGTTACTAATTATAGTTCTTTACTTCCTTTATATTAAATTATGGTGCAGGCTCATTTGGGGTAGTAACAAGCACTAGAGTATATATATTTAAATAGATAAGACGTAAAACAGCAAGGATCTGGCTCCCATTCATTTTATTATTATTATTATTACATTCATTTTATATCTTTTACGTTCAGATATTATACTCTTCCTGTACTTTGTCAATTTAGACAAAACTCAATCATCATTACTAGTAATTTTTAACCTACTTTACTAAGTTTACTTTTAACTTTTGTTTTTGAAGAATATAATTAAGGTCACATGTTGCTCTAGGAGATGGTAAAATTGACCATCAAAAGTAACTTAATTAGATTATTAGAACGTCGTTGAAGAAGTGCTTACACCAAACTAAAGCTAGCATCATCATTATTATTATTGTTGTTGTTTATTATTATTATAGAATTACTTGACGATAAGCTTACTGGTTTACCTTATTATTATAGAATTATTATTATAGAATTACTTGACGATATTCAAACATTATTAAGTTATTAACTTTCACCTACAGATAAAAGACAGGAGATTATTGGCGTCGATAATATTATTATGAGCTGATGCTTAATTAAAAACTTCGTTTAGGAGTTAGGACAAAAGATCCTGTTCTAATTTCTGAACCAGGTGCATTAGGTATTCATGTTCCCACACAGATACAGTTTCCATATCATCTCCATGCAGTCAAAAGTGGGCCTTCATCGTAGAGAAGAAAGGTTACGTTCTCTGCAATAAATGAGTTAGTATGTGATTTAAATTTTGATTTGCTTTCCTATAAAGAGGATGCGTGATACATGACATTAGGTTGTTACATATAATTGGATTTAATTAAATAACAGTCTCAGAAACCAAACTGTGTAAGAAGACAAAATTAGTTTGGCGAATAGCTCCGGAGATCCTATACATACTTAGCTAGAGTTTTCATTAAGGAATGCTAAAATATAAAAAAGTAAAAATACTTTAAAAAGTCAAGAGTATTTAATTTTTTTATATATATATATATATATATATATATATATATATATATATATATAAAATTTACCTTGCTACGATAGTGTAATTTTCCCGATGTCGAAGGTGGCTCCGCCACTAACCGTAGTGTATGTGTTAACATTCTGTATAGGAGTTTTTTTGGCATATCGTACCAGGATTTTATGTACACTGATAATTAAAAAAAAATACCATATCATATTTGACATGAAGAGTTACAAATATTATAGATAAAATTTTGCCTAGCCAATAATTTAAGAAACATTATACGTTATCAGTAAACCGAACTCAAAACTCATAAACATAACAGCTCTAGTAGAGACAATGAAGTCAACCTTACTAGCTCAATATTGAGCCAATTGGTAATATGATTCATCTATAACGACAAAATCCGACAATATGTGTTGGTTCGCTTTTGTCGTCTTTAATGATTAAGTATATATATTTTCAGTTCCTGTTAAGTATTCTCACACGTGTTTTATTTGGCATTACGTGCCTGAAAATTCAAAAGGCTGAAATCGGCACGGAAAACCTTATAAGAATAAGTAGGATAAATACTGATAGCGTATACGTCTCAATTCAAACTTTCTAAATAAATATTGAGTTCTCATTTAAATATTGAAGTTTCTAACTGAGCTTGAAATAAAATTGCTTCACTAAACAGATGGCATGATATTCATGAAGCCTCTAATATTCGAATTTGTGATAAGATGAAGTGAACCATGTTTATATTATTTAATGATGATTAAGTGATAAATCATCATTATGAATATTAATTTTGCGTAATGAGCATGTGTGAATGTAATATTTTCTCAAATTAATGTATGGCAAGAACAGTCATGAGGTTGCTGGGTTTCGTGTTGAAAAATATTTTAACCAAATTAAAGCGAAGACGGCGGCAATGTTTGTTGCTGATAAAGTCTTGGTATTCTGCCGAACGTCTCAAACTTAATCACGTCTATTATTTCCCTTGTTTTCCCTCTCCCAGAAGCGGAGCTACACTGAGTTGAAAAGAACGGGTATAAGTGAAAACAAGCTCAAACACAATAATATTCAGATTCCAAGTGTTTTCCTGAGCTGATCATATTTTGAAAGGTCTAGAGAGGCAACTGGCTCTTTAATTTCTTCAGTGGGTTGAGCGGGGAAGACAATATATGTCCTTTAAAATCATATATGTTAGCGCAAGTAAAGTTTGTTTTGATGATTGACAAATGAACTCCAGCATGAACCAGGTTTATACACAGTGTACACAGACACGGGCATATTCGAGCATAAGGGATGCACGTGAAGAAGATAAACTTAAGTTTTTATATCTGATATCTCCTGATCGAAAAGGTTGCATAAATAATAAGGAGAAGGACTCTTACTCGAAGAGAACTTTATCCAAGATAAGGGGGGAGTTATAAGTTGAAGATAACTAGAACTCTTCCACCAAGGAAGAGTAGCATTAGAACTCTAGTTATTTCTTATTCCATTAACTCTATAAATTGCAAGAAGTTCTCACTCTACAGGTACGCACAAACGCTGAAGTTAAACGTGAGTTGAGAGCAAAATAGCAAGGCATTTTGCAAGCAATTCTTGTGTGATTCAAGTGTGCGAATCTGAAGCTACCTGAACCAGATAGAAGAACTAATTTCAAGCGTCTGTCTTTTATTCTAGTTCAATTGTAGTAGGTATTTTAAATTTATACCTTTCAGCTTTATCTAGAAATAATTGTATTAGGTACTGTGAGTGTTCAAGTTAGAGTTAACTTGAAGTTGTCGCAACAGTTTGAGGTTGGCTGCCACAACGGGATTAGAGTTAATCCTTAGGTTTACAAAGAGTATTATAAATGTTGTTTTGGCTCAGTGATTTAGTGAAGTGTTGGGGAAAATCCTACTGAGTAGTAGGCCGTGGTTTTTTTACCTTTTGATCTGGGTGTTTTCCATATAAAAATACTTGTGTTCTTTACTTTTCGCATTTACTATTTTCGCAACAGTAGTATAAGTAACACTTAGAAGAACTAGGTCATTCTAGAATTAGTGCACGTAAAAATTGGACACCACACAAATCACCCCTCCTCTTATGTGGCATTGAAGTATAAAACATCAATTGGTATCAGAGCAGGTTATCCTTGAAGAGGCTAACACCTTAGGAGAAGATCAAGATGAGTGCACCACCTGAAAACTGGGAAGGGCAATCCACTGCTAGGTCACCACTCTTTAATGGCCAGTACTACTCCTGATGGAAAAACAGGATGGGAGATCACATTATATGAGAGGACTATGAGCTATGTGACATTGTCACCGATGATCCACTGGTTGAACGAAGGTATAGGAAGAAGGAACAGGTTCAACCCAAGAAAAGTAAAGGATCAACCAAGGCTATGGTCGCTGCTTGAGGAGAAAGCTCAAATGATGATAATAGGGATGAACAAGCACTTATGGCCATTGGAGAATCTGATGAATAAACTGAGGTAAGTGTAATTCATCTCAAAGATAAGATTAAACTATTGTCTAAAGAAAGGTTATCTGAGTTACTTCTAGAACTATTTGATGAATCTGAGGATGTAAACAATGAAAATGAACAGTTGTCTAAAGAATGTGTGATTTTGAAGGCTAAGTGCAAAAACCTGGAACTTAGGGTTAGTGAGACTGTAAGTGAAAATATTGTATTGAAGAACCAGGTTCATGCACTTGATTCAACTGTTCTAGAACTTAGATCTAAAAATTTAAAATTGAAATTAGGAACATGTAAAAAGACAGCTAATCACACACAACTCACTCTAGAAGAAAATGTAGGAAAAATGAAAGATGATTTGTTTAAAAGGGATGAGCAGGTGAGAATCCTAAAGGAGGATCTAAGCAAGGTCAAGCATGAGATAGACAGAACTTGTAAATGGAACAGGTCCTCCGATGCACTTTCATGGCTACAGGAATACCATAGTAGCAACAGAATATGACTTGGCTTTGGGAACCTCGCACCTAATTGGGATCCCAAAAGCAAGTACCTCACACTTCCTGAGAACAAGATTTGCACACATTGTGGTTAAACAGGTCACTATAAAAGTGAATGCACTGCAAAAGAAAAGGCTAGTCAAAAGAACAAAGAATTTGTTCAAGGGAAGAATAGGTTACCAAGTTGGGCTAAAAAGAATTTGATTCATCCTTTTGCCTATAGAAAGATACCCAAACTAGTTTGGGTTCCTAAGACTAACCCCTAATTTCCTTTTGCAGGTCCAAGTGAAGGGGATAAGCCAAATATGATACATGGATAGTGGATGTTCAAAGCACATGACAGAAAACAAGAACCAGTTCCTTTTACTTGAGGACCTTAAAGGAGGTAATGTCTCCTTTGGAAATGGGAAGAAAGGTGAGATCATTGGGGTTGGAAAGGTAGGTAAGACTGATTCTCACTCTATTGAGAACGTTTACTTGATAGATGGACTGAAGAACAGTCTAATAAGTGTATCACAATTGTGTGATATAGGTAACATGGTAGCATTAACATCTACCAAATGCTTTGTGATTAATCTTACCACTGACAAGATAGTTTTGCAGAGAAAAAGAGTGAACAACATATATGTTGTAGATCTGTCCATATTTTCAGAAAATGAACTCACTTGATTAAGTGTGTTGGATAATGATCCCCTCCTTTGGTACAAGAGACATGGACATACCAGTCTAAGTCAACTAAACAAATTAGTCTCCAAGGATTTGGTGATAGGATTGCCTAACATTAAGTTCAAGGAGGATAAAGTTTGTGAGACTTGTGCAAGGGAAAAGCGGGTAAGGTCCTCTTTTAAAATCAAGAAAGTGGTAGGTACCACCAGGACGGTAGAACTGGTCCATATGGATCTTTGTGGACCAATGAGAACATTAAGCAAATGTGGTAAGAGATATGTGATGGTGCTTATTGATGATTATTCTAGGTTTACTTGGACATTATTTTTAATATTTAAAGATGAAGCATTTGGCATGTTTACTTGTTTTGTTAGAAAAACTCAGAAATAACTAGGTAATCAACTTGCATCAATTAGGTTTTATCATGGTACTGAATTTGAGAATGCTAAATTTGCTGAATTTTGTGATGAGCATGGCATAGATCATAATTTTTCTGCTCTTATAACTCCACAACAAAATGGAGTAGTTGAAAGAAAGAATAGGACACTTGAAGATATGGCTAGGACTATACTTCTTTCTAGTAAACTGCCTCATAGCTTCTGGGCAGAAGCTGTGAACACTGCATGTTACATCATAAACAGATGCATGACTAGACCTCTTGTGGAGAAGACTCCCTACGAGTTACTTAAAGGCAAAAAGCCAAACATATCCCATCTTAGGGCATTTGGATGCAAGTGCTTTGTGCACAATAATGGTAAAGACTCTCTAGGTAAGTTTGATCCCAGAAGCGATGAGGGAGTATTCTTGGGATATTCTTCACATAGCAAAGCTTATAAGATTTATAACAAAAGAACTATGTGTGCAGAAGAAAGTGTACATGGAGTTTTTGATGAAACTAACATTCTTTCTGAGAGGCAGGAACATGATGATGAAGAAATTGGGCTGGTGAGAAAATCAAATGAAACCACAGCACAGACTGAAGCTACACCAGAAGTAGGAACAGGTGATGAAACAAGTCCTTCCACCCAGGGCAACTTGAAAGTAGGAACTGAACAAAGAGAAAGTGATCCTCAAACCTCAAGGGAACATGTTCCTCAGCAACAAAAACATTGAAGGAACATCTAGGGGAAACCAGCTGGTTGTGAAACCTTACAAGTATCAAAGTTCTCATCCCATTGAGAACATAATCACTGATACAACCTCTGGAATCAAAACCAGATCTTCTTTGAAGAATCTTTGTGCTTTTGATGCTTTTTTTGTCTCTAATTGAACCTAAAAATGTTGTTGAGGCTTTGCAGGATACAGACTGGGTGAATGAAATGCAAGATGAACCCAACCAATTTGAGAGAAGTTAAGTTTGGCATATGGTACCAAGATCCAAGGACAGATCAGTAATTGGCACAAAGTGGGTCTTCAAAAACAAACTTGATGAAGATGGAACAGTTACAAGGAACAAGGTAAGATTTGTAGTTCAAGTATATAGTCAAGGGGAGGGCATAGACTATGATGAGACTTTTGCTCCAGTTGCAAGATTGGAAGCAATTAGACTCCTTATAGCCTTTGCTGCTTATATGAAATTCACTCTCCATCAGATGGATGTCAACAGTGCCTTCCTCAATGGCTATCTAAAGGAAGAAGTATTTTGTCAAGCAACCTCAGGGCTTTGAAAGCAAGGAATGTCCTGATCATGTGTACAAGCTTGACAAGGCACTTTATGGGCTTAAGTAGGCTCCAAGAGCATGGTATGAAAGATTATCAAAAATTTTGCTTAAGCATGGCTACAAGAGAGGTAAAATTGACAATACTTTATTCTTGAAAGAAAAAGGTAAAGATCTCTTGGTAGTTCAGATATATGTTGATGATATAATCTTTGGAGCAACTACTGATAAGTTAAGTAAAGAATTTGTTAAACTAATAGGGAGTGAATTTGAAATGAGTATGATGGGTGAGCTTAATTTCTTTTTAGGCTTACAAATAAAACAAAATTCAAATGGAACTATGATCCATCAGCAGAAGTATGTGAAAGAGTTGCTTTAAAGGTTTAAAATGGAAGGTTTCAAAGAAATTGACACTCCTATAGCTACAGCCACAAAATTGGATGTAGATGGACCTAGTTAATCTGTTCATCAGAAGTTGTATAGGGGAATGATTGGCTCTTTGTTGTATCTTACTGCTAGCAGACCTGACATTGTTTTCAGTGTAGAACTTTGTGCTAGATTTCAGGCAAGTCAAAAGGAGTCTCACTTGACTGCTGTCAAGAGGATCATGAGATACCTAAAAGGAACCACTGACCTTTGTCTATGGTATCCAAAAGGTAGTAATTTCAACTTAGTGGGATATGTTGATGCTAATTATGCAGGTTTTCTTGTGGATAGAAAGAGCACCTCAGGTATGGCACACTTTCTTGGCTAATGTCTTGTGTCTTGGGCTACCAAAAAGCAAAATTATATGGCCTTATCTACTGTTGAAGCTGAGTATATTGATGTTGCCTCATGTTGTGCTCAATTGTTGTAGATGAAACAATAATTTATGGACTTTGGAATTGACGTAGGTTGTATCCCCATCTTTTGTGACAACACTAGTGCGATTAGTATGACCAAGAATCCCGTTTATCACAAAAGAACTAAGCACATAGATGTTAGGCATCACTTTTTGAGGGACAACTATGAAAAAGGTTTGATCACTGTGAAATTTTTGCTACTGACTAGCAAATATCTGACATCTTCACAAAAGCTCTAAGTAGAGATCACTTTGAAAGGAACAGATTAGAATTAGGGATGATTAATATCACTTAAAAGGAACCAGTTCTAACTCAAAAATTAGTTAGAGAAATTGTGAATTCTTGTAAATAATTTAATTAGATTTTGCTCAGTCTCATACTTTCATCAGTATACTCTTGTGCCATGTGCTAAAATGACTCATTAATCTCTAATGATATTATCTCTATTTTCTTGAAAAATTCAGACTTACACAAGATTTCTTAGTGAAGAACCTGGTTCATAAAGATTACTTGGTACATACTCTCCACTCTGCATATTGTGAAATAATTATAATTGGATTATGATCAAGAGGAGAGTCCCATTCAATCCTAAACTCCTCGATCTTATTAGTTACGAAATGAACCGGTATCATTCAAACAGAGTCCAAACCACATTAAGTGCCTAGATTCTAGGGACACTCTTCAACGTCTTTTCAAACTAAATTCCAGTTTGATTAGACTTCTGAAAAGGTTGTCGTTACCCAATTAAACACTTCCACTTTAAATTGATTAGGCCTTAGTTGCTTCTTCACTTCTCAATTTTCAAGCCGTCAAAAATTTCTCTCCTCTCATAATCTAAACACACACAAACTCATTTTCTCAAATTCCCAAACACAGAAATGGCAAACCCTTCTGAGAATCCCTCATCACCACCCAAGGAAATCACACCCACACCATCTATCACACCTTCAACCATGCCAACCTTTAAGAAAAGCAGGGTCAAGATGCTTGCTCGCAAGGTTGTTGCGGGAAGAGAACAAATCAAGAAAATTAATGAAAAATTGAAA
This sequence comes from Nicotiana tomentosiformis, assembly GCF_000390325.3. NCBI lineage: Eukaryota > Viridiplantae > Streptophyta > Magnoliopsida > Solanales > Solanaceae > Nicotiana > Nicotiana tomentosiformis. Next base: position 103,686,009 of record NC_090812.1, read on the forward strand.
GCAAGTCGAGAGGTAGAACCCCAGAAATCTGACGAATCATTCAAATCTGCTACTGAGGGAGAAGAAACTATTTCTTCTAAAACAAAACAGGTAACATCTGGCCCAAATACTACTACTGAAATCATCTATGAGGTTACAGCTAATTTGGAGAATAGGTTCATTCTGGTGGGATCTATGGCTGGGGTTGAGACTACTGAGTCTGGGAGTATAGGTGGTAAAGATAAAAAGAGAAAAGAGTAAGGGTGTTCAAGGTGTAGTGGGGGGTACGGGAAAAGGAGTGGCTAAAGGTTCACCCACTCCTACTAGTTTAATTGAAGAAACATGAGCAATGGTAGTGTGGAGTGAGGAATCTACTGGAGAAAGTGTAAAAGAAAAAGAGGGAAGTGGGTCTGGAGAAGCTGCTAAGGGGTTGGTTTGATTAGGAAAGGATGTTCAAGAACCTGTTCCATCTGAACAGGAAACCCTCGCAGACCTACTGAAAAAGGTGACTAACAGTTACAATCCCAAAAGGAAAAAGAGTTCAGGAGTCAAAGTTCATGGCACTGCTAGAGTAAACAAGAAGAGCCACACTGCCTCTTCTATCCCTATAGAGATTCTTCCTACAAGAGGAAGAGCTACAAGGAGTCAGAAGAAGCAGAGTGAGGCTGAACTGGAAAATGCCTTAGAAGAAAGTAAGAGAAAAGTTGTTGCTAAAGGAAAAAAAGAAGGTGGATGAGCCTGTTGAAGCTGTTGAAATTGACGAGATGGACCTGATCCTTCGGGATGAAGAGGAGATAGAAGAAATGAAGGTTTTGACTCCAAAGGCAAAGAAAGCTAAGACTTCCACAAAGAAGTCTGTTTCAAAAACAAATTCTGTGGAGCCATCTACTTTGACTAAAAGAACCAGGTCTGCATTGAAATCAAGAAAAGTGAAAATAGTGGAGGAAGAAGAATGGATTAGAGAAGAAGAAGAAAAATATGATGCTAAGAAGGACAAGATGGTTAAGTTTGAGAAGAGAACCATCTTCAAAGGTAGACTTCTCAGGGACTTGGAAGAGGAAGGTATGTTAATGCTACTGGAGAAGTTACAATTGCAAGGATGGAAGGACATGGTCCTTCAGATGGATGGAAAGTAGGCCAGAACTGAGATTGTGGAGTTCATGGAAAATTGTGAGATCAAAGATGGTAGGGTCACCAGTGTGGTAAATGGGGTGACAATGAATTTTGATGATAAAGAACTAGGAGAGATCTTAGGTGTACCTACTGAAGAGTACAATGATTATAAGTCGCTCAAATGGCCAAGTCTAGAGAATCTCCCTACTGCCCTTATCATTACAAGAAAGTTTGGTGATAATGATGAAGAGCTTGTGCCCAAGGTTGTGTATAAAAGTGAGATGAAGCCACCCCACAAAGTGTTGTTCGAATTTGTTAACAAAGTTGTCCTACCTAGGCAGGAAAGGAGGCACATTACCACATTTATGGACCTGGTCCTTATAGAATATTTGGACAGTAGGAGGCAAATCAATTGGCCTAGATTTATTATTCAGCTTCTTGATAGGGTTCTAACTGGCACTAAAACTCATGCCATACCCTATGGTTTTATTCTCACGACTGTACTTGCACACTTCAAGGTACCCATTAAGAAATGGGAAGTTGGTACAAGCAAGGATCACTTTGGGGCAAATACTTTGACTGCTTGTGACTATGAAGTCCACGCCACTCCTAAAGAACGTGGTTCATCCAAAAAGGTACCTGTGAACAGCAAAGTGCAAGCCTTGGTGCAAGAGAGTGGGGCTAAGGATGTTGAAATTAAAAGGCTGAAGAAGAGGTTGGCAGAAGTAAAAGCTGAGAGAGATGCTCTCAGGGCTGAGCTTGCAAAGGAGAAAGAGAAGAATGATGGCATTCTTTGGGATATGTTGAAACTGCTTCAAGCCAAGAACCTGGTCCTTCCCAGCCTTAAGACTTCCTAGCCCAGTTAGACCAACTAGTGACCCGGATTAAATTTTTTTTCTTTTACTCATGATACAGTATTTTTATTTCTCTTTATGCTTTGTGGATGACTAATTATCAATGATAATCAACTGCTTTTGTGCTCTAATTGTTTGTTGATGCTTCTTAGATGGCTAATACCATTATATTGATAAATGATACTTTATTCCATGATTGCATTTGAAGTAGCCCCAATGGCCATGAGTAATTTCTATTAAAAATGGTTATCTAACATTATTTTCTCTTCAACTTTTCGATGATTCCAAAAGGGGGAAGATAGGTTGTGCTTTTACTTGGACCGTGATGTTTATAACCTAATGAACCTGGTCCTTGATGACTTGTGACCTTAAAATGGAAAGTGTTCTAACATTGTATTGATGTTGACCTAAGTTGACACAGGGCCTATGTTTATGATAAGCACACAGTTTGTCATCATCAAAAAGGGAAAATTTGTTGGCCCAAGTAAAGTTTGTTTTGATGATTGACAAAGGAACTCCAGCATGAACCAGGTCCATACACAGTGTACCCAGACACGGGCAGATTCGAGCATAAGGGATGCACGTGAAGAAGATAAGCTTAAGTTGTTATATCTTATATCTCCTGATCAAAAAGGTTGCATAAATGATAAGGAGAAGGACTCCTTACTCGAAGAGAACTTTATCCAAGATAAGGGAGGAGTTAGAAGTTGAAGATAACTAGAACTCTTCCACCAAGGAAGAGTAGCATTAGAACTCTAGTTATTTATTATTCTACTAACTCTATAAAGTGCAAGAAGTTCTCATTTTACAGGTACGCACAAACGCTGAAGTTATACGTGAGTTGAGAGCAAAATAGCAACGCATTTTGCAAGCAATTCTTGTGTGATTCAAGTGTGCGAACCTGAAGCTACATGAACCAGATAGAAGAACCAGTTCCAAGCGTCTATTTTTTATTCTAGTTCAATTGTAGTAGGTGTTTTAAATTTATGCCTTTCTGCTTTATCTAGAAGCAATTGTATTAGGTACTCTGAGTGTTCAAGTTAGAGTTAACTTGAAGTTGTCGCAACAGTTAGAAGCTGGCTGCCACAATGGGATTAGAGTTAATCTGTCACGACCCAAAATTCTAACCTGTCGTGATGGCGCCTATCTCAATACTAGGCAAGCCGATAACCTTAATAAATCACAATAATCTCTTAAGTTTGAAAATATAATATTTGAATTCCATAGAAAACCTCACAATTTTAGATACAAAACACTACCAAAAGCCGGTGTCAGTGAGTACATGAGCATCTAAATAATAGCAAAGTCTGACGGATAAGAACATTGTCTAAAAATATAGAACAGTACAATAACTGAAAGGAAAGAGAGTCAAGGTCTGCGGACGCCAAGTAGCTACCTTGATAGTCTCCAACAGATAAATCCTCAAAGCTGGAAACTGTCGTATCCGGAAGTACCTGGATCTACACACGAGGTGCAGAGTATAGTATGAGTACAACCAATTCAATAAGTAACAAGACTAACCTCTGGGCTGAAAGTAGTGATGAGCTCCGCAAGTAAAGTCCAGTACATAAATAATGGTGCATAAATGTAGGCATGCTTTCAAGTTCAACAGTTAAACTTAGTATAGGCAAAAATAGATCAATGTTGCATGATATGAGCAATATGACATCTCAGTGGAAAGACCTCATATACTAATGGTCACAATTCATTCGGTCACTCGATACTATTTATGGTCAATTCAGCCCAGGGATATTTCATCCCATACATATATATACATATCGACTAACAGTCAGTCACTCAGTATTGTATAAGGACAATCCAGCCCTGGAAAATTTATCCCCAAATGTAAATGATAGGGACATGATCCATGTATAGGAAAATTCATCACAATATAAATAAGTAAGGCAAGTCCATGCCTTGGGAAGTCCATCCCGAATATATACAATCATCTACACTCACTGGGGGTGTGTACAGACTCCGGAGGGGCTCCTTCAGCCCAAGCGTGATACAAAGCTGATATGACCTACTGCAGACGGGCAGTCCCGATCCGTATAGTAATAAAGCCTATAAGGCCTGCTGCAGGCGAGCAACCCCGATCCATATAATAATAATATATATAAAGCCAATGTGGCCTACTGCGGCACACAGCTCGATCCCACAAATATCCTCTCAATGGACGAATATGACTGAGTGTAAAATGTATATTTTTAAAACAATTAATTCAACAGCAACACGACCCCATGGGTCTTAAAATATCTGCATGTAGCCTAAACATGATCTTTAATAAGAGCCTCAGCTCAATTTCTCTAACACGTGGAACATGTTCGGATAATAATATGATTCTTTAATTCTACAACTTCACATGATTTATTCAAGTCATAATTTATATGGTGCACGGCCAAACGCTCGTCCACTATCGTGTGCGTTACCTCCAAACAATTTATATAATACCAATTCGGGGATTCATTCCCTCAGAACAAAGTTTAGAAGTGTTACTTACCTCAACCCGCGTAATTTCTTACTCCGTTATGCCCTTGCCTCGCGAATTGATCTCCAAAAGCCTCGTATCTAGCCACAATTAATTCGATTCAATCAATACAAATTATTAAAATTAATTCCATAAGAAAATACTAATTTTTCAATAAAAATCCGAAATTTAACTCAAAAATTTCCCATGGGGCCCACATCTCAAAACCCGACAAAAGTTATAAAATATGAATGTCCATCTAACCACGAGTCCAACCATATAAATTTCACCAATTTCCGACAACAACTCGACCCTCAAATCCTCAATTAAAGTCTTTGAAGATTTCTACCATTTTCAACCCAATCTTTACCCATTTGAACTCAACATTATTTTCACAAACCTTATTGGTACGTGTATGTATAAATAATACTCTTACACTCAAGAATCATACTCTCAATAACCTATCTTTACCCAAACTCGAAATTGAAGACTTGGGTTAGAAATTCTTACCTCTTTGAAACCCTAGCAAGATCCTTGTGAAATCTTTAAACCTTGAACAAGAATTGATGGACAAATGGCTAGGTCTTCACTTTCTCTCTCTAAGATGCTCTCACCTCTCTCTAAAATATCAGATAAAACCCTTCAAAATGACCCCTAATAGTGTTTTATAAGAATGGGGTCGGGTTTATAAAACCAGAAAAATGAAGCTCTGAAATACACTTTGCGGTCGCATATGCGACCGCATAATGCTTCTGCGGCCCACAAAATGGGTCGCATAATGGCCCTCCGGAACTGGACAACACTGTTTCAGTCTGCGGCCGTTATGCAGTCCGCATACCTGTTCTGCGGTCGCATAATATGCCGCAGACCTTCCTCCAAACTTTCCCCACTTCTGATTCACTCTTCGGTCCTTATACAGTCCGCAGAGTGATTATGCGACCGCATATTGGGCTGCAGAAATGACCTCTTTCCGGCAAAAATTTTCCTTTACTCCCCGACGCATTGTTCAACCCAAAATATTCGAGTTCTTCAATTCTCAAACACGTAAGCATAGTTCGGCACCACGAAACTTTAATTTCTTTAGCAAAATTTTTCTGGGGTCGTTACACATAAGTCAACATCCGGTCAACTTTTTCAACTTAAGTTCTAAACCTTGTAACTAAGTGTACTAAATTATTCTAAAACCTCACCGGGCCCGAACCAACTACCTCAACAAGTCAAATAACAACCGTAAAGTACAATTTAAGCAGTAAATGGGGAGACGAGGTTGTAATACTCAAAACAAATGGCCGGGTCGTTACATAATCCTTAGGTTTACAAAGAGTTTTGTAAATGTTATTTTGGCTCAGTGATTTAGTGAAGTGTTGGGAAAAATCCTACTGAGTAGTAGGTCGTGATTTTTTCACCTTTTGAGTAGGGTGTTTTTTACGTAAAAATACTTGTGTTCTTTACTTTCCGCATGCCACATTTACTATTTTCGCATTTACTATTTACGCAACAGTTGTATAAGGAACACTTAGAAAAACCGGGTCCTTCTAGAATCAGTGCACGCGAAAATTGGACATCACACAAATTACCCCCTCTTGTGTGGCATTGAAGTATAAAACATTAATATATAGTGGAATTAATCACTACTTACTATACATGATACATACATACATACATATATATATATATATATATATATATATATATATATATATATATATATATATATATATATATATATATAGGGGTATCAACTGACACCCCTTCGCCGGAAAATTACACTGTATAGCTAGGTAATTCTTTTTATAAATATGTATATATACTATATAATGACACCCTTTGACTTCTTGATGAGTTTATTTCTTTATGTTTTGACTCCCCTTAATGAAAATTCTGGCTCCGCCACTCTCTCTCTCTCTCTCTCTCTCTCTCTCTCTCTCTCTCTCTCTCTCTCTCTCTCATATATATATATATATATATATATATATATATATATATATATATATATATATATATATATATATATATATATATATATATATATTGGGGTCCTGAAAATATATATTGAGAGAAGAGATCATGCTGGCTAGCCAGATAGGCGGAGCCAAAATTTAATTCCGGGTTGTGATTCATCCTTTCTTCTGAGCCACACAAAATCTACTTATCCGTAGAGGCGGAGCCAAAATTTTAAATTTATAAATTCTAAACTTTTCATTGAATTCATAATTTGTTTTAGCTGCTTAGAGTTCGCAATTAAATATGTATACGTATTTAATCTTTTAATACTAATATTATATGATCTAAACAAAAACGGCCGACCCCATATTTAATAATCTAGTTCCATCCCTTCTTATCAGATATACTGGTGAGAGTAGCCCGGGCTTTGCCCGGGCCTAACGTAAACAAAGCTATACTATTATAATAAAGGATATAGTGACGATATCTCCAAGGATTGAGCTTGTGTAGAGAAATAAAACACTACTAAACTATTACATCTTGTAAGAGAGAATAGTTTTTGATGTAAAATAATAACTTTGCAATAAAATATATTGTTTTGTATACAATATTTATCAAAGACGAAAAAGTGAAGATTCCTTTACAGAGTAATTCTCTGACTGCAAGAAGCAAGAAACAACAACTGCATCATATTCTTTGTAGTAATAGCTTTGAGTAGTATGACCCAGACTACATGACTTTGGTTACCAGCAAATTTGAGAAATCACCATCAACTGAGAAAGCATTGAGAAACTGATATAAGCCTACTAAATGATATGCTCCTGAGTCCTAAATCATGGCATAGTATATTGCAGCAATTGTGAAAATACCTAATTTATATCTTAGTATAAAAAATAGCTTTTCAGTCATCAATTTGATGTATAAAATTCTTGTGATCACTTCAATTCCTGCATCTTGAAATCTAGTATATTTTTGGCATATAGGTTCCAAAAGATTTTTTAAAACTTTAGGTACCTACTGAAACCTAGATGCCAAAATTTACTATTTGGATAAAATAGGCGTATTTCAAAAAATTATACAGATATACTTGTTAAGACGGAGGAGAAGTGATTTAGCATATTAGATAATTTGATGAATTTTTATATCAAGTTGAGGTATCAATAACCTTGGCAAAACTAATACATTTAGCTAAAATTATGATAGTACCCTAATGAAGAACCAGAGATTCATGATTCATGTTACATAACAATGTTATTCCAATGTCATCGAATGAAATTAGCATGGTTTTTGAAATTTCATCATTCTCCAACATAGTAAAAAAATACACGGAGCGACGAAAGCCAAAAAAAGAGTTAAAGACAGCAAATGCAATGCTCAGTAAACAACATCACTAATGTAATTCGGTTAAGCTTGCTTTAACAAAATCAAGTAGGCTATGTAAAGGTTAGCACATAGCCAAGCACACTATGTCTTTGGTTTCATTCCTTATGTTCTGATGTAACGTTATGAGAACGTAAAGTTATATCAGGTATAGCATGCGTACCCATCTCAGTTGGCAAAACCATTATATCAACTATATCTATGGTAAATACAACAACACTCAGCAAGTTAGTTTACCTTTATCCCATGTAGGTGAAGGAAGCAGTTAAATTGCAGGTCTGCACCTCTACTTGGTATCAGCTGTGGTTATAAAAGGAAGTATAAGCTATTTGCGAGATTAATCTTAAATGCTTAAATAAAAATTAATTAATCTAAAGCTTCAACGAATCTTTGCAAACCAAATAAGTCCACCAATATAAACTTCATCGAATATATATACGAAAACGAAAAAATCATTTAAAAAAAGTTAAGCGGTGAAACACGTACTGCCCATGTTTTGCCAGAAAGTTCAGAAGAAAACTATCTTACTACTATACTGAGCACCTCCAGTGCTATAATCCCAAATGACAGGTAAAATATCCTAATTACACGATGATGATGAAAAAAACATTCACATGAGACTTTAGGAAGAACTAATTATTAGCTAAAGTATGTCAAATAATTTTCAAGAAATGGTCTGTTCCAAGCTACTGTTACCTTCAAATCCACTTAGGTGATATTGGATCTAGCCAAAAAATTTCTTAATTTTGTCAATTTATCCAGGATCTGCAACTTGACTGTTCTCCTAATAATGCATTGTCAATGTGGTATGAAATCTCCATAAGTTGTAATCCATGGTGCATTCTGCCTATAAAAATTAAATACAATTTTACGAGCTAAACACTTATAATAAAAACTTGAGGATGAAAAGAGTCACAATTTTCTTACCATGACAACATCAACCTGCAAATATAAATTATAAGGTTCCAAAGCCAATTTAAGAGATCAAAGGCCACGAAAATATTATTTACTTGCTCGGAAAAATATGGAACACAAAGTAAAAGTATAAAATGGTTACCAGTATGAAACATACTTAATCTTCAAAAATTTAACACATGTAATAGTTAAATCACTTTGAGTTCTTTCGTAAGAAGTTTCGACAAAAAGATAACATACCCTTTTAAATAGCATACTTACTCTTATACTATAATCATGTAAAATAAATTATTACAATGCATTACCTATTTATGCATATAACAGACTTTCTATGCATTTAACAGCTTAGGCATCTTCTATCTGCAGCACAATTCTTTTTGGTGTATATACTAACCAAACTTTTTCTTTTATTAAATGAAAACAAACTAAAATGACGTATAGTCTAAAACCAAACATCATTTTGAAAGACAGACATATATCACGGGAGAATTTTTTTCCTTGGCATTAAGAATCAAAGTACACATGATCAAAGAAGTACAACACGTTAACCATTAATTTTGGTGTAAGACACTAAATGAAACTTCTTTTTTACTCTTCTATTTCTTCACTACACATTTTAAAATTAATTCAAATGCCAAAAAGTAACTTTTATCTAATAGGATTGAAGCCATTGACAATAAAGGTGGGAAGTTTAGAGATATGGTGAAGTCTCTCTCCAATAAGTATTCTGTTTGTAGGCGAATTGAACTTTGGATGCTTGTACAAAAAAATAAAAAATTAAACTTTGAATGCCAATTGAATAGAAAATCTATAAATCTGTTGGAACTAAATTTTGTGCAGAAAGGCCTTCTTAGTTCTTCCAAGTCTGTAGGGGCAAAAACGAACAACGATAAAAATTGGATAATTATTACTTCAACTACTAACAGATAAATAAAATATCCATATTTCACAACAATATTTAGTTGATAGCCCTGTGTCAAGTTTCAAAATTACCTGAGCAATCAAGTGAGGCCATAAGGATTGAACAGAACTTACAGTCTGCAACTTTTTATGGCCGTTATGAAGTTTAGATATTCTTATTTATATACAATTGATCAGAAGAAATGACAGCAAACGTTGTTTTGGTAAATTTAGACCACATATTTAAATCAGTTAAAGGTGTGAGCTAACATTTATTGAAACTTGCATAACAAGAAAAATTACGGAGTTTCTTTCAGGCAATTTCTCAAACACTTCTAGTGCAAACCCAAATACAGTTTGTATAATAACAAACTCAAATCCATTCTTACTGCACTTTGATAGAGGTCAAACAGATGAAAATTAAAACTAAGCCCGAAAAAGAACAAGTTGAAGACGCACAAAAGCGAGCGCAATAACATATCACCAATTAGCTTAACATTTTAGACAAAAATAGTCAAAATCTTCTATACATGTTCAAAATATGAGAAGGAAACATTCGTCAGATTGAAAACAAGCTGAATCTTAAACCTAAATAGCGTTGATAGTCAGACCTTTATTGTATATGCGCCAAATCGAAAAAACTTGAAAAAGGTAGTCCACTTATGTGCGAGAGGTAAACTGAACTCGGAGATGTCAGAATTTCCCAACGGAGAAGCAGTGATAACGATGAGAGTAAGCAGAGAGCAGTATAGCGATATAAATTTTATGTTGTAGTAACCACGTGTCAAACATAGAAGAAAGCGGTAATACGTGTCTATAAGGGCTAATGTGTATGCAATTATGATAATACCCTCCTGACCCATTTTACAACCGGATGCAGCTAACTTAAGAGATATCAAACTGTACTCCACATGTTAGGCTGTAATTGCAATTACATTTTTATCCTTGGCCAGGCAGACATGTTGACCATGAGCTGCCTGGCTATTCCCATTTATAGTATAAGAATAGATATATACAGCCATATTGATAGGTGTATACGGTCGAAATAGATTTTGGCCCTCGTACGTTTGATCGGGTTCGAATGGTAAGCGACCGAAGTGAGATTTCGAGATGAGTTCCGAATATAGTACAAACAAGCTTCAAGCTCCAAGACCGATCGAGGAGTCGGCCCGGTATCATTATCGAACCCATGACCAAATCAAACCGCAAGGCAACATAAAGGTAGTCGGAGACGCACAGACCGATTGACACTCACCCTTAATGTCGAACTCGAACCAAGGTCGAGGGCTCGACCCAATAATGAGATCGAGCCAATATCGAGTTCGCAGACAAGAGCTGTTGCAACCACACTAGAGGAGAGAATCTTGGCAGGAATCGAGGAAGAGACAATTCATCATGGGTTCTCCACTGTATATTTTTTATTGTAAATAAAGTAAAATCTCTCTACTATGAAAGGGGGAATCCTTGTAAGCACAGGACAGGTTCACACATTGTAAGAAAAGACTACTTCTATTTATTGAAAAATAAATCTCTTGAGCTTGTTTCACTCAGCATACTCACTCTCCTCATTCAATAATTCATATCCCGTTTTTACAGCCAGGAATCTAAATATTTTTACTTCTAGTACGATTTATGTCAAGCTATATCACATATCCTTAGAACTACTAATAAATTCAACTATATCCGATTTTCGGGGTAAATAGTTTGGCGCCCACCGTGGGGCTATGGGTAACAGTGGTTGTTTGATACAAATCTGCAATACACACCAGTTTACAACTTCAAATCAACAATGGAAAACCCTCGATTGATGGCTTTACATATCGACCACGAAGCCGGCCTTTAAGATGAAACCAACAACTTGGCACCCAGGGCCGGAAGGCGAATTAACGATGTCACCGAAGCTCGAGTCGAAGTACCGCTAGATGTCAATTCACAAGTGGCTCTTGAGGCAAACCAACCTTTCCAACCGGAGAAAAGCATTCAGGGCGGTACTCGATCCGTAGCTCGAGACACCCATAACGTGGAGGAGATCGGAGTCAACTTACGGATGATCTTCGAGATGTTACAAGCCCAGCAAATAGCGATAGCTCAGTTGCAGAGCCAAACTCAGGTACAAAGCAGGCCGGAGCCCAATCCGCTTCGAGAAATCACCCACAGGACGGAACCAGTCATAGTGAAGTCAAACGAGCAAGAATCGGGGACTACTCCCAAAATTACTAAACTGCTCGAGGAACTCACAAAATGAGTCGAAACCAACGATAAAAAAATAGAAACATATAATTTCAGGGTTGATCAAATCCCGGGAGCTCCACCAATTTTAAAAGGGCTGGATTCGAAAATATTCGTACAAAAGCCTTTTCCCTCAAGCGCAGCCCCAAAACCAATCCCCAAAAAATTCTGCATGCCCGAAATTCCCAAGTGTAATGGCACGACCGATCCCAACGAACACGTCACCTCTTACACGTGTGCCATCAAGGATAACGATTTGGAAGATGATGAGATCGAATCCGTATTATTGAAAAAGTTCGGAGAAACCCTCTCGAAGGGAGCGATGATTTGGTATCATAATCTGCCACCAAATTCCATCGATTCTTTTGCCATGTTAGCGGATTCGTTTGTAAAGGCACATGCTGGTGCCATAAAGGTTGCAACAAGAAAATTGGACCTCTTCAAAGTAAAGCAAAGGGGTAATGAAATGCTGAGGGAGTTCGTGTCCCGATTTCAAATGGAACGCATGGAATTGCCATCGGTCACAGACGACAGGGCCGTCCAAGCGTTCACCCAAGGGTTGAATGAGCAAAGTTCAGTAGAATCATGTCGGCTGAAGCAAAATTTAATCGAGTATCCAGCGATAACTTGGGCGGATGTACACAACCGATATCAGTCAAAAATTAGGGTCGAATACGACCAGTTGGGAGCTCCTTCTGAATCCATGCATCAGAACAGGACAGCTATTAAAAACCAGAGGGACATCGATAGGGAGCAAAGGTCGAACAGAGACTGATATCAACCGTACGTCGCAGATCGAATGAACAACAGTTCAACGCTTAATGCCGCTCGAAACAATCGAAGGAATGATCAAGGACAAAATTCTCGGGGGCTTATGAGCAAGAATGGATTTGATAAATATGTCGATCCTATAGAAGCACCTCGGCTATCGGAGTACAATTTCAGCGTCGACGCATCGGGCATTGTATCGGCGATCAGAAGAATCAAAGACACTAGGTGGCCCAGACCTATGCAAATCGACCCTTCACAAAGGAACCCGAATTCGATGTGCAAGTATCATGGTACGCATGGCCACAGGACCGAGGATTGCAGACAATTGAGAGAAGAGGTAGCCTGTCTATTCAATGAGGGCCACCTTCGAGAGTTCCTCAGTGACCGAGCCAAGAATCACTTCAGAGAAAGGGACGCCAGCAAAAAAAAAACAAGAGGAGCCTCTGCATATCATTCATATGATCATCGGTGGGGTCGATACTCCACAAGGACCCGTGCTCAAATATGGCAAGATACCGGCCGCAGAGGAAAAATGAACTCGAGGATATGTACCCGAGGGCACTTTATCATTCGGAATTGAAGAAGCCGAGGGCATCTCTCAACCTCACTACGATGCTCTGGTAATTTCTATCCTATTAAATAAAGTTCAAGTTAAGCGTGTCTTAGTGGATCTAGATAGCTCTATGAATATCATCCGATCTTGGGTAGTGGAGAAGCTCGGTTTACAGAATCAAGTCATGCCCGCAGCTCGGGTCTTAAACGGCTTCAATATGGCCAGTGAAACAACTAAAGGGGAAATTATTTTGCCCGTAAATATAGCTGGAACCATCCAAAACACCAAGTTCCACGTAATCGAAGGCGATATGAGGTACAATGCCCTACTCGGAAGACCATGGATCCACAATATGAGGGCAGTGCCTTCGACTTTACACCAAGTGATAAAATTCCCTATGTCGGACAGCGTGAAGATAGTGTACGGGGAGCAACATGCTGCGAAGGAAATATTTGTGGTTGATGAGATAACACCAATACCAATGTTATCGGCCTCAGAAAAGTCAAGCACAAAAGATAGGCGGGAAACCAAGTAGCAATCACAGCAACCAGTCTCGACCGAATCGGTGAAGCTGGAAATAGAAGATGACGAGGAAGAGTTTTTGACACCTCGAGCTCTTATCATCCCTGACGACTCCGACGGCACCAAGTCAACGATCGAAGAACTGGAGCAGGTTATATTAATCGAACATCTACCCAAGAGAAAGGTATACCTGGGAACGGGGCTGACCCCCGATCTCCGGCAAAAATTTGTTCAAATTTTTATTGATAACATAGATGATTTTGCTTAGTCCCATTTAGACATGACAGAAATCCCACCATCGATAACAATGCACCAGCTAAGCTTGGACCCTAGGTTCAAACCGGTGAAGCAAAAAAGAAGACCTCAGTCCGAGGTAAAACACGCATTTGTAAAGGATGAGGTAACTAAACTTCTCAAAATAGGGTCAATTCGGGAAGTAAAATATCCCGAGTGATTAGCCAATGTAGTCGTAGTCCCTAAAAATAGGAACAAACTTAGAATGTGCGTAGATTATAAAGATCTAAAAAACGCATGCCCCAAAGATTCTTTTCCACTGCCTAGCATCGATCGCATGATCGATGCCACAGCCGGCCACGAGATCCTTACTTTTCTCGACGCCTACTCCGGGTACAATCAAATTTGAATGAACCTGGAGGACCAGGAAAAGACTTCATTTATCACCAAGTACGGAACCTATTGCTATAATGTAATGCCATTCGGGCTAAAAAACGCAGGATCTACTTACCAACGCCTAGTGAATAAAATATTCGAAGAACAAATAGGTAAGTCGATGGAAGTTTATATTGATGACATGTTAGTTAAGTCCCTGCGCGCAGAGGACCATTTGACTCATTTGCAGAAAACGTTCATGTTCTTAAGGAAATACAACATGAAGCTCAACCCCGAGAAATGTGCTTTCGGGGTTGGATCGGGCAAGTTCCTTGGTTTCATGGTATCGAATCGGGGAATCGAGATCAACCCCGACAAAATTAAGGCCATCGAAGACATCACCGTCGTAGATAGAGTGAAAGCAGTGCAAAGGCTAACCGGGCGGATAGCTGCCTTAGGCCGATTCATTTCGAGGTCATCAGATCGAAGCCACAAATTCTTCTCTCTACTCAAAAGGAAGAACAATTTCGCCTGGACCCCGAAATGCCAACAGGCACTAGAACAATTAAAGCGGTACCTATCGAGCCCACCACTACTTCACACTCCGAGGACAGATGAGAAGTTTTACTTATACTTGGCGGTATCGGAAATCGCTCTAAGTGGCGTCCTAATTCGAGAAGAGCAAGGTACACAGTTTTATGTTTATTATGTAAGTCGAACCTTAGGAGCAGTAGAGACTAGATACCCTCACTTAGAGAAATTAGCACTTGCACTAATAAGCGTCTCTAGAAAGTTAAGACCATACTTTTAATGTCACCCCATATACGTTTTAACCACTTACCCACTTCGTAATATTTTGCACAAGCCCGAATTATCGGGTCGATTGGCCAAATGGGTCGTCGAACTCAATGGGTACGATATCGAATATCAACTCCATACGACCATCAAGTCCCAAATTTTAAGGAACTTCGTGGCCGATTTCATGCCAACCCTCGTACCCGAAGTTGAAAAGGAACTCTTGTTAAAATCGGGTACGTCGTCGGGGGGTTTGGACCCTTTACACAGATGATGCTTCAACTATGAAGGGGTCCGGGCTTGGCATCATACTGAAACCTCCCACGTGTGGCATTATTAGGAAATCCATCAAAACCACTAGATTAACTAACAATGAGGCCGAGTACGAGGCCATGATTGCAGGTCTCGAGCTAGCTAAAAGCCTGGGAGTAGAAGTCATCGAAGCCAAATGTGACTCTTTACTAGTGGTGAACCAAGTAAACAAAACTTTCAAGGTTCAAGAAGATAGGATGCAAAGGTATCTAGACAAATTACAGGTAACTCTACATCGTTTCAAAGAATGGACCCTACAACATGTGCCTCGAGAACAAAATTGTGAAGCCGACGCACTCGCAAATTTGGGGTCGTCGGTCAAGGAAGATAAGATCAACTCGGGGACTGTCGTTTAACTCTCGAGATCTGTAATCGAGGAGGGACATGCCGAAATAAATTCCACGAGCTTAACCTGGGATTGGAGGAATAAGTATATTGAATACTTAAAGAACGAAAAACTCCCATCGAACCCTAAAGAATCGAGGGTTCTACGAACCAAGGCTGCTCGATTCACACTGGTTGAAGATGAAACATTATATATAAGGACGTTCGACGGACCACTGGCGGTATGTTTGGGACTAGGAGACACCGATTATGTTTTACGAGAGGTCCATGAAGGCACTTGTGGAAACCACTCTGGCGCTGAACCATTAATTCAAAAAATCATCAGAGCAAGGTACTACTGGGATAGCATGGAGAAGGACACTAAGGAGTTCGTTCGAAAATGTGATAAATGTCAAAGATTTGCACCGATGATCCATCAACCCGGAGAGCAGCTTCATTCGGTTATTTCTCCATGGCCATTCATGAAAAGGGGAATGGATATCGTCGGCCCTCTACCATCGGCCCCAGGTAAAGCTAAATTCATTTTGTTTATGATTGACTATTTCTCTAAATAGGTTGAAGCATAGGCGTTCAAAAAAGTTAGAGAAAAAGAGGTTATAGATTTCATCTGGGACCACATCGTGTGTCAATTTGGGATACCAGCAGAAATAACATGCGACAATGGTAGACAGTTTATCGGCGGTAAAGTGACAAAATTCCTCGAAGACCATAAAATAAAATGAATATTGTCTACACCATATCATCCTAGCGGGAACGGACAGGTCGAATCAACAAACAAGATTATCATCCAAAACATAAAGAAAAGATTGAACGAAGCTAAAGGAAAGTGGAGAGAAATTTTGCCCGAAGTCCTTTGGGCATATCGGAAAACATCTAAATCCAGTACAGGAGCGACCCCATTTTTCTTAGTGTATGACTCCGAAGCTTTAATTCCGGTCAAAGTCGAGGAACTAAGCGCAAGGTTCCGGCATACATCGAAAGAATCGAACTACGAGGAAATGAATACTAGCCTTGAATTATTAGATGAAAAACGAGAAGCGGCACTGGTTTGAATGGCTGCACAAAAATAACGAATCGAAAGGAACTACAACAGAAGAACCAACCTCCACCATTTCAAGACCGGGGACTTGGTCCTAAGGAAGGTCACCATCAACACTCGAGATCCTAATGAAGGGAAGCTCGGCCCAAATTGGGAAGGACCCTATCAAGTCCTCGACATAATCGGGAAAGGGTCTTATAAACTTGGAGCAATGGATGGAAAACCATTACCAAATAATTGGAACATATCACTTCTCAAACGATATTACTGTTAAGGTATGCTTTTATCTTCTCTATCGTCTATATACGTATATTCGACACTAACTCATTGCAGGAATTCGATGAAAAACATCCAAATCTCTGGTTTCAAAGCACGCATTGTACGCTTTTCCCCTTAAGTTCGGCTTTTATCCCAAATGGATTTTTCCGGCAAAGTTTTGAACGAGACAACAACTATGTGCTACCCGAGGACAAATCAATAGTATCCGAGGCTCCTTCATAATCATCCTCGAATACTGGGGGGATACCAATCGGAATAAATCAAGTTTGGCACAAGAAAGTTGTTTCATATAAAATTCATGTCGAACAAGGTCTCGATAGAGAAAAGTCTAAGGGCCAAATGGTCAAGACGAACCATGCCCACGTAGTTTGGCTCGAATTCTGGCACAAGATACAAACACATGTACAATGACTTATAAAGGAGAACTCTTTTTTTTCTCAGATATCTTACACTTTGAAAAGATCTTCCTGCTTCATGATTCAAACAGGAGCCTACGGGCTAAGATACTTTGAGTTCGAGTTCGAAAACAATCACTCACTCAATTATTAAAGCCTAAGGGCTATCTTACTTCGAGTTCGAGCAATCGCTCACTCGGTCATAAAAAGCCTACGGGCTAAGATATTTTGAGTTTGAGTTTGAAACAATCACTCACTCAATTATTAAAGACTAAGGGCTATCTTATTTCGAGTTCGAGCAATCACTCACTCGATCATAAAAAGCCTACGAGCTAAGATATTTTGAGTTCGAGTTCGAAACAATCACTCACTCAATTATTAAAGCCTAAGGGCTATCTTACTTCGAGTTTGAGCAATCGCTCACTCGGTCATAAAAAGCCTACGGGCTAAGATATTTTGAGTTCGAGTTCAAAACAATCACTCACTCAATTATTAAAGCCTGAGGGCTATTTTATTTCGAGTTCGAGCAATCACTCACTCGATCATAAAAGTCTACGGGCTAATATACTTTGAGTTCGAGTTCGAAATAATCACTCACTCAATTATCAAAGCCTAAGGGCTATGTTACTTCGAGCTCGAAATGTTCACTCAACTACTAAGACTGTAGGGTACTTTTATTTTTCAAGTTCGGGCAAGCACCCACTCGACCACTAAGCCTGTGGGCTACTTTTATTTCGAGCTTGAGCAAACACTCACTCGGCCATAAAGGCTACGAAGGCTGAATTCAATGAAATCACCTAAATCCTCATGAAAACATCTGCAAGGCATGAATGAAATCTTCACGAAGCAAGTCAGTAAAAGAAAAAGATATTTGTATTGATATACAAAGATGGTTTACATAAATAAAAGAAACATAGAAGAAGCTAAGGGCTAAGCTTCTGGGTTATCATCGAGAGCAGTCTCTTCTCCACCGGGCTCCCCCCCATTTTCAGACCCGCTCTTGCTACCGTCATCATCATCATCGCCATCAGAAGCCAAGGCTTCAGCATCAGCTTCGAGTTCTTTGGCCCTTTTTATCTCTTCAGCAAGGTCGAAACCTCGAGCGTGTATCTCCTCGAGGGTCTCCCTCCGAGACCGACACTTAGCAAGTTCGGCAACCCAATGTGCTCGAGTGTCAGCAATATCTGCTGCCTCTCATGCCTCCATTTGAGCAGCCTCAGCATCGGCCCGATACACGGCAATGGTCTTGTCTTCCATGACTTTCGACGACTCGATCTCCACCTTAGCCTCAACAAGCCTTGTTTCAAGCTCCTTGATCCTCTTGGCCTGAGCCGAACCTTTTTGCTTGATGCTTCGAAGCTGAACATCGGCCGATAATAATTTGGCCAAGATGGTTTCTTTCTCTGCAGCCAGGCGGTCGATAGTCTGTTTCCACCGGTCACATTCGGCCTTGATTTGATCGACTTCTTCCCGAAGCAACCCGATCTTTTTCAACCTTTTGCTGCAGCTGAGATAACGAAGGGTTAGCTTCCACAGTTGGGTCAAACCCATACTCTAACAGAACGAAGCTCACCTGCTTATCTAGTCCGGCCTCTTCTTCGCGAGCCTTAGCCAAATCTGCTTGGAGGTCCTTTATAACCTCGTCCTTTTGGCTGCAAAGAAGCCGCAGAGCATCTCTCTCCCCCGAGACCTTCTGAAGCTCGACCTCACACTGGCTGAGGTCGACTCGAAACTTGCTAATGGCCTACACAGTATGGAAAAAACACAAGTCAGGTTTAGAAAAGAACGAAGAAACCAAGCGCAGTAAAATCATTACCCGAGAAATAAAACGTTGGGCCTCTTCTAGGAGAAGAGAAGTATCACTAATACCGGAGGTATCATCGACTCCAGTAAAGCAATCCCGAAAAGGGTCCCCTACACTAGAGCCTCCGCCCATATCAGGGGGTCTTCAATTCTCGAGCTTCCTTTAACTCCTCCTCAGAAAAGGTCGGAAGAGAAGGCAAATGACTCACTATCATGGTCCCGAGCGAATCGCTTGGGACGCTATGATCGAGACTCGGGGTATCGGAACCGACCCCGACCGGTATAGCCGTCATCGCTCAGAAGGTCTGGCGACCTCGATAGCTTTCTAGAATCATTCAAAGCAAATATACATTATACATGCTGAAGATAAGCCTGCCCTTGCATGGACAAATATAAGTTTTTAAGGTAAATATTTTTTAATAATTGATTAAATCAGATGAATGTTGACACAATATATAGATTGTAACAAATATTTTATTCTATATAATCAAATAGTTCAGCTGTAGTAGAATGTCCATCATTTGTAGTTTGGTACTTATAATATAGTAGAAATGAGTATAATGATAATTTGATCAGAGAAAATTAAAGAAAAACTCTTTTTCTTTTTTTGGACGTATAGTATATACTAGTATACACAATGTATACGATATACGATCTTTTCGCTCTTTTGTCTTTCCATGGGCATGTAAAGTTTCATTTTCGAATACATAATGATGCCTTCCTAAAGAGGCAAAAATAAATATGTCAAGATCAATCTTTCTCAAAATAGAATACTTTATAGTACATATTTAGTGATGAGGGGTCTAGAGAAGCTCCAAATTAAAATTGATACGCTTCCCGCTCCGGGATAAAGTGCGATTGCAAATTGAATGAAATGCTAATTTTCAAATTATAATTATATTTTAGTACTCTTTCTCTCCTAAAATGTATGTGCTATTTGTTTACCCTTAAAACGAATAATAATTAAATTTGTATGCAATTTTAAGGATATGTGGATTGATTCAACACAATAATCAAGAATATTAGATAAACGAGTTAAAGACAAAATGAATAATCAAACCAATTATAATGTTACAGCCCACCTTGAACTTAGGTTGAACAATAGTTTTACCCTCGATCGGACCCTTGGTTCGAAGCCAATTGTGAATGAAGAACAAACAGTAAAGTAAGAACTTTGCAATAGCTAGAAAGCAGAAAAATAAATTTGTATTACCTTAGTTTGCATGTTACAATGTCCATCAAAAGAAAAAATCTTCCTTGTATATAGTAGGAGAATTTCATCTCTAGTACAAGTCTAAAAAGGGTAAAAATCTTCTTTTTCCATTAATTACTGATCTATAACCGACATCGAGCAAGATCCGTGCCGTGATATCCGGCCAGGTACGAATATCACAGCCCTTTATTCGTCGTGCGTAATCGTTTACCGTATTTTTCGATGCTTTAGAATTCGTTCCGAGGAGCGTTGCTTTATCATGCCCGGTGATGAATACATCGTTCTTCCTTCGTGGGTCTCGATACGAAAGGTTCCCGGCCTCGATTTCTGTCTCGTGCGTCCGTGCCTTTCTTCCATTATTTTCAACAGGAAATCGGGGTATGCTCTATCCTCTATTTTACCCGTATACAGATAGTTCCCTCATTTTTTGGAGAGTAGGTGTCACGACCCAAAATCCCTCCGAATAAGTCGTGATGGCATCTAGTCTCTAAAATTAGGTAAGCCTAACACATACCGAAATGATAATAGGTTCTACTAAACAGCTATTAAACATAAACCGAAAATTTCTAAATAAGCCAATAATCTCAACATGATACAGTATCCCAAAACCAGTAGTACAAGTCATAAGCCTTTCTAAGAGTAACTACATATAATGAATACATCACTGTTCCAGAATAATAAGAAACAATAGAAATAAGTACAACAGAAGGTGACTTCAGAGCTTGCGAACGTCCAGCAGGTGTACCTTGAAGTCTCTAGCCACACAAAGCATATGTCTCAAAACCAACTCGATCCGAAGTACCTAGTTCTATACAAAAATATGCAGAAACGTAGCATGAGTACACCACAGTGGTACCTAGTAAGTATCAAGCCTAACCTTGGTAGAGTAGTGACGAGGCCAGGTCAAGACACCTACTAGACATGTAAACATGTGCCGGATATGACATAAAGCTAACAAGGAAGGACTATCAATATAAGACCAATAGCAGAAAGAATTCAAATTACAATCAACAGTGAAGATAAGGAGAACATGAATGGCAACGAGAAAAAACCAAGTAATTAAGCAACAACATAGTCGAGGTACGGATGAAGTATGAATGTGTTCAAGTAGGGAAAATGATGACAACTCAACCAATCAAACCATTCCTAATATCAAATTTTAACAATCCCACTTCTCGTAATCTCGGATCATAAATCACAACTTCCAAACCTTTAACACACATGGCACTTTGTGCCCACATTTTTCATATCACTTCGCACGGCAAAATTCACGCGCTACCAGATACGTAGTATCCGTGTCAAATGCTATAAATAATATTCGAGGGATCTATTCATATATAATAAAGTAAAATTACAGTTTTTGAACCAAACCGAAAATCAATGAGAAAATAAGTTTATTTGGAAAACATTTGGATGAAGAGAATAACATTTTCAAATAAAATAAGGTATCGAATAAACTACTGATTTGAATATAGAATTTAATAAATTAAAACATAATAGCAATTCCTTTTTAAGTAAAGTAGAAACATCAGATAGGGTAAGGAGATTAAGTTGAGAAATCGATTAAAGTGAAATATGATGACTATTAAAAATAGTAAGGTACCGAATGAAACGATGATTTTTAACTTAAGAGTCACATAAGGTAAGCATGTTATTAATTATTTTATTTAAAATTATTGTGTTACTAACAACTCAACAGGGTATGAGGTAATGACTCAGCGTAGCAAATTCATCCTGAAAATCAATCCACCAAAATAATAGTAATAGGAAAGGAAAACAGGAAATGACGGCAAAGCAGTAAACTAATGAAAACCAACTCAACCCTCGAAAACAGTAAAAAATCAGAAATACCAATCCTCAAAGTCTCGTACAAAAGAACCAAAGCTAACACAATACAACAAGGAATATAAAATACATAAACTGTTGCGGCGCGCAACCCGATCCAACCGTATAATATTATCCTACCTTATTCCACCATGTAAATATCAATAACAATAAATATATATATATGTTGCGGCGTGCAACCCGATCCCACCGTACAACACTATCCTCCCTTATTCCACCATGTAAATATCAATAATAATAATAATAATAATAATTAAATATATATTGTGGCGCGCAACCTGATCCCACCATATAATCAGAGTCAATACCATAATCCTCCCTTTCGAATGGGATTGTGTCATGGGCTGTTGTTTCTACGATCTACATTGATACCGATCTATGTTCGACCGGGGTTCTATGTCGATATCCCTTTGAGTTCTGCCGACGGGCATGTTTGGATAAACGGAATCGGAAGGGGTCTCCAATTGATCATCTTCGACCCTAATCTTTGACTGGTACCGATTATGTACATCGGCTCAGGTTACCACTGGATATTCAATTAAATTCTGCTTTAGCTGTCGTGATGCCACCAAACTTCGTTCATTCAAACCTTGAGTAAAGGCTTGAACAGCCCAATCGTTTGTGACCGATGGTAGTTCCATGCGCATGTATAAGAAGTGACATGCTCATTAGGGTCGGTGGTCTCATTGTACTTAGGAATTTCTGGCATTCAAAATTTCTTCGGAATGGGTTTCGGTGCCGCACTTGGAGGAAAAGGCTTCTGTACGAATTTCTTTGAATCCATACCCTTTAGAATCGGCGGTGCCCCCGGTATTTGGTCAATCCGGGAATTGTATGTCTCTACTTTTTTATTATTTGCCTCGATTTTCTTTTCTCCCGATTCAATCCGTTTAGTGAGCTCCTCGAGCATTTTCATAATGACGGAGTTAGTCCCTGATTCGTTGGCGTTTGACCTTTCCGGCACAGGCTCGATCCTGTGGACGACTTCTGGTTCGATCCTACTCGGTGTTCGATGCTGATTTTGTAGTTGTGCTATAACGGCTTGTTGAGCCTGTAACATTTCGAATATCAATTGGAGGCTAACTCCACCATCTTCTTCGCCCTGCGTACCTCGACCACCTGATCGAAATTCCCTGCGTACGCTACCTTCGGGATCAACGCCCAAATTTGCATTTAGGGCGACATGTGAACTAATATCGACGAAATTTGCAGCTGGTGTTCCCTCGAGGTCAGCCTGAGGCACCTCGATCCCTGGGGCAGCTATATTGTCATTTTTCCTGTGAAATTCGAAGCCGTTGTCACCATGTATAGGCGTTGCTTGTGAGTTTGACATGTTTATCTTGAAAACAAAGATTCTTATAAGAAAAAATGTAAATCAGTGTGTGTTATCGGAATCAGTATTATGCAATCACTATTATCCTTAGCCCCACGGTGGGCGCCAAACTGTTTACCCTTAAAATTATAACTTATTATGTGATTTTAAGGACACGTAATTTTACCTAATACCAATTGATAAATATGAAGATTAATAACAGAAATGAACTATAAAGTAAAGCGAACTAGTGTTGAAACGGAATTCAACCCTCGAGCTATGGTGCCATCGAACTGATTGACACCAAAACAGTTAAAAATAAAGCAAGTTGATGAACAAGAGAGTATAAGCTAAAGAGAGAGCGTTATATTGGCTTTTTTATGCGAGAACAATATATCTTACAAATGGTTAATACTCCCCTTTATATAGTAGAGGAATTCTACTTATAGTATAACTCTAATTACATAAGGAAATCCCATGATTAGCTAATTAACCGTTCCTAATTTGATCCATTCCGAGATTTTCGCCATGATTTTCGACCGGTCACGGATATTTCACCTTTCTGTTATTATGTTATCTTCGATCTTGCTCGATGCATGTTTCATTCGATCTCGATCGCTGCTGTCATCGATCTAGACAGGTACCTTAAATCCCGAACTTGGTACCTTGTCCTCGTACTTTAGTCTGATCCACTACGGGGCCGACCTTCGATGCAGCTCCCTGATCCCGTTCAGATAGAAAAATTGAGTGAGCTCGATTTTAACCATATACAAAGGTATTTGAAGTTTAGGCAGTTTTGGCAAACTTACGACTTCTTACTCCTCCTCCTTTTCTTCTTCTTCTTATTAATCTATATTTAGAAGTGCTTAGTGGTTTGGAATTGTTAGGTCTTTTGTTTATTAGATGCTTACAGTTTATGGATTAATGCATGTTCAATGGTTGAGGTATATTGCTTATCTACTATTAATATGATTGTCGTAAGAAGGTCAATTGATAAATGTTTCTCAGTTCTAATTTTTTCTTTTTCTTTAGTAGTGTAAGTACTTATTGATCATAGGTTTGATTATTAAGCGTAAAATGCATATAAATGAAAGGTGGAGAAACTGGAGACATTTTGAACTTCATACCACATGTTTGAAGTTTTTAACTGCTAAAGCCTAACTTCAGACCCGTGATCTGAAGTTTTTTTGAGAAGGCTAAACTTTAAATACTTTACAAATTTTGGCTATGTATTGAATAGGGGTCCTAAAAGTGACTATTTGTGCACTTTTCCCTTACATGGTCTTCAAGCTCATGACCCAACTGAAAATGTTAGAACAGCAACTGCTATTACTGAAAATAGCACGGGCTAGCCAGCTTTCAGACTGGTAGTTAAAAAATAGTCAGTGTTTGCAAACTCATTGAAAAATAACTACTATTTTGCTGAAATACGAAAAATTCCAGCATAATATACTGGAGATTGGTGCACCTGTGTATGAACTTATAGCATATTATGCTGAAACTCCAACACACGGAAAGTTCCAGCATAATATACTGGAGATTGGATCACTTGTGTATGAACTTCCAGCATATTATGCTGGAACTCCAGCACACGGAAAGTTCTACCATAATATACTGGAGATTGGAGCACCTGTGTATGAACTTCCAGCATATTATGTTGGACCAATATATTATGCTGGAACTCCAGTATATTATGCTGGAAGTTCACATGCAAAAAATTCGAACTCCAGTATATTATACTAAAATATTTTTCAAATTTTGAACAATGTTTTCGTTCAGATTTATCTTTACATAAAAAGTGACTAAATTTCGATTACTTTTGAAACGGTAACTATTTTTCAATTACCACTTACAAATCTAACTATATTTGAATTTCACCTTGCTATTAGCCACGAGCTCCAAATTCAACCATGAATTGATGGGTAACACTGTGAAGGGAAAGAGGGAAGGAATCATTTTACATGGGCAACAATATGAAGGGATCATTGTCGGGGGCACCGTAATAAGTCTTTTGGGGTCTACTAAAATGGCATCTAAAATTTGGTGGTTGTCACGTTACGTTAGAAGATTTTCAAATGACTGACATGATTCCAATTTCAACTTCTTTGTCATCAACATTGAACAATACAAAATAAGTATACCCATGTCCTTGGATATCGGCCCACCCCTTCATAACGCGGAAACAAGGATGGAGATTTTGTCCATCGGGCATATAATATTTTTTAAATATATCTATACAGTTTTGGTATTATAGAAATACATTTTATTATCTAATTTTACTTTTGTTTTCCTTTAAGAAAAGGTTTCATTTATGACGATAACTCAAAATTAGATAAAGGAATGAAATAGTTTACAAAGTAAGATTATACTGAGATGGGGAACCCAATGTAACATACTCTCCCTGGCATGCAAAAAGAAAATTTAGAATGACAGCTTTCAAAAAACGAGTAAATAGTGATAATATTTTGTTGTACGCCTTGAATCAAGTTTTTATTGCGACGTGCTATTATCTTTACTAACTAGTCTAATGTCTACAAAGTGACCGGCAAGTGAGCTACTAAAAAAAACAGCTCAAGCGGGGTGGTGTGGCTCAGTAAATCAGCTACTGAATTTTATCCTTGGCCTTTTTAATTTTTTTATTATACACAGGGGAGGAGAAAAAAAATGAGGAGGGTATTATAAGGGGTGGAATCATAATCTCACTAATAAGGTAAAAACTCAAATAACCAATAAGTCATGTGATTAAAATTAATTCCCTTGTTCTCTTAGTTTGCTCGGAGTTTTATTCGAAATGCTGTTTTATTTAGATAGTAGAATTCAAACTCATCAAATGCATAAGATATTAATCAAATACACAGAAATGCAGAGGTATTCAATCAAATACACGAGACATGATTCCTCATTGAAAAGTCTCCTTTGTTGTGAATATGTGCCCACGACTTTGAGAATAATTTTTTTAACTTCAATTCGCGTTTGGCTAACAAATATATACGACAAGATTCACTAATGAGTAAAACGCTCCTACTAATAAGTGTTCAATTCCTAAGGCTGATTACTATTTTAGCTTCGACCAAACATTATTCAAAATATGCACCTGAAATGGATGTACCTTTTAGGTGAATTGGCCAAAAAACTTTGTGAAAATTGGAGCAATATATGAAATGATAGGGAAACGAAATTGGAATGGTTGACAGCTCCATTTTACCAATAAAATATTATATATCATATCTTACTAACCTGCCTTCACATCTTTACCGACCTGCTTTCCCACGAACACTCAAAATTCTATTCAAGAAAACAGCCTCTCCAAAAAGCATCTCCATCTCAAATCTAACTCCTTTTCTTCATAAAGTAAGATGCAAATCAATAATCATTCGGTTGAGTAGACGCTAAACCTTTTTTTGTCACAAGACGAATCTGTATCATAGTAAAAGTTGAATCAATTATCTCTTGCTACAGTAAAAAAAGAAAAGAAAAAGGAAGTGACTGCCCTCGCTTATGGGCGAAAATCAAATTTGTGCGATTATTTAATTTTTTATTTTTTATTATTTGTTTCAGCTAACATTTTGATATTATTATTAACCTTTAATATGCAAAAATTTCATTAAACATTAACCATTTGCTAAATTTTCTATTTTTAGAAAAATATCTTCCATAAAAAAGGACTTCTAGAACATCGAATATACCATTTTTTAAGTTTTTTTTTTCTAAAGAATGTTAGTATTTCTACATATATATTCCATAAAAGTTGAAACGAATGAGTATTTCTGATTCGCCATTAGAAAACCTATCTTTTTCTCTCTTAGCTCAACATAAAATACGAACGAGAGTATTACTAGACATATGCACAGAGTTAATCAACAAAATAAAAATAAGAATGAGTGATGACTTCAACGTTACCTATAATTTTAGGAAGATCACAATGTCAATTCATTGGAGTTGATTTGTCTTAAAAAATTTACAAGACACTTCTACGTTTCTGCTATAGTGTTACACATGTGACATGTATATTAACGGACTCACCTAAGAAAACTCCTTCCAAATAGGGTTGAAGTCATAATCGATATATAATCTTCTTCAGTTGAAAAAGTCATTGCCAAATAATAGGTTACATTGAAAATACAATCTTAAGAATGATTACAAGTAACAAAATTTATTAAAGAACTGAAATTCAATAAATTTATTAAATCAAATTAGATGATCAAACGTAATAGGTCAAAAGTCTGCCAAACTACTTCCCCTACTTGATTAACCCAAGATAAATTTATCGAACTTAGAGTTTAAGATATTTATTTGAATAATGCAGCTTATATCATATGAGTAATAGAAGACGATATTAAATTAATAACTCAGAAATTTGCTTGTATAGATAAAATATTAAATAGAAAATCCAATTTAATTATTTTAAGTGAATTTGAATTTTTAAATTGTATAAAAGTTGTAAAAAAAATTGTTAAGGAAAAGATGTGATAAATATTGTGAATTAAAAATAAAAATCATATAATTTAGGAGAGAATAATGGTAAACAAATAAAAACTGAAGAATTAACCAAAATACAATCAATATACTGATAAAACAGAAGAAAACAAAATCAATATCAAGAAGTCCTTCGCTGCTCTGGGGATACAGTCCTTTTACAGAATCTCAAAAAGAAAAAAACAAAACAAGGAGTATATATTATAGTGACAAGAACTACTCTACTAAAGTGTATCCTTGTTTACCCGAAAAACGGATAGAGTTGAATTTATATGTAGTTCTAAGGATACGTGGTGTAACTCGGTACAAATCGGAAAAGTAAGTAAAAATATATATCGAATATTGACTGTAAAAAAGGAATGTAATGCAAACCAAATTGAGTAGAGAATGATTTATAAACAAGTCAGATGAATCAATGTCAAAGCTCAAAAAGGATAATCACTGCTATATATCAGCATAATAATCTTTAAAATGTGCGTGTATCAATATTTGCTTCTCTAGATATCCTCCCCTACAAAAATAATAGACACTCTCTATATAGTGTAAGAATCCTACTTTGGATATAATTGAAAATACATAGTGGGAATCTCATGATAGATTAATCAATTAGTTTTTTCTTGATTTCTGCCGAGATTCTCTCCCTTAGTGCGGCTATAACGGCTTTGTTGTCTCTTAGCTCGATCTTGGTCGGTCTTGATAGTGGTCGGTCTCTGGATCTCGAGCTTGATAATCCCACTTCATATTATAGCTCGATATTGACCTAAGCTCGATATTGACTCGAGCTCGATACTGACTCGAGCCTGGTATTGATCGGTCTGGGTCTTGAGCTCGATAACCCAGAATCTCATCGTATCTCGATATTATAATGACGACCCTCGGTCCATTATGTTTCAATCTTGACTAATTATACGAAGGGCAAACTCGGTTTTGACCGTATATAGATAGTCCCCTCGTTTCTCGGAAAGAATGTGGTGAAAAAAGATATGATTTTTCAACTTCTGACTAGATATACACTGACATCTGCATCGAGCTCGATTATGACGTATGTGACAAAGGGTAACCCTCAGGCTTAATGGTCAAGTGAGTGTTTGTTCGAACTCGAATTAATATAGCCCTTAGGCTTATTGGTCGAGTAAGTATTTGCTCAAACTCAAAATGAGAGCAGCCCTTAGGCTAAATGATCGAGTGAGTGCTTGCTCGAACTCGAGTTAATGTAGCCCTTAGGCTTAATGGTCAAGTGAGTGTTTGCTCGAACTCGAATTAATGTAAGCCTTAGGCTTATTGGTCGAGTGAGTGTTTGCTCGAACTCGAAATGAGAGCAGCCTTTAGGCTTAATGATCGAGTGAGTGCCTGCTCGAACTCGAGTTAATGTAGCCCTTAAGCTTAATGGTCAAGTGAGTGTTTGCTCGAACTCGAAGAAAGGGTAGCCCTTAGGCTTAGTGGTCGAGTGAGGACTTTCTCGAACTCGAAATAAGGTAGCCCCTGGGCTTTGTAGTCGAGTTAGAATGATTTCTCGAATTCAAATTAATGGCAGTCCTTGGGCTCGATAGATAGTCCCCAGTGAGAATGGTTGCTCGAACTCGAGTTAGGGTAGACCTTAGGCTTTATAGTCGAGTGAGGATTTGCTCGAACTCGAAATAAGAATAGCCATTAGGCTTAGTGGTCCAGTGAGGACTTGCTCGAACTCGGAATAAGGTAGCCCTTGGGCTTTGTGATCGAGTGAGTGTTTGCTCGAACTCGAACTAAGGGTAGCCCTTAGGCTTAATGATCGAGTGAGTGTTTGCTCGAACTCAAAGAAAGAGTAGCCCTTAGGCTTAATGGTCGAGTGAGTGTTTGCTCGAACTCGAATTAATGTTAGCCCTTGGGCTCGATAGATAGTCCCCGAGTGAGAATGGTTGCTCGAACTCGAGTTAGGGTATCCCTTAGGCTTAATGGTCGAGTGAGTGTTTGCTCGAACTCGAATAAAGGGTAGCCCTTAGGCTTAACGGTCGAATGAGTGTTTGCTCTAACTCGAAATGAGAGTAGCCCTTAGGCTTAATGATCGAGTGAGTGCTTGCTCGAACTGGAGTTAATGTAGCCCTTAGGCTTAATGGTCGAGTGAGTGTTTGCTCGAACTCAAAGAAAGGGTAGCCCTTAGGCTTAATGGTCGAGTGAGTGTTTGCTTGAACTCGAGATGAGAGTAGCCCTTAGGCTTAATGATCGAGTGAGTACTTACTTGAACTCGAGTTAATGTAGCCCTTAGGCTTAATGGTCGAGTGAGTGCTTGCTCGAACTCGAGTTAATGTAGCTCTTAGGCTTAATGGCCGAGTGAGTATTTGCTCGAACTTGAAGAAAGGGTAGCCCTTAGGCTTAATGGTCGAGTGAGTGTTTGCTCGAACTCAAAATGAGAGTAGCCCTTAGGCTTAATGATCGAGTTAGAATGATTTCTCGAACTCGAGTTAATGTAGCCCTTAGGTTTAATGGTCGAGTGAGTGCTTGCTCGAACTCGAGTTAATGTAGCTCTTAGGCTTAATGGTCGAGTGAGTGCTTGCTCGAACTCGAGTTAATGTAGCCCTTAGGCTTAATGGTCGAGTGAGTATTTGCTCGAACTCGAAGAATGGGTAGCCCTTAGGCTTAATGGTCGAGTGAGTGTTTGCTCGAACTCGAAATGAGAGTAGCCTTTAGGCTTAATGATCGAGTGAGTGCTTGCTCGAACTCGAGTTAATGTAGCCCTTAGGCTTAATGGTCGAGTGAGTGTTTGCTCGAACTCGAAGAAAGGGTAGCCCTTAGGCTTAATGGTCGAGTGAGTGTTTGCTCGAACTCGAAATGAGAGTAGCCCTTAGGCTTAATGATCGAGTGAGTGCTTGCTCGAACTCGAGTTAATGTAGCCCTTAGGCTTAATGGTTGAGTGAGTGTTTGCTCGAACTCGAAGAAAGGGTAGCCCTTAGGCTTAATGGTCGAGTGAGTGTTTGCTCGAACTCGAAATGAGAGTAGCCCTTAGGCTTAATGATCGAGTTAGAATGATTTCTCGAACTCGAATTAATGGAAGCCCTTAGGCTCGATATATCCATAGAAATCGGATGCAATAAATTCCTGGAGTGGCCTCTTTTCATTCTTGTGTGAAATAATCTTACATGCGTACATGTTTTATGCTTAAGGCTTGAGCAATCTACGCGGGCACGATTCATTTGACCGTTTGGCCCGTACAATAATCTTGTCTTCTCGAAGACCTTTTAACGTAAATCTCTTTCTTTCTTTGCTGTAGCTGATATCCGAGGGTGACGCCCCCTGTATTCGAGGTTGATCAGATAGAGAAGCCTCAGATACTGTTGGCGCAACATTTAACACTGAACTGTTGTTCTAAGTTACCTACAATTATTAGTTTTGAAGCATCAAAAAGAGAAACGAACGGGGGTCGTACCTCAGCAGTAGTATCGCTTTTAGGCAAGTTTACATTCCAATTGTTAGGCCCGATAGCCTCGGCGCTTCCTGATGGGCCTGTCGAAGTGGTTTTTGGTCATGACCCCTGATTATTTCGACCTTGATCATTTCTTCTTTCATTTCTCACATGGTTCCGATCGGGTCCGATGCTCCTTCGATTTTCATTATATGGACGATATCGATCCTTGCTTGACCCTGGACCGTGAATCGGTGTCTCTCTTGGTTCTTTCGACGTTCCTAGCTGGATAAATAGGCTCCGAAGGGACTCCGAACTGACCATCTTCGATTCTGATTTTAGATTGATACCGATTGTGAACATCGGCTCAGGTAACAGCTGGGTACTCGATCAGGTTCTGTTTAAACTGTCGTGAAGTTATCGAGCTTCGTTCGTTCAGACCTTGAGTGAAAGCTTGAACAACCCAATCTTCTGTGACTGGTGGTAGGTCCACTCGTTCCATTTGAAAACGAGATACGAATTCTCTTAACATCTCGTTATCTTTTTGTCTTACCTTGAAAAGGTCTGACTTCCTGGTTTCAACCTTTATGGCTCCAGCGTGTGCTTTTACGAAAGAATCTGCAAGCATAACAAAAGAGTCGATAGAGTTAAACGGTAAATTATGATACCATATCATTACTCTCTTTGACAGGATTTCACCGAATGTTTTCAATAATACAGATTCGATCTCGTCGTCCTCTTGATCGTTCCCTTTAATGGCACATATGTAAGAGGTGACGTGTTTGTTGGGGTCGGTCGTTTCATTATATTTAGGAATTTCGGGCATGCGGAACTTCTTGGGGATCGATTTCGGAGATGCGCTCGGGGGGAAAGGCTTTTGTACGAATTTTTTAGAATCCAATCCTATCAATATCGGTGGTGCCCCTGGGATTTGATCAATCCTGGAGTTATACGTTTCCAATTTTTTGTCATTTGCTTTAATCCTCCTTTCTCCTGACTCTATTCGTTTGTCAGTTCCTCGAGCATCTTAACAATTTCGGGATTAATCCCCTATTCTTGCTCATTTGACCTCAGTACAGCTGGCCCCATTTTGTGGGTGACTTCTTGGGGTGGACTGGGCTCGAGCCTGGTCGATGCCTGGGTTTGGCTCTGCAACTGTGCTATTGCTACTTGTTGAGCTTGCAATATTTCGAAAATCATACGCAAGCTAATTCCGTTTTTCTTAGCGTTTTGGGTATTTCGAGTTGCAGATCGAGTTCCACCATGAATGTTATTTTCAGGGTCGGAACGTTGGTTTGCCTCGATGGCCACATGTGAATTAACGTCTATTGGCTCTTCGACCCGAGCTACAATGGGATCGACAAGTGGCCTTTCATCCCCGGGCGTTAAGTTGATGTTCTCATCTTGAAGGCCAGCTTCGTTGTCGATAGGTAGGGCCATTAATTATGAATTCGTCGTTTTCAGCCTGAAATCAAAGATACTTCCAAGAGCAAGTGTAAAATAGTGTGTTTCACAGAGATTCGCACCAAATAACCACTATTATCCTTAGCCCCACGGTGGGCGCGCTAAACTGTTTACCCGAAAAACGGATAGAGTTGAATTATACGTAGTTCTAAGGATACGTGGTGTAACTCGGTACAAATCGAAAAAGTAAGTAGAAATATATATCGAATATTGACTGTAAAAAAGGAATGTAATGCAAACCAAATTGAGTAGAGAATGATTTATAAACAAGCAAGATGAATCAATGTCAAAGCTCAAAAAGGATAATCCCTGCTATATATCAGTGTAATAATCTTTGAAATGTGAGTGTATCAATATTTGCTTCTCTAGATATCCCCCCCCCTGAATCTGCCCTCTACAGAAATAATACCCATTACTCATATAGTGGAAGAATCCTACTTTGGATATAATTGAAAATACATAGTGGAGATCTCATAATAGATTAATCAATTAGCTTTTCTTTGATTTTCTGCCGAGATTCTCTCCCTTAGTGCGGCTATAACGGCTTTGTTGTCTCTTAGCTCGATCTTGGTCGGTCTTGGTAGTGGTCGGTCTCTGGATCTCGAGCTTGATAACCACACTTCATATTATAACTCGAAATTGACCCAAGCTCGATACTGACTCGAGCCCGGTATTGATCGGTCTGGGTCTTGAGCTTGATAACCCGGCATCTCATCGTATCTCGATATTATAATGACGACCCTCGGTCCATTATGTTTCAATCTTGACTAATTATACGAAGGGCAAACTCGATTTTGACCGTATACACTCCTACTGAGGTGCCAGCAATTTTTCAAAGACGTAGCTTGTTTTACTACATGATTTTTAAATCCCTTTTTTCTCATATAACTAGAGTATATAATTGTGAATTTTTTTATTCTGACTTGTTCATTAGATGTTTTTCACATGTTCTTCCAAAGATATAGATTATTCATAATGATGTCATTTATCATGATAAAAAATTAGTCATTTAAGTTTAATAGGAGTAATTGAGAATGACATTTTGCAATTATGCGTAAATTGTAATGATGACCGTTTGGATACTGAATTGTTACAGGAATGTTTCCCTTAAATTATTCTGTCACCTTGGTTATTTGACCAGGTGGCATTAGCATGAGGTTATACAAGAATTATAATATATACATTAGTAATTTATGGATTATTTGGTCCATATTTTCTTTTTGACAGATATTTGGCTCATTGCACTAAAATAGAATATATAATTTATAATATAGAAGTTACAATTTTATCCTTGTTAAAATAAATGACAGAAACCAAAGTTACAGTAACAACAACATACCCAATATATTCTTACAAGTGAGGTTTAAGAGAGGGTAGTATGTATTCAGTCTTTACCCTTATCTTGTGAAAATAGAGATGATGTTATTGGAAGATCTTCCATTCAATCAAGTAAAATCACTTCAATTATGACAAAAAACTACGAAAAACGAAAAATTGAAACCAAAGTTGTTTTGATTATTACTCTGTTCACAATAAGTGACCATTTTATTTTTTTATTTTAGTCCAAAATAAGTGTCCATTTACATAATCAAGAAGAAATTAATTTTATTTTTTCAAAATTTGCCCTTATTTATATATTCCAATGTGTCAAGGTAACAATTAATTAAGGTTAATTTAGTGAATATATCATTTTTTTTCTCGAGGAGTTCGTATTTCCTTAATGAATGTACCGAATGTAAAATGGTCGCTTATTGTGGACCGGTGGGGGTAGCAGATGTTTTATACCCATGAAACTAATCACTGTACAAATTAATTTACGTTGAATCTGGTTTAAAATAATATCAGAATTTCCTTAAAATACTATATTCATATTGCTAATACCAAAAACAAAATGTAAATCAAATGTAACATCAAACTTTTATAAGAATTATTTTCCTAATTCCGACAACCGAATAATCCCTATTAAAATTGTAGGTTTAGGCCCAAGTTTCAAGTTTGTTCGACCCCATGACTTTTTTTGTGGGACATAATTTTGATTTTAAAAACAAAAGGCGCTTTTTGGAAACAAAAACAATAATAAAAAAAATAAAATTCAAAGTTTGAAAATGTCCTTTAGAAAGCGGACACATCGCTTTTGCTTTGTTTACAATTCTTTTACCGCTCTCCATCTTCTCTGTTCACTGACTAAAATAATTCCAACTACTCGACTCATCATCTATATAGAATGAATCACACCTGAAAAATGCCGTTCCTATTTTCACATTAACGCTCTTCTCCAATTCTTCTTCATCATCATTTTCAGTTTCAGGTACGTAATGGAGCATACTATTTGGAATTTGATTTTTTCCATATTTATCGGTTTCGGTTACTGCACTTACTTTTCTCATATGCGGTATTGCTTTTTCCCTTTTATGCGCTGCATTTTTTCCTTTTTTTTTTTTGGAAATTGGTTACGCTCTTCGATTAGGTTTATTTGTTTTTACTTTAGCTTTGCCCTAAAAGTTTTCAAATGGAGCCTTTACATTGCGTTTTCCCGCTTTTCGTACTAATTGCCAGAGTACTTGGATTATGTTTTGTATGAATCTACTGTATTCAAAGACTGATGAGAAATTATGTTATGTTAAGAAAGTTTATTGATTTACATTGAATGACCTACACCGCTGATTAGAATTTAGAATTTTTCAATGATATGTTCTGTGTACAAAATTGACTATCTTAGTACCAATAAAATCTCAGGATAGTTGTTAGTAATTATTTACAGTAGTATAAAATTCCTATCTTATTGAAAGAAGGGGGAATGTGAGGGAGCTGCTGTGAAGGTTTTAAAAATCTCCTACATTTTTGGATGATGTATAAAAGTCACATTTTCTCTCGATATACAAGACGTTTGCAGATTTGCTATAATTTTTCTTCCTCTAATAAAATGTATTCTGGACTGATGTAGTGTTGCTAACATTTGCTGTTGAGTGTTCAGAAAATTCCATCATTTTCAAAGTTTCTAAAAGATGCACTTTCTCTACATGTACAAGGTGTTTGCAGATTTACTATGATATTTCAAATGTGACCATTATATCTGGATTGAAATCTATTTGATAAAGCATTGGTGGTCCTATTGCCCATAAGATGGAAAATTATGAGATTTTGGAGCAGGTTGGAAAAGGTTCCTTTGGCTCTGCACTACTTGTAAGGCATAAACAAGAAAAGAAGAAGTAAGGAGGCGTGCAACCTTTTCTCAATCCATCTGCTATAGTTTTATATTTGTTACAGTATACAGTTTATGTTCATTAGTCATTTCATTGTTGCATTATTCAATTTATTTGAATTTCTGATTGCTGTCTTTTTTTTTTTTTTTCCTGTTCCTCAAAGATATGTTATGAAAAAAATTCGCTTAGCTCGCCAGACAGAGAGAACACG
The DNA here is from genome assembly GCF_000390325.3 of Nicotiana tomentosiformis. Taxonomy (NCBI): domain Eukaryota; kingdom Viridiplantae; phylum Streptophyta; class Magnoliopsida; order Solanales; family Solanaceae; genus Nicotiana; species Nicotiana tomentosiformis. The sequence continues at coordinate 103,722,313 of NC_090812.1, forward strand.
CAGATCTGCCCACCAGGAGGTCAGCCTTTTTTCCCAGCTTTCTTTGTGACTGAAAGGACAAACAGGGTGGTTAAGAGTGTGAAGACATCTGCATATCTTGGCATCTAGATAGGAAATTTCTGATAGAATTCACCATAATTGTCTTAAATGGTTAAGAAGTTATGCAATGAACTGCACAGTGTTACCTGACAGGATGTAAGTTATGTATGCATTAGGGATTAAACATTTACTGAACTCTTTGATTTAGTACAGGTCATGAAGCAATAAAAAAGGCTTTTGCTAATAAGGTGAAGTTATCATCAATTCTGTTTAAGACAATGATACTTGCTTATCTTAAATGCACCTTTAACTCGAGTAGATCCTTTCTGCCTAATCTATTTCTTTCTTCCTTCTTTTTCTTGAGAAAGACTGGCGAATCTGGAGGTGCAGGTTTGTGTTTGCAATTTCTGATCTGGGTTCTTTCTTTTTCAGATGGAACTGATCTCAAGAATACAAAGTCCATTTGTGGTGGAATACAAAGATTCCTGGGTGGAAAAGGTCTGTTCATAGTTTTGTCCTTTCACCATTTCACTCAAACACTTCTCAACGTACATGTGATAACTTTTCTACTCATGCTATTTACTTTCGGATGACACACAGTGTGAAAAATATGAAAGATTTTTAAGTGGAAGTCTACAAATAGTAAAAAACGTAAAAGGGTGCCTATCTAGGTTAGATGTTGAACTACGTAAGAATTAAAACTACTGTTAAAGTGAATACTTAGCACTCATGCGTTGTTGTAGTGGTTGAACATGCAACTGCATCCAAATTTGATAGATGTTTAGTGATTTAACTATTCATCTTGATGGTTAGTCTGGCTTTTACTGGACAGAAGGTAGTGCTATTATTCTAATTTTAGCAAGTATTGGTAAGTTCTAATAGACCAATATAAGGACTGCGGTTACAAAAATTATCTAAGATACGTGTAAACCTTTGAGTTTGTGGTGTGTTCATAATGTTGTATAGCTGTGGAAGAATTATTTGTTCAGCCAAGCCATTGACTATGCGAGAATACCCAATTTTCAGGGATGCTACGTGTGCATTATTATTGGGTATTGTGAAGGTGGTGATATGTAAGTCATTTTTCCTTTTCCCATGAACTGTTTTCAGAATTAGGACCTTAGGCCTGAGATCCTGAATCTAGTTGCTTATATTTGTCTACCCTATATATTGTCTAAATCACTTTGTCAATCCTTATACAGGGCAGATGCTATTAAGAGAGCTAATGGTGTTCTTTTCCCTGAGGAGGTTGTTATTAAATTTACAATTTTGCTTCTGGAACACACCCTCCTGCCTCCACCTAATAAATTTACTTTCTAATATTGCGGCCATTTCTTTTCCTGAAATCTAAATGTTGACTGATAAGCAGAAGCTTTGTAAGTGGCTAGTTCAACTTCTGATGGCACTTGATCACTTGCATACGAATCATATAATTCACCGTGATGTCAAGGTGAGTTGCATCTCTCTTTATACCACAAAGTTATTCTTTCTCAACTTCATAGATTTGTTTGCTGATTTAGCTTTTTTTCCCAGTGTTCAAACATTTTTCTGACCAAAGAGCACGATATACGTCTAGGTAATCCCCGTTCCTCATAACTTGAAGTTGGGTATGATTGACTTTGAGTATTTATTTCAAGAGTTGTTTTCAGGCGATTTTGGTCTTGCTAAAATACTGTCCTCGGATGATCTTGCTTCCTCTGTAAGTAACTTGTTTGTGAATATTCTGTATTTGTGTTTGTGGTATTGTTTAGTCTATTGATGAGGTATACTGGCTGTCAGGTGGTGGGTACCCCAAATTATATGTGTCCCGAGCTTCTTGCTGATATACCCTATGGTTGTAAATCAGACATCTGGTCTTTGGGTAAGTCTTTACCTTTCCTTGCTTCACACGAACCGCTTTCAGATGCACACTGTTTTGCTGACTCTTTGCATGTCCAGGTTGCTGCATGTATGAAATGACTGCTTACAAGCCGGCATTCAAAGCATTTGTAAGTCATGAAATGCTACTTTCCAGACTATGAATTTTAATACTATCACGAGCTATATAATCAATTTCCAAATTAATTTTGTTGCCTTGTGCATGTCTAAAACCATTTCTTGAGGTATCTTCCTATAATTGTTTCCATGGGCTGATGGGCAGTGTAGTCCTTCAGTACTCGATCTATAGCGAGACCAACTGTACTTACACTTATGGTGTATAACTTGTTCTACCTTTAACCAGTGGAGGTAGATCTTTCTTATGATTGTTACATTCATTAGCTACTGTTTTCCCTATCTTTGTATTTTTATCAGATTCTCGGCTTCTCATCATGAAATTAATTGATGTTTACCTGCAATATATATATATTTTCAGTTGTAATACTTCAAATGACCTCCAGTGTCTTGAATGCAGGATATGCAAGGTCTAATTAACAAAATTAACAAATGTATAGTTGCTCCACTTCCCACCACGTATTCTGGTGCATTGTGAGTAAATTATCTTTTGCACAGTTGAGGCAACCCATCATAGTGCATATCTCGTCAAATTGCTATTCTTTTGTGCTACAATAACAACAACCCAGTGGATAAATACATTTCTGTTGTACTGTTGCTGAATTTATTGTCGTTTTCCTTGTCAGCCGTGGCCTTATTAAGAGTATGCTAAGGAAAAACCCAGAACTCAGACCAAGTGTATGTATCCCTCACTTCCTCAAAGTTCACTATTTACTTTCTACGTGCATATTTTAGCTTCAAGTAGCGCCAAGGATGTTACCTGTTTGACACATTTACTCCTTTTCATCTTAATTCTCTCCCAACTGTTGTTCCAGGCTGCAGATTTACTCCGACATCCCCATCTTCAGCCCTACGTGTTAAAAATCCTTCTGAATTTCGACAGCCCTAGACAGCACAAGTTCCTCGTCCAACCCTCTAATTCAAACTATGTAAAGAAAAAAAGATTGTCTGAGCCCAGAACTGCTCCAGTCTTTAATGAAAGAGAGGAGAGGCGATTGTCCAGTGATAGGGCTTTGAACCCTAGTATTTCTGGAATGAATTCTCCATGTTTATCTCGGAGAGCAAAAAATCTAATGAGTTCTTTGAAGAAAAATTTCTCAGAGCCGTCTGTTGAAAGTACTCCCTATGACCTTGGGGTAAAAAGTTCTGCAATGTCAAAGTTGTCGGCAGCTGTCAAAACTGTGCGATTCGATTCAAATAGAAATTCCACACCTCACAGGAGACAGAGCACTCCATTAAAGATGTCCAATGCTGGTTCTACCCGTGAACTGGTATGTTTCTGATTGAATAGTATTGTTAAGATCTTCAATGTAAAAGTCAAAACAAATGAAGAAAATTCCAGACAGGAATGTAGATACTTTTCTTGGTGCTAGATTGTTGAGATTATACTTGTAGTTCTTCAAGGCTTGAGTTTTTATTTACACTTATATACTTACATACAAATGCAGCTTCCAGTGACACATACACCAGTTAGCCAACCTTCCAAGTCAACGCGTAGAACTTCTCTTCCTTTATCCACAAAAGCTGGGAAGTTGGAGTCACCTTACAAACATAATGTTGGTCTTCTTCACCAAATGAAGTCTCCGGATGTCTCTGTGAATGCTCCAAGAATTGACAAGATGGTTGATCCCTTGGCTTCTTCAGAAGACCCTCTTTTACCCATCCAGAGAGCTTCACCGAAATCTGTTCAGTTGTCTTCCCCCTCACCACGCTATAGTGACTGGTCGTTCACAAAAGACAAGTGTACAGTACAGGTTGTTGATAGAAGCTTTCCCAAGCCACCTTTAATTGACCCTATTCATGGAATTGCGCGGATTGGAAGTGAATGTTCAGAACATGATGCAACAACTGGTGCTTCAAGCCGGTCATCTTCAGAATCTCGTCCCCGGAGGTTTGACACCTCTTCTTACCAGCAACGTGCTGAAGCCTTAGAAGGATTACTTGAGTTCAGCGCGCAACTATTGCACCAAGAGCGTTTAGAAGAGCTTACAGTGTTACTGAAGCCATTTGGACCAGAAAAGGTTTCTCCAAGGGAAACTGCTATCTGGCTGACCAAGAGTTTCAAGGAGAAGGGAGTGTAATTGTAACCTTCTACATTTTCATCTTTCCTGCTTACCTGAACTAATGATGCATAGATTTTCGAAAGAGAAAAAAAAAATCAGAATGCACACGGGAAACTGTACAACATGAATAACCTGTTCATGAGAAGCAGAAAGGAAAATTAATTTTCAATTGGTTGTCTGGGTCTTTGTTGAAATGTGATGCTAAATGCATATGGCCATTAGAATCGGAGATGAGCATTGATGCTAAATGCTCAATAGCTGCAGGAGATAAGTTTGGTGTAACGAGTTTTTAAACTTACCTCCTGGCCATTAATCCTTGTGATTTAACAAAAGTAAATAATGAAAAAGGTAATCTAACTTAACGAAATTAAATAGATATTCAAGCTAGTTTGAAAAATTATAGAAAAATTTAGTGGACCATAAAAGTAATGATTTTTTATTAAAAAAAAGTTGTCCTTTTTTCAAATGATTGATGCAATTTTATTGCTTTTATCTAAGTGTTTAACCTTGAAATCAGATAACAATTAAATTTGTACGCGGTTTTAAGGATATGTGGATTGATTCAACACAAATAAGCAAGAATATTAAATAAACGAGTTAAAAACAAAATAAACGATCAAACCAGTTGTAATGTTATGGCCTAGCTCGAACCTAGGCCGAACAAGAATTTTGCCCTCGATTGGACCTTTGGTTCGAGCCTAGTTGTGAATGAAGAATAAGATAATTAAATAAGAACTTTTGCAGTAACTAGAAAGCGGAAAATGAATTTGTATTGCTTTGATTCACGTCTTACAATGTGTGTTATCAAATAAAAACTTTTCCTTTATATAGTAGGAGAGTTTCATCCCTAGTATAAGTCTTAAAAAGGTAAAAATCTTTCTTTTTCGTTAATTACTGATCCGTAACCGACATCGAGCGAGATCTGCGCTGTGATATCCGGTTAGGTACGAATATCACGGCCCTCTATCCGTCATGTGTAACCGTTTACCGTGTTTCCCGAGGCTTTGGAACTCGTTCTAGGTCCGGGGAGCATCGCTTTATTATGCCCGATGATGAACACATCGTTCACCTTCCATAGGTCTCGATATGAAGGGCCCCCAGCCTCGATTTCGATCTCGTGCGTCCATGCTCTTCTTCCGTTTTCTTCACTGGGGAATCGGGGTATACATTACACCCGATTTTACCTGTATACAGATAGTCCCCTCATTTTACGGAGAGTAGGTTTGACAAAATGAAGGGAAACGATAGATGGACCCCAGTTCCTTCCTTCGTACATTACAACTGAGATGACAGGTAAATCAAAACGTCCCATCAGTCGCATCGTTCTGACATTGGACGCGTGTCAGTCACCGGCTGGCTACGTTCGAATGAGAAACGTCGCGCATTGATTGTCTTTTCTCCTATAAAAGCTTCGACCTTTTTCACTTCTTCTATTTTCCGATTCTAGACTTTACCCTTGAACTCTCTAACGGCTTTTAACTTCTCCAGATCTTCATACATTGTTCTTTGAGCCTTCATATCTTCATCTTCAATCCTCGTACATCTTTTTTGAATCTTCAACCCAGACCTTCATACCTTCGTACCATCTTCAAATCTTCATATTTTTCTTCAGACCTTCATATTTCCCGGCAAAAACTTCCAAGTCAGTGCCTTAGCAGACTGCTCCTTTATCTTCCCACCCGGCCACAGATGCCGAGGTGGCCGTTCCCAAAGTGGCTCAGGAGCCCCCCATGAAGAGCTTCATACCCGGGGGCTGCTCTATCGGGGATGACTTCAAGGCCGAGAAGGCCTCTAGTCAACATGACCGAGGCGAGGGAACATGTAGATACATATGCTCCGTCACTGGAGAAACCCTACCCGTAGTTCGAGCAGACTGTAAATGGGAGGGTAAGGACGTGGTCATCGCCAGGCCCAATTACGATATTACTACTCACGTGAAGGGGCATTTCAGAGTTTACACTTACTCCTTCACGCTCGTCTCGGTGGACCCCATAGTCCTTTCTTCTTCAAAAGCTACGAGGTGTGCCTTGGGCAAATCCACCTGTCCTTCTCGAGGATCGTGATCCTCTTGTGCTATTTTGTGAACAATATCGAAGCCTCTCGGTTTACCCTCGACCATTTACTCCGCCTGTACAGTCCCTGAATCTTTCGAGAGGGACTCATTAAGCTCGTTCGCCGAGAAAGCAAGGCTCCTTTCTCGAGCATCGATGAGGACCGAGACCGAGGCTAGCTGGGAAGGTTCGTTCGGGTGAAAACCGAAGACCTAATCTATCCCGAGTTTCTGCAGTTCCCCGAGGAGTGGAACGCATCCCGTAAGGATTGTCTTTCTTGAGTATTCCTTTCTTTTTATTCTTTCTCTCATTGCTTGTGTTTGTGGTCGTGCAGTTGTTGCCCAAGTTTCTGATGCAATCCCTCGATTCAAGGAGTGTATCGAGGGGATCTGCAAGCAGATGCCGTACTCCGAGTGCGCATGGCAAAAGCTTTCGAAGGGCAAATGGGAGGCCCGTTCTCATGGTGAGGTTCTTCCCTAAATAATTATCACTATTCTCTTAACTTACACAGTGCTAACCCTTTCTCTTTTCTCATAAGTTTGCCTAAGACCACCGAACTTAGGCCGCTGGATGTGGACGATGCTCCGTCCTCGCTTGTCGAGCGCTCCATTTCGGGGCAGCTCGGGGTTGCAGCAAAAGAGGGGAAGAAGAAGAAGATAAAGTCCCTGGGTTCCCCAGACATCGAGGCGAAGAAGAAGAAGAAGGTGACCATTCCGGTCCGGAAGCCCAAGAAGAGCACCAAGTCCAGGGTACCGGACCCCGATTCTCTCTGCCGGTACAGGGATGAGCCCGAAGATGACGACTTTTTCGTTGCTCATGGGTCAACCCTTAATGAGGGGGAGCAGGCAGCGACCAAAAAAGAGGACTATAAGGTCGATCTCCCCTAACTCGGGAACCAGAGGGAGGGAGGGCCGGAGACTGCAGTCTCCTAGGAAACCGCTCCTATTCCGAAGGAGGCAACCAATGTCATTGACATCGTGGAGACACCCTCCTATACCAAGTCCATGCTCGAAGAGGCCCAAGCGGGCAAAGAGAAATCAATTGAGGGAATGCATGGCCCAGATGATGCCCTCAACACATTTTTCGATGGCATGGATATGGCCGCACTGGAGGATTATTTCGGGCTTGATCACCTGGAGGTCCCGAAGAAGGATGTACCCTCGGGAGCTGGCGGGCCGAGTTCGATCCCAAAACTAGTGAAGCAATTTCCTGCTCCAAGCATGGTCCCCGAGCGCAAGAGAATGTTCGTTCTTACATTCCCGGAGGATGCCCGGGTCCTGTCTGCTCTGGTGGATATAGCCAGCTACCTCCGATGCCCGGTGACCGAGGAGGACTAGGCAAAGATGAACGAGGTGGCCACGTCGAGCCACTTCAACGAGGCACAACATGCGCTGAACCGCGTGAGCCGCCAGCCTTTTTTACCCCTTTGTGAATCTTACTTTGGTCTTTGATGTCCTCTACTAACTTCATTGTTTTTCAGGCTTCAGTGCTTCACCATGAAAGCTTCCTCCGATACTGCTTGGAGATTAGCCAGCTCGAGTTCGAGCTCAAATAGCAGGTCTGGAAGAAGGACATGTACATGGTTCTTAGTGAGCAAAAGGACGAGACCCTCAAAGACCTCCCGAATATCCAGACCGAGCTGGAAAAAGCTCAGAAGGAGGCCTCGACCCTGAAGCAGGAACACGCCGACTTGGTTGAGAAGGTAAAGATCTTTGAGGCTAAAATCGAGTAGCTAGTCGTGGTGACTAACAACACAACTTCACAAGTTCAACAGAAGATAGACCTGATCGACCAACTGCGGGTTGAGATGGATGAGGTCAAGGCCACGACCGAAGTGTGGAAGGATAGGATGGACCTGCTGACTTCGGAGAAGGAAGCTGCGAAGGCGGAGCTGGCATCGGTCAAAAACCAACACCGGGTGGCAAAGGACAAAGCCGATAAGTGGTCTCGGCTGAATGATGATCTACGGGCACAACTGATCTTGGCCGTCACGGAACGGGATGCTCTCGAAAAAGAATATGCTGCATTGAGGTCTAAATTGGATGCGACCTCTGCTGATGCCGAGGAAATAGTGGCCAGTATAAGGCCGATATAGAGGAAGTCAAGACACGCTTAAAGATGAAGATTAAGTTCATAAAGCGGTTAACCCAGAGAGAGACCCTTGAAGAGATCCATGCCCAAATTTTGACCTATCGACTGAGATTGAAGAAGCTGGGAGGCTCGAGGCCGAGGCAATAGAGCTATATGAGCCTGAGGTTCTTGAAGGCTCGGAGGGCTCTGACGGTTCTAGCAATAAGTCGGGCCCCGGTGAAGACCAGGAGTAGATGCCTTAGTATTTTTCCAGTTTTTCCTTATGTATATTTTTTTGTTTATTTTGAGGCCATTCTATCGGGCCTTTGTAAATATATTTTGGAGTATATAAATTTTTTCCCTTTTTGGCAATACCGTGTCTTTATTTTTTCAGCATCTACTTGCAATTTATTTTTGTTGTAAAGGCTATGCGCAGGATGAGTAGGGGTAGAGCGACTGGGCCGGACGAGATCCTGGTGGAATTCTGGAAGAGTTTGGGTTAGGAGGGCTTGGAATGGCTTGCTAGGTTATTTAAAGTCATTTTTAGGACGAAGAAGATTCCCGGAGAGTGGAGGCGGAGTATGATGATCCCATTGTACAAGAATAAGGGGGATGTCCAAAACTGCAACAACTATAGGGGTATCAAGTTGTTAAGCCACACGATGAAAGTGTGGGAGAGGGTGATTGAAGGGAGGTTGAGGAGGAGTGTGTCCATTTCCGAGAACCAGTTTGGTTTTATGTCGGGATGGTCGACTATTGAGGCCATTCACATTGTGAGGAGATTGGTGGAGCAGTAGAGGGCGGTGAAGAAGGATTTGCATATGGTGTTCATTGACCTGGAGAAAGCCTATGAGAAAGTCCCGAGAGAGATTCTATGGAGATGTTTGGAGGCTAGAGGAGTGCCTGTAGCGTATATTAGAGTGATTCAGGACATGTATGACGGAGCTAAGACACGGGTTAGGACAGTAGGAGGAGACTCTAACTACCTTCCGGTTGAGATGGGGTTGCATCAGGGATCAACACTTAGCCCGTTTTTGTTTTCCCTAGCGATGGATTCATTGACGCGACACATTCAAGGGGAGGTGCCTTGGTGCTTGTTATTTGCGGATGACATAGTCCTGATTGATGAGACGCGAGGTGGTGTTAACGAGAGGCTGGAGGTCTGGAGACATACTCTGGAGTCTAAGGGTTTCAAGTTGAGCAGGACCAAGATAGAATACTTGGAGTGCAAGTTCAACATTGTTACCCAGGAGGCGGACTGAGATGTGAGGCTCGATATGCAAGTTATTCCCAGGAGAGAGAGTTTCAAGTATCTGGGGTCTATAATTCAGAAGGATGGGGAGATAGATGAGGATGCCACATACCATATCGAAGCAGGGTGGATGAAGTGGAGGCTCACTTTCGGCGTCTTGTGTGATAAGAATGTGTCGTTGAGACTTAAGGGTAAGTTCTACAAGGTAGTGGTTACACCGACTATGTTGTATAGGGCAGAGTGTTGGCCAGTCAAAAACTCCCATGTCCAACAGATCAAAATAGTGGAAATGAGGATATTAAGATGGATGTGTGGGCATACTAGGTTGGATAGAATTAGGAATGAAGTTATTCGGGACAAGGTAGCAGTGGCCCCTGTGGAGGCAAAGATGTGTGAGGTGAGGTTGAGATGGTTCGGACATGTTAAGAGGAGAAGCACATATGCCCCAGTAAGGAGATGTGAGAGGTTGGCCTTGGGAGGTGAGAGGAGGGGTAGAGGTAGGCCAAAGAAGTCTTAGGGAGAGATGATCAGGCGGGTCATGGCGTAGCTTGAGCTAACTGAGGACATGACCCTAGATAGAAGGGTGTGGAGGTTGAAGATTAGGGTATAAGGTTAGTAGGTAGTCGTGTGTTTCCCTTTGTCTTCTCTAGTTCGATAGTATTAGTGCTAGTACGATACCCTTTTTTCCTTAGTTTGCTATATTCGCATGTCTTGTTCTGTTATTACTTGCCATCGGTAATTTCGTAGTTTGCTAGCAGTACTTCATTCATATTCTCGTTTGCTGCCTTGGACTTAGTTTTCTAAATATATTGTCTTGCTATTACTTGTTATCGGTACCTCTTTCATATTCTCTGATGCTATCTTCGAGTTAGTTTTCTAATTATTTGTCTTGCTATTACTTGCTATCAGGGCTTCTTTCACCATCTTTAGCCGAGGGTATATCGGAAACTGTCTTTCTGCCCTTCCAGGGTAGGGGTAAGGCTGCGTACATCCTACCCTCCCCAGACCCCACTTGTGGGATTATACTGGGTTGCTGTTGTTGTTGTTGTTGTTGCTACTTGTAATTTCTATTTGCCTATTGTTTTTGATGCATTAGCATAAAATCAGATGTAATTTTGGATCATCCATTTTTCAGAGGTTAGAACGGAGCCCGACTTCGATGCAACTTTGATTTACTTGTGGCTTCGATCCCTTGGTGAGACCGAAGGTTTTTAAGATGCTCAAGTGTTTTTAGACGACGTTTTTGCCGAGGGTAAACTTTTAGTAGGTTTCAAATTTTTGTAAGGGACTTACTTTTTGGTTACGTATTTCGGACGTCTCCGAGCCGTTTTAGGGTGGTTGTAGCCTTTTATACCTGGGCACCGCCTGATAGGTTTGGTGCCTCCAGGAATTCGGAATCCTGGGTCGTTTGAATTTTCATCGGGCGATACTCCCCGAGTACGGATAGTCTGTGGGCTTGACAGCCCCCGAGTAGGGGTAGCCTGTGGGCTTTAGGATCCATGATCGAAGAAGAAAAATGCGCAGTAACAAAGTGAACGGGAAGTAAAAATTTCTTTCATTGCTTATTATGCAAGGTACACAATCGAAGGCGCATAAAAACTTGTGCCATGGCTAAAGTGGACTATGTCATGGTTCATATGACCGTTTGACCCTTAAAATGAATCCTAACCACCAAGCCTTAGCTTTTAGCACATGCAATTTTGTTTTTCCGTTGCTAAAGGTCTTAACCAGGGGGTAATGACCCCTAGTATTCGAGGTCGAACTCGTTAGGGCTCGAATACTGTTGATATAATGCAAACAACCATCAATTTCGGCTTAAAGCTGGTCTTCAAATCTAAGGTAGCACATTTTACCGTTGCCTCGTTAAAAACCTTGCCAATAAACCTACTTCAGGACAAAACTGGTTCAAGGGAAAAAGAGTGCGACACGTGCTTTCAGACCTAATAGCCACATCCGTCCTTGGCCGATTAACTACATATGTTAGTCCGATTTATAACATGATTAAAAAGTAATTGAGTTCGTACCTTAACAGTAGTATCGCTTTAAGTATGTCACATTCTAGTTGTTCGGTAGTTGTACGTTGTTTCCCGCTTCGAGTTTATATGAGCCTTTGCTGGTTACTCCGACAACTCGATACAGTCCTTCCTAGTTCAGGCCCAGTTTCCCTTCGTTCGGGTTACTGGTGTGTAGTGTTACTTTCCTCAACACTAAGTCCCCAACTTGAGAGTGTCGGAGACTGGCTCTTCGGTTGTAATACCTTTTCATTTGCTGCTTCTGGGCGGCCAACCGGACTAGGGCGGCCTTCCGCCTTTCATCCAATAGTTCCAGGCTCATGATCATGTCCTCGCTATTTGGCTCTTCGGTCGTATACTGGAACCTGAGGCTTGGTTCTCCCACCTTGACTAGTATTAAGGCTTCGATTCCGTAGATCAAGTAACATGATGTGGCCCCGGTGCTTGATTGCGAAGTCATACGATATGCCCACAGGACTTCGGACAGGATCTCCTTCCATTTCCCTTTCGCACCGGTCAACCTCTTTTTTAGATTTTGAAGTATAGTCTTGTTCGTTGATTCTACTTGCCCGTTCCCACTAGGGTGATAAGGAGTTGATGGTATTTTCTTGATCTTGTGATCTTCGAAAAACTTACTCACCTTGCTGCAGACGAATTGTTTTTCGTTATCGTAAACGATCTCGATAGGTATCCCAAATCGACATATTATGTGGTCCTAGATGAAGTCAATGACTTTTTTCTCCCGGACCTTTTCGAATGCTTGAGCCTTAACCCATTTGGAAAAATAATTGGTCATGAATAGTATGAATTGAGCTTTGTTGAGTGCCCATGGCAGGGGACCAATGATGTCCATTCCCCACTTCATAAATGGCCACGAGGACAGGACCGAGTGGAGCATTTCCCCCGGTTGATGGACCATCGGGGCGTGTCTTTGATAGTCGTCGTAGTTCCGTACGAGATCCTTCGCATCCTTCTCCATTTCGGTCTAGTAATAGCCAGTCCTAATTAGTTTCTGAACCAACGATATGCCCCCGAATGGTTCCCGCAAGTGCCTTCGTAAACTTCTCCTATGGCGTATTCGGCTTCTCCCGGTCCCAAGCATCTGGCTAGCGGGCCGTCGAATGTCCTCCTGAACAATGCCCCTTCAACCAAGCTAAATCTGGCAACCTTGGTGCGCAGGGCTCTCAATTCTTTGGGATCCAAAGGCAATTTTCTTATTTTCAAGTAGTCTATATATTTGTTCCTCCAATTCCAAGTTAAACTCGTTGAGTTTACTTCGGCGTGGCCTTCTTCTATCACCGAGTTCATTAGCTGCGCTACTGCTCCCAAACTGAATTCATCAAAATTGAGCGACGACCTCAAGTTAGCCAGTGCATCGGCCTCACTGTTATGATCTCGGGGTACATGCTGCACGGTCTATTCCCTGAATTGATTTAGGGTTACCTGTAATTTGTCCAAGTACCTTCGCATCCGTTCTTCTTTTACTTCAAACATCCTGTTAACTTGATTTACCACGAGGAGGGAGTCGCACTTAGCTTCGATCATCTCGGCCCCGAGGCTTTTAGCCAATTCTAGACCTGCTATCATGGCCTCAAACTCGGCCTCATTGTTAGTCAATTTCACAGTTCTAATAGATTGCCTAATTATATTTCCCATAGGCGGTTTTAGTACGATACCGTGCCTGGACCCCTTCGCGTTCGAGGCACCATCCGTGAAAAGGGTCCAGATTCCCGAAGTGGTCCCCGAGGTTAACAGTAATTCCCTTTCGACTTCAGGTATTAAGGCCAGCGTAAAGTCGGCCACGAAGTTTGCCAAAATTTGAGATTTTATGGCGGTTCAGGGTCGATACTCGATATCGTAGACGCCACGGCCCATTTGGCCAACCGGCCCGAGAGCTCGGTCTTGTGCATGATGTTCCTTACTGGGTAAGAGGTCACGACATATATTTGGTGGTATTGAAAGTATGGCTTTAGCTTCCTGGAGGCGCTTAGCAAAGCGAGCACCAAATTTTCCAGTGAGGATACCTTGATTCGGCCTCCCCTAGAGTTCTACAGACATAGTAAATAGGAAATTGCGTACCTTCTTCCTCCCGGACTAAGACTCCACTTACCGCCACCTCGGAGACTGCCAAGTAGAGGTACAACTATTCGTCTGCCTTTGAAGTGTGCAGCAGGGGTGGACTCGATAGGTACCGTTTGAGTTCTTCCAAAGCTTGCTGGTATTCTGGGTCCAAGAAAAGTTATTCTTCATTTAAATAAGTGAGAAGAATCGATGGCTTTTGTCCGAGGACCTTGATATGAACCAGCCCAGGGTGGCTATGCGCCCGGTCAGTCTTTGAACGGCCTTGACGTTTTCCACCACGGTGATGTCCTCTATGGCCTTGATTTTGTCGGGGTTGATCTCGATCTCTCGATTGGATACCATGAACTCGAGGAATTTTCCTGATCCGATCCCGAATGCACACTTCTCCGGGTTCAGCTTCATATTGTATTTCTTTAGTATGTCGAAGGTCTCCTGCAAATATTTTAAATGGTCCTCTGCTCGCAAGGAATTGACTAACATATCGTCAATATAAACTTTCATTGATTTTCCTATCTCTTCTTCGAACATCTGATTTACTAGGTGTTAATAGGTGGCATCGACGTTCTTTAATCCAAACGACATTACATTATAACAGTAGGTGCCAAATTTAGTGATGAAAGAAGTCTTTTCTTGATCGTCCGGGTCCATCCGAATTTGGTTGTACCCCGAATAGGCATCGAGAAAGCTGAGTATCTCATGCCCGACCGTCGCGTCGATCACCTGATCGATGTTATGCAAATAGAAAGAATCCTTAGGGCACACTTTGTTTAGGTCTTTCTAATCTACACACAGTCTTAGCTTATTCCCTTCTTAGGCACTACTACTACGTTAGCTAACTAGTCCAAGTATTTAACTTCCCGAATCGACCCTATTTTAAGGAGTTTGGATACCTCGTACTTGATGAACGCATGCTTGATCTCGGAATGCGGCCTCCTCTTCTGACCGGATGGAACTTCGGATCCAAACTCAGCTTATGAGTGGTATTTCCGGTGGGATCCCTGTCATGTCAATATGGAACCAAGCGAAACACTCTATGTTAGCTTTAAGAAAATTAATGAGTTTTTTTTTGAGCTCGGGGGTTAACCCTGTGCCCAGGTATACCTTTCGATCTGGTAAGTGCTTGATTAATATGACTTGCTCCAACTCTTCGACCGTCGATTTGGTGGCATCGGTGTCATCAGGAGTTATGAATGATCTCAGGACTCCGTAATCATCCTCCTCGTCTATTCCTTGTTCTTCCGGTTCGGCCGAGACCGACATTAGTGATTGCTATTTAATTTCTTCCTTTCTGGTTGGATCCGTGTTCCTTGATGTCGAAATCGCCGGTACCAGGATTACCTTGTCAACTGCGAACATCTCCTTTGCGGCCTACTGCTCTCCGTAGACCATCTTGACTCCTCCTGGTGTAGGGATTTTCAATGCCTGGTGTAAGGTCTAGGGTACCGCCCTTATGTTGTGAACCCACGACCTTCCGAATAGAGCGCTATACCTCATTTCCCCTTCGATCATGTAGAACTTTGTCTCTTGGATCGTCCTGGCGGTGTTCCTCGGCAGAGTTATCTCCTCTGTAGTGGTTTCGCATGCCATGTTAAATCCGTCCAACACCCGGACTGCTGGCACTATATGGTCCTGTAACCCCAATTGCTCTATGACCCTTGATATGATGATATTGGCCGAGTTACCTGGATCAATCAATACACGTTTAACTCAAAATTTATTTATAAGTACGGATATTACCAGCGCATCATTGTGAGGTTGCACGATGCCCTCGACATCCTCGCTGCTAAACGTAATGGTTCCCTCTGGGACATAATCTCGGGTGCATTTTTTCCTCGTGATAGACATTTTAGTGCGCTTTATCATTGGTCCTTGGGGGACATCGGCCCCTCCGAAGAACATGTTGATGACGTGCTGAGGCTCGTCTTGTTCGATCTGTTTGTTGGTGTCCCTGTTCCTGAAGTAGTTTTTGGCTCTATCACTCAGAAACTCTCGGAGGTGCCAGTTGTTGAATAATCGGGCAACTTCTTCTCTTAGCTGTCGGCAATCCTCGGTTATGTGACCATGAGTGCCGTGATACTTACATATTAAGTTAGGATCTCTTTGGATAGGTTCAGACTGCAATGGTCGGGGCCACTTGGTCTCTTAGATGCGCCTGATGGCTGACATGATACTGGAAGCATCATCGTTGAAGTTATACTCTAATAATCTTGGTGCTTTCCTACTCTCGAGCAGCCTGTCGACACCATTTTTGCTCATCAGACCTCGGCTACTGGGCCCTCAATTGCCTTTTTTTTCGTTCCTTGTGGGGGTGACGCCCGGACCCATTTCCCCTTCGGTCGTCGCTGTATGGTAGGTACCGATTCTGGACCTGCCTTGGCTCATGATCAATGGCTATCTTAGACCTGTCGTCGGCCCTGATAGGATAAACAGACCTAGAAGGAGCTCCGAGTTGGTCGTCCTCAACCCTAATCTTCGACTGGTACCTGTTGTGGACATTAGCCCAAGTCACTGCCGGGTACTCTATCAAATTTTATTTTAGCTGGTGAGAAACCAAGGAGCTTCGGGGGTTAAGCCCATGAGTGAATGCCTGAACGGACCAATCATCTGCAACCGGAGGCAGGTCCATCTGTTCCATCTGGAACCTTGACACGACTCCCTGAGCATCTTGTTGTCTCTTTGCTTAACCTTGAAAAGGTCCGACTTTCTGGTCTCGACCTTGATGGCCCCTACATGGGCCTTCACGAAAGCATCTGCAAGCATAGCAACTGAGTCAATGGAATTTGGGGGTAAATTGTGATACCATATTATTGCTCCTTTGGACAAAGTCTCCCCAAACTTCTTCAGTAACACCGACTCGATTTCATCATCTTCTATGTTGTTCCCTTTGATTGCGCATATATAGGAGGTCACATACTCGTTCGGATCCGTGGTTCCGTTATATTTGGGGATATCGGGCATACAAAACCTCTTTGGGATCAACTTCGGTGTTGCGCTCGGAGAAGAATATTTCTAGATAAATTTCTTGGAATCCGGCCCTTTCAATATCGGGGGTGCTCCCGGGATTTGATCGACCCTGAAATTGTATGGTTCCACCTTCTTGTCATTGGCCTCAATTTTCTTCTCGCCTGACTCTACCCGCCTCGTTAATGCTTTAAGCATTTTCATTATCTCGGGCTTGACCCCGGGCTCGGCTTCACCCGGTCTCTCAGTGATATGTTCGTTTCTTCGGGTGCTTTCCCAGGATTGTTCGGACTCAACCCTGCTGGGGGCGTGGTTTTGATTCTGTAACTGTGATATTGCCGCCTGTTGAGCCTGCAACATTTCGAAAATTAACTGTAGCCTTACCCCATCACCTTCGCCTTCGGGCGCTTCTCGAGCTGTTGGTCGGGGTCCCCCGCGAACGCTGTTTTCGGGATCAGTTGATAAATTAATGTCGATGGCCACCTGTGAGTTAGCATCGATCGGATTGGCAACTGGGACACTGTTGGGATTAGCAGGAGACACCTCGTTGCTAGGCACAAAATTATTACTTTCGCCATGATGGCCAGACTCAGCGTCAACATTCAAGTGGACAGACTGAGAATTCGACATTTTTAAGCTGATATGAAATTAAGACTTTAAAGAACAAGCGTAAAATATGGTGTGTTATGGAGATTTGTATCAAATTACCACTATTATCGTTAGCCCCACGGTTGACGCCAAACTGTTTAACCTTGAAATCGGATAATAATTAAATTTTTACGCGATTTTAAGGATACGTGGATTGATTCAACACAAATAAGCAAAAATATTAGATAAACGAGTTAAAAACAAAATAAACGATCAAACCAGTTGTAATGTTATGGCCTAGTCCGAACCTAGGTTGAACAGTAATTTTGCCCTCGATTGGTCCTTTGGTTCGAGCCTAGTTGTGAATGAAGAACATGACAATTAAATAAGAACTTTTGCAGTAGCTAGAAAGTAGGAAATGAATTTGTATTGCTTTGATTCGTGTATTATCAAAGAAAAAATTGCCCTTTATATAGTATGAGAGTTTCATCCCTAGTACAAGTCTAAAAAAGGTAAAAATCTTCCTTTTTCGTTAATTACTGATCCGTAACTAACATCGAATGATATCTGCGTCGTGGTATCCGGTTAGGTATGAATATCACGACCCTCTATCCGTTGTGTGTAACCGTTTACTGTATTTTCGGAGGTTTTAGAACTCGTTCTGGATCTAGAGAGTGTCGCTTTTTTATGCCCGATGATGAACACACCGTTCACCTTCCATGGGTCTCGATACGAAGGGCCCCAACCTCGATTTCTATCTCGTGCGTCCATGTCCATGTCCTTCTTCCGTTTTCTTCCCCGGGGTATACATTACCCCCAATTTTAGACGTATACTCTAAGAACATCAGAAAACGATATGGAAAAGAAATCGAGATAAATTTTATTTATTTTAGCTTATTACTAAAAGTGGATAGTTAATGAACTTTAAAAATTAAGGAGTTTAGCCTTTGGCAGAAGTCCGTCTGCTATTTTAAGTTTGGAACCAAACGATTTCACTCTAGGTCGACTATAAATATGTCACGACTTCGAAATTGCAACATTGCGATAGCAAAGAAAGAGAAGATATGGAAGGAGAAGTAGTAGAACTGTACGAGCTTCAGTACTCTCATTTGAAGAAACTTTCTTCAGAGAAAGCTTTATCAGCAGCAGAATCTTCTGAAGAAATTCAGCGGCTTGAATCAATCACCACAAGTGTTATGGAAAACCTAGGGCCAGAGGGACCCGGACTTCTGGCCATCACCGGCGTTCCAGAAGCTTCCAATCTTCGTCGAACTCTTCATCCTTTGGCTCGAAATCTCTCTCTTCTCAATAACGAAGATCGCAAACGCCTTCTTAAGGTCCACCTCTCTCCCAGTTTTAATTTTTGTTCCCTTTAACTTCCTTCTTCATGTCCAATCTTCAACAGTCTTATCAGCTAATAACATAATGCAATGAAAATTAAAAGAAATGTGCCCAAATAAAACGAGTTGTTTGTAAAATTTAGAGACGTTCTATTTAGAGAATCCTGAGTTTGCCTTAAAGAATGATTTTTTAACTATGTTTGAATGAAATGTTCCCAAATAAAGCAAGATATCGTATCTCAAACTAGCTGGGGTGGTTATGTATATTTATTGATAAACTATTTTCAGATCGAGGCATCGGTATCTAATGTTCAATGCTCTAGCCCACTTTAATTTGGGCGTATTCATCAATGTCCTTGTAGCAAGGGCTACTAAACTAGCAAGTAACAGCAACAACTTTGATTATATTGAAAATACCAACTGGAAATTATAACTAAAAATGACAATAAGAAGAAGCTGGAGATGAGAATCAGAAGAAGGGGATGAGATCAGAGATACAGAGGAGTGGGATGAGAAGGGAATATTTTCATAACAACTTTTGCCACATCAGCTTCGTCTAAGATTGTGTTCACAACATTACCCCCATCTCCAACGAGAACCTTGTCCTCAAGGTTTAGCTCGCTCGGAGGCATAGCAGCAGCAAAATGAGTCAGCTGAAGAGGTGTAATCTGATTGTCAGGCTGGCCCGTACACTTCTTGAGCATGGATATATGAAAGACAGGATGAATCCTAGCAGCAGCTGGCAGCTCCAGCTTATAGACAACATCTCCTAGTCTCCTACCCTTTTCAAGATGCGAAATGGCCCAAAATATTTTCTACCCAGCTTATGTTGCTTTTGTAGTCACACAGAATGTTGACGATACGGTTTAAGCGTCACGTAGACCCACTCCCCGACTTCATAGTGTAGTTCTTTTCGATGTTTATCAGCCAGGGCTTTCATCCGTCGTTGAGCCTTAGCTAAATTATGCTTTAGGAGTTCCAAAACTGTATCACGCTGCACAAGGCACTTCTCCACGAGTTCATTACTGCTGCTGCCCAATATATATCGAGTAATAGTAGGTGGCTCTCGACCATAAAGAGCCTGGAAAGGGGTCATTCTTGCTGAAGTTTGTAGAGCTGTGTTGTACCAATATTCTGCCCATGGTAACATAGCCACCCAATCAGAGGGAGAATGACCCACAAAACAATGAAGATATTGCTCTACACATTTGTTGAGCGCTTCAGATTGACCATCGGTTTGGGGATGGTACGCGGTGCTCATCGCTAACGTGGTGCCCTGCATCCTGTTTAGTTCCTACCAAAGGGAATGGATAAATCTTGGGTCTCGGTCAGTTACTATTGATCTTGGAGGCCCATGTAACCTGATGACTCGGACAACGAAAGCCTCAGCCACTGTCCGAGTAGAGAATGTTGAGGGTAATGCAATAAAGTGGCGGAATTTAGTCAACCGATCCACTACTGTCATAATAGTTGCTTTGCCCCTTGAAGCTGGAAGGCAGGTGATGAAATCCATTGCTATGTCTTCAAACACCAAATCGGGCATAGGCAAAGGGTGCAATAATCCCGCTGGATGATGGTGGATATCCTTCATCTGTTGACATATTGAACAAGTTGAGACAAACAAATGCACATCCCTCCTCATATTTTTCCAATAAAAATTTGAGGCCACACGGTGCAAAGTACGGGCTATACCAGCATGTCCCCCAATGGAAGTAGCATGGAATTCCTGTAAAAGTTGTTGTCTAAGAGGGGAATCAATAGGAATTACCAAGCGTCCTTTATAAAATAAAAGACCTTCTATAAAGGTGAAGTCAATGACAGTCTAGTTGTTGCATAATAGATGTCTGAATGTCGCAACTCCGGGTGGTTCTTGTTGAGTTCTCTCAATTCTTCAACAAGGGCAGGTATTTGCATAGTAATGGCCAAATAAGTAGCATCAGAGGCTCGTGAGAGAGCGTCAGCTGCTAAATTCTGTTTCCCGGGGCGATATAGGATGCGAAAATCATACCCGACTAACTTACAAAGCCACTTCTGTTGTTCCGGGGTTTGTATGATTTGCGTGGTAAGGTTACAGAGAGCTTGTTGGTCTGTAAGTATTGTGAATCTTCTGCCAAGCAGGTATTGACGCCATTTACTAACAGCTTGTGTAATGGCAAACATTTCACGGTGATAGGTGGACGCTCCTTGCATTCGGGGGCTTAATTTTTGACCGAAGAATGCCACAGGATGCCCCGTTTGAGACAGTACCGCACCAATCCCAACTCCTGATGCATCTGTTTCTACTTGAAACTCATGACTAAAATCGGGCAAAGCGAGGACCGGGGTTGAGCTCAAGCATGCTTTCAAGGTTTCAAAGGCCTTTTGTGCGCGCTCAGTCCACAGAAAAGCATCACGACACAGTAAGTCAGTTAAATGAGCAGCAATAGAAGCGTAATGATGGATAAAATGCCTGTAATACCCAGTGAGCCCCAAAAAACTCTGGACCTCCTTGATATTTCGTGGGGCTGGCCATTGCTGTATAATGGCAATTTTGCTAGGATCCACACCCAATCCTTGAACAGATAGTACATGTCCAAGGTAATCAACGGTTGTCTGCCCAAACAAGCACTTGCTCTGCTTCGCCACTAACTGTGTTGGCGTAACAATTTCAACACTAAACTAAGATGTTCCAGATGACCAGCCCAAGTTGGACTGTAGACGAGAATATCGTCAAAGAAGACCAACACAAAACGGCGCAAGTAGGGACGAAAAACAAAATTCATGGTAGCTTGAAAAGTGGATGGCGCATTAGATAAACCGAATGGCATAACCAAAAATTCAAAGTGATCGTCATGGGTTCTAAATGCCGTCCTTTCAATGTCCTCGACTCGTACCCGAATTTGATGATACCCTGATAACAAATCCAGTTTGGAGAAGAACTGAGCTCCATGTAATTCATCAAATTGTTCGTCGATTGCAGGAATAGGGAAACGGTCGCGCACAGTGATAGCATTGAGGGCACGATAATCCACACAAAAACACCGGGTACCATCCTTCTTTCGAACTAGCAATACTGGCGAAGAAAAAGGACTTGTACTAGGTCGAATGACCCCTTCTTTGAGCATTTCTGAAACCAGTTGTTCCATAACCTGTTTCTGAAAGTATGGATAGCGATACGGTTTTACATTCACGGGACCGGAACTAGGCTGCAAATGGATCGCATGATCTTGAGGACGCACTGGGGGAAGGCCTTGGGGTTTTTGAAAAATATCAGCAAAGGAAGTGAGTAAGTCTTGAAGATCGGTAGGTGGAGACTCTGTAAGCACAGACTCAGAAACCACTTGTTCTTCCTGAACCAGTTCCAACCGAAAAAATGAAGAGATGGCATCTGTTGAAGCTAAACGATGCAAACTGTGCAATTGCAGCGGTTGGAGCATAGTTGGTGGTTCACCTTGCCATTTCATGGTGCTGCCATTGTGAGAGAACTCAAGGACATGCGTGGAATAATCAGTGAGAACCGAGCCCAATGTGGCCAACCATGAACAAAATCAGCACCATGTAGGGCCAACACATAGACATCCAAAACGAGCTCACAGCCTTGGATAGTGAGGGGGATTTGCCGAACAATCGCATCACAGCGTAAGCACTGTCCACTACCCACCACGACATAAAATCTCGGAATCGGTTCAATGGTCAATTGAAGGAAAGTCGCGATCTTAGTTTGAATGAAATTGTCTGAACTACTGCCATCGACGAGGACCTGAACCGGAGAACCATTCACATGGCCGGCAAACCTAAGAGTATTCGGAGCATGAGCGCCAGCTAGAGCATGGAAGGAAATAGAAGAGTGCTCTTACACCTCAAGGCATTGAAGTTCTTCTGCTATAGCTTCGTCAGAAAGTTGCAACTCCGGTAACTGAGTGGTAGTGTCTTGCTCTTCGGTTAACAAAAGGAGTTGGGGAAGATTTTTACACTTATGAGAAGCAGAGTACTTCTCATCACAATAATAACAGAGTCCTTTCTCCCGACGACCCTGAATTTCGGCAGGAGTGAGACGTTTGAGGGGTAGACGGCCAGTCAATGTTTGTGATTTCGGGGATGGAAGAGCCATGGATGTTGGACGTGGGTTAGGGATTGTAGAGTAAGTCGGAGCAGATGGGGTAGGTAACAAGGGTTGTGTACGGGCCAAGGCTGGTTGGATTGGGCTCCGGGTAAAGACTGTTTGAACTGGGCCTTTTCCAAAATTAATACGCCTCTCTTGTAATTGGGCCACCTGCCACCCGAATAGCTTTATCCAAAGTTTTAGGCTCCTTGGCCAAAACGGAAGATTGGATATCCTCACGAAGCCCAGAAGTAAAACAACGTACCATGAACTGCTCTGGTAAGGCCATAGATTCAGTGGCCACCGCTTCAAAACGACGGCGATAGTCCTCCACTGTCGAGGTCTGCATCAGCTTAGAGAGGCGACCTTCTGGTGTAACCAGCTCCCGTTTTCGAAAGCGCACCAATATTTTCTCAGTAAATGAAGGCCAATCACTTAGTTGCTTATTGCGAAACAACCAGCGATACCAGGCTCGAGCATCACCGTCCAAGTAAAAGGAAGCAATAGACAGACGTTCCTCCTCCATAATACCATAGAAATCAAAATAACGTTCTGCCTGGAAAAGCCAAAAAACCCCGGATCCTCACCAAAGAATCGACCAAACTCTATACGTGCAGGCTTATCACGTTGGGCCGTGGAGGACGAAAAACCAGTGAACGGCAGAGTATCGCCGACATCGTGGGAACGAGAATCATCGAGAGAGGGAAAACGAGCGTTCAACGCTGCGAGTTGAGCAGCCAGATCCGTAAGCACGGACTGATAAGAATCCATGATGGAACGAATCTCAACCAGTTCCAGCGTAGAACCCATCGAAGCTTTGAGTTTGTTATCGGACATAAACGGAATGAAAGCACCAATGTAGGAAGGGCTACTAAACTAGCAAGTAACAACAACAACTTTGATTATATTGAAAATACCAACCGGTAATTACAACTAAAAATGACAATAAGAAGAAGCTGGAGATGAGAAGCAGAAGAAGGGGATGAGATCAGAGATATAGAGGAGTGGGATGAGAAGGGAATATTTTCATAACAACTTTTGCCTAAATCACTACAATGCTTACGTCTGCTATATATAACTAACTCCTGGCCCACACACTTTCATTTAGCACTCACTAGGGCTGTTCATTTGGATCGGATATCCGAAATCCGAACTGATCCGCTCAATTTCGGATTTCGGATTATGTTTATTAAAATTTCGGATATTCAGATCGGATTCGGATTGGTATAATTTTAACCCGATTCGATCCGAAATCCGAAATTATTAGGGCATGTATAAATACTAAACTTTAATTTCGGATAGTTAGTACTTCCTTTATATCTTCCTCTAAGTTATTACCTTTACAATTGCTGGATTTAGCTATATTGGCACCATAGTACCCTCATAATTGCAGAAACATGAATTTTTCTTGCTGTATTGCCTCTTTTACATAGAAAATATACGTATGAGTTTGCAACTTTGAGGCATAACAACTCGAACTTCATATTTTCTTAGAGATGCAATGCTGATAAAAAGGATGAAAAGAAAAGAGATGTTTGTATTAGCACATAACACAGAAGAAGCAGATAAGGCAGATGCATTAGCCGATTAGATTAGCAATAGCCTTAATAATACATATAATCCGATCCGAAATCCGAAATATTGATCCGATCCAAACTTTAAAATCCGATCCGATCCGATCCGATAATAATTCGGATAGGATTCGGATTGCATTTTGTAGAATCCGAAATCCGAAATCTGAATCCGAAATGTGCTAAATCCGATCCATGCACAACCCTATTAACATAATCCATTAGTTTTGCAGGTGGTTGTTTCTTGCGTTTGCCTCTACCCAGATTGCCCTTCATCACTTCATTACCCAATTCATTCTCAATTGCCACATCAGCTTCGTCTAAGATTGTGTTCACAACAGTCCTAAACTGTTTTGCTAGTTTTACTGATTGAGTGAGGGAATGATAGTAGTTTGAAATATCACTATCTTTTGAAATCTGACTATGCATTGTAAAATATGTGCAACTTGCAAAGCTCTAAGATTTTCTTTTGGAAAGAACATGGATGGTAGAGCCTGGTTGCATAATTTGCCCTGTTACTTATCAAAAAAAGAAAAGAAAAGAATTGCTCTATTACTTAATCCTCTTAATATTATTATTGAGCAACAGGAAAACAATCTAGGAAGTGATGTTTCACTGAAGAACCTGAATAGAAATGTCTCGTCTTTTTCTATGCAATTGAAATATGAGCAGTGCTTTGAAAGAAGTGATTGTCGGGTTAATGATCTAGATGTTGGTAATGGGGATGACGAAGTGGTTGATCAGGATGAGTTTAAGAAATTAGGATGCACCTTTAAGGAGCTAGGATATTGCATGATGGACATAGGGCTTCGTCTTGCACAAATATGTGATAAGGTCATTGGAGGCCAAGAGCTACAACAGAGCTTACTAGAGTCTGGCACAGCTAAAGGGCGTCTAATCCATTACCATTCCGCTGTTGACAATGATATTATTAGAGAAGCTGCAAAAAGAAACGGATATGTTAAATCAAGAAATGGAAAAGTCAATAAGAATGAGCAAGCAAGTACGAAACAGCAAGGCACTACTGACTTATCGAAAGACCAGTCAAATGACTATGGTCTTTGGCAGCAGTGGCATTATGATTATGGCATTTTCACTCTCTTAACAGTTCCCATGTTTCTGTTGTCCTCTCGCCAAGAAACGCTAGCTGCTGTAAATACTGGTTCACCTATTTCTTCTGAGCATGAATTCCCTTCGCCCAGTGGTCACACATATCTTCAAATATTTGATCCCAAAAAGAATCAGATCTTCATGGTAAAGGCGCCTTCAGAGAGTCTCATTCTGCAGGTTGGAGAAGCAGCTGATATATTATCTAAGGGGAAGCTACGAGCAACACTTCATTGTGTTTGTAGACCACCAAAGATTGAAAACTTGAGCAGAGAAACATTTGTTGTCTTCTTGCAGCCAGCATGGAGCAAACAATTCTCTCTTTCGGATTACCCTCTTGAACGTTTAAATTTAAGTAGTCAGCAGTGTGGGGTATGTATTGAGGGAATTGAACAGTCTAGGCAGGTATCAGAGGAATTAAGTCAAGAAATTCAAAAGATTGTTCCACCACTTTTGTCGAGGCTGAAAGATGGGATGACATTTGCAGAATTTTCCCGTGAAACTACAAAACAATACTATGGTGGTAAAGGTTTACAGTCCAACAGATAGGTAACCACTGACTAGTAACCTTCTTTTTCCTTCTCTTTTTCTATTTAAGTTTCATTCATATGAACAGATAATTTCAGTATGTAATGGTTTGTCTCTTTTATCTTGGATTCAGGTTTTCTGTGGATATTCTTAGATGCAGAGAGCTTCCATCTGGCCGGACAATGCTTAAACTGGTGGCAAAAAGTCTCAACTTTCCTACGGGTCTGTTTTGATGATCTGTGACACAGTAATGTCTTGGAATCACACTTACGGTGTATTTTTAACTGTATACAGTGTGAAAATCCATTACTTCAAGTCCCCCCTCTCAGAGCCAATGTTAGGTAAAGAGTCGATGTAGTTTTAGGAATTAATTTCCCATTTAGAAAAATGAGACATCATATTGTATGTGATTTTGGAAAAATAAAAAATTTAACATTTTCTAAGATATTGAAATGCTTGTAAAAGTGCGCTTTCTATGGCAACAAAGAACTTGGTCTATTCAACAACACCCCGACTGTGTGGGAATGGCTGAATGTGACCAATGCAGAAAGAAATTAGTCACTGCAACTGTGCACCATGCTTAAGAATGACTGCTGAAGGAACATAATCCTGTGACCTTTACTTGGGATACTTTTGCCGCACTAAACTTTGGATTTCTAAGAACTATCTTAAAATTATACTTCCTAGTCACAGATTTTCTTTTGCTGTTACTTGCAGATAGATGTGTCAGAAGTAGGGGTGGCAAAATGGTTAAAAGAAAACAGTTAATCACTCATATTATCCACTAAAAAATGGGTTGGATAATGAACTATTTAAAAACGGGTCAAATATGGATAAGAACCATATTATCCATTTAGAAAATGGATAACCAAATTGGAGATTCCTCAAGTTTGGGAGACTAGAAATTCTTCCAAAAGTGATCATATTCATGAAGTCATGGATAATATGGTTACTCATATTATTTGCCGGTTAACCCATTTTTTATCCGTATCAAATATGGGTCGGGTCAGATAATTTATCCGTTTTTTCATTACCCGTTTTTGACCCGTCCCATATCCGACCCGACCCGTCCGCCTGTTTGCCACCCCTAGTCAGAAGGTAAGATGAATGGGGTTTACAAGCTTGGGCCTCATCCACACTCTACAAGGTACATGTAATCAGCCCAAAGGCAAAAGTAGCTTCATCTAATGGCTTTGGACTTGCACCAGGACCGGCTCATTGGCCTGTTCTCTTCATCATGTCTAAAATAATAACATGTTCGATTAACATAAAAGGTCAAAGATGTCAAACATTTCAACAATACAGTGATACAACGTAATATTGGAATATACAGAAGTCCAGTGAGTACATTCCTCAATAATGCACTAATAATATTATAAGCCTAATATGGAAGCCTACGGCTCCCTAGTTTTGCATTAGGCGCAGATATTCAGTTGATGAGAGGAGTTAAGCAACATAGAATGACCCAAATTGAGGTTTCTGTTACAGAGCAGTTCGAGCAGTCTAATTTATGCATGTTATATATATGTGCTAATTTACATGCATACAGCTTTACTCATGTTTTACACATGTTTTGCTCTGTGATTGTGTTTAGACTAGCAGAGAACTTCTATGCTGTAGTGCTGTCAATGAATCTACTAAAATGGAATAACAATCTTTTTCATGTTTCTGGAGAAAAAGATAGTTTACAATCATTACTTGTTGAATGCTTTTGTGGACACATGCTGCCCATTTCGATAACATAAGGACTAAGATGAGCTAATGATTCCACTAGTTGATTGATGGATTTTGCCTTGTAGTTTGTACCTATTGGAGAGCATATTACTACTATTACTATCAAACCTATAATCCATAGGCTGGTCTTTTTGACTTCTAGAGTGGAGCGGATCTGTCTCTCATAATTGAGGTGTACATATTCGTAACAGTTATGGGTTTATTTCAGTAGACAACATAGGAACTTGAAAGGTGGTGGAAGCCACATTCCTTATTCTCTTTCTTTAAATTACTCGATTTGATTTATTATTCAAATAATTACAGGAACTTCATGACTAGGTTAGCCGCACCTTAACATAGAAAATAAGCACTTTTAACTTTTTTAAAGTGAAGTATGAATAGATTTGTCAAATGATAAACGATATGTGAAATAAATGCGTTCTATTAAATTTGAGTATAAACTGATCGTGTGAGATGAACGGAGTTACAACCCAACTAGTCACATTCTTGACTTTGTCAAATTCTTATTCGTTGATCCTAATTACAGCACATAAATTCAGAAATACCACGAATGACATTAGATGTATTAATGGAATGCTTGAAGCAAATAGAAGAATGTATTACTCCATCCGTTTTAATTTACATGACTTAGTTTGACTTGACACAAAGTTTAAAACAAAGACTTTTGAAATATGTGGTGCTAAAAGTGTAAGGGGCAAAATCTTAGTAGAACTATAATATTTGTCTGGCTATAAAAACTTCTCATTAAGGGTAAAGTGGGTAGAATGAAAAATTTAAAGTTAAATTGTTTTTAAATACATAAATTTTTTATTTTTTTTAAAACAAACTAATAAAGAAATTGTGTCATCTAAATTGAAACAGATGGAGTAGTAAATGGTGTCTCCTTCCCTCAAATTTGTAGTCAAAAAGTGAATGTTATACAGAAAACACTAGTTGACAAGTAAAACTGAAAACGAGAATGATGACATTTGAGGGTGAAAATTGACATGTGAGGACTGAGGACGAATGCACGACTCTTCCCCTGGCCGTTTGGTTCGTAAAAAAAAAAAAATACAGACAAAGAGTACCACAAAAAGGTATTCCTCCGTTATTGCACTTCGCAAGAGAGTCAAAATCCAATTATTATCAGTCTTAACAATTTTATTCAAACACGAAATTAGTGTGAACACTTAAAAGTGATTATTAGCACTTGATACTTATCCTTGGGTATGTTCGTCGATCGGTACGGTACGATATTTAGATATTTCGGTTCGGTATTTTCAGTATTCGGTTTCTTAAAATCCTATACCAATACCGTACCTAATTAAATTCGGTATGATTCGGTTTTTCTCCTTTCGGTTTCGGTTTATTCGGTTCGGTAACTTCGGTTTGAATACTAACTAGTGCATAAAGCCATAGACTCTAATATTCTTAATTAAAGTACTCAAAAATACAAAACTGAAAATATTTTTTGATAAAAGTTTTGTCCAAAACCAGCAAATATCGACCCATAGAGAGAACTGTATATAAAAGAATAAATTTGATCACTAGAAATGTCTTGTTACTTGTTTAGAGCTAATTGATGAACTTAGAGAATAAATGAAAGTAAAATTTTAGATTTTTTATATTTATGTTATAATTGATAATATGCGTTTTGTGTAATATAATATATATTTCGGTACGGTATCGGTATTTTATTTTAAAATATCAAATACCATACCTAATACCAATTTTTTTAAAAACTTAAACCAAACACCATACGAAATACCAAAATACCGAATACCAAATATTAACATTTTCGATTTCGGTACGGTAATTCGATATTTACCAAATTATGCACGACCCTACTTATCATCTGCTTTTAATGAGCTAAATTTAATGGGTTCATAGCTCAAGAGAATAAAATAAAATACCAATTATATAGAGTATAGACCATTATATTTGGAGAAAAGGACGGAGAAGATCTGACAAATACACACCAAGAGAGTATATCAAAAGGTGAGTTCCAACTATTTCCCCTCATAAGCTATTCCCGCATTCTTAGATACATCCACCCGGATGCATACACAGTTACACATGGGGTGGCAAAAGGCGGGTCAGGTCGGATCGGATATGGACGGTTCAAAATAGGTAATGCAAAAATAATTAAATTATCCGATCCGACCCACATTTAATACCGATAGAAAATGGGTTAACCGTAGAATAATATAGATATCCATATTATCCATGACTTCTTGAATATGATCATTTAATCTCCCAAACTTGAGGAAATTCTAATTTGAGTCTTTACAGATGTAAAAATTATATCCATTAGAAATCCATTTTCTAACTAGATAATATGGTTCTTATTCATATTTTACCCGTTCTTAAAAAGTTCATTATCCAACCCATTTTTTTATGAATAATATGGATGGATAACTGTTTTTTATTCATTTTGCCACCACTAATTACACACCATATGAACACGAAATGGAAACTTTCCTCATATGAGGGGACAATAAAATTTGGTCATCAATATACTTCCATTAATAAAGAGCTTGAGAGAGGATGTTAGACATCTTCGTATTTAATTATTTCTAGCTAGCTTATTTTGAAATAATAGTAATAATACACATGCATAAGTTTACATGTCGTGACTTACATATAATTACTTTATACATGTTGAACAAAAACTTACTAGTATGTACTTCATGTCTATATAAACAAGTGACACCTCACACGGCCATGGGTGGAAAGGGGATTAGAATATTGTCGGAAAATTATAGTATATATATAAAAGGTCAAAATCAATTCTTATGGATATATAATTGATGTCGAATCTTTTTAACTTATTCGTATGTTTATTTTTTATATTTTAAATTCATTTAGTGAAATTAAATTCTGGCTCCAACATTGTACGACATAGCCACATACATACAATGGCGAAGCCACGTAGTTACAAGGGTGGTCAATTGATTACCCTTCGTCGAAAAATTGTACTGTGTATATAGATAAAATATTACGTTTTAGAGTTATATAACACGTATTGAACACCTTTTGTCGCGCTTTTTTTCACTTCTTTTAAATTTGAATACTCTTGAGTAAATTCCCAGTTTCGCCACTCCGTACATATAGTTTGTGCTTTTGCCAGCATATCAATTTTCAAACTCGCACCCTTTTGGAGTTACAAAAACAACAGCAAAATGTAAACAATCCCGAAGAGCAAATAAAAGAGAAATGACCGGGGTTGATCATTGGGATTTTCAGACAAAGGGAATAAAGGGGTCTTCTTTAATCCACAGATAGAAGGCTCAGAAGTAGTAATGGTCCCCAACTCCCCGGAATAAAGACATATACCCACAGAACTCTTTTTAAATTACAAAAGCTGAATTTATTTTACTGCATTTCTGAGTTTGCTATAATAGTTTTCAGTTCTTTAGATATTTGAAGATGATAAAAGCAAAAGAATTGAAAAGAAAAGAAAAAGGCAAAATGAAAGAAGAGAAGATGATCTGAAAAGAAAAAAAAGGTGATGACGTCTCTTATAGCACGCCTAAATTACTAGTACTGGGTACTAACTCCACACAGCTTTCTTCAGAATTTTTTTTGTTTGGATCTTAAAAGAACATGTTATCAGCTCTTGACGTTGCCAATACTTGAGACAAAAAACTAAACAAGAGACACAATATAGAAGGAATTCTGCTAGAGCAGTGCTTTGAAATAACGTTATGGGTTTGTCATTTTATATGCACAAGTTATGCCCGACAATTCTTCTTGTTTTGCATTCAAAGTATGGTGTCAAAACTGGAAACTAGAATAAGATCAACAGTGACCAATCATCCAATTCCCTCTCCACTCCCCAACTTCATTCAAATGACACTTCAAGAGGGTGCATGAGTTATCAGTGTCGTTTTAGGGATAGCTTCAGATTTAGAGCTTTGACAACAATTTGTCCATGCTTCCACAGGCGGATTTAGAAATTAGAGTTAGTGGTTTAAATATGTGTGATTGCTTACTCTTAAAATTGGATAATAATTAAACTTATAATATGGTTCTAAGGACACGTGATTTCACTTAATACTAATTGATAAATATGAAGATTAATAACAGAAATGAACTATAAAATAAAGCAAATCAGTGTTAGAATGGAACTCAGCCCTCGAGTTTGGATACCCTCGAACTGATTGATGTAAGAACAATTAAAATATAACAAGCTGATGAACAATAGTATAAACGAGAAAGAGAATTATATTGCTTCGATATATGTGAACAATGTGTCCAACAGATGATTAGAACCTCCCCTAAATAGTAGAGGAATTTCACTTATGGTATAATTCTTATTACAAAAGGAAATCCCATGATTAGCTAATTAACCGTTTCTGGTTTGATCCGTTCCGAGATTTACGCCATGATCCTCGACCAGTCACGGATATCTCGTCTTTCTGTTATTGTGCTATCTTCGATCTTGCTCGATGCCTGTCTCATTTGGCTTCGATCGCTATTAGCCTCGATCTCGACAGGTACCTCGATTTTGAATTCGGTATCTCATCCTCGTGATTTAGTCTGTTCCGTTACGAGGCCATCCTTCGATGCAACTTCTCGGTCTCGGTCAAATAGTAAAATCGGGTAGGCCCGGTTTTAACCGTATACAGATAGTCTCCTCATTTTTTGGAGTGAAATGATAAGAAACGAATTGAGCCTTCGATTTTCTACCGTGACCTGTCATGACATCATCCTCGTGACGTAAGCGACGGGATGACCGAAACATCTCGCCGGTACAATTCCCCAAGTCATTAATGAGTGGTAGTTGGTGGTCGGCTACTAGTGCCTTTGAACCGTCACCGTGAATCCAATAAATAGACCCCTTCCCCATTGATTCAAACTTTACTTTCACTTCCTTCTAATCCCCAAAGCTTTTACATCTCCTAAGTTCTTTTCTTTTACAAATCTTCAGGTTTTGCTGTTAATTCTTTCTAAAACGTCAAGTCGTATTATCTTCCTCTTCTTCAAACTTACACAAAAATGGCAAAAATATCGAAAACGGTGCCACAAAAAGAAGCTGTTTCATCTTCTCAACCGGCCTACGGGAAAACGCTGGTGGAATCCCGTCTTGAGGAATGCATTCCTGGGGGGTGCACGCTAAACTCCGATTTCAAGACCGATAAAGCCTCATCGATTCCTGGTCGATGCGAGCCAATGTCAAGGTATATATGCTCGATAACTGAGGGATACCTTAAGTAGGTAAAGAAAGACTGCAACTGGGAAGGCAAAGAGGTGGTGATCCCGACCCCCGAAGAAGACATCACCACCCATGTGGAAGGGTTTCTAAGTGTTTACACTTACCCTTTCACGCTGGGCCCCCTCGACCCCGTCATTGTTGATTTTTGCCGTTAATATCAAATAACCCTAGGCCAAATCCATCCTTCCTTTTGGCGAATTGTTATTCTGCTCCGATTTTTCATGAGCAACGTCGAGGGACTCCCTTTCACCCTCGATCACCTTATCAGATTATATAACCCCCGCCTCTATTGAGGTGGGTTAATAAAACTCCAACGTCGGGCTACCAAAGTGTTGTTCTCGAGTATAGACGAGGACAAAGATCGAGGCTGGATGGGCCGGTTCGTTCGAGTGAGGACTTCTGAACTAATCCCAGCCGAGAAGATGCCATTTCCTGATAAATGAAACACGAATTGTAAGTATCGTCTCACTATTAACTTCCATGTATTATTTGTTCCTTTGTATTTTCTCATTGATGTCTTTTTCCATGATGTAGCGGTCGCTTGGATGCCCTGTGCAATTCCGAACCTTGAGAACTGAGTTCGGAACCTAGCCTCGATCTCTACATACGCCGAGCCCTCATGGCGCGATTTAGCAAAGGGCCGATGGGAGGCCAAGACTCATGGTAAGCCCACTTTTTGTGTATTTGATGATTTGATTAAGATGCCCTTCTTCTACTTAAACAATTTTCTCGTGTACAGGATTGGGCAAGGATGCGGTCATGAGGCCCCCGTCTGGTGAGGATGAGACTTCGACCCCGGTTCTGAAGCCGACGAAGGATAAGAAGAGGAAAAGGACCTCAACCTCTGAGGATCCAAAGCCTAAGAAGAATCCAGTTCATAAGCCAAAGAAAGACACCGTTGCCCTGCCTTCCAATGTGATTCAACGACTAAGGGAGGAAGAAGAGGAAGATGAAGACGATGGCTCGGAATTAGTGGCCCGAGTGAAGAAAACTGTCGAGGCCCCAAAGGCCGCTGAGTCGGTGGTGGTTGAGGATATTCCGCCTCGAGCCGAGGGGGTCTTGGAAAATGACTCAGTCAAAGTCCCCGAGTCGTCGAAGATCAAAGATGCCTCCCGCTGAGATGTGCAAAAGGCATGTATGTCTGAAGGGGCCGGCTCCGAGGCCCTCCGCAGCGAGGAGAACGCCCTAAGTAGCTCACTTGGGGCAATATATATTGGAGACTCTCCGATTCTCACTGCGTTTTCCGAGGAGGCAATTCGGGTGGCTCAAGCTATGAGGACTCCCGAAGTAGACGGGGCCCATGGAGGGGAGGACCCCTTCCATGGTTACTTTATCGGGGTCGAGGATGCTACCGACCTGATTGAAGCATCGAGTCTCTTCGATAAGGCTCAACAATCCTTGAATCGGGTGAGTCTCAACTCCCTTTGTTTCTTTTTTACTGTCTAATTTCCTTTTTTTTTCCGCATAGGCTTTGGCGATCTATCATGAGGCATTTTCAAAGTCCCGAGCATAGCTGAGCCGATGTGAGGCCGACCTCCGAGGGCTCACGGAGGAGAGAAATACCCTTAAACTTCTCAGTGGGCAAAAAGAATAGGAGATCAAGGACCTCCGAGCCGAGTTGGCCAAGGCTCACCAAGATCAGACCGACCTGATCGAGCAGGTAATAAAAATCTTAAAAGCTCATGGGCTCGATTAGGGAACAGTGGCTAACATTTCAATCTCACAGCTACAGCAGAAGGTCGAGAGGATCGAGCAGTTCCGCGAGGAGGTCGACATGATGAAGGCAGAGACCTTGGGGTGGAAAGAAGGTATGAACCGCTTTGCTGCTGAAAAAGAGGCTGCTCAAGCTCAATTTTCATCGATCGAAAGTCAGCTTCGAGGCATGAAGGAGAAGAGTCCAGCTCAGGCAAAGAAAATAGAGGAGCTCGAGGCTCAATTGGATTCCGAAATTGCAAAGGCCAAATCTAAAGCCGAAAAGGCAAAGGTCGAGGGAGAGGCGATCGTGGCCGTCTAACGGGCCGATGCTGAAGCAGCTCAAGTCCAAGCGAGAGAGACAGCCAGACCGCTCAAACTCGAGCACATTGGGTTGCTGAACTCTCCAAATGCCAATATCGGAGGGAAACCCTCGAGGAGATCCATGCTCGAGGTTTCGATCTTACCCACGAAATAATAAAGGCTAAAGAGCATAAAGCTGATGCTAGAGCGCTGGCCTCTTCTGATGATGATGATTAAGATGGCAGCAAGAGCGGGTCCGAGAATGGGGAGGACCGCGATGGAAAAGAAGTTTCCCCTAAGGAAAATTAGGAATCTTAGGCTTTTTTCTTTTTTGATTTTTTGTGCGGGACCCTGATTAGTCCTTGTAAATATTTTCGTATAGATAAAAGATCTTTTTTCTCTTTGACTTGTCTTTATTCTATTTCCTGCCTCGTGAAAATTCTACTTCATTCATGCCTTCATGCCTTATGGAGATTTTGCTCACAAGTTTGGGACTTTAGGCAACTAGACCGAAGTCGGACCAGTGTAGTCTTTCAAATCGAGTGAGTACTTGCTCGAACTCGAAGTAGAATGACCCTTAGGTTTTAGTTGAGTAAGGATGATTTCTCTAACTCAAAAAATAAAATGGCCCTTAGGCTCTTGAATTAGGCCGATATGGCCTCAAAAGAATGGCTTTTCCCTTTTTTCGGCTTGAAATATTAATCATAAAAATTTGTCATGCCTTAGCACGAGATAAATTTGCACCCATTAGGGTTTTCGAGGATTGGTGTTATCGAAATCCTTTTCTTTGTTATGCCTTAGCACAAAATTGTCCGGGAGTTTGAATAATTCGCTACCCCTTAGGGTTTTTCGAGGGTCGATATTATCGAGACCCTTAGTAATTCAGCCAAGGGTTGCCTTTTAAACCGGTTTATGAGAATATTTGAAGGCCTGTTTTATAACGGAATTCGGACGTCTCCGAACTGTGTTAATTTGTCCGTAGCCTTTAGTTAGGGATTTTTCCCTTAGGATTGTTTCCCTGCTATACTTCAAACTCGTTCGAAGTGTCAGTTCCCGAGTGGGGTGGCCGTGGCATATAAAATCGAGGATTGCCTTTTTATGGTCTTACGATTTCAAGGTTTAGTAATTCAATCATGTCGATTTTTTGGACGGCAGCCCCCTAGTATTGGGTAATATTTTTGAACTTCAGTTGTGATTGGCCCTTAAGCCAGTTTCCACAATAGATCATAAGTATGAAATTGTAAAACATAAATTTCTTTATGGAACATCTAGTAATGAAAAATACTTCTTTAAATAGATTATACATGCGTACATGTTTTTCCATTAGGGCACGAGTAATCTACATGGACACAGTTCATTTGACCGTTTGGTCCTTTACCTATCGAGACCCTGTCGACACGAAGTACTTTCCTTGTAATTATCCAAGGGTAATGCCCCCCAGTATTCAAGGTTGATTGTAAAGGAGCCTCGGATACTGTTGAATTGCTCTAAGTTAGCACGAACAATGGTTGCCTCGTTAAAAACCTCGCCGGATAAACCCATTTGGGACAAAAACTGGTCTAAGGGAAAAAGAGTGCAACGCGTGCTTTCAGACCTAAGGACTTTGTGTTCGAAGAATCCTTTGGTATCTTCGATTAAACACCTGCAAATGGTTAGTATAAAATCTAAACAAAAATGGAGAAGGTCGTACCTTAGCAGTAATATCGTTTGAGGAGTGATATGTTCCAAATGTTTGGTAATTGTTCGTCGTTCATTGTGCCAAGTTTGTAGGATCCCTTTCTGATGATATCAAGGACCTGATATGATCCCTCCCAGTTCGGGCCAAGTTTTCCTTCATTTGGGTCTCGAGTATTGGGGGTGACCTTCCTCAGAACCAAGTCCCCGATTTTAAAGTGTCGAAGATTGGTTCTTCGATTGTAGTACCTTTTGATCCGTTATTTCTGTGCAGCTATTCGAATGAGGGCGACTTCCCATTTTTCATCTAGCAATTCGAGGCTTGTATTCATAGTCCCGTGATTTGACTCTTCCGTTACATATCGAAACCTGACGCTAGGTTCCCCGACTTCAACCGGGATCAGAGCTTCGATGCCATATACTAAAGAGAATGGTGTTGCCCCCATACTGGATTTTGACATTTTTCGATACGCCCAAAGGACTTCGGGCATTATTTCTCTCCATTTTTCCTTAGCGTCATTCAATCATTTCTTTAGATTTTGAATGATGGTCTTGTTTGTCGATTCATCCTGTCCGTTCTCACTAGGATGATATGGCATCGACAAGATCCTTTTTATTTTGTGATCTTCGAGAAACTTTATCACTTTGCTGCCAACGAATTGCTTTCCATTGTCACATACAATCTCGGCAGGCATCTCGATTCTGCATATAATGTGGTCCCAGATGAAGTCTATGACTTCTTTCTCTCTAATTTTCTCGAAAGCCTCTGCTTCAACCCACTTAGAGAAATAGTCAGTCATAAACAAAATAAATTTAGCTTTACCTAGGGCCGATGGTAGAGGGCCAAAGATATCCATTCCCCATTACATGAATGGCCATGGGGATAAGACTGAGTGGAGTTGCTCTCCGGATTGGTGAATCATCGGCGCATACCTTTGACATTAGTCGCACTTTCTAACAAACTCTTTTGTATCCTTTTTCTATATTGGCCCAATAGTATCCTGCTCTGATGGCTTTGTGAACCAATGATTCAGCACCAGAATAATTTTCGCAGGTGCCCTCATCGATTTCTCGTAGGTCGTAGTCTGTATCTCCTGGTCCCAAACATATTGTCAATGGTCCATCGAACATCCTTCTATATAGTGTTCCATCTTCGGCCAATGTGAATCGTGCGGCCTTCGTACGTAGAGTCCTCGATTCCTTAGGATCCGATGAAAGCTTTCCGTTCTTTAGGTACTCGAT
Organism: Nicotiana tomentosiformis; assembly: GCF_000390325.3. Taxonomy (NCBI): domain Eukaryota; kingdom Viridiplantae; phylum Streptophyta; class Magnoliopsida; order Solanales; family Solanaceae; genus Nicotiana; species Nicotiana tomentosiformis. The sequence goes on from NC_090812.1 coordinate 103,759,892, forward strand.
ATATTTGTTCCTCCAATCCCAGGTCAGACTTGTGGAGTTGATTTCGGCGTGGCCTTCTTCGATTACCGACCTTGAAAGTTGTATGACAATCCCCGAGCTAATCTCATTGTCTTCGACTGATGACCCCAAATTTGCAAGAACATCGACCTCGCTGTTTTGTTCTCGAGGCACATGCTGTAGGGTCCATTCTTTAAACCTATGTAGAGTTACATGTAGTTTGTCCAAGTAACTCTGCATTCGATCTTCTCGAACCTCGAAGGTTCTGTTGACTTGGTTTATCACAAGTAGGGAGTCACATTTGGCCTCGATGACCTCTGCTCCCAAACCTTTAGCTAGCTCGAGACCTGCAATCATAGCCTTATATTCGGCCTCATTGTTAGTTAACTTGAAAGTTTTGATAGCTTGTCTAATTGTATTACCGATGGGCGGCCTCAAAACGATGCCTATCCCGAACCCCTTAACGTTCGAAGCGCCGTATGTGAAGAGGGTCCACACCCCCGATGATGTACCCGACTTTAATAATAGTTCCTTTTCGACCTCGGGTACGAGGGCTAGCATAAAGTCGGCCACGAAGTCTGCTAAGATTTAAGACTTGATGGGCGTTCGGGGTCGATACTCGATATCATACCCACTAATCACGACGACTCATTTGGCCAATCGGCCCAAAAGTTCGGGCTTATGAAAACTATTGCGACGGGGATAAGTAGTCACTACACAGATCAGGTGTCATTGAAAATATGATTTTAATTTCCTAGAGGCGCTTATCAGGGCAAGCGCTAATTTATCTAAGTGTGGGTACCGTGACGTAAATGACGAGAGTGACCAAAACATCCCATCGGTACAGTTCCCCAAGTCATCAGTTGGTGGTCGGCCACTAGTGCCTTTTAACCGTCGCCGTGAATCCAATAAATAGACCCCTTCCTCATTGATTCAAACTTTACTTTCACTTCCTTCTAATCCCCAAAGCTTTTACATCTCCTAAGTTCTTCCCTTTTACAAATTTTCAGGTTTTGCTGTTAATTTTTTCTCAAATGTCAAGTCTTATTATCTTCCTCTTCTTCAAACTTACACAAAAATGGCAAAAACATCGAAAACGGTACCACAAAGAGAAGTTGCTTCATCTTCTCAACCGGCCGGTGGGAAAACTCCGGTGGAACCCCATCTTGAGGAATGCATTCCCGGGGGGTGCGCGCTAAACTCCGATTTTAAGACCGATAAAACCTCGTTGATTCCTGGTGGATGCGAGCCAATGTCGAGGTATATATGCTCAATAACGGAGGGATACCTTAAGCAGGTAAAGAAAGACTGCAACTGGGAGGGCAAAGAGGTGGTAATCCTGACCCTTGAAGAAGACATCACCACCCATATGGAAGGGTTTCTAAGTGTTTACACTTACCCTTTCACGCTGGGCCCCCTCGACCCCGTCATCATTGATTTTTGCCGTCAAAATCAAATAACCCTAGGCCAAATCCATCCTTCCTTTTGGCGAATTGTTATTCTGCTCCGATTCTTCATGAGCAAAGTCGAGGGTTTCCCTTTCATCCTCGATCACCTTATCAGATTGTATAGCCCCCACCTTTATCGAGGAGGGTTAATAAAACTCCAACGTTGGGTTACCAAAGTGTTGTTCTCGAGCATAGATGAGGACAAAGATCGAGGCTGGATGGGCCGGTTTGTTCGAGTGAGGACTTCCGACCTAATCCCAGCCGAGAAGATGCCATTTACTGAGAAATGGAACACGAATCGTAAGTACCGTTTCACCGTTAGCTTCCATGTATTATTTATTCCTTTGTATTTTCTCATTGATGTATTTTTCCATGATGTAGCGGTCGCTTGGATGCCCCGTGCAATTCCTAACCTCGAGAGCTAGGTTTGGAACCTGGCCTCGACCTCTACATACGCCGAACGCTCATGGCGTGATTTAGCAAAGGGCCGATGGGAGGCCAAGACTCATGGTAAGCCCACTTTTTATGTATTTGATGATTTGATTAAGATGCCCTTCTTCTACTTATTCAATTTTTTCGTGTACAGGCCTGGATAAGGATGCGATCATGAGGCCCCGGTCTAGTAAGAAGGAGACTTTGACCACGGTTCTAAAGCCGGCGAAGGATAAGATGAGGAAAAGGACCTCAACCTCTGAGGATCCAAAGCCTAAGAAGAATCCGGTTTGTAAGCTGAAGAAAGACATTGTTGCCCTGCCTGCGGATGTGATTCAACGGCTAAGGGAGGGAAAAGAGGAATATGAAGACGATAGCTCGGAATTGGTGGCCCGAGTGAAGAAAACCATCGAGGCCCCAAAGTTGGTTGAGGAGATTCCGCCTCGAGCCGAGGGGGTCTTGGAAAAAGACTCGGGCAAAGTCCCCGAGTCGTCGAAGATCGAAGATGCCTCCCACCGAGATGAGCAAAAGGCGGGTATGTATGAAGGGGCCGACTCCGAGGCCCTTCACAGCGAGAAGAACGCCCCAAGTGGCTCACTTGGGGCAAAAGATATTGGAGACTCACCGATTCTCCCTGCATTTTCCGAGGAGGCAATTCGGATGGCTCAAGCTATGAGGACTCCCGAAGTAGACGGGGCCCATGGAGGGGAGGACCCCTTCCATGGTTACTTTATCGGGGTCGAGGATGCTACCGACCTGAATGAAGCATCGAGTCTCTTCGATGAGGCTCAACAAGCCTTGAATCGGGTGAGTCTCAACTTCCTTTGTCGATATCATACTTAGTCTATTTCTTCTCTTCCTGTCTAATTTCCTTTTTTTTTCCGCATAGGCTAATACGCTCCATCAGGAGGAGTTTTCAATGTCCCAAGCATAGCTGAGCCGATGTGAGGCCAACCTCCGAGGGCTCACGGAGGAGAGAAATGCCCTTACACTTCTCAGTGGGGAAAAAGAAGAGGAGATCAAAGACGTCCGAGCGGAGTTGGCCAAGGCTCACCAAGATCAGACCGACCTGATCGAGCAGGTAATGAAAATATTTAAAGCTCATGGGCTCGATTCGGGAATGTTGGCTAACATTTCAATCTCACAGCTGCAGCAGAAGGTTGAGAGGATCGAGCAGTTCCGCGAGGAGGTCAACATGATGAAGGCAGAGACCTTGGGTGGAAAGAAGGTGTGAACCGCTTTGTTGCTGAAAAAGAGGTTGCTCGAGCCCAATTGGTCAGCTTCGAGGCATGAAGGAGAAGAGCTTAGCTCAGGCGAAGAAAATAGAGGAGCTCGAGGCTCGGTTGGCTTCCGAACTTGCAAAGGCCAAATATGAAGCCGAAAAGGCAAAGGACAAAGGAGAGACAATCGTGGCCGTTTACCGGGCCGATGCTGAAGCAGCTCAAGTCCAAGCGAGAGAGACAACCAGACCAGTAAAACTCGAGCATATTAGGTTGCTGAACTCGCTAAATGCCAATATCGGAGGGAAACCTTCGAGGAGATCCATGCTCGAAGTTTCGATCTTACCGACGAGATAATAAAGGCTAAAGAGCATGAAGCTGATGCTAGAGTGCTGGCCTCTTCCGATGATGTTGATGATGATGGCAGCAAGAGCGGGTCCGGGAATGGGGAGGACCTCGATGGAGAAGAAGCTTCCTTTAAGGAAAATTAGGAATCTTAGACTTTTTTCATTTTTGATTTTTTGTGCGGGACCCTGATCGGTCCTTGTAAATATTTTCATATAGATAAAAGATATTTTTTCTCTTTGACTTGTCTTTATTCTATTTCCTGCCTCGTGAAAATTCCACTTCATTCATGCCTTCACGCCTTATGGAGATTTTGCTCACAAGTTTGGGACTTTAGGCAACTAGACTGAAGTCGGACCATTGTAGTCTTTAAAATCGAGTGAGTACTTGCTCTAACTCGAAGTCGAATGACCCTTAGGTTTTAGTTGATTAAGGATAATTACTCGAACTCAAAAAATAAAATGGCCCTTAGGCTCTTGAATTAGGCTGATATGGCCTCAAAAGAATAGCTTTCCCCCTTTTTCGGCTTGAAAAATTAATCATAAAAATTTATCATGCCTTAGCATGAGATAAATTTTTACCTATAAGGTTTTTCGAAGATTGGCGATATCGAAATCCTTTGCTTTGTTATGCCTTAGCACAAAATTGTCCGGGAGTTCAAACAATTCGCTACCTCTTAGGGTTTTTCGAGGGTCGATATTATCGAGACCCTTAGTAATTCAGCCGAGGGTTGCCTTTTTTAACCAGTTTATGAGAATATTTGAAGGCTTGTTTTATAATGGAATTCGGACGTCTCCGAACCGTGTTAATTTGGCTGTAGCCTTTAGTTTGGGATTTTCCCCTTAGGCTTGTTTCCCTGCTATACTTTGAACTCATTCGAAGTGTCAGTCCCCGAGTGGGGTGGCCGTGGCCTATAAAATCAAGGATTGCCTTTTTAAGGTCTTACGATTTTGAGGTTTAGTTATTCGATCATGTCTATTTTTTGGACGGCAGTCCCCCAGTATAGGGTAAATTTTTTGAACTTCAGTTGTGATTAGCCCTTAAGCCAGTTTCCACAATAGATCATAAGTATGAAATTATAAAGCATAAATTTCTCTATGGAATATCTGGTAAGGAAAAATACTTCTTTCAATAGATTATACATGCGTACATGTTTTGCCATTAGGGCTCGAGTAATCTACATAGACACATTCATTTGGCTGTTTGGTCCTTTACCTATCGAGACCCTGTCGACACGAAGTATTTTCCTTGAAATTATCCGAGGGTGATGCCCCCAGTATTCGAGGTTGATTGTAAAGGAGCCTCAGATACTTTTGAATTGCTCTAAGTTAGCGCGAACATTGGTTGCCTCGTTAAAAACCTCGTTGGAAAAACCCATTTGGGACAAAAATCGGTCTAAGGGAAAAAGAATACAACGACTACTTTTAGACCTAAGGACTTTGTGTTCGAAGAATCCTTTGGTGTCTTCGATTAAACACCTGCAAATGGTTAGTATAAAATATAAACGAAAATAAAGAAAGTCGTACCTTAGCAGTAATATCGTTTGAGGAGTGATATGTTCCAATTGTTTGGTAATTGTTCGCCGTTCATCGTGCCAAGTTTGTAGGATCCCTTTTCGATGATATCGAGGACCTGATATAGTTCCTCCCAGTTCGTGCCAAGTTTTCCTTCGTTTGGGTCTCGAGTATTGAGGGTGACCTTCTTTAGAACCAAGTCCCCGATTTTAAAGTGTCGAAGATTGGTTCTTCGATTGTAGTATCTTTTGATCCACTGTTTCTGTGCGGCCATTCGAACAAGGGTGACTTCCCGTTTTTCATCTAGCAATTCGAGTCTTGTATTCAAAGCCTCGTGATTTGGCTCTTCCGCTGTATATCGAAACATGACGCTAGGTTCCCCGACTTCAACTGGGATTAAAGTTTCGACACCATATACTAAAGAGAACGGTGTTTCCCCCGTACTGAATTTTGACATTGTTCGATACACCCAAAGGACTTCGGGCAATATTTCTCTCCATTTTCCCTTAACGTCGTTCAATCTTTTCTTTAGATTTTGAATGATGATCTTGTTTGTCGATTCGGCCTGTCCGTTCGCACTATGATGATATGGCATCGACAGGATCCTTTTTATTTTGTGATCTTTGAGAAACTTTGTCACTTTGCTGCCGACGAATTATTTTCCATTATCGTATACAATCTCGGCAGGCATCCCGAATCGGCATATAATGTGGTCCCAGATCAAGTATATGACTTCTTTCTCTCTAATTTTCTCGAAAGCCTGTGCTTCAACCCACTTAGAGAAATGGTCAGTCATAAACAAAATAAATTTAGCTTTACCTGGGGCCGATGGTAGAGGGCAGACGATATCCATTCCCCATTTCATGAATGGCCATGGGGATAAGACTGAGTGGAGTTGCTCTCCGGGTTGGTGAATCATCAGCGCATACCTTTGACATTAGTCGCACTTTCGAACAAAATCTTTTGTATCCTTTTCTATATCGGCCCAATAGTATCCTGCTCTGATGACTTTGTGAACCAATGATTCGGCATCGGAATGATTTTCGCAGGTGCCCTCGTGGATTTCTCATAGGACGTAGTCGGTATCTCCTAGTCCCAAACATATTGCTAATGGTCCATCGAACATCCTTCTATATAGTGTTCCATCTTCGGCCAATGTGAACCGTGCGACCTTCGTATGTAGAGTCCTCGATTCCTTAGGATCCGATGGAAGCTTCCTGTTCTGTAGGTACTCGATATATTTGTTCCTCCAATCCCAGGTCAGACTTGTGGAGTTGATTTCGGCGTGGCCTTCTTCGATTACAGATCTTGAAAGTTGTACGACAATCCCCGAGCTAATATCATTGTCTTCAACTGATGACCCCAAATTTGCAAGGGCATCGGCCTCGCTGTTTTGTTCTCGAGGCAGATGCAATAGGGTCCATTCTTTAAACCGATTTAGAGTCACCTATAGTTTGTCCAAGTACCTCTGTATTCGATCTTCTCGAACCTCTAAGGTTCTGTTGACTTGGTTTATCACAAGAAGGGAGTCACATTTGGCCTCGATAACCTCTGCTCCCAAACCTTTAGCTAGCTCGAGACCTACAATCATGGCCTCATACTCGGCCTCATTGTTAGTTAGCTTGGAAGTTTTGATAGCTTGTCTAATTGTATTACCCATGGGCGGCCTCAAAACGATGCCTAGCCTGAACTCCTTCATGTTCGAAGCGCTGTCTGTGAAGAGGGTCCACACCCTCGATGATGTACCCGACTTTAATAATAGTTCCTTTTTGACCTCGGGTACGAGGGCTGGCATAAAGTCGGCCATGAAGTCCGCTAAGATTTGAGACTTGATGGGCGTCCGGGGTCGATACTCGATATCGTACCCACTTATCTCGACGGCCCATTTGGCCAATCGGCCTGAAAGTTTGGGCTTATGAAAAATATTGCGACGGGGATAAGTAGTCACTACACAGATCAGGTGACACTGAAAATATTATTTTAATTTCCTAGAGGCGCTTATCAGGGCAAGCGCTAATTTATCTAAGTGTGGGTACCGGGTCTCGGCCTCACCACATTGTGAATCCAGGGTCTTCCGAGCAGTTCGTTGTATCTCATATCGCCCTCGATCACATGGAACTTTATTTCTTGAATAGTTACGGCTACATTTATTGGTAGGATGATTTCACCTTTACTTGTTTCACTCGCCATGTTGAAGCCATTGAGAATCCGAGCTGTGGGTACGATCTAATCTTGTAGGTCGAGCTGCTCTACGACCCTCGATCGAATAATATTGGCCGAGCTTCCTAGATCAATTAAAACACGTTTAACCTAAATTTTATTCATAAGGATAGAGATTACCAAAGCATCATTGTGGGGTTGTGAGATCCCTTCTGCTTCCTCATCATTGAATGATAAAGTGCCTTCTGGCACATAGTCTCGAGTTCGTTTTTCTCTAGTGATTGATATTTTAGTGCATTTGAACACGTGCCCTTGTGAAATATCGACCCCACCAACGATCATGTGAATCACATGCTGTGGTTCTTCCTGCTCGTTTTTCCTATTTGCATCCATGTCTCTGAAATGGTTTTTAGCTCGGTCGCTCAAGAATTCTCGAAGGTGACCCTCGTTGAATAGACGGGTCATTTCCTCCCTTAGTTGTCTGCAGTTGTTACACCCTATATTTTCGTACGTAAAAATGCGTCGTAAGCAAACAAATGTAGGACCAAAAATGAGATAATATTTAAAAGTATATAAAGTAAGTTAATCATGTTACCTCTGAGGTTACAAATATTGAAGATCATGAACAACAAGTACAAAGAGGGTTGGACAGTTCAGAGGCTAAAGCAATTAAATAAAACAATGTTTTATCGAAAGTCGACAAGTTGGGAATGTTATAACATGTACCTTTGGGGTGAGACTAGGGTGATTAACATGATAAGGAGATTATTTTATGATTTATATTAGTCGTATGACATCCGTGTGTTATGTTTTAATGTCAAGCGAGTTGTGGAACAAAAGTCGATGAAAGTCATCACAAGTTACACTCATAAGTTTTACTGAAATTTTGGGTCAAATGTAACTGCGATTTTCTCCCAATATACTTAGAGTTATGGGGTGTTCCACCCATCAAATTAAAGATATATGAGTATATTTTCCAACGCATTAAACCGTTTGTCAATACAACATTGGAGTAGAAAGATATGGGCATTTGTGCGATACTGCGCAAGCTGCTAGGTGACAAGTAGGTGTGTCACCTACTTGCTTAAATGAAAGCCCAAAAATGGGCCATTTCGGGTCGTCCAAAGAGGCCTTTTAAGGGCCTATTTTCTTCATATATTAGACTTAAAATAGAGCATAATAACCAGACATAAGCTCTGCAAAGAATCCTCCCAAATATTTCCCACAAACCCTAATTGATTTTCTCTCCCTTTCAAGTTCCAATTGGAGGTAAAACTTAGAGTTTGAAGAACCAAGATAGGAGCTGAGTTATCCAACAAATAAGGTGAGTTTACTGCTCTCTTTCATCCATTTTTTCTTCTGTAAATTCATGGTAAGTCGTTCTATACTTGTAAGAACTCACGGGATGGTGATCGGAAGCCGTGAGTTCGAGTTATTCACTTGTAGCGGACTGTTTTGTGGACTGTTTTGTGTTGCTGTTGGACTGCGTGTTTTATTACTATTTTGTGGAGTTTTGGAGGAGGAAGGGGGTTTATAAACACCATATAAATTTAGGGTGGTTGGCTGGTCGTTCGTCATAACATTTTCGGGTCGTTTGACACTACTACGGTGGTCGTTTTGTGTACGAAGAGATTGGGGTGTGTTGGGCTGTTTTGTAGTATTTGATGGTGTATATAGGGCTGGAAAATGATGTATATATGTTGTTATTGTTCTGTCCTTGTATTGTTGGTGTTATCTTGAAGTTGGAGGAAGGGCATATTATAGGGGAGATGCTGCCCGTTTTAATACAAAATAGGTTTGTCGTTCGTTGTGCGATAGTTGTACCTTTCGTAACTTAACGATAGTATTATTATCATTCTTGTAGATTAAGGTGCGAAGAGGTGAGTTCAACTTGGTGATTCGAAAGATTATGATAAGGTATGTTAAGGCTAAGCCTTCCTTCATTTTGGCATGATCTCGTAGCTACATGTGTTAGTAATGAGACAAAAAGAGAAGTTCATATTCATGAATTTATTCACACTATTCTAGTCTCATAAGTTACAATATTATTCCTTATCGAGACTCTATATTCAATTTTAGTATTGTCTTCTTCCAGTCAAGAGAGCAGCAAGCCTATATATACAGTATTACAGTATTTTCATTACCATCGAGCTATAATCGATGGGCAGGCCCCTATTGGGCAACTTCTGATCAGATGGAAAGTTATATACCGAGCCTACTGTGGCCGAGCGCCTATGAGCGAGCCCAGCATGGTCGAGATACATAGCCTAGTATGGCCGAGCGCCTATAAGCGAGCCTACTATGGCAGAGCAGTTATATATACCGAGCCTTATAAGGCCGTACAATTATTTTACTTACTATATTGAAGGAGTTGAGTCAGTATCAGCAGGTAAGTATATCTCCAGATCATCTTTGACTCCCAGTTAATTTCAGTTATCATATTATCAGTTCAGTTTCAGATTTCAGTTATTTTATTGCCTTACATACTCGGTACATTATTTCGTACTGACGTCCCTTTTTTGGGGGCGCTGCATTTCATGCGTGCAGGTTCAGACAGACAGACGGCTAGACCTCCTCAGTAGGTGTTTTCCGAGTTCCGCCTGATCGGTAAGCTCCACGTCTTTCGGAGTTGCCAGGACTAGAGTTTTGTGTACATCTTATGTATATCTGTATATATGTTATGGGTAGGTCGGGGCCCTGTTCCGATCACAGTACATCTATCAGTAGAGGCTTGTAGGCATATCCTGTTGGTTAGTGCAGTATGTTGGGTTTGTATAAATTGGTGGTTTGTCAGCTGTAGTAGCTATGACGGCCTTGTCGGCCTAGCTTTATATTGATATTTAGTTAGTGCTAGCTTCTATTCAGTTTTCTATTTTTCTTTGCAAATTGTCTTGCAAGGTGGCCCCATGGCCAAAGTATGACATTATATGTTCATAGTCCCTTAGTCGCAATTTGGTACGCCAGGTTAGGTGAGGCACCGGGTGCTTGTCTCGCTCCTAGGTTCGGGGCGTGACAAACTTGGTATCAGAGCAGTTCTGTCCTAGGGAGTCTACAAGCCGTGTCTAGTAGGGTCTTGTTTATAGATGTGTTGTGCACCACATTATATAAGCAAGGAACTACAGGGCATTTAGGAGTTGGTTACACTTCTTTGAAATCTAAATCGTGCTATAGAACTGAGTTATAGGAAATTTGAATTAAACTTATGTGTTGGTGTTTGCATGCACAGATGACGGTGACTAGGAAGACTACGGCTAGCCAGAGGAGAGATACAGTAGTAGGTGAGGGGACCAACAGGGTACCCCCAGTAGATGGGGCCCAGTCTGAGGCTCAAGGGGAGACCCCTACTCAGCCATTACCGGCTCCTCCACCAACTACAGAGATTCCTAGGGAAACCGCACATCCAGTTCCCCCTCCACTTCCATCAGATCAGGACTTAAGGAGTGCGGTGCATTTGTTGACACAGTTGGTAGCTACCCAGCAACATGCTAGGGCATCAGCTAGTGCAGGAACTTCTGAGGGGTCTGGGAGTTCAAGGGTCCGAGAGTTTATTGCTTTGAGTCCCCCAGAGTTCACGGGGACAGATCAGAGGGAGGACCCGCAGGATTTCATAGATCAGCTTCACAGGATCTTTCGTGTTATGCATGCCACGGAGAAAGAGGCAGTTGAGCTAGCAGCTTTTCGACTCCGAGATATAGCCATCCTTTGGTATGAGGGATGGGAGAGGTCCAGGGGACGTGATACACCTCCAGCTATTTGGGAGAATTTTTCAGATGCTTTCCTTGACCAGTACTTACCGCGGGAGATCCGACAGGCTCGAGTCGATCAGTTTCTAGCCCTCAAGCAGGGTAATATGAGTGTTCGAGAGTATAGTCTCCGTTTTGACTCATTGGCCAGATATGCACCATCCATAGTTTCTACTATGCGGGACAGGATTCACAGGTTTATAGCAGGGTTAGCCCCAGAGTTAACCGAGGCATGTGCCACCGCTGCATTGCAGGATAGTATGGATATCTCCCGGATTCAGGCATTCGCCCAGAATATAGAAAGGGGTAGGCGTCGGCAGCAGGGTACAGAGAGGGCTGAGCAAGGGCAACGTAAGAGGATGAGATTTCCCAGGTCTCAGGAGCAATCTCAGGGTAGTTATAGGACCCAGTACTTCGGACGGCCACCTAGGCCTCCGCCACCTCAGTTACAGGGTTACGGGTATGACCGCTATACTCAGTCAGGACCAGGTGAGAGCTCACGGGCGTCGGGTTTGCAGCGATAACGAGGTTCTGCGCAGACATGGTCATTTCCTCCGCGGTGTGACATCTGTGGTAGAGGACACTTGGGTCAATGCCGAGCAGGTTCTGATGCTTGTTATACATGTGGGCATCCGGGGCATATGATGCGAGATTGCCCAAATAGAGATTCTGGGGGAATGGCACAACCAGCGAGTTCAGCAACAGGATCGTCTATGTCCGTGCATCCTTCAAGGCGTGAGTCTCAGTCTTCGGCTGGTAGAGGTCGAGGCAGAGGTAGAGGTTCCAGTTCAAGTGGTAATCAGAACCGTATCTATGCTTTAGCGGGTCGACAGGACCAGGAGTCTTCACCAGACGTTGTGACAGGTATATTAACCATTTGCTCTCACGATGCTTATGCTTTGATAGACCCAGGATCTACTTTATCGTATATTACCCCATTTGTCGCGAGGAAGTTTGGTATAGTGCCTGAAATACTAAGTGATCCTTTTGCGGTATCTACACCGGTCGGAGAATCGATTATTGCTAGACGGGTTTACCGAGGTTGTACGGTGACAATTTGTAGTCGTCAGACCTCAGCTGACCTAGTTGAGCTAGAGATGATGGACTTTGATGCTATCATGGGCATGGACTGGTTGGCAGCTTGCTATGCCACAGTTGATTGCCGAGCAAAGGTAGCCAAATTTCATTTTCCGGGTGAGCCAGTCCTTGAATGGGTAGGTAATACACCAACACCCAGAGGTAGGTTTATTTCCTATCTGAAGGCGAGGAAAATGATCGCAAAAGGGTGCATTTATCATATTGTGCGAGTTAGAGATGCAGATGCTGAGATACCTACACTTCAGTCTATTCCCATAGTCAAAGAGTATGCAGATGTGTTTCCAGATGAGCTTCCAGGTATTCCTCCAGAGCGAGAGATTGATTTTAGCATCGATTTGCTTCCAGGAACTCAACCAATATCCGTCCCTCCGTATAGAATGGCACCTGCCGAATTGAAGGAGTTGAAGGAGCAGTTAAAAGATTTGCTGGAGAAAGGTTACATTAGGCCCAGTACCTCACCTTGGGGTGCACCGGTACTATTTGTGCGGAAGAAAGACGGCTCGCTGAGGATGTGTATCGATTATAGGCAGTTGAACAAGGTAACTATTAAGAATAAGTATCCACTTCCAAGGATCGATGACTTGTTTGATCAGTTGCAGGGAGCTAGATGCTTTTCCAAGATTGATTTGAGGTCGGGGTACCACCAGGTCAGAGTTCGGGAAAAAGATATTCCGAAGACAGCCTTCAGGACCCGATATGGCCACTTCGAGTTCCTTGTCATGTCCTTCGGGTTGACTAATGCACCCGCTGTATTTATGGACTTGATGAATAGCCTATTCCGGCCATTTTTAGATCTGTTCGTGATAGTATTTATTGATGATATTCTGGTTTATTCCCGTTCAGAGGATGAGCATGCGGACCACCTGCGAGCGGTACTCCAAACCCTCCGTGATCGTAAGTTGTATGCTAAGTTTTCTAAATGTGAGTTCTGGTTGAAGTCTGTAGCATTCTTGGGGCATATTGTATCAGATGAAGGGATAAAGGTGGACACTCAGAAGATTGAGGCCGTGAAATCTTGGCCTAGACCTACCACTCCGACAGAGGTTCGTAGCTTTCTAGGCTTAGCAGGATACTATCGGAGGTTCGTAGAGGGTTTTTCTTCCCTTTCGGCACCATTGACGAAGTTGACACAGAAAGAAACTAAGTTTCAATGGACAGAGGCTTGTGAGCGGAGTTTCCAAGAGCTTAAGAACAAGTTGACCTCAGCTCCAGTTCTAACACTTCCAGAGGGTCTAGAGGGTTATGCCGTGTATTGTGATGCATCAGGTGTCGGGTTAGGATGTGTCCTGATGCAACATGGGAAGGTAATTGCATATGCTTCAAGGCAGTTGAGGAAGCACGAGAGGAATTATCCGACCCACGACCTCGAGTTAGCTGCGGTTGTCCATGCACTTAAGATATGGCGGCATTATTTATATGGTGTTCATGTTGATATATTTACTGATCATAAAAGCCTACAATATATTTTCAAGCAGAAAGAGTTGAATTTGCGACAGAGGCGATGGCTTGAGTTATTGAAAGATTACGATGTTAACATTCTCTACCATCCAGGGAAAGCTAATGTTGTAGCAGATGCCTTAAGTCGCCGATCTATGGGTAGCTTAGCACATGTAGAGCCCAAGAAAAGACAATTAGCTAGAGATATTCATCAATTGGCTTCGTTGGGGGTTCGGTTAGTAGATTCTGAGGATGGTGGAGTTGTAATCCAAAACACTGCAAAATCATCCCTCATAGCTGAAGTCAAGGAAAGGCAGTACGAGGACCCAGAGTTGGTCGAGTTGAGAGAGCGAGTTCCGCAGCAGAAGAAGCCATTGTTAGAGCTCAAGGGAGATGGGGTTCTCAGATACAGGGGTCGCTTGTGTGTTCCAGATGTAGCAGGGCTACGAGACAGGATTATGTCAGAGGCACATTATTCATGGTATTCCATCCATCCTGGGTCGACGAAGATGTATCATGACATTAAGGATATGTACTGGTGGAATGATATGAAGAAGAACATTGCTGAGTTTGTCGCCCAATGTACTAGTTGCCAGCAAGTGAAGGTAGAACACCAGAAGCCCGGAGGGCTAATGCAGACTATAGAGATCCCGACATGGAAATGGGAGGCGATAAACATGGACTTTATCATGGGTTTACCTCGTTCTAATCGTAAGTTCGATTCCATATGGGTGATAGTCGATAGGCTCACGAAATCAGCTCACTTCCTACCGGTCAGATCTACATATACAGCAGAAGATTATGCCAAGTTATATATTAAGGAGATAGTGCGGCTACACGGAGTACCAGTTTCTATTATATCTGACCGTGGGGCTCAGTTTACAGCACATTTTTGGAGGTCATTTCAGAGAGGTCTAGGGACTCAGGTGAACCTCAGCACAGCTTTTCATCCACAGACTGATGGACAAGCCGAGCGCACAATTCAGATGCTCGAGGATATGTTACGAGTATGTGTGTTGGATTTTAAAAGAAGTTGGGATGAACATCTACCTCTTGTCGAGTTTGCATATAATAACAGTTACCACTCCAGTATCCAGATGGCTCCGTACGAGGCTTTGTATGGGCGTAAGTGCAGATCTCCTATAGGGTGGTTTGATGTTGGAGAATCTGGGTTACATGGGCCAGACCTGGTTCAGCAGGCCGTAGAGAAAGTAAAGGTTATCCGGGAGCGACTGTTGACAGCTCAGAGTCGTCAGAAGTCATATTTTGACGTGCGGCGACGAGACTTAGAGTTCAGGATTAATGACTGGGTATTCTTAAAGGTATCACCTATGAAGGGCGTGATGAGGTTTGGCAAGAAAGGAAAGCTTAGCCCACGGTATATTGGGCCTTATAGGATCATTCGGAGAGTGGGCCAACTAGCTTATGAGTTAGAGTTGCCCTCAGAATTGGAGTCTGTCCATCCGGTTTTTCACGTATCTATGCTACGGAAGTGCATTGGCGATCCTACCCGAGTGGTGCCCACGGATGATGTACAGATTACAGAGGACTTGTCATACGAGGAAATTCCAGTTGCCATCCTAGACCGACAAATCCGCAATCTACGAAATAAGGAGGTAGCTTCCGTAAAGGTTTTATGGAGGAGCAAGAATGTAGAAGAGATGACGTGGGAATCGGAGGAAGAAATGAAGTCTAAATACCCCCACCTATTTCAAAATGAAGATATGGTTCGAGATGGGACGCTACAACATAGCTCTATGTAGGCTAGCAGGTCATCAGGTAAGCTTTTATTTTTCACTTTCAATATTTATGATTTACGGTCGGTGAGGCAAATTGCTGCTATTTATAAAGATTGGCCATGTGTGGCATGCATAGTATGTTTCTGGCTACGTGCAGGTTGGTTTTAACCTAGTGTACGAAGGATACTCTGGAAAAAGTTTCCAAAGTCTCCAAGAGTAAACATTAAACATTCGAGGACGAATGTTCCCAAGGGGGAGTGATGTTACACCCTATATTTTCGTACGTAAAAATGCGTCGTAAGCAAACTAATGTAGGACCAAAAATGAGATAATATTTAAAAGTATATAAAGTAAGTTAATCATGTTACCTCTGAGGTTACAAATATTGAAGATCATGAACAACAAGTACAAAGAGGGTTGGACAGTTCAGAAGCTAAAGCAATTAAATAAAACAATGTTTCATCGAAAGTCGACAAGTTGGGAATGTTATAACATGTACCTTTGGGGTGAGACTAGGGTGATTAACATGATAAGGAGATTATGTTATGATTTATATTAGTCGTATGACATCCGTGTGTTATGTTTTAATGTCAAGCGAGTTGTGGAACAAAAGTCGATGAAAGTCATCACAAGTTACACTCATAAGTTTTACTGAAATTTTGGGTCAAATGTAACTGCGATTTTCTCCCAATATACTTAGAGTTATGGGGTGTTCCACCCATCAAATTAAAGATCTATGAGTATATTTTCCAACGCATTAAACCGTTTGTCAATACAACATTGGAGTAGAAAGATATGGGCATTTGTGCGATACTGCGCAAGCTGCTAGGTGACAAGTAGGTGTGTCACCTACTTGCTTAAATGAAAGCCCAAAAATGGGCCATTTCGGGTCGTCCAAAGAGGCCTTTTAAGGGCCTATTTTCTTCATATATTAGACTTAAAATAGAGCATAATAACCAGACATAAGCTCTGCAAAGAATCCTCCCAAAAATTTCCCACAAACCCTAATTGATTTTCTCTCCCTTTCAAGTTCCAATTGGAGGTAAAACTTAGAGTTTGAAGAACCAAGATAGGAGCTGAGTTATCCAACAAATAAGGTGAGTTTACTGCTCTCTTTCATCCATTTTTTCTTCTGTAAATTCATGGTAAGTCGTTCTATACTTGTAAGAACTCACGGGATGGTGATCGGAAGCCGTGAGTTCGAGTTATTCACTTGTAGCGGACTGTTTTGTGGACTGTTTTGTGTTGCTGTTGGGCTGCGTGTTTTATTACTATTTTGTGGAGTTTTGGAGGAGGAAGGGGGTTTATAAACACCATATAAATGTAGGGTGGTTGGCTGGTCGTTCGTCATAACATTTTCGGGTCGTTTGACACTACTACAGTGGTCGTTTTGTGTACGAAGAGATTGGGGTGTGTTGGGCTGTTTTGTAGTATTTGATGGTGTATATAGGGCTGGAAAATGATGTATATATGTTGTTATTGTTCTGTCCTTGTATTGTTGGTGTTATCTTGAAGTTGGAGGAAGGGCATATTATAGGGGAGATGCTGCCCGTTTTAATACAAAATAGGTTTGTCGTTCGTTGTGCGATAGTTGTACCTTTCGTAACTTAACGATAGTATTATTATCATTCTTGTAGATTAAGGTGCGAAGAGGTGAGTTCAACTTGGTGATTCGAAAGATTATGATAAGGTATGTTAAGGCTAAGCCTTCCTTCATTTTGGCATGATCTCGTAGCTACATGTGTTAGTAATGAGACAAAAAGAGAAGTTCATATTCATGAATTTATTCACACTATTCTAGTCTCATAAGTTACAATATTATTCCTTATCGAGACTCTATATTCAATTTTAGTATTGTCTTCTTCCAGTCAAGAGAGCAGCAAGCCTATATATACAGTATTACAGTATTTTCATTACCATCGAGCTATAATCGATGGGCAGGCCCCTATTGGGCAACTTCTGATCAGATGGAAAGTTATATACCGAGCCTACTGTGGCCGAGCGCCTATGAGCGAGCCCAGCATGGTCGAGATACATAGCCTAGTATGGCCGAGCGCCTATAAGCGAGCCTACTATGGCAGAGCAGTTATATATACCGAGCCTTATAAGGCCGTACAATTATTTTACTTACTATATTGAAGGAGTTGAGTCAGTATCAGCAGGTAAGTATATCTCCAGATCATCTTTGACTCCCAGTTAATTTCAGTTATCATATTATCAGTTCAGTTTCAGATTTCAGTTATTTTATTGCCTTACATACTCGGTACATTATTTCGTACTGACGTCCCTTTTTTGGGGCGCTGCATTTCATGCGTGCAGGTTCAGACAGACAGACGGCTAGACCTCCTCAGTAGGTGTTTTTCGAGTTCCGCCTGATCGGTAAGCTCCACGTCTTTCGGAGTTGCCAGGACTAGAGTTTTGTGTACATCTTATGTATATCTGCATATATGTTATGGGTAGGTCGGGGCCCTGTTCCGATCACAGTACATCTATCAGTAGAGGCTTGTAGGCATATCCTGTTGGTTAGTGCAGTATGTTGGGTTTGTAGGCCTGGTATGTATATTTGATGGTTTGTCAGCTGTAGTAGCTATGACGGCCTTGTCGGCCTAGCTTTATATTGATGTTTAGTTAGTGCTAGCTTCTATTCAGTTTTCTATTTTTCTTTGCAAATTGTCTTGCAAGGTGGCCCCATGGCCAAAGTATGACATTATATGTTCATAGTCCCTTAGTCGCAATTTGGTATGCCAGTTTAGGTGAGGCACCGGGTGCTTGTCTCGCTCCTAGGTTCGGGGCGTGACAGCAGTCTTCGGTTCTATGACTATGTGGAACATGGTATTTGCATATTTGATTGGGGTTTCTTTGGGATGGATTGGTTTGTAGGGGTCTGGGCCATCTAGTATCTTTGATTCTCCCAATGGTTGACACAATACCTGATGCGTCGATGCTGAAGTTGTATTCTGATAATCGTGGTGCTTCTGTGGGATCGGAATGTTTATCGAAGCCACTTTTTCTCATGAGCCATCGAGAGCTCTGTCCTCGATCGTTCCTTCGATCATTTCAGATGGGAATGCATCCTGGGCCGCTGTTTTTACGATCTGCGCTGTATGGTTGGTACCGATCTCTATTCGACCGGGGTTCTCCGTCGATATCCCTTTAAGTTCTGTCGATAGGCCTGTTTGGATAAACAGAACTGGAAGGGGTCCCCAATTGATCATCCTCGACCCTGATCTTTTGACTAGTACCGATTATGTACATCGACCCAGGTTACCGCTGGATATTCAATTAAATTCTGCTTTAGTTATCGTGATGCCATCAAACTTCGTTCGTTCAAACCTTGAGTAAAGGCTTGAACAACCCAATCGTCTGTAACCGGTGGTAGTTCCATACGTTCCATTTGGAACCGAGATATGAATTCCCTCAACATTTCGTTGTCTTTTTGTTTCACCTTGAAGAGGTCCGACTTCTTAGTCACAACCTTTATTGTTGTGGCATATGTCTTTACAAAGGAGTCTGCAAGCATGGAAAAGGAATCAATGGAATTAGGCGGCAAATTGTGGTACCATATCATTGCTCCTTTCAATAAAGTTTCGCCAAATTTCTTCAGTAGAACAGATTCAATCTCATCGTCTTCCAAGTCATTCCCTTTTATTGCGCATGTATAAGAAGTGACATGCTCATTGGGGTCGGTGGTCCCATTGTACTTAGGAATTTCTGGCATTCGTAATTTCTTCGGAATGGGTTTCAGAGCCGCACTTGGAGGGAAAGGCTTCTGTACGAATTTCTTTGAATCTATACCCTTTAGAATTGGCGGTGCCCCCGGTATTTGGTCAACCCAGGAGTTGTATGTCATTACTTTCTTGTTATTTGCCTCGATTTTCTGTTCTCCCGATTCAATCCGTTTAGTGAGCTCCTCGAGCATTTTCATAACGGCGGGGTCAGTCCCCGATTCGTTGGCGTTCGACCTTTCTGGCACAGGCTCAGTCTTGTGGATGACTTCTCGTTCGATCCTACTTGGTGTTCTATGCTGATTTTGTAGTTGTGCTATAGCGGCTTGTTGAACCTGTAATATTTCGAATATCAATTGGAGGCTAACTCCACCATCTTCTCTGCCCTGCGTACCTTGACCACCTGATCGAACTTTCCTACATGCGCTACCTTTGGGATCAACTCCCAAATTTGCATTTAGGGCGACATGTGAACTGACATCGACGGGATTGGCAATTGGTGCTCCCTTGAGGTTAGCCTGGGGCACCTCGATCCCTGAGGCGGCTATATTGTCATTTTCCCCGTGAAATCCGAGGTCGTTATCACCATGTGTAGGCACTGCTTGTGAGTTTGATATGTTTATCCTGAAAATAAAGATTCTTATGAGAACAAGTGTAAAACAGTGTGTGTTATCGGAATTAGTATTAAGCAATCACTATTATCCTTGGCTCCACGGTGAGCACCAAACTGTTTACCCTTAAAATTGAATAACAATTAAACTTATAATGTGGTTCTAAAGACACGTGATTTCACTTAATACCAATTGATAAATATGGAGATTAATAACAGAAATGAACTATAAAATAAAGCAAACCAGTGTTAGAATGGAACTCAGCCCTCGAGTTTGGATACCCTCGAACTGGTTGATGTAAGAACAATTAAAATATAACAAGCTGATGAACAATAGTATAAACGAGAAAGAGAATTATATTGCTTCGATATCTGTGAACAGTGTGTCCACCAGATGATTAGAACCCCTCCCCCCTTAAATAGTAGAGGAATTCCACTTATGGTATACTTTTAATTACAAAAGGAAATCCTATGATTAGCTAATTAATTATTTCTGATTTTATCCGTTCCGAGATTTATGCATGATCCTCGACCAGTCATGGATATCTCGTCTTTCTGTTATTGTGCTATTTTCGATCTTGCTCGATGTCTGTCTCATTTGGCTTCGATCACTACTAGCCTCGATCTCGATAGGTACCTCGATTCTAAACTCGGTATCTCATCCTCGCGATTTAGTCTGTTCCGTTACGAGGCCATCCTTCAATGCAATCTCCCGGTCTCGGTAAAATAGTAAAATCGGATAGGCCCGATTTTAATCGTATACAGTGATGTCTTATGTAAAAGAGCAGAGCTAGAGTTAAGGGTACAAGCTCGCTGAATTCAATAACTTTGGTCCGAACTCTCTCTCTCTCTATATATATAAATTTCGGAATACTAGGGCTAGAATCTCGAACTTGTAAGTTTCGAATCCCAACTCCGCGTCTCTTGCTTATATATATATATATATATATATATATATATATATATATATATATATATATATATATATATGTAGACTTTTTTTATTTCCATGTTCGGGGTGAAAACAACAAGGTTTAGTTGAACCTGCTCTAGATTTGCGACTGCACCCAATGAATTGGACTTGATTTGCATATTAAAACTATATGTCTGTATTGAATTTGCACCCATTGTTTAATTTGCAATTGTTGTCTTAATTATAAGCTTAGATTCGCCTTTGTTTTAACGTAATGAATCTCTTGGAACTGTTTAAGAAAAAGTATAAGCGTCTTAATGATTGGGTACTCGTTGCAGAGTACAATCAGAAGAAATTAAAGGAAACGTTTTAGTTGAGATATATTTCACCTTCAAGAATTTCTTTTCGGAAAAATGACGAATGTTAATAGCACGGGCTAGTCAGTTTTCGAACTGGTAATTCAAAAATAGTCAGCGATTGCAAAGTTAATGAAAAATAGCCACTATTTTACTGCAACACGGACCGGTCCAACATAATATACTGGAGATTGGAACACCTGTGTATGAACTTCCATTATATTATGCTGCAACTACAGTATATTATGCTGGAATATTTTCCGGATTTTGAACAGTGTTTTCGTTCAGATTTATCTTTACATGAAAAATGGCTAGATTTCGATTACTTTTCAAATTGTAGCTATTTTTCAATTATCACTTGTAAATCTAACTATTTTTGAATTTCTGCGGAGATAAGTATATTTCTGATGGATTAAAATGGGCCAACAGTCTAGTGTCCTTTGGGTGTAAAAAGGATGATTTCTGCCTTTCCTTTTTTTCTCTTCAAAATTTTTCCAGCGGATCCAAAGCTTTGACAGCAGTTCCTTAGAATCCACCCATCCTTCAGCTTATTAAATTATGATTTATGTATATAGAGTTAAAAGAAATTTTAAGAATTATATCTATACTATTCCCATTAACTACCAAGAAATAATAAATAATGCAAGTAGTACTCTGTAGCCCCTGATTTTTAAAATTGCCTCTAATTTTCTTTTACATATAGTAGTAGTTTTTCACTTAACTCTAGTATAACTTTGAACCTTACTTTTGAGGTGTTTTACCAAATTAAAACCAACCCTCTCGTACCATCCGGTCCATTATATTTGGTGTTTTTGTCTTTAAAATAAGTGGTGTTTTACTTGATCAAGAAGGTATTATTTTACACATTCCTAAGAGGTCTTACTTAATTACAATTTCTTATGAGTACATTGAATGGGTAGTCTTACTATTTCTTCAAAGGCATTTAATATGCACATAATATTATGCCGTATTTCTTTCATACTTGATATGCTTGTTTTCTTATAAAAACTTGATTAAGGGTAATTTACTCAAAAATAGTTTTAAATTTTAGAAGTAATTAGTTATTTAAAGGGCGTGCCAAATAAAAAACACCAAAAAATATGCAGTAGAGAGAGTAAACCGCATTAGTGGTGGATCACTGCTGTAGGCCCTAATTAAAGCCTAAGTAGCTTTCTTGGCTTTCTTTTGTTTTATTTCTTTTTTCTGGGACGATAGCACTTTAGCTTTTACCCACTACAGTGTGCCTGGGATCGCCCAAATATTTGGTGCAATAATTTTTCAACATGAAAGAAGGCAACAGTTTCAGACCCAGACAATAAGTCAAAGATACCTACTTGACTAAGGCCCCAGTTGGTTTCAATCTCAACAATTCCAACCCACTAGATAACACTCTAAAAAGAATCTAACTTTCAAATATTAACGCTGTTTTTTCGCTATCAATATAATTTAATTTGTTACTTATAAGATATTATATGTCTTAATTTTACGTATTATAAACATTGACTTATATATATATATATATTTATTTTAGATGACCTGAAAGTGTCAGACGACATCGCATATTTAGTCAGGGGCGGATCTACCCTCTGAGGTAGGGGGACCACGGCACCCGCTCGCTTCGCTAAAATTCTTACTATGTACATAGTATGTCTGTGAAGAAATGTATAAATGGATAGAGTGGCACCCAAAAGTCACAAAGTGAAAGTGGGTGCCATTGGTTCAGCCATACCTTTGAAGGTTTTCTTTGGCCTCATGAATGCAAGTTCGATTCCCTGTTGGAGCAGCTCCTTTAGGTTTTCCTTTTTTCTACTTATTAAGATTTCCTTTATTTTCAATTGAGCCCTACGGCTTCACCTTCTTTCCTTCTTTTTCGGTTCTTTCCCACCTTTTATTACTTGCTAAGTCTCTCTTCTTTAGTTTTAAATTTTCAATTCTTATTTTGTTTCTATCATTATACCTTACTTTATGAACAATTATTTTCTATAGGTAATTTGGATTGATTTTAATTAGCATATAATTTTTTTATTTTAATGAAACGATATTAATTTATATAGTGAAATATAATTTGAGCAATATCTTCTATTGGGTTTTGAAAAAAAATTAAATGGCTTGATTGATAGTCGTTTTGAGTTGAATATCATAGGTTGAATGTTGAAGGTTTTCTTTGAAAATAATTGTCATATAAGTTAACAATTAAGATGGAAAAATAAACAAAGAACAATACAAGTAAATTAATCTAGTCAAACAAAGAATATGTAGTGTAGTTAAGGTACTCTTTAAGCAAATATTTATATTGGAGGTGCTCTTTCATGAAATGTTATTTTTCTTTTGCATTTTTATTTAGAATGTGTATAAATTAAGCGTTAAAAATTTGAACTAAAATCGAACTTATTTGCTTTGTTAATGAAAGGCCTATTCAAATTAACCAAAAACTAACCGAACCAACCCATTATTCCTAATCTGTCTTTGTAGCTACTGACATGTATATTGTATGCATAACATGTATTTTGTATGCATAACATGGTGGCACCCGCAACTTTCGAATCCTGGATCCGCCTCTGTATTTAGTGCATAGAAGTTAAAGGGAAAATGACATTGTATAGCTGCTATCATAATAATAGTCGAAAAATATTTATTTTTTTGTATATATGTTTGTGTGTGTATATATATATATATATATATTATATGTTATATATAAAAATTATACAAATTTTTGTACACATTTTCGGCTACCGAAGGTAAATAATTTTTGGCGCGGGCTAAACGTTATAATACCGTAGTTTGTGTTTGGCTAATGAGTTTGAAAAGTTCTTTTAAGTATTAATTAGTGTTTCGCCAATAATATATTTTTTTAAATTCCCCTCCCCTTTGATCTCCTTTGTTGGTGCTATTGCCCCCTTTGGTGACTTGAACCCACGACCCTAGAGATATAGGTGAGGGTGTTGATCATCTGACCAAGTTTTTAAAAAGTACTTTTAAAAAAAAATACTTTTGGGAAGAATCTATTATTTTTTACTTCTCAAAAATTATTTCTGCTACTACTCAAGAGTACATTTTTTTTTTTCTAAAAGCTTGGACAAAACGACTTAACTTTACAAAAAAATATTTTTAACAAAAAAGAAGAACACTTTTATTTTAAAAAAAAACTTAGCCAAACAGGCTACTAATAATTTAGATGATGTATTTTTCTTTTTAGTCTGTTCTAAAATACATGACACATTTCTAAATTTGAAAATAATTCAACTTTAAACTTTTCATTTTACCCATTTTATCCTTAATGAGAAGCTTTTATAACCACACAAATGTCATGACCCCACAAGACTTTTACCCCTTAATTAAGCTTTTAAGATCACAAATTTTAAATTTTTTTTCTTAAACTTCGTACCGAATCAAACTAATAATTGAAAGAGGAATACATGTTTTTGTAGGTCATCTCAAACTGATGACGTAAAAGAAAAAGTGAAACTACCGAGAAGTTAAGTTGCTAGCATAAAAGGAGGTCCAAAGCTAAAAATAATAAGACCCCGCCATTCTTCTTCAAAAGCAATTCACACACACTACTTCACAAACTTGCCCCCAAGTAGTAATTAACTATTTGGATATCATGGATAGCAAATGGTGTGAGAAAAGCTTGGTTAATTTGCCAGAAAGTCCAAAAGCGCCCATGGAATTCTTGTCAAGATCATGGAGTGCCTCTGCTTTGCAAGTTTGCAAGGCCTTAACTTCTTCTTCTCCTTCTCTTCTTCCCAAAGCTAGCATTGCCAATTCCTGTGCTAATATTACTACTACTACTACTACTACTACTCACTCCAATAACACAAACAGTACTAGTAGCAGTGTTATTACTATACCTGAGAATATCTCTGCTGAGGAAGAAGACTCTGCCAAACTTGCTGGAAATACCTTCTCTTTTGCTTCATCTGCTACTTCTCAACTTGTTCTTGAACGCATTATGTCTCAATCTGTAAGTACTCTTCACAATTTTCTTATATTCCTCGCATTGTTCCTCCACTTAGAAAAGAATGTGTTTATTTTCTAGGAGTCTTTAGTTATGTCACAGATTTATATGCTAGTTGAAAACACTAAGAACGTCTAGTATTATTATTGGACTGAAATGAGAGCGGTGTGGATTCATATAATCAACCAAATTTGTTAGAGAGTGAGACGTAATTATTATTATTGGAAAAAATGTGTTTCATCAGAATAAAATGAAAAAGAGAAGGGGTATTTCTTTTTTGTTTCTTTACAGAGGATAAATACAGCATATTAATCTTTTTATAACCTAATCTTTTCCTTTTTTCCCTTTTTTTTTGTTGAAATTGTTAGATGCATAATGGGCAGGAGATATCACCTTTAACTTCAGGAAGATTGTCTCATAGTAGTGGACCTCTCAATGGTTCTCTAACGGAAGAAACTGATAGCCCTCCAGTCTCTCCTTCTGAAGAGTTTGAAGATGTTGTTAAGGTAATTAATTTCTGTCATTATTAAGCTTTTATTTTTCCTAATTAGTAGTATCTTGATCACTTTATTTTGTTAATTAAAACAACCCCCAAGTGCATATCTTTTTTGTCTTAAATGCTAGTAGGTCCGTATAGTTATTAGTTAATGATGATGGTTGTTGTTTCTTTGATTGTGAGCTAATAGAAATAATTAAGGGGTTCCATCGGACCCATTTCCAAAGCTTTTTCTAGTGTTCTTAACAAGAAAAAGTTAAGAACATAATGCACTTTTGTTAATTTCGATATTCAACTTTTCTTGCTTTACGTACAAGGATGCTTTAGCCGTCTAATCAGAGCCACCTTTTGACTTCGTTTGTGGAATAACTCGACCACAAAAGGCGAAAAAGAAAAAAGAAAAAAGAAAAAAGGAAAAAAGGAAAAAAGAAAAAAGAAAAAAGAAAAAAGAAAAAAGAAAAAGATGTTAACTTTGGTTTTATACGAGACCAAGAAAGTAAAACAAAAATAAAAGTGAAACCAAACTTATAAAGAAGTTAACTTTGTTTCATACAAGATTAAGAAAGTAAAACAAAAATAAAAGTGAAACCAAACTTATAAAGAAGTTAACTTTGTTTCATACAAGATTAAGAAAGTAAAACATGAACAAAAGTGAAACCAAACTTTTTTAGAAAAGGCACGTAATGGCCCTCGACCCATGTTAGGGGAACTCATTTCCTCGTTGGTCTGGCTAGATTATAGAAATGAATTTAACTTATACTATATACTGTCATCCGTTCCAGTTTAGGTGAATTTATTTTTTTTTTGGTCCGTTTCAAAAAGAATGATCCATTTCTAAATTTGAAAAACAATTTATCTTAAACTTACAATTCTATCCTTAATGAGAAGTTTTTATAACCACACAAATACTCTGGGGCCCTTTTTGACTTGTTTAGGATCACAAATTCCAAAAATCTTCATTTTTTTCTTAAACCCCGTACTCAGTCAAACAAATTCACATGAATTGAAACGGAGGGATTAGTACATACACTGACATTGTAATTTTATATTTTTAATACAAGCAATTACTTATAATTATACGTATGTAGCTTTATAGCGTAAACTTTTCTTAAACTTAAACTTGATAAGAATTACGTACGTCTCCCCTCTTGAAATACAACAACATTAATAGCCATGTCTTGGTAAAAGCCGTTGGATTTTAGACCGGAACACTTTGGTTTATTCAATAGTGGAATCTCGTAACAACAGAACCTGATATACAAAATGTACCTCATACGTTGTTTTTATGTAGCACGTGAAGATGTCTTGGGTAAACTAGGCAATTTTATTATTATTATTATTATTATTATTATTTTTTGTCTTAATTAGCTTGCACAAGAATATGCAACAAGTAAGATTCAAGATGACTGAGATCTTATGCTGCAGTTTGTCCTATTTTAATTATCATCATCAGGACAGAAACTTTTGGAAAAGACTAGTAGAGTGTGTAAATGGTAAATAGATGCTCTCTGACAATCTTTATCATATATTGTCATTGCTTCCAAGTTTCAGAGTTTTGGCTTACTTGTTTAGTTTCCCATCAAGATTTTTCCATTCTAATGTAAAGCTAAAATTTACCACTCTCCTTCAAGATTTACCTTTTTGATGTTATTTAGCATTGTCATTTTGCTAGAGGCAAATTCAGGAACCTTTAGATTCTTGCTACTGAACAAATTACACATTTAAAATCATGGGTTTAAAATTTACTATTTTTTTTAAATTTTAGTGATTTTTACATATATATTTATATTTCAAAAGTTGAACATGTTAATTATTATATGCTACATCGGCCATTGACCTTCATTTTCTCATATGGGTGCAGTACCTGAAAGCGAACAACACTCTGCAACCATTATTCACAAACGTGAGAACAAACGGATACAGTGGAACTACAGGGCTTGCACCAAACACGCCTGGTGGCAAGACAGTAGGGAGATGGTTAAAGGAACGGAGAGAAAAAAAGAAAGAAGAGAGCAGAGCCCAGAACGCACAACTTCATGCTATTGTTTCAGTAGCAGGAGTAGCTGCTTCTGTGGCTGCAATTGCTGCAGCCACTGCAGCAGCATCGTCCACGGGCAAAGACGAACAAATGGCAAAGACGGATGCAGCTGTTGCTTCGGCAGCAATGCTGGTAGCTGCACAGTGCGTGGAGGCTGCTGAAGCTATGGGAGCTGACCGTGATCATCTTATGTCAGCAATTAGTTCTGCTGTAAATGTTCGTTCTCATGGGGATATATCAACTCTTACTGCCGCTGCTGCCACAGGTGACTTAAACATTTCATATGAAAGCAGAGTCACCATTGTTTCATTAGCTAATTTACAATTTTAAACTTCGACTTGATAATTACTAAGGTAGTTTGACTATTAAATCTTTTAAAGACTGGATTTTAATGCTGTAACACATCGTCGGTTATATAATAGTGGTAGTTATACATGTCACAAAAGTTGATAAATCATTTATCCTCTTGACTTTTAGCCCACCGCAACACTAAAACCTGAGCTTCTATGATCAAGTTTAGCTTCTATACACTAACACTACAAAGAATTTTTACATCATCCAAAAAGTAAATACACGTAATCGTTTATAAAAAGTACTCCTATGACCGGTGGCGAAACTAAGAATTTTTTCAAGGATATTCAAATTTAAAAAAAGTAAAAAAAATTTCCGATAAGGGGTGTTCAATATGTGTTATATACCTCTAAAATGTAATATTTTACTTTTATACAAGTGTAATTTTTCGACGAACCCTTATGACGCCACTGCCTATGACTAGTAACCTAAAAAGCAAAACAGATTTATAAGCTACACCATTTAGAATACACTATAGGTGTAATAGTTATTTACATTATCATCGTATATAAGTTAAAGTCCAATCTCATATAGTCCTATTTTTATTTTCAGCTTTACGAGGAGCTGCGACATTAAAGGCTAGGGCACTGAAGGAAGTATGGAACATAGCTGCAGTAATTCCAATAGAAAAGGGAATTGGTGTAGGCACAGTTCGAAACAACGATCAAACTCAAACTAATAGCAATAATTACTGCGAGGGACTTGACATTGAAGAGAACTTTTTGGGTGTTTGTAATCAGGAACTGTTGGCTCGGGGCCGCGAACTTCTCAAGCGAACGCGTAATGGTAAATTGCACAAGTCCCCTGATATCCAATGCACAAAATTTTCTGTCCATATTTTTCTGATGCAGCTGTCTATTTGTTGGTTTCAGGTGATCTTCACTGGAAAATAGTCTCTGTCTATGTTCATCGAAGTGGAGAGGTAAGCATAGGAAATTTGCCTTATTATCTTTTTAAGTGACCATATAACGTAAAACATATATATTGTTAGTGTTAATATGTATAAAAAAGTAATTAAGTCTTTATGTTTCCCTATTTCACAGGTGATGCTGAAGATGAAAAGCAAACATGTGGGAAAAACTATCACCAAGAAAAAGAAAAGTACGTCCTAATAATTTTGATATGTTAGCAAAACAACTTCCATATATACTATATATAGTAATTGGGAAACCCAATTAATGACTTGAAATTTTCTATGTGGGTGCATGCAGATGTAGTACTAGAAGTTTACAAGGATGTACCAGCATGGCCAGGAAGGCATTTACTTGAGGATGGTGAGAAACGCCGATATTTTGGACTAAAGACAGAAGTACGAGGTGTGGTTGAGTTCGAATGCAAAAATCAAAGAGAATATGAGATATGGACTCAAGGTGTTTCAAGACTTCTCTCTATGGTGGCTGAGAGGAAGAAGAGATTTCAGAACTAATTAATTAAATGCCAAAAATTCACTTCTTGAAGTGAGTACACGATCGATCAGTTTTAATTAGGTACTATTACTTACTTACGTACTAGTCAGTGAGAACCAGTGTATTAATTAGATGAAGGTAGAATGTATAAAAGTTTTGATGTGCTTGTGAAAAACATTCTAAAACTTATCCATGTATTATAAGTATTCTCTTTGTTTAGACCTCGAAAAATATTGTGATTCCTAGCACAAATTGTTTATTAAGATGTAGGGCACTATCAATTGTTCATTAAGATGTGTAGGGCAACCTTTTTTGACCTGTCATATTTCAAACGGGAAGGGCTAAAACTGCTCCTAATCTATTAGATTTGGTTTTGAAAATATCGTTTGTTAACCTATTAGACCAGCAAAGCCCCTGCTGTTTTCTTATGGTTTAAAAATGCACTAAAACTAACTAACTATTTAAAACAAAACGGAAAGGTTCAAAACTTCCTTGATCTACTCGATTTATTTAAAAATATCCCCTGTTAACTCCATATCAAATTAAATAATCCAATCATAAGATTCAAATCCGAATTTGATAACAAAATTTCATACTCAATCTTCTTTTTGGTTATTTAATGTTTGACACTTGGGGAGTTGAGGATTCCTCTTTTTGAATTCTTGAATTGCCACAAGAATATTTTGGATACTAATCTTTTCCATTAAAACTTAAGGCTTATTTCATAGACGATCCCTCACGTTTAGCTTCATCACAATGAGGTTTACTATATTAACTTACCTCTCTTATTTTGATCGTTTATAACAATTCTTTTATTTACATATTTTTAATTAAAAAATACTATTTGACTAATCTGACCCATTTTTTAAAATATCAAATGTACTTTGTTTATGATAATAAAATCGGAAGTCTCGCCTATCTTCCTTGCATCGTCGCTTCAGAGGAGTTTGGAATGGCACCACCACCGCTATTGGACGCCAAAACCGCATTCTCTTGTCCGCGTCCGGTGCTTATTGTTACAAATGGGGTAAACCACAACTAAATAAATACTTGGGCCAGGGAATGAGTTACCCACGGGTCAGAATGTGAACCATTCTAATAAGAGGTTATTGCACTACAATTGAAATCCAGGTTAAGGTACATGTGTCAAGGAATTACCGGATAAGGGAAGTGTAAGGGTATGCGCAGAGGCGGAGCCAGGATTTAAAATTTATGAGTTCATGATTTTAATTATTTTAAGTTATTGGGTTCTAAATTATTAATTTGTACATATTCAATAAATTTTTAAAGACAAATACATTGATTGGACGAAAGCGATTGAATTCCGTCTAACCCATACTCAATGTACTAGCTCTGTCCCTGGCTATGCGAATAGAAGTCTTTTCTTTATTTTGGTTTAGCTCTTGTTGGAGCACTCTCTTCTTTTTCATTTTCCTCTTTGAAGTTTTCATTTTGTTGTTGGGAGAGTTTGGTTTAGATTTGTAATTCTATTTTTTGGTCGGATCCACTACAACGGTGCTCTCGTTGCTCGTACTCCACGTCTCTGGACTCTTATGCCATGATCTATACTTCCGTCGACACCATACGTAATTTAGTGATGGAGATGCAAGATGATAACTCTCGTATGCTCTCTTCTATTTACCGTATGCAGTCAGTGCTGTACGAAATGCAATTAGACTCCACGAAATTCGTTGATGCTCCAGAAATTTCAGATGCTGCAGCTATCACCTCTACACTAGACTCGGTTTTGGCCGATACAAACACCAAGGTGGCCAATATCCTGAAATCACATATGGATTTACAACTTCCTGTCCTTTCTGTTGGCGATACAATACCCAAAACAGTGATTTTCGACGACGTGCCATGTGCTTCTATTGCCATAACGCGGCTTGCATCTTCACCTTTATCATTCTTAGTAAAGGGACCGAGTCTTCCACTCAAAGGCTACGGACAGGAGCTTGACATGGAGTTTGGCTACAAGGTGTTCGATATATTGCCGAAGAGGGACATTTTTGCAGCTTTTCGTGGTCCTAATAGAGCTATTAGTTCACTTCCATATGATTTTGGCTTGCCCGACTGCAAGTGGGTTGATACTGGGCAAGTAAGTGCTTTGGATGATGCAAAAACAGAGGAGACTACTCTGGAAGACACAATGGAGAGTGTTA
Source organism: Nicotiana tomentosiformis (assembly GCF_000390325.3). NCBI lineage: Eukaryota > Viridiplantae > Streptophyta > Magnoliopsida > Solanales > Solanaceae > Nicotiana > Nicotiana tomentosiformis. The sequence continues at coordinate 103,791,043 of NC_090812.1, forward strand.
TCAACAGCTGTGAAGAGCAGACAGCTGCACATGTCATTATTATTGTGATTGAATCTGCCGTGGATTATGCAAATTCAAGCACTGCGGACAAGGTGTTCGACGAAAATGTCCAAAGAAATAACGATGACACGCTTAACCCATTCCTCCATAAGGACTCATTTTTATTTCTCAGGGTTCTCTGGACTGTTTAATTCCTATTGTGACTGCAAATTTCTTTGGAAATGAACATTTCACTACAGACTCCTTAAAGCTTCGCACTCAAAATGATCCCAATAGGAGAGAAAATCTTGGAACTTTGGGGAAGTATGGTATGCTACTTGTTGGCTATGGAAAGTCTTGGTGGCTCCAATAGAACTTTGGCTCTCACGTTCACTATTGGTTTGACACCGGGCAGTTGATCGTTTTTGTTGGTGATGGATATAGAAGGAGTACACACTCAGTGTACTTCGTTGTCGAATCAAGCGTAGCTGGCTCAGAATTTTGGCGGAGTATGGTTTCCGTCTTTGCTTTAGTTTGTTCGATTGCTTCCACTAGCCACGCAGTGGATAAGTACTTCATCAACTCTTCTACAGATTCATATTCATTCTCTGCGATATCTTCAAGTGCTCGTCCGCGCCGCCTACTTGACAAAGTTGTATACCTTGCTTTGCTACTCGACAATGACCTGTATACTTGCTCCTTGGCATTCACTAGTGTGCTATCTCCTGCAAATATCATTTTTCCTATGCCACATGTATCTGCCAATTCTCAATACTCTTTCGTAGAACATGGGCAGAGTTTTTCATTTCAAAACCTCTGTGCAAAGGTTGTTCTACCCCTTTTTCCAAATATGAATCAACACACACAAGACACAAACTTCTGCTGCAATATTTCTTTTGCCGCGTTGGATGCATCAGATGACATGGAGTATGCGCGCCAACTTTTGGATCAATTATCTGTCAGAGTAATGATTGGAGAAACATGGGTGCTAAATCGACACTTGCCGTGGCTTCAACCAGCCTTTGGTTTCCCGAGTTGCACTTGGTTTGGTACTGGGCAGAAAGATTTGGCACGACTTCTTTGTGCAGGTCAAAGGCTTATTGGTGCAGTAGATCAATCTATATTAGTCGGGGAACAATCTGGGCTCGTTGAGCTCATTGATTTCACTCATCTTCATGGGACAAATGTACAACTCCATGATGTTGCAATACTCTATTGGTTAGCTTACTCACGACAAGTTGTTACAGTGCAACATGTCCATGCTTTTCACGACAAGCTTGTTAAGAGTTGCCGAGATAATGAGCAAGTGTTTGAGGTAGAATACATAGATGCTAGTTGGATTGATATACCTCTAGGCGCTGTGAAAGTTTATTTCCACCATGCTCTATCTTATACCTATTTTAATCTTGGTGATGTCCTAAATGACAAAGTTTTGTACTCTAGAAAGGTAATTTTGTTTAGTTCTTGCATATTTGAATCAGTGAACTCTGCTACCAAAATGGTTTTGAGGGGGAAAGCAGATAACCATGTTTCAGAGGAGCTTATTTTCCTGATGCAAAATTCAAGTCATCATGTAGATACTCCTAGAAGTTCTAACAAATTCTTGACGCTGATTGGTGATCTCTCGAATTGCTCATTCAAAAACTATATTCTACATGTACATGTTTTCTTTGGCTTGATGAAGGAATGGTTTCTGGAACTGCAAGAGCACTTGGAAAAATATTTACATGCTCGTTTTGCCTTTGGGATCAATCTGCTAGGCTCAAGAAACCAGATATACTGCAACTGGTGCACAACTTTCAATCAGATAATCAATGAATTCGTTTCTTGTATTTCATGCAGGTATCGTGATATTCGCTTTGACGACTCTAAAATGTTCCGAACCGATATGTCTTGTTTGCCTGAAACTAGCGTTGAGCTTGAGGTACTTGATTTCTTTGAGAGCTGTGTGCAAATAAGAAAAATTACAATTCCATATATGCCCTCTTTCCTATATTGCCAGAACCTTAAGATATTTTATTTATCAATTCACATGAGTGTTATTGACAACACTACCTTACAGTCACCTCTATGGATCATTTTAGGTGCTTCCTACATTATTAGCCTAGACCTCTCTCTATTGGACCATACTGACAAACCAGAGCTAAGTGCTAAACTTTTTCATGTGTTGAGTGGTGTACTTCATTTTCTTGACCAGAGTTTTGTTTGTTCCTCAAATCAGTTTCCATCCATGGCTTTCAATTTCCTTGTTGTTGTGTACCTTGTTAAGCTTAGATTTCTTCTTGAATTGGGTGCTTTGACTGCTGGAATAGATTGCCCATTACTGCTGCTACTCCCTTTTCTCTTTATCTTGCAAGGATTTGAAGCATATGTTGGAGTCATGTTGCTTCAGACAACACTCATTGGTTTTTCAAATGCTGGACATATACTTGCTTTGATTCTTGAAGAAACCAGGGAAATATATTTAGTTATTGTAAGATCATCCTTGTATTGTGGAAAACGAGTTGCAAATGATGTCTGGAGGCTTCCTTCTAGTAATGTTTTCAATTTTCCCAATAGAACACCAGGATTCATAATCCATAATCAAGGGACGAAACAAGAAATTATCATGATACTAACGTACTTTGGGATATCATTTGCAACCATATTGAAGAGCCAGACATCAACATTTGTTGGTTGCAAGATTCTTGACTTGAACATTGAGGACAAGGTTCTTTTCGAGGGCGGGAGAATAGTTACAAACGGGATAAACCACAACGAAGTACTTGGGCATGGGAATGAGTTACGCACGGGTCAGAATGTGAAACATCCCAATAAGAGGTTATTGGACTACAATTGGGATCCAAGTTGAGGTACCTGTGTCAAGGAATTACCGGACAAGAAGAATTATAGTTACTTTAACTATCAGCTCATGGAAGTGTAGGGGTATGCGAATAGAAGTCTTTTCTTTATTTTGGCTTAGCTCTTGTTGGAGCACTCTGGAACCTCCCTCCATTCTTCTTTTTCATTTTCCTCTTTTAAGTTTTCATTTGGTTGTTGCTACTTTGAGAGTTTGGTTTAGATTTGTAATTCTATTTTCTGGTCAATACAATATGGATCCACTACAATCGGGATATCTCTGCTTGATAATACAATCAAAAGATATCATTTTACGTGAGCTTTATTTTAATTTCATATTATCATTGTGTTTAGCCTCAAAATTGGATAACAATTAAAGTTATAAGTGGTTTTAAGGATACACAGATTAATTCGATACAAAGCAATATATTGAGTTGCTATTGAATAAATAAAGACAAAATAAATTCAAACCACACGAGTTGGATAGTTTCAGCCTTGATAAAATAGCCACTCTCGAACCGAGCTCAGCAAGAGCGGTATAGATGAAAAAGAACTAGAGCCGGAGACAAAGAAAATAATAATATAATTGCTTTTGAGTGCGTGTTACAATGTGTTTCATGAATTATCAGACCTCATTTATATAGTAGGGGAGTCCTATTTTAGGTACAACTCTATAAAAGGTAAATTTTTTTTGATTCACTGATTGCCAGTTCCTTATCGATACATGCCGAGATCCCCGCCGTAATATTCGGCTGGTCACGGATATTTCGGCCTTCTGTTGGCTATGCTGGATTGTCTCACAATGTTCTTCGAAGTCGTTCGAGGCTAGGACCGATTTCGGGACCATGGCTTCGATATTTTTGAAGGCAGACGTCATGCCCCCGGGTTCTGGCTCGGTGGGACTTTGGCTCGATTTTGGTCCTTATTGCCATGTCTCGAGCCTGACTTATTTTGTTGGAGGCTAGGATGCACCATGAGCTCGATTTCATCCGTATACAGATAGTCCCCTCGTTTTTCGGAGAGTAAACGACGAGAAACGACATGAGCTTCCGATTCTTACTTCGATACGCCGTGACAGAAACGACAAAACAATCGAAATGTCTCGTCAGTCAAGCCATAATGGCATTAAATGCATGTCAGCCGCCGTTCGGCCATCCATGGATGCCAAACGCCGTTGAACTACTATAAATACCCCCTTCTTTGTTCATTTTAACTTTACATCCAAACCTTCTACCCTCGTACCTTTAAGATTTCGATACTCTTTAGCACTTTTACCCCGGTTATTCGAGGCCCTTTGCAAGAAGTTTTACCCATCTTCATCCCAAGCCAATAAGTCTAATCCTTCAACTTCCTTTCTTTCTTCGCCTTTTCTTAGATTTTCCTCTATTTTCTAAAGAAATGGCAAAGACTTCCAAAACTGTTCCCCAGAAAGAAGCTCCTTCTACTTTACGGCCGGCTACTGAGGCCGAGGAGACCGTTTCGCACGCGGCCGTCGATGAACCAGTACCTGAACCCCTTTTGAAAATGTTCATCCCCGGGAGATGCTCGGTCAATGTCGATTTCACGGTCGAAAAGCCTTCCTCCATACAGGGCCAGTGCGAGGAGGTCTGGAGATACATCTGCTAGATTACCAAAGAGGTCCTCCCTACGGTCCGAAAAGATTGCAACTGGGCCGATAAAGACATAGGGATCCCCGACTCCGATGAAGCCATTGCCACCTATGTCGAGGGATACTTAAGTGTTTACACTTATCCCTTTACACTAGGCCCGTGTACCCGGTCATTTTAGATTTTTGCAGAAGGTACAACGTGTGCCTAGGCTAAATTCATCCATCCAGATCGTGATCCTCCTCCGATTCTTTGTGAACAAAATCGATGGGTGCTCGTTCACAATCGACCATTTTCTTCGCTTATATAGTCCCCGAATCTTCCGGGGGACTGATAATGCTTGTGCGTTGGGCCAGTAAAGCCCCGTTCTCAAGTATTGATAAGGACCGGGATTGAAGCTGGCAAGGCCATTTTGTCCGAGTGAGGACTTCAGACTTAATCCAGTTGAGTGCAGGCTATTCCTCGAGAAGTGGAATACATCACGTAAGTATAACTTACTTTCGAGTGTCTATTTTATACTTACTTCTTTTTTTCTTATCTATGCTTTGTGGTGGTGCAACCGTCGCTCAGGTCCCAAATACTGTCCCTCGACTCAAGGAGTGGGTCGAGGGTATCGTGTCACATATGCCCTACTCCGAGCGCTCGTGGCGCAAGCTCTCGAAGGGCCATTGGGAGGCCCGTTCCCATGATGAGGCTTCTTTCCCGAGTAGGTAGTATTAGGATTCTCCTTTTAACATTAAGCCCTTACTCCTTTTACATCCTTTTGCAGCTTTATCCAATGACGTCAAGCTGATACCCCCAGTCGGTGGCGAGGACTTTCCTACCGAGTCCCCTACTCTGACACATGCCAAATAGAAGAAGAAGAGGAAGAGGGATCCGAGTTCCCCAAGCTCGGAGAAAAAGAAAACAAAGAGAAGGCTAGTGCGCAAGTCAAAAGAAAACACTAGCACCCGAGCACCAGCTTCAGATTTGCTTTATCGGCTGAGGGACAAATCTGAAGAAGAAGAAGAAGAAGAACCCTTTGTTCTAGTGGCCCGCGAGCCTTCATAACTCGAAAAGCAGGAGGCCTCTGAACCAAAGATCCGTGAGGCCGATCTGCCTTAAGCAAGGGAGGTTGATGAGGAGACCAGGGCCGAGGCTTCCCAGGATGCGGGAGGCACTTCAGTGTGATAGACATCACCGAGTCACCCTCGTTTATTGAGTCCATGTATAACGAGGCACAGATGGTAAAATAGCTCCCCAACGAGGGGGCCCACGGAGCGGACAACCCCCTCCGCTGCTTTTTTGATGGCGTGGATTCCACCGCCACGGAAGACGTCACCGGATTGGGTGACATAGAAGTACCAAGGAAGAGTACATCCTCGGGGGAAGGTGGGCCTAACCGACACTGATCAATCGGTTCCCCGCCCCGAGTGTGGATCCTAATCGGAAGTGTTCCATTGTCATCACCGTTCCGCCCCCGTAAGGGTGGCCAGTTACCTCCGGTGCCTGGAGACCGAAGAAGACTAAACCAAAACGAATGAGGTAGATGCGCCCTACCTGTTCAACAAATCACAACAGGCGCTGAAACGGGTAACTTTAGATAACTCTCGATGATTTCAATTTCTCCTCTTATACTTGAACTAATTCATTGATAATCCTAATATTTTTCTTCATATTTTTAGGCCTTGGTGCTTCACCACAAAACTTTCCTCCGGTATCGGGTTGAGCTGAACTAACTCGAAGCCGAAGTCAGAGGGATTACTGAGAAAAGAGACACGTACAAACTTCTCAGCGAGCAGCGTGAAGGAGAGGCTAAAAGCCTTCGAGCTGAGTTGGAAGCGGATCAGAAAGAACATGCCGACCTGGTGGAACAGGTAATAATCTTTGAAGTTAGTGACAATGAGCTAGACATGGTGACTAATGGTCGGAACCCGCAGGTCTAATAGAAGATTGATCAGATCGACCAACTCCAATCCGAGATAGATGCAGTTAAGGTTGAGGCCGAAGAGTGGAGAAGCATGATAGACTGTCTGGCCTCAGAAAAGGAGAATGTCTGGGCACAGTTGATCTCGGCAGAGGCCTAGCTTCGAGTGACGAGGAAGAAAGCTGAGGCACGGTCCCAAAAAATTGAGGAGCTCCGGTCTCAGCTAAGCTCAGCTGTTTCTGATCGAGAGACCTTTGACAAGAGATTAAAGCGGCCAAGTCGGCGATTGATATGATCAAAGCTGATGTCGACGAGATGGTGGCCCAGTATAAGGACGATGCCGAGGCAGCCCAGGACCGGCTGAAAGATATCGTCGAATGTGTGAAGTGGCAGTCCCGAAGGGAGGCCCTCGAGGAAGTTCATGCTTGAGGTTTTGATTTGTCGACTGAGGTCGAATGTTCTAAGGGGCTCAAAGCCGAGGCCAATAAACTGGTGTATACCGAGGACGAAGAAGATTCCGAGGGTTGGGGCGGATCTGGGGGCGGAGAAGAATCCGATGGTCCCGGTGACGAGGCGGGCTTCGGTGGAGACCAAGCCGTTTAAGTGCCTTGTAGATTTTTCCTTGTTTTGTACTTTTGTACTTTTTTTGTCAAGGCGATTTGGCCTTTGTAAAGATCTTTTCATATATATATATATATATATATATATATATATATATATATTCCCTTCGATAGTTTTTAAGCTTGTTTCCTTTCGCTTTTTTCTTTTTGATTGTATCGAATGCCTTAGCACATGATAATTAGGTCTTGTTCGGAGGTTCGAACATGCCTTGCTCTCGATATTATTTTGTTTAAGACTCGTGGGGGGATCGGTATGACTGGAAGCTTTCTCCAAAGTACTTAGAATCTTTTAGATTATAATTTGCCGAGGGTAGCCTTTTGAACCGGTTTAGAAATTACGGGTCTCGGACGTCTACGTGCCGTTTTAAGACGGCCGTAGCCTTTCTAGTTCGGGTGTTGTCCAGTGGGCTTGTTACCCCGAGTCATCCGGGCTTAACCGAGATAAGTGTCCCCGAATGGGAGTAGCCATAGCCTTTAAAGTTCGGGCACTACCAAACAAGCTTTGTGCCCCCAGGCTTCATTATCCCGGGCTTTTAGAACCTGCCTTGGGCGGCAGTCCCCGAATGAGGTGGCCCTTGGGCTCGATGTCTTTAGGGGATCAAATGTAAGAAAGAAAAATTTTCTAGAGGAAAATATATTTATCCGCAATGTAGAAACTTTCATTCAATTTTGTGCATAATATACAAAGTTACACATGTGTTCAAGCTTTGTGCCCAGGCTCGGGCAGTCTATGTGGGCACGGTTCATTCGACCGTTTGGCCCTTATAGTAAATCCTATCAATCGAGCCTAGACTATGCGAGCACAAAGTTTCTTTCCTTGCCCAAATCATTATCCGAGGATGATGCCCCTAGTGTTCGAGGTCAATCATAGAGAAGCCTCAGATAATGTTGACAATCTTTCTTCAATTCTAAGTTAGCACGATCCATTGTTGCCGCTTTAAAAACCTTGCCGGAAAATCCATTTGGGACAAAATCGGTTCAAGGGAAAAATAGTGAAACGCGTGCTTTCAGGCTTAAAGAATTATGTCGTTCTTTGACGATTACTTGAAAGTGTTAGTCCAAAATGTAAATAAATAAAAGAAGTAACGGGGTCGTACTTAGCAGTAATATCGTTTCAAGTGAGTTACGTTCCAGTTGTTCGGTAGTCGCTCACTATTTATTGCTCCGAGCTTGTACGACCCTTTTCCGGTGATCTCGATAATTTGATACGGACCTTCCCAGTTCGGTCCTAGCTTTCCTTCGTTAGGGTTCCGGGTGTTTCATGTGACCTTCCTCAGCACTAAGTCCCGCCATTGAAGTGTCGAAGGTTGGTTCTTTGATTCTAATACCTCTCGATCTGTTGTTTTTGGGCAGCCATCCAGATGTGGGAGGCTTTGTGCCTTTCATCTAATAGTTCCAGGCTCGTATTCATGGTCTCGTTGTTTGATTCTTCGGTTGCATATCAGAACCTGAGACTCAGTTCTCTGACTTCGACCGGCATTAGAGCTTCGTCACCGTAAACCAACAAGAACGGGGTGGCCCCGGTAGTGGACTTCGAGGTCGTATGGTAAGCCCATAGGACTTCGGACAAGATTTCTTTCCATTTTTTTTTGCATCCGTCAATCTCTTTCTGAGGTTTTGGAGTATGGTTTTGTTCGTGGACTCCGCTTGCCCATTCCCACTAGGGTGATATAGTGTTGATAGGATTCTTTTGATCTTATGATCTTCGAGAAACTTGCTTACGTTGATGCCGATGAACTCCTTCCCATTGTCACACATGATCTCGACCGGCATTCCGAACCGATATATTATGTGGTCCCAGATGAAATCAATGACTTCCTTCTCCCTGAATTTCTCAAATTCCTGGGCTTCTATCCATTTAGAAAACTATTCAGTCATAAACAATATAAATTGAGCCTTACCGGGTGCCCATGGAAGGGGACGACGATGTCCATCCCCTATTTCATGAACGGCCAAGGTGACAAGACCGAATGTAATAGCTCCCCGGACTGATGAATCATCGGAGCATGCCTTTGACATCCGTCGCATTTTCGTACAAACTACTTCGCATCTTTTTCCATGTTGATCCAATAGTAGCCAGCTCTTATTATTTTCTAAACTAACGATTCAATGCCCGAATGATTTCCGTAGGTTCCTTCGTGGATTTCCCTCAGAACATACTCGGTGTTTCCGAGTCATAGACATATTTCGAGTGGGCCATCGAACATTCTCCGGAAGAGTGTACCATCTTTGGATAGGCTGAACCGGGCCGCCTTCGCACGCAGAGTCCTCGATTCATTAGGGTCTGAAGGCAGTTATCCGGTCTTCAGATATTTTATTTATTTGTTTCTCTAGTCCTAGTCAGGCTTGTTGAGTTTATCTCGGCGTGACCTTCTTCCACTACCGTTCTCATTAGTAGTACGACCGCCCCCGAGTTGAACTCATCGTCATCGACCGACGATCCCAATTTAGCAAGGGCATCGGCCTCGCTGTTTTGATCCCGAGGCACATGCTGTAGAGTCCACTCTTTGAACCGATGTAACGTTACCTGCAGTTTATCCAATTATCTTTGCATTCGTTCATCTCTGACTTCGAGCGTCCTATTAACTTGGTTCACCACATGGAGGGAGCCGCACATAGCTTCGATCACCTTTGCCCCCAAGCGTTTGGCAAGTTCGAGACCTGCAATCATGGCCTCATACTCAACCTCATTGTTAGTTAATTTTACACTCCTAATAGATTGTCTAACTACATTACCTACGGGTGGTTTCAATACAATTCCAAGTCCGGACCCTTTTATGTTCGAGGCGTCGTCCGTAAAGAGTGTCCAGATTCCCGAAAAAGTCCTCGAGTTCAACGACAACTCTCTTTCGACCTCGGGTATTAGGGTCGGCGTAAAGTCGGCCACAAAGTCTGCAAAAATTTGAGACTTAATGTAGGTCCGAGGTGAATACTCGATGTCGTACCCACTGATCTCTACGGCCCATTTGGCCAACCGTTCTGAGAGCTCAGGTTTATGCATTACATTTCTCAATGGGTAAGTTGTTACGACACATATGGGGTGACATTGAAAGTATGGTTTTAGCTTCCTAGAAGCGCTCAGCAAAGCAAGCACCAAATTTTCTAGGTGAGGGTATCTAGTTTCGGTCTTACCAAGAGTCCTACTAACATAATAAATTGGAAATTGCGTATCTTTCTCTTCTTGGACCAGGACTCAACTTACCGCTATCTCCGATACTGCCAAGTATAGGTACAACTGTTCGTCTATCTTCGGCGTGTGAATCAGCGGTGGGCTCGATAGATAACTACTGAGCTCCTCCAAGGCCCGTTGGCCCTACGGGGTCCATGAGAAGTTATTCTTTTTCTTTAACAGTGAGAAAAAATAGTGGCTCTTGTCGGATGACCTCGAAATAAATCATCCCAAGGCGCCTATGCGTCCGGTTAACCTTTGTATGACCTTCACATTGTCCACAATAGTGATATCTTCGATGGCTTTGATCTTATTAGGGTTGATCTCGATTTTCCAGTTTGATACCATTAATCCGAGGAATTTACCAGACCCTACTCCGAATACACATTTCTCCGGGTTCATCTTCATATTGTATTTCTTCAATATGCTGAAGGTGTTCTGCAAATGTTTCAAATGGTCCTCTGCTCGCATGGACTTAACCAATATGTCGTCAATATAAACCTCCATTGATTTTCCTATTTGTTATTCAAACATCCGATTTACTAGGCGTTGGTAAGTGGCGCCGGCGTTTTTTGGTCCAAACGACATCACGTTGTAGGAGTAGGTGCCGTACTTGGTGATGAAGGAAGTTTTTTTCTGATCACTTGGGTTCATCCAAATTTGGTTGTACCCAGAATAAGCGTCGAGAAAACTGAGTATCTCGTGGCCGGCCATTGCATCGATCATACAGTCGATGTTAGGAAAAAAGAAAGAGTCATTGGAACACGCTTTATTCAAATCTTTATAATCCACACACATTCTTAATTTGTTCCTCTTTTTGGGGACTACTACTACTACGTTTGCTAACCAGTCTGGGTATTTAACCTCCCGGATAGACCCTATTTTAAGGATTTTAGATACTTCATCCTTGATGAAAGTATGTTTGACCTCGGACTGGGGTCTCCTCTTCTGCTTGACCTGGTGGAACTTCGGGTCCAGGCTCAGCCTGTGAGTGGTTATTTTCGACGGGATCCTTGTCATATCAAGGTGGGACCAAGCGAAACAATCTTCGTTAGCTATAAGAAATTAAATGAGTTTTTTCCTAATCTCGGGATTCAACCTCGTGCCTAGGTATACCTTTCGATCGGGCAAGTGTTCAATTAGTATGACTTGCTCCAGTTCCTCGACCATTGATTTGGTAGTGTCAGAATCACTAGGAGCTACGAAAGACCTGGGAACCCCGTAATCATCGTCCTCACCCATCTCCTACTTCTCCAGTTGGGAGAGAGTCAGTGTCAGTTGTTGCTATTTGGTTTCTCCCTTGTTGACCGGACACAGCTCCTTAAGTGCCGAAAGTGTGGATATCGGAACCACCTCGTCGACTGCGAACATCTCTTTGGCATGCTGTTGTTCTCCATAAACTATTTTTGTTCCTCCCGGCGTCGGGAACTTCAACACCTGGTGCAGAGTCGAGGGTACCACCCTTATGTTGTGAATCCATGGTCTTCCGAACAGAGCATTGTACCTCATGTCCCCTTCGATCACATAGAACTTTTTTTCTTGAGCGGTCCCAGCGGTGTTCACCGTTAATGTTATCTCCCCTTTAGTAGTCTCACATGCCATGTCGAACCTGTTTAGGACTCGGAACGTAGGCACGATCGGATCTTGTAGCCCGAGTTGTTCCACGAACCTCGATCTGATGATGTTGGCCGAGCTACTCGGATCAATTAACACACATAACTTGAGATTTATTTATGAGTACTGATATTACCAGTGCATCGTTGTGGGGCTGCATGATCCCCTCAGCGTCTTCGTCGTTGAAAGGCAAAGTTCCCCCCGGAACGTAATCCTGAGTCATTTTTCCCTGTTGATAGATACTTTGGTGCGCTTCAGCATCGGCCCCTAGGGAACATCGACCCCACCGATGATCATGTTAATGACGTGCTGTGGTTCCTCCGGTTCAATCTGTTTACCAATGTCAGGACAAAAACCGTAGGGCCGCGACGAGTACCCGGTGCCTAACTCAACCGAGTACCAATGTAACATATTATTCTTATCATACTATCATGGGTAAATGAACCAGAAAGGCCGTCATGAGATAACTAGAATTAAACATAAGATAATACTCTATATGGGATGACCCAACATGATATAGAAGCTTATGCATGCGACATACAGGCCTATAAGGCCGACATGATCATTTGTATACTCAAAACATAGGCCGACAAGGCCATACAAGTATCCATATACAAGGCATCTATCTATAAGCCTCTAAGAGTACATAAACATCATAAAGGTCGGGACAAGGTCCCACCATACCAATAAATATATGTACAAATAATACTGACCAAATAAGTAACTCCGGAGTAAGTGGAGTGCACCAATACCTTCCGCTGAGCTGATAGCCTACTAGGAGGACTCTCAACCTGTCTATCGGGACCTACGGGCATGAAACACAGCGTCCCTAGGTAAAATGGACGTCATTACAAATAAAGTACCGAGTATGTAAGGCATGACAGTAGTATATAAAAGACATGAAAGAAACATGGAGTAAAGAACTCACCCTGTAATTCTGAATAGTTCTGTGAATCATGAAAAATTTATAATGTCATGCATGTGCGTATAAATGTCATGCATGTGCGTATATATATATATATATATATATATATATATATATATATATGTACCCAACAAAAGATAACAACAACTCTTCCCCTTTCAAGTGTTATCTTGTAATCTTCATCCAATAATTTAACCAACACATAAATAATATTAATCCTAAGAAATAGGGTGTTATACATACCTTAAAGAATATGGAAAAACTCGAACCAAAGCTTCCCTTATCTTACAACCACCCTTAATCACATCACGACACCATAGAGACTCTCTTCTTCACTTAGGCTAACTTTTGATGATGATTTGAGTTGATTTCCCTTGAGTTTGGTTCTTGAGATCTTGGGATATGTTAGGGAGGGTTTTAGAGAGCTGCTAGATGCAATTTGGGCGAGAAATGACCCGAAATGAGTCCGAAACACCTTTAAAAAAAACTTAAGATCGGAGGTCGTCTCAAGTGGGTCCCAACAGAGCTGCTTGCGCAGTCTTGCAAAAATGAGGATATCTCTCTACTCCAATGTCGTATTGATGAACAGTTTGCAGAATTAGAAACTAGATACATGGGTATTTAATTCAATATAAATATCTCCCTATAAATCTCAATTGGGAGAAAACTGCCTTGCAACCTGACTTATAAACCTGCCAGTTTCTCCGAAGTACGGCGACGTGACTTGGCGACCCTACTTTAAAAATCCATATTTTTCTACCCCGATATTGTATGAATAAATGGTTTGGCCGTTAGAAACTATGTTCAAATACCTTAATTTTTGTAGGATATATGTCCCAAAATGATATCATAAAGCTTACAAATTAATTTCTCAAAACGACTCGTTACAAGGCAAATCTTAGCTCGATATTTCCGCAACTTAAATCCGACTATACCAATAAATACATGTACAAATCATACTGAACAAATATTTAACTTCGGAGCAAGTGGAGTGCACCAATACCTTTCGCTGACCTGATAGCCTACTAGGAGGACTCTCAACCTGTCTATCGGGACCTGCGCGCATGAAACGCATCGTCCCTAAGAAAAAGGGACGTCAGTATAAATAAAGTACTGAGTATGTAAGGCATGACAGTAGTATATAAAAGACATGAAAGAAACATGAAGTAAAGAACTCACACTGTAATTCTGAATTGTTTTGTGAATCATAAAAAATTTATAATGTCATGCATATGTGTATAAATGCCATACCATTCATAGATATATGCGTACATAACATCATTAAGCCTCTGAGGACATCCCATCATATCATCTCAGCCACTGTGAGCCAAATCATCAACGTATACCAGCTGACCAGGTGGTGGTGCATATATAACGCCATAACCTTTTCCCATATCGTATATACATATAATATACGCGTATATACCGCCATATGGTCATGGGTCAGTAAGTCAGTAAGATATCTCGGAATGTCATAAGATCAATATGCCTTCGGTTAATATCATGAAATAAACTTTATCAACTTACGTATTTTTTGAGACCCATGAACAGACGATAGAATAATAGGACACATGGGGAATCAAGAACATAGGAACCCCTAGGTTCTAATAATAGAATCATTTGTGAAAGTTGCGTGGTTGCTCATTTCGTTGCATCATATGGATCATGCCAAAAGAAAAGAAGGGATAGCCTTAACATACCTTTGCAATCTTCTTTCGAATCATCAACCAAGCTCAATATGATCTTCTTATGGCTATAATGAGTAACCCGGCTTCGTCGTCATCATATAAGCATTGTAACTCTCATATTTCAAAACAAATATTCTACAAGAAAATGGACCGCACATCCCTTGTTTTTACTACATCCCATAAGTTACTAAAAGTCACCAAACAACCCAAACAACAACAATATAATTCGCAATAAGCTCTCTGATTACTTCAACAACCATTTTGAGCGGCAAGCTCGACTTACAATTAACAAAATATAATTTAATCCAATTCCTTTTCCATGAATCTGCCTACAACTTATATAATAACATACTTATGCTTACCATATTATTTTGATCCCAAAACATCATAAGAATAATCTTCAAAAATAGTCCACACGCCTAGCACCTTAACTTTTATCGTCAACCTCTTGTTTTTCATGTTGTCTTCTTCAATCCACTGTATTATCACATAGATAAGCTTAAAAACAGCAGCCACAACATAATCAAACTATTTATAACAATTTCCCGCCACAACCAACCATATATATAGCCTCAACACAACACACAAAAAAAGATAACGATTCCTTATGCCATGTCAATTACTATCTTGAAGATTTTAACTCAAACAACTCAAACAATACATGATTAACCTTAAGCACAACCAAGAACATGATTTACATACCTTAGGCAGTAGCTAAAACTTGAAATTTCAGCCATAACAACAACTCTTCCCCTTTCAAGTGTTATCTTGTAATCTTCATCCAATAACTTAACCAACACATAACTAATATTAATCCCAAGAAATAGGGTGTTATACATAACTTAAAGAATCTGGAAAAACTCGAACCAAAGCTTCCCTTATCTTACAACCACCCTTAATCACATCACGACACCATAGAGACTCTCTTTTTCACTTAGGCTAACTTTTGATGATGATTTGAGTTGATTTCCCTTGAGTTTGGTTCTTGCGATCTTGAGATATGTTAGGAAGGGTTTTGGAGATCTGTTAGATGAAATTTGGGTGAGAAATGACCCGAAATGAGTCTGAAACACCTTTAAAAAAACGTAAGGTCGGAGGTCATCTCAAGTGGGTCCCAACCGAGCTGCTTGCGCAGTCTCGCAAAATTACGGATATCTCTCTACTCCGATGTCGTATCGACGAACGGTTTGCAGAGTTAGAAACTAGATACATGGGGATTTAATTCAATAAAAAGATCTCCCTATAACTCTCAATATATTGGGAGTAAAATGCCTCGTAACCTGGCCTATAAACCTGCCAGTTTTTACGAAGTGCGGCGACGTGACTTGGCGACCCTACTTTAAAAATCCATATTTTTCTACCCCAATATTGTATTAATAAATGGTTTGGACCATTAGAAACTAGGTTCAAATACCTTCATTTTGGTAGGATATATATCCCAAAAAGATATCATAAAGCTTACGACTTAATTTATCAAAACGGCTCGTTACTAGGCAAATCTTAGCTCGATTTTTCGCAACTTAAATCCGATTTTTCCCAAACTTTATATTTCATATACAAACATCATATATAGTCATTTCATGACTTTAAAATCATTTATATCATGATTAAAAAGTCTCATATTTATCTTAACTTACTTAAGACTTTGGTAAACCTTTCTTATCCTTATAGAAGGATTTTGTCCTTTTTGAGCTTACATTTGATAGTCCTATCATGACAGTGACGTCTAAAGTACAGGGTGTAACAACATGTACCCTTAGAAACATTTGTCCTCGAATGATAACTCTTAAAGGCTTGCAAAAATGGGACGTAACATTATTAAATGAAAGAGGATCTCATTATCAAGCTTACATCAATTAACTTACGACGTACTTTCACGTACAAAAATATGGGGTGTAACATCATTCCCCCCTTTGGAACATTCGTCCTCGAATAATGACTGATGCACTTATCATTCTCATAACCTATGGCTCTTATAAATACTTTAATATTGCCCTTTTCCATCTAGGCAACTGTTCTATGAATAAATCCAAAGGCCACGTCATTCCCCCTTAGGCCTCTTTCTCACGCCACGACTCGTGGTCAGAATTCTTTTAATATCATAACTATTGCTACCTTATATCATGCAGTCTGTACGACTTTGTCCTTGTATGCGCGCCTATGCAACTCTTCTCTCATTTTTCTCCAGGTTTTAGCCAATCTTTAGGCCTCACTTTGTGAACGTATACATGACTACGACAATATGTCCCTCTGGGCATCTATAGGTATACTGAAGTTCTTCGCCTGGTACTTTGTTGAATGTACCACTATTGCTATATTTTGTTTCCTAGCCTTGGTTATCTGTCCTTATGGCTTTAGTGCATCTAGGTAGGTCATATCGTACTATAACACTTACTTCGGTTTATTATTATAGAGGATTTACCTTTATCACACATATATGACATCTTACTCACGATGCTTCATTTACTCTCTTCTTATTCTTCGAATAATATTTTTGTCTATCACTTTATTCTGAAAATTTCAACAAAATGTTCTTTCACTTTTAGCTCCCCTTGCTTCATCTCACTGGCTCTTTGGTATGCCTAACATTCTCTTTTTATTTTTACTCGGGACTGGAGTCATACTAAGGTAAATATTTATCCCTTCTAGGATTCCACTACCTATCTTCTGAAAATTCTAGTATTCATATCTGACTGTACTATTTTAGAGTTCACCATCTGGGTATCTCACAAGGAGATTTATTACCACATTTGCACTATCTTCGAAAATATTAGCTAATGATAACAATCCATCCACCATTTTTGGGTTACTCTAATACTCAGCTGGATCCTGATATCCTATCATTCTCTTAAACTATATCTGCCGGCTCCCATAGAGCATAATTAAGATGAATGTGGCCAATTGTATATAACTCTATTACTGTTGAAAGTAACTCATAATGCTTGTATTTCTCTGTCTGAATTGCAAATACTGATAATCTTCATTAACTAGGTACCTCGTTCCATTCTTCATCTTATTTCTTTTACTTGCCGAAACTTGTATCTATCTTCTAATTCTTTTATTTTTTTTTACCATTAGGTGGATAGATATTCTTGATAAATGGTTTGGACCATTAGAAACTAGGTTCAAATACCTTCATTTTGGTAGGATATATATCCCAAAAAGATATCATAAAGCTTACGAATTAATTTATCAAAACGGCTCGTTACTAGGCAAATCTTAGCTCGATTTTCCGCAACTTAAATCCGATTTTTTTCAAACTTTATATTTCATATACAAACATCATATATAGTCATTTCATGACTTTAAAATCATTTATATCATGATTAAAAAGTCTCATATTCATCTTAACTTACTTAAGACTTCGGTAAACCTTTCTTATCCTTGTAGAAGGATTTTGTCCTTTTTGAGCTTACATTTGATAGTCCTATCATGACAGTGACGTCTAAAGTACAGGGTGTAATAACATATTTTTCCATTTGATAGTCCTTTTTTTTACGGAGTGTAATAACATGTACCCTTAGAAACAGTTGTCCCCGAATGATAACTCTTAAAGGCTTGCGAAAATGGGATATAACATCATTAAATCAAAGAGGATCTCATTTTCAAGCTTACACCAATTGACTTACGACATATTTTTACGTAATAAAATATGGGGTATAACATCCATAATCTCTGTTCCTATAGTGGTTCTTGGATCGATCGCTCAGGAACTATCGGAGATGCCCATTATTGATTAGCCGGGCTACTTCGTCTCTTAATTGTCGGCAATCTTCCGTCCTGTGACCATGAGTACCATGATATTTGCACATTAGGTTTGGATCCCTTTGGGCTGGATCAGATTGTAGAGGTCGAGGCCATTTGGTGTCTTTGATATATCCAATGGCGGATACAATGGGGCGGTGTCGACGTTAAAGTTATATTCATCCTTGGCGTTTCCTTTGGCCCGATGGGCCTGTCGAAACTATTTTTGCTCATAATTCCCTGATTGTTTTGACACCGGTCACTTCTTCTTTCACTTTTCACGGGGTTTCACCCAGATCTACTACCTCTTCCGTCTCCATTGTATGGCTGATACCGATCTATGTTATACCTTGGTTTACGCTCAACATCTCTCCTGACTCTGTTGACCGTTCTGACGGGATAAACGGACCCGAAAAGGGCCCCGAGTTGATCGTCTTTGACCCTGATTTTGGATTGATACCGATTATGCACGTCGGCCCAAGTGACAACTGGGTACTCTACCATATTTTGTTTCAACTGTTGTGAAGCCATCGAGCTTCAAGCATTGAGTCCCTAGGTGAAGGCTTTAATGGCCCAATCGTCTACGACCGAAGGTAAGTCTATCCGTTCTATTTGAAACCGGGACACAAATTCCATGAGCATCTCAATTTCCCTCTGCTTCATTTTGAAAAGGTCTGACTTCCTGGTTTCGACCTTGATAGCCTCGGCGTGTGCTTTTACGAAGGAATATGCAAGCATAGCAAACAAGTCAATAGAATTAGGAGGTATGTTGTGATACATATCATAGATCCCTTGGACAGAGTTTCCCTGAACTTTTTCAGCAAGACAGACTCGATCTTGTCATCATCCAAGTCGTTTCCTTTGATGGTGCATGTGTAGGAAGTCACATGCTCATTTGGGTCGGTCATTCCGTTGTACTTAGGAATCTCGGGCATGCGGAACCTCTTTGGGATCGACTTCAGCGCTGCGCTCAGAGGAAAAGGTTTTTGAACAAACTTCTTGGAATCCAAGCCTTTCAATATCGGAGGTGCTCCTAGGATTTGGTCGACCCTGGAATTAAAGGTTTCCACTTTTTTGTCATTGGCTTCGATCTTCTTCTCCCCAAATTCTATCCGTTTTGTCAATTCCTCTATCCTTCTTACCCCAAGTTAGTCCCTGATTCATTCTCATTCGGCCTCTCCGTGATCGGTTCATTTCTGCAGGTGACTTCCCGGGCTAGCTCGGGCTCAACCCTGCTCGGCACTCGGTTTTGGTTCTGCATCTGGGCTATCCCTGCCTGTTGAGCCTGTAACATTTCGAAGATCACCCGCAAATTCTGGGCAATTGATCGAACTTCCCTGCGCACGTTGTTCTCGGGATAAGAAGGCAAATTTGTGTTGATGGCTATATGCGAAATGGCGTCGACAGGGTCCGCGACTGGGGGCAGACTGGGGGTTTGACATTTCGATTCTAACCTGGAATCAAAGACACTTCAAAGAACAAGTGTAAAATAGGGTGTGTTACGGGAATTTGTATCAAATTGCTGCTATTATTCTTAGCCCCACGGTGGGCGCCAAACTGTTTACCCTCAAAATCGAATAACAATTAAATTTGTAAGTAGTTTTAAGGATACACAGATTAATTCGATACAAAGCAATAACTTGAGTTGCTATTGAATAAACAAAGATAAAATAAATTCAAACCACACGAGTTGGATAGTTTCAGCCTTAATGAAATAACCACTCTCGAACCGGGCTCACCAAGAACGGTATAGATGAAAAAGAACTAGAGTCTGAGAGAAGAAAATAATAATCTAATTGCTTTTGAGTGCGTGTTACAATCTATTTTAGGAATTATTAGACCCCCTTTATATAGTAGGGGAGTCCTATTTTAGGTACAACTCTATAAAAGGTAAAAATCTTTTTATTCACTGATTGCCGGTTCCTTATCGATACGTGCCGAGATCCCAGCCGTAATATTCGGCCGGTCACGGATATGTACTTTAATTGTGGTTGTTTGTTACTCAAACTACTATAAAATATGTGTACGCGTTTTAATTGTCCATGTTTATAGGTTCAAATCATTTATTCATTTTAAATTAAAATATACTTAGCCAATTTTTTTTATTTAAAAATAAGTTTGAAAATTTATTACTTTACATGAAAATTTAATTTATAAATCTATCAATACTATTTTAAAAGGTGAACATTCAAAGCAAGCAGTGAATAGAATAAAATACCTACGTAAAGTTGGAAAACATTTCTTATCCTCTGACCACCTACACCTATAATATTTTTGTACAAAAATATAAATATATGTTCTACTCCTAACAAATACTAAATTTCAATTAATGTGACACAGATTAAAATTTGAGAGTCAGAACATCCCGCCTGTAATTGGACAGACACCCATAGCAATAACATATTTTAGTTCAGGTATTTGCTCATATAATCTTACTAAAGAAGGGGCATTTTGAGATATTTTTTGGCCACAACTTTTTCATGTGCTTTTAAATATCTTAAAATTGTTAATTATTGTAACTTATAGTACGTTTTATGTTGTTTATGAATATAAAAATTTTATTTCAAGAAACTTAAAAATTCTATATTCGAATTTTACTTGTTCGCTAATTTGCGCCAATTACTTGATTTCTTCCTTCTTTCTTGACAATCTTAGATTAAGGTCAGTTGATAGAAATTTCCCAGTAATCAATCATTTCATTTCTTGACTTTATTTCGTTACTTATGTAAGTGGTCTTATCACTTTTATCCTTTAGTTTACTTTTACCGTATTCATGTGAGTTTTTAGGGCTCTTGCGTTTTTTATGAATTTGCTTGAAACTCATGGGAGTTCCATCATTGCCTTAGATGTTTAGGGTCTAGAATATTTTAAAATTGACAATTTCTGTTAAAACTGTTAATTTTTTAATTATCTAGTATTCCTTTTCGCATCTGGAGGAGACTTATTTTGTTATGATAATGATATTGATGCCACTTTATCGATTTTCATTTTATGTATTGTAAGATGGTTTAACTACTTGGGGACTTGTTATAAGATTGCATGTTATTATTGATATTACAAAACGATTAGTTAAGGGCTCGTCATGGCCCTTTAACATTAAATTATGACAGATACTACGAAGAAATCAAAATGAAATACGCAAAAAATTGAATGTGCAAGAAAAATCTTTTAAGCATGAAGATAAAAATTGTTCTTTGGTTCTATAATAGCTACAAATACATATGTTTTATTGGTAACTAGTTTCTATTAGTATGCTAACTAGTCATCCATTACATAGTAATTGGAGTTATACCCTCTCAACAACATCGAATGCATGAGCCTTTATCACAAATGCAACATTTGGTTTTGCATTGTGATGCAAAAGCGCAACCTGTAATTCACGAAACAAACATATTTCATATACACTAGATTAAAAAAAATAAAGACTTTCATTATAAAGGCTGTAAACCTAATAGAAGAAAGTTGAATCTACGAATTTTGAAACCAAAAATACGCATTTGTAATCATGATTATAAAAATAATTATATACTCATAAGAAAAATTTGAATCTATTAGTGCCAAAAGCGTAATTTCAAAAAAAGAAAAAAACTTATCTTGAAATTTCAACATCAAACATCAATTTCAAATATCCCATAGGAATATATTTTTGAGTTATTTAGTGTCTTTGATGATGTATCAATTCTTAAGTTATGCAAATTTTAGTTTTAATTATCGACGGAGGAATGAAAAATGAAAGAAAAAATAAAAATAGAAATAAAATTAGATATACCTGTAATAGATACACGAGTGCTACGACTTGCAGCAGATAGTTCTAGTGATGTTGTTGGTGATGTTGCTTCTGGTGCGTATGATAGCTCCGATACATATGATGGTTTTGGTGCATACGAAGACTCTGGCACCCCTTGAGTTAATGAAAAAAGAACAAACATGACAAAAATCATGTAAACCAAAACATCGGTTGATTTTGTCATCTTAAACAACTATACTTGTTATGCCACTCTTGTTTGTTCCTCTTAGTTTTTTTCTATTGAAGTACTTATAGATGAAAGAGAGCTCTTCCTTTTATAGTAAAGATGGAACATAATTTTTAAGTTAGTAGTATTGATTCTTACGTAAGTAGTTATATCAATTATTAGTATGCATTATAGGAGATCCAATCTAATTACAAAAATAATATGCAATCCTGTAAATTTAATATAAAATCATTGACTTACTAAATTGTATGTAGCAAATATTATATTTATTTTCAAATAGTTAATTTTATCTCCTTTTTTTGGGGATTTAATAAAAAAAAATTTCAACTGTCTCTTTATATTTGTGACGAGCGCAAAACATGACACGAAAATTAATGCGCGCTAGCAAAAGATAGTATAGTAAAATATCGTCTCCACAGGGATTAGATTTCAATACTTTGGTTTGGAATGATTAAAACTAAAACTAACAAACTAAAATTAAAGTAAGTAATACTTGATCATAGAGAACTAGAGAGTATCAAACTTTGGTTGTTATCAGTGCGAGAAATAAGGATCATGACATGATAGATGCACGATTGCTATCCTAGATTTGATATTGTTAAATTTTACTCTTAAGGTTCCATTGATTCTAACAAATTCTACAAGTTATTATCTTTTTATTTTGATTTAGATTCTTCTCTCGATTAAACCTAAACCGTTTAAATAAGCTAATGTGAAGTACATTAAACATGCAAGAATCTATTAGTAGGAATGATATAAGAGAAACATCTCGCAAGTATTTCTCAATACTAATTCAAATAATGGATCACAACAACGCTCTTTTGATTACGGGATCAAAGGAGATTACGGGAAACACGGGGAATCCGATTCAAGTGTCGAAGGAAATTGGTGTGCAGAGGAAGTTGAATATGATGCAAGCAAACCTAGCGGAGAAAAAATGGGCGACCTTATTTACCGGGAACAAAATGGCTGCAAAAGGTATGAGTCTTAACTTTGTAGCTCCTATAATCAGAGATAGAGTTAAAATTGTGCAATTGACCCATGACGATATTGATAAGGAGATAGAAAAATGAAAACATGCAATTATATTGTATGTTGTTGGATTGGCCTTCAATTTGGGCTTTGGAGAGGTTTATTGCATTTGAGCGGAATTACATCGCGAAGCCAAGGATTTATTACCATAATGATGGGTACTTTGTGATCAAATTTCAAAGTATTGAGGATATAAACTGTATATGGTGAAATATGATATGACACGCGGTCATCTAAAAGAAAGACACATGGAATCCTAGACGGGGATGACCGAAAATCGAACACAGCCATTCCGCTTGTCACTGGAAGGGATAATGTTCATAATGGTGTATTAAATACTCTGTGCCCGGTAGCATTTAATAACGAATATTCTGCAGCATTAATAGTGACGACCCGTTGTAGAGAATTTGATATTTATGTTCACCATTACATCTTCATCAATGACCCTCGTAATTGACATTAAAGGAGGGCACGATCCTAGGACCTCCTTCCCCAGACACAACTATAAATAGTGAGCTCAGTTATCATTGTAAAGGACACGAATTTTCTGGCTAAACTTACAGTGCATTCTATACAAAACTTAATACAATCTTACTTTCCCGTTTTTTGATCTCATCATTGCTGTGCCCGAAAACCTTGTTTCCGGAACTGTCATCTCTGCTGTTTCATCTACATTTGAAGGCTAAGTATTGTACATTTCTTCAATTATTGTATTATTCAGGATCAAATTAGTTCACTTGTCTAGAAATCACGTATAAATTCAATTGTACCATTTTACGGATAAACAGTTTGGCGCCCACCATGGGGCATAGACATCCGTGCAATTAAATTGATCATTGTCTTTTTTACTAACGTGATTTGATTATTTTGTCTTAGAAAAAATCACAAAAATGGCAGATAACACTGTTAACAATACGCATAACCCTGAAATTTGAGGGGATCAGCCTTATTTTAAGGATTCAATCAGTGACACCCGCAATGAGGGGAATGACGCCACGCCGGTGCTTGATAGGCAGAACCCTCGACAGGTTCGGGAGACAACTCCCGATGATGTTGATAAGGAGCATGTCGTGGATGTGGTAAGGGTCATGCAAGAGCAATAGGCAATCATTCTAGACCATCTCACGTGGCAGAATAAGGTTATGACGGAGCTGAAGCAGGTGCTATCGGGGGCTTCGAAGAATGCAAACTGACGATATCCAATTCCTACCGGTGATCCCGCAAACCAAACAACACAGAGAGTCGACAACTACACTCCCAGGGGTGAAGTTGGCTCCGATGGGGCTAGGGGGAGCGGATCCGGTCTCAACAACGAGAACGACCCGTTTAAGAATGAACTTTTACGGTTTATGAGGGAAGTAAACGCCCGCATAGACCAAGTCCCGGGTGCGTCACCAGTATTGAAAGGCCCGGACTCGAAGAAGTATACTCAATTGCTGTACAAGCCGAGTGCAACACCATAACTAATCCCGAAGCGGTTCAAAATGCCTGAAGTGCCGAAGTACGATGGGACTTCAAACCCATAAGAGCATATTACCACCTACACAATGGCGGTAAAAAGAAATGATTTAGCTCATCACGAAATTGAATCTGTGTTGCTAAAGAAATTTGGAGAAACTCTCACGAGGGGAGCTCTAACGTAGTATTCATTATTACCTGAGCATTCCATAGATTCCTTTGAGATGCTCACAGATTCTTTCATCAAGGCTCATGTTGGGGCCAAAAAAGTACAAGCCCGTAAGGCCGACATATTCAAGGTCGCACAGGGAGAATCTGAATTATTACAAGAGTTTGTTACCCGATTCCATAAGGAAAGAATGTTGCTCGTGGCTGTCCCGGATGAATGGACAGTTGAAGCATTCACCAAAGGATTGAATGCGAGAAGCTCAGACGCTTTCCGAAAGCTGAAGGAGAGCCTGCTTGAGTTTCAACAACAACTTGTGCAGATGTACACAACCAGTACGAGTCAAAGATAATGATAGAAGATGACCAGGTCGGTTCTACATCATAGGCTAAAGGACGGGAGAAGAGCAGAGAAAAATCAAAATATAACTACGACGCAGACAGACAGACTTCAAGGGGTCGGTTTTTGCCTTACGAGCAGACTGAAGGTCGTGGTAGAAACTTTCGGACAGCAAACAAGTTCACCGTTGACAGAGGGACCAATCATGGTCGAAACAATAGATCACTTCTGGATAAAGAGACGTTGGGGTCTCAGGATCCTTCTTACCCCAAGTTATCGGAATATAACTTCAACGTTAATATAGTGGAGTTGGTGTCAGTCATGAGAAACATTAAAGAGGTACGATTCTCTAGACCTATGAGATCCGATTCCAGCTAGAGTGATCCCAACTTATAGTGTGAATACCATGGAACGAACGACCACCGAACATGGGACTGCCGACACCTCCGGGAAGAGGTGGCAACACTATTGAAGAATGGTCACCTTAGAGAATTCTTGAGTGACCGAGCTAAGAACAATTATGGTCTTAACAGAGATAACGAGGCATCTTCGAAAGCAGGAGAAGAACCCCCACGCCAAATGATCAATATGATCTTCAGAGGGAATGAGATTAACAGGGTCACCTTTTTGGCAGTGAAGAATACGAAAGTATCAATAACTCATAGTAAAAGACTTCGGGAATACGATATCACTTTCACTGAGGAGGACACAGACGGATTGCTGTTACCACACAACGATGCACTGGTAATTTCTTTAAATGTGTTAGATTTTAAGATTAAATGTGTTCTAATGGATCTAGGAAGTTCGGCTAATATCATACTATGGAGAGTATTGGAGCAAGCTAAACTCACAGGAAGCATTATTCCGGAAACAAAGCTCCTCGCTAGATTCAACCTTGCGAGCGTGATGACCCGGGGAGAGATTTTGCTGCTCACGAATGCTAAAGGAGTAATGAAAATAACTCTCTTCGAAGTAGTAGATGGTGACATGGGATACAGTATCATCTTGGGAAGGCCATGGTTACACGAGATGAAAGTCGTACCCTCAACATATCACCAATTGCTGAAGTTTCCAATGCCTAAAGAAATCAAGCAGATAAGAGGTGATCAACTAGCAGCAAGGGAGATGAATGCAATTCCGGTTTCCAGTAGCAAAGGGAAGGAGCACACGACATAAAAATTACAGGAACCGGTACCTACTCCCGAGCTAGAAGAAGTTGACCCGGGAGCAGAGTCGTCACAATATTATCAGGTGCCGAGATATTTCCAAGTTCCATAAGAGACTGAAGCAACGAAGTCCACGATGGAGGAACTGGAGCTAGTTGCATTGTTCCAAGAATTCGTAGAAAGAAAATTCCATTTGGGGACAGGACTGCACCCGGAGCTCAGGTCCGGTTTTACTGAATTCCTTAAATTTAATGCCGATTGTTTTGCATGGTCGCACGAAGATATGATAGGTATCCTGACGGAAGTAGCCGTGCACAAGCTGAGTTTGGATCCCAACGTACCTCCGGTAAGATAAAAGAAGTGCCCTATTTCCGAGGCCAGGAATAAATTCGTCAAAGAAGAGGCAACCCGCTTTCTTAATATTGGTTCGATCCGAGAGGTAAGATATCCGGACTGGCTAGCCAATGTAGTAGCAGTTCCTAAAAAGAACAATAAATTTCGCATGTATGTAGACTATAAAGACCTTAATAATGCGTGCCTAAAAGACTCATTCCTACTGCTAAATATCGATCAAATGATTGATGTCACGGTTGTGCACGAGTTAATATGTTTCCTCGATGCTTATTCCAGGTACAAACAAATCAAAATGAACTCGAAAGATTAGGAAAAGACTTTGTTTATAACAAATTTTGGTACATATTGTTACAATGTGATTCCCTTCGGGTTGAAAAATGGCGGAGCCACTTATCAACGACTCATAAATAAGATGTTTGAAAAGCAAATAGGAAAGACTATGGAAGTTTATATAGACGATATGCTCGTTAAGTCTTTGAATGTAGGTGACCACCTTAAGAATTTGCAAGAAACATTCGATATCCTGAGGAAGCATAACATGAAACTTAATCCCGAGAAGTGCGCGTTCGGGGTCAGTTTTGGTAAGTTTCTGGGATTTCTGGTCTCACAAAGGGGAATTGAGGTAAACCTCGACAAATTCAAGGCCATAGAGGATATCCCGGATCAATTGTCGAACGTAAAAGAAGTCCCAAGGCTCACAGGAAGATTAGCAGCTTTGACCAGGTTCATTTCTCGGTCATCAAAAAAATGCCATCGCTTCTTCACACTGCTCAAAAAGAAAAATAATTTCAAATGGACACCAAAGTGCCAGGAGGCTCTGAGGAACCTCAAGAAGTACTTATCAAGTCCTCCATTGCTCTCAAAACAAAAAGAAGGTGAAACATTGCTAGTCTACCTCGCAGTTTCAGAAGTTACGGTAAGTGCGGTTTTAGTTTAGGAGGACGAAGGTACGTAATTTCCCATTTATTACGTTAGCAAAATTTTAACGGGAGCAGAAACTCGCTACCCACATTTGGAAAAACTGGCCTTAGCTCTCGTAGTCGCCGCTTGGAAGCTGAGGCCCTACTTCCAATGCCACCCGATAGCTGTGGTGACTACTTTCTCTTTGCTGAACATCCTCCATAAACCCGAGCTCTCGGGCAGATTAGCCAAATGGGCCGTCGAAATGAGTGAGTTCGACATAGAATATAAACCAAGGAATGCAATTAAGTCGCAAGTCTTGGCTGACTTTGTGGCCAATTTCAGTACGGGACTACTGCCTCTGGCAACCAAGGAGGCAGTAATGGTGTCGGGATCGACATAAGGGCTTTGGACCTTATTTATAGACAGAGCTTCCAACATAAAAGGGTCCGGACTCGGAATAGTCTTAATCACGCATTCGGGGGAAACCTTAATGCAAGCCATCAGAACGATCCCTTTAACTAACAATGAAGCAGAGTATGAAGCTTTGATTGCAGGGCTTGAATTGGCCCGGGGTAAATAAGGTCTACGGGATCTTCGATACCAAAGATTAACGCATGCAACAATACATGGTAAAGGTCCAGGCTCTTTTGGAACGATTCCGAGAGTGGTCAATTACTCATATCCCGAGGGAGGATAACACAGAAGCGGATGTATTAGCAAACTTAGGATCATCGACGGAAATAAATGGATCGGAGTCCGGGACGGTAGTGCAACTGATGAACTCAATCTTGGATATAGATGGTTACTATGAGGTAAATTCGACTAGTCTGGTTTGGGACTGGAGAAATGAAATAATAGACTATCTTGAGCACGGGAAGTTTCCTGAAGACCCAAAGCATCATGGGCGTTACGCGCCAAAGCTGCACGTTATACGTTCAAGAGAGGCCAATTGTATAGAAAATCCTTCCAAGGTCCCATGGCTCGGTGCTTAGGAGCGTCAAAAGCTAATTATATCATGAGAGATGTCCACGAAGGGATATGCGGCAATAACTCGGGCGCAGATTCTTTGGTGCTGAAGTTGGTACGGGCATGATATTACTGGCCTCGCATGGAACAAGACGCCAAAGACTTCGTTCGAAAATGTGATAACTGCCAACGCAACGCACCACTAGTACACCAACCGGCAGAGGTTACCCGGCCAAACTGGGAAGTTAAGTTTGCTACCAAACAGAGGTTACCCGGCCATTCACGAGCACAAACCACTAGAGGATTGTTAGATATTCTTTCGCTTGACAACATGGATTCCTAAGGGGAAGTAAGGTATGTTGCCGAGTTAAGGATTATCTAGCAATTCATTGGTGGAATCTTTGAAGGCACAAGACTTTCAGTGTTCAAATTTGCATTCTTCGCATTCGAACATTGGGGGGGGGGGGGATGATATGAGGATACGACAACATTGACTCCCACGTCAACCGGGAAAAAAAATTCCAGAAACCAAATGCATCATCGAGACTGGGGACTACGCAGCCAGCCTCATAGAAACAAATTGTACAAGATAGCCACAAGTAATGGCAATTTCTTTTTAGCATAATAAATGCCAGCCACAAGTTTTTTAGCATAATAAATGCTTGTGTACTTTTGAAAATAGAAGGAATTATATGAAATGAAATTCTTTTATTTTTATCTTGTTTCTTGTTTGAACGATGAACTAACTTTGTTATTTGAAAGTTAAACAAGTACTTCAAATGTTAGTACCGTAATGAACAAGAGACGTCCTCTTCAAGAGCACCGTAAACATAAGAGGGCCCTCTCTTATAAAAACCCTCACGTTAAAGGGTTGGTTTCAGAAGAATTTGTGCCCGGAATCAAAATGCCTTCGAGGAAAAATGCACCCGAAGACATACACGAAAGGACGCAAAAATTAAACTTGCACAAATACTTATAGAAACCCTCACGTAAAAGGGATAATGCTCAGAACCAAAGTGCTTAGAGAAAAATGCACCCGAGGCTACACATAGTAAATCGCGAACAGAAAAACGTGCGCAGAATTCTTAAGAAAATGAAAAGGTTAATGACTTACATAAATATTAAAACGAAAGAAAGACTCAAACAATACTTGAGAAAAAATATGTCTTTATTTACAAGAACGTGCCAAAAATAGTAAAAGTACAAAATGGGAAAAAGAAAAGAAAGCTAAACTACAGTGTCTCCGGAACCTGGAGGAAGAGAAGTGTCTGCATCCGTGGGAGAAGTAGGTGGGTCCACCGATGGCTCAACATTTTCATCAGTTTGGCCTTCAACATCACCATCTTTCGATTTTTCTTCAGTTCCCGAAAACTCAGAACCAGAACCAGAAGGGCCAAGTACATCAGACCTCGATGGGAGTCCACTTTATCAGCTAACTCAAGCTCGCGTGCATTAGCAATTTTGGCATCAAAGTCAATGACACCAGCGTTGGCCTCTTCCAAGCTTTTTCTCCTCATGCTGTACATAGAGTAAGTTTTTTCAACAACGAGGGAAGCCTCTCGGCACTTGAGTTCTTATTTGAGTTGGGTTACCTCGGCAGAAAGGTTTTCATGGGCGGACCTAGCAAATTTGAGGCTGACATCAAGGTCACGGACAGTTGAACTAAAGAGACTATTATGCTCGATAGTTTTCATGTACTTATGTTCGATCCTAGGACCTCCTTCCCTAGATACAACTATAAATAGTGAATCCAGTTATCATTGTAAATGACACGAATTTTCTGGCTAAACTTACACTGCATTCTATATAAAGCTTAATACAATCTTACTTTCCTGCTTTTTGATCTAATCATTGCTGTGCCTGGAAACCTTGTTCCCAGAACTGTCATCTCTGCTGTTTCATCTTCATTTTAAGGCTAAGTATTGTACATTTCTTCAATATTTGCATTATTTCAGGATCAAATTAGTTCACGTGTCTAGAAACCACGTATAAATTTAACTGTATCATTTTACGAGTAAACGGAGACAATGTGTTGTATTATGGACCACACACCATGAACAATAAGCCAATTACCATCAAAGCATGGGAGACAAACTTCAATTTTAACGAAAACGTGTTGCGGATCATTCCTCTATGGGTGAAGCTACCAAATTTGCCATTAAATTGCTAGAACATGGAAGCATTAAGTAAAATTGGTAGTAGCTTAGGTAATCTAGTTTCTGAAGATGATTGCCGTCACGACCCAAAATCCAACTAGTCATTATGGTACCTAACCTAACCCTCTATATAAGCCAAATAACAGTAAATGCAATTTAGTGATAAAATTAAGAGTTAAAAGGTGATATAACTGAATTTTATACAATTCTCCAAGGACTGGTAGTACCAGTCATGAGCTTCTAAGATTTAGGGGTTACAAAGCTGGTATGAAATAAATACGTCATCTGTTCGAAATATATATAAACAAATTTACAAATCTAAAGCTGCCAAAGATAAATGGTAGCTTTAATTGGAACACAGGTACATCTTCAATGCCAGTTCTCACCATACACAGCAACATCAGCTCCAAGATCTGCACACAAGGTGCAGAAGTGTAGTATAAGTACAACCGATCCCATGTACCAAATAAGTAACAAACCTAACCTCAGGTTCAAAGTAGTGACGAGTTGGGAAGACGTTCAGAATCCAATACCAATAGCCAATAACAACTTGTGATTATATAATGAGAACAACAAAGGTAAATAACTCATGGGATATACGCTAAGCTTGTTCACAGTTACGGGAAAGTAGGTATGCTTTTTAAGTAAAACAGTCAATTCCAAACCTCACCAATGAAAAACAACTAAACATGAGTTTATCGAAAGAACTGTATTCCCAATTCACAACACCAAATGAGAATTTCCATTTACCAATTAGCATGAGGAAAGTACATCTCTATGCCTACATGTCAATTTACATGTCAAGTCATCAATTATAATATACCATCTAGCATGAGGACTTTACATCTCTATGCCTCCATGTTAAGTATACATGTCCAATCATAAATGCCACATTACTCTCTAGCATGAGAAAAATGCATCTCTATGCCTACATGCAAAGTATGCATGTCAAATGAATTATTTCACGGTGATACCCCCATGTACTGTCACCCTCAACATACTCAAGCTGCTTGTCTTAATGCCCACTTCATCGCTCACACAATCACTCAGCACTGTACGAGTGCCTGACTCATAAGCCCCTCACGGAAGAACATGTTATCATTGTGCCTGCGCTCACTGCTAGTATGTCAAACTTCGGAGGGGAGGATCCTACCCAAGCTCTAATCAAAAGCCAATAAGACCTACTGCGGCATGCAACTCGATCCATAATAATAATAAAGCCCATAAGGCTTATTGCAACGTGTAACCCGATTCGCAATAATATTAATAACAATGATAGTAAAATTAGTATGGCCTATTGCGGCGTACAACCTGATCCACAACAACACTCTCAACAAGGCTCTAAGGCCCACCTCAGTCGTCAAGCTCTCAAGTGTCAAGGGCTCAATATCTCATACCACTCAGCCCAATAACTCCACATTTGGAAACAATGATAACATGCTATGTAACCATGAATGATGAACAAAGACTGAGATATGATATGCAAATAAAGAACCTTTACTGAGTGTATAATTACAGCTAAATCAGATAACATAAAACAACAGAAATAGCCTCATTAGGTCTCAAAATCGAATAAGGACATAGCCTAAACATGATTTCTAACATGAATCACCTCTCAAATAATCAAACAAATAGGAAAAAATACGGATATAACAAAATATGGTAGCAGAACAAGTCTAGTACTAGTGTAAAAGTCAACTTGAATCATGATTATGCCAGTGCACGCCCATACACCCGTTACCTAGCATGTGCATCACCTAAATACATCACAAATAACATGGTTCACGGGGATAATTACCATCAATTTAAAGTTTAGAAATGTTACTTACCTTGAAAAAGCCAAATTCAATACTGATCAAGCCAAACAACACTCTAGAAATTCCATCCCATGCAAATCAACCTTCAAACGACTCAAAACTAACCAAAAGCAACTCAAAATCATCAAATAATGCCAAAGGAAACGAACCCACACGATAAAGGTTGAATCTTTAATCAAATTCTCAAGGTCAACCAAAACATCAAACCTGGACCCGCACCTCAGAACCCGGTAAAACCTATAAAATTCGACAACCCATTCAATTACGAGTCCAACCATACTAATTTCACTCAAATCCGACTCCAAATCGATGTTCAAAACTCAAATATCCACTTTAGAAAAGTTTAGACAAAACCCCCCAAATCCTCTTTAAAATTCATAATCCAAATGCCATAATCGAAGATAGATTCATGAAATATAATAAAAAATGAGCCAAGAATACTTTCCCCAATTTATGTGGTGAAAATCTTCTCCAAAATAGCCCAAATTCGAGCTCCAAATATCCAAAATGTGATAAAATGGACAACCCTCGAAATAAATAGAGTCTGCCAGCACTTTCGCATGTGCAATCCAAGAGTCGCTTCTGCAGCACTCTTCGGTTCTGCGAAAAACACTCAGGCCCCGACCACTCACACCTGTGGACTTTCCTTTGCTTCTGTGACCTCGCATGTTGATCATATCCAGTCCACACTCAATAATAAGTAGGTAACAGTCGGTGCAATTATAATATCCAACGTAAGTCGGGGTCGAATTTCTCAGGGAGTTTATAATCGGTATTAAGGTAAATACTTGAAGGGAGATCATGAAATTGCTAAATTATATTCCCAAATAAGAGGATAATTGTTATCTAATTTAGCACTTAGAAATTAGACTAAGTAAAAGCAACTAGAGAGTAAACTGTTCTTGGTGTTTTTATCAATTGAGGAAAAGCCTAGGGATGTAACCTTCACCTAGGTGTGAACCTAATGGGTATACTAAGTTAATGCTTGTTTGGTAGATCAGGGTATATTATGACTCTCAATTCTCAAGTACCCACTCAATACCTCACGGTCATAGAGTGGTTATGACCAAATTAGTTTTCTAGAGACCAAATGGGTTACAATCTAAGGAATTGATATGAATCCAAGTCGGGTTTTCTCTATCTCTAGTTCAAACCCTTAAATTAAACTAGCCAAAACCTTAATTAGATTAATTTCTTGTTAGACAAGTTTTCCTAGACTAGGTTCCTCTTTCTCAAGTAAGAACTAAGTCAAATAGGCATGAATAAATATTTGCAACCATAAATTCTAGATATAAAGCATAAACAAGGCTAAATAACAAACACCCAGTCATAAACAAACATTAGTATTAACAACCCATAAGTTTTACACACTAGGGTTGGGTCACAACCCAGATAAAATCTAGCTACTCATGCTTGAAGACATAGAAAATAAAATAGAAGAAGTAATTAGCGACATAAACTACAATTAAAAGATAAAAGCAGTGGGTCTTCTCCAATTTTGATCACAACTTTCCCAAAAAGGTAAAATATA
The DNA here is from genome assembly GCF_000390325.3 of Nicotiana tomentosiformis. Taxonomy (NCBI): domain Eukaryota; kingdom Viridiplantae; phylum Streptophyta; class Magnoliopsida; order Solanales; family Solanaceae; genus Nicotiana; species Nicotiana tomentosiformis. The sequence continues at coordinate 103,824,995 of NC_090812.1, forward strand.
ACCGCTACAGCTGCCCTAAAAAAGTGTTTCCTGTCTATTTATAGTGTCTAGAATTTTCCTGACAAAAATGCCCTTCGGGAGGTTCTGCGGTGGCACAAATCCATGTGCAGACCGCACTTTTCTTCTGCTTTTGCATTAGGAGGAAATCTGTGTCCGCATAATTATCACTATGACTGCACTTCATCTTCTGCGGCCGCACATTTGGATTGCTTACTGCATTCTCAAGAGGCTTCACACTTGGTCTTCTGCACCTTCTCTAAACTTATCAAACTTTGTTAGTGCGACTAGCTTTAGCGGCCGGACAATTTGGTGTGCGGACGACGCTTCTACAAAACCCCTCAGAGGCTTCAAGGCATCATCTGCGACATCATTTCTATTTTTGCAGATAGCATGATCATCTACGGCTGCAGAATTGCTTTTGCGAACCGCACTTCTGCTTCCATTTCTCCTTTTATCCTTGTTGTGCTGGACTACTCCTTTTTGAGTTAGACTTCTTCATTGAGTCCCAATCCTCCAATATGGATGCAATTCACACAATTTCATTAGATTTGAAAATAAAAGTCACTACTTTCGGACTAAAACTAAAGCAAAAAGGTACTAATAAGTGGTTAAAATCCATACTTATCATAGATGCGATGCACCTTATGCTTCTGCGAAGCTCTCGCCCAGCCTGCCTTCCCGCTCCTGCTCAGCTTCGCCCGCATCAACGCAAATGCGCAAAACTTCTGCATCTGTGATAACTTGCCCAACTTAGACTTTTCACTTCTGCGCCTCCTTATCCGCATTTGCGGATCCTCATTTGCACCCAAGATTTCGCAGGTGCGATGACACCCGTTCTCTACCCAAATTAGCCTCAACCAACGTGACTCAAAATTTTACGAAACCCGTCTGAAACTCACCTGAGCCCCTTAGGACCCCGTCCGAACATACAAACAAGTCCCAAAACATAACACAGACCTACTCGTGGCCTCAAATTACACATAACAATATCTAAACCATGAATCATACCTCAAATCAAATTTAATGAACTTTTGAACTTTTAACTTCCAAAACTTGTGCCGAAACATATCAAATCAACTCAAAATGACCTCAAATTTTGTACATAAGTTCCAAATCACATAACGAACCTATTCCAACTCTCGGAACAACAATCGGAACCCGATATTATCAAAGTCAACTCGCGGTCAAGCTTATGAACGTTTCAAACCTTCAAATTGCCAAATTTCGCCAATTAGCGCCAAAATCACCATCTGGACCTAACAGAACCATCAAAACTCCAATCCGGGGTCAAATACATAAAAGTCAACTTGGTCAACTCTTCCAATTTAAGGCTTCTAAAATGAGAATCGTTCTCCCAAATAAATTTTGAATCCCCCGAAAACCAAAACCGATGATACACACAAGTCATAATACATCATACAGAGCTACTCATGCCCTCAAACCACTGAACGAAGTGCAAATGCTCAAAATGACCGGTCGGGTTATTACATTCTCCCCCACTTAAACATACATTCGTGCTCAAACGTGCCAAGCTATGTTCCAAAGCTATCAAATCACTGTGTAATCTTACTATGCACATACCCGGGGTGATCTCACGTCACCCAAATCCAAATATGTCTGTCAATTCAACATAATCGAAGATTCTTTCTTCAACCTTAGTCCATAAACATTGGAATGAAACCCTCGATACCTGGAATCCATTACAATGTCCGATTCTCATATCTATACACTGTATAAGCATGAACAAGCAATATCAATCCATAACCATAAACCAAGATGTAATCACATGATATACCACATAACTCACATACTCATAGCAATACTTTTCGATCACAGTAGCTGCCCAATCACAAACCCGGTACTGGTAACAAATCTTATATCAAATAACACCTTGTTCTAAACCTTCGTGCATTGACAATGATGAAAGAAACATACAGAGACTCATAACTACCCATCGAATCCACAAGTCATGGAGCTTTCTCGCCAAACAAGAACCATAGCCTAATTCTAAGCAGACTAGTGACATTATTCTTCCGAACATGCCATAATCAAATCCGATAGAACCCATCCTAGGTCCATTGGCCTCATCTCATCAAATACAACTACTCTACTGACATTCCTCACTAATACAACCTCAATCCACAAACCGTGCAATCCGTGCACCAATAAGCAATAATTCAAATGTACCCAAAAGTGGAAAATGACTCAAATGAGAGAGCCGTCTCACAAGATCAACATATACCACCATGAGCGAAATGCTATAAACCCATCACACAAAGTTAAACCAAGACACGAAATCTACCCAAAGGATCGTATGCCAACATAGCTCCGCTGCAATGCGGGACCCTATTTATACCTGGTCCACATGAAATACCTCAAGCCATAATGCTCAAAATCAACAACCATACACAAATCAACAACGGACACACGAAGTGTACGACCATAACCATAGATAAACAGATAGATCTATATATCAAAAGCAGGAAAAGACCATAACCAAGGCGCAATCAACCACTCAGCACCCCAAGAACCATCTTGTTCGAATTCTGCCACAAGGCCCAAACGAAAACGCGCTCTGTGTGCAAATAGTCAACAGTCTCACAACTTATCGTATCATAGCAGAGTAACACATAGAACATATCAGAACACGGACAAGCTCAACTCTAACTGAATGACACATCCCTCAACAGTAGCAGTGCTGAGTTAACAAATTCGACCCGGTATAGAATAAGCATCCTCATTGCGCCAAACAATGGGCCCCCCAAATCGACTCCGGTCATCCACGAATAGTTAAATAACCCTTCAAAAGTCCACAATAACATAACCATAACACTCATTATTTAGTTGTCTAAATTTGGCCTTACCTTCACAATCCGCAACTAAGGAACAATCTGCCTCGGAGAACTCCTAGTCTCCAAATCCCTAAAACACATGAATCACCATATCTGATCCCAACTCCACCACTCGAATAACTAACACATCTCTCATACACAATCATCCCACGGGAAATAGTTTTATAATTCTTCCATGCCACATAGTAAAGATCTGAATATCAGTAGTCGATCAACCATGCGAGCAACACAATACCAATGAAGCATCCGTAGTTCAAAACATAATGCACTTTCGGAAATGCACCCCCTTCTCAAGTGATACCAAGTAGTACTAGCATTCATCTAGACATTAGAAACCGTCCATACTATCTGGAACTCGTGACCTTCTCTTCAACACTGGACCGCAACCTTGTACATGCAAACCTCAATCCCACACGTCGTACCGCATCTATTATTCCATCATGTTAAAAGTACCAAAACCTCATCAATAACTCTAAAACACCAACAGGATATACTCTCTATCAGTTAGGAACCTATAACTAGACCCCATCCACGAGAAAATCACAACACACAACATACCCCACATACCCCATATACCTGTAGAGAATATCCATCTCAAGCCGAGGTCGACACCGTCGAGAACTCTTCGAAACCCATATGCACCTAACCAAGCCATCAGAACTGAACCCCTCTAACTCAACCAAGTGTCACAGGTCGCCAAACCCAAGAGTGTTGCCACAAAATACAAGTAAAGCCTCATCACATCATAAGAACCAAAAGTACCGATCATATCCATTACCGTCCTGATCCAACCTACTAACAAGCTATCTTATTTCTCCAAGTTTCTTCTGAATTATCCTCAAGTTGACACTTCTCCTTGCCAGTACACTACTATCCTTAACCAAATCTCACCACAAGAGATCCTATCATGAAACCACGTTGTCCGAAAGCTCCAAAGCCATTGTATTCCCTCTTAAGTACCCAAAAATAATGCATGTGAAGAGACCTTATGTGAATTTAAAACTGTTTCCTTTATCCTTCTGATATTGAAATTTAGAATCCATAATGATATAGAAATACTGCAAGTCTCGACACCATCCAATGTAAGTTTCAGATCTTAGCAGTTTACAAATTTAGAAATTGCTCAAATACCACATATGAATCATGAACTCGTTAGAACTTTCTTGGGAGTCATCCGCCCTACTATAATCTCAAATGCATCGCCAAAATGAGCCAAACGACCTGTGCTTCATAGCACCCAAACACCTAAAGAAGTACTCCACATCTTTAAGCCACCGAGTGAATCCCTACTTCACACATACTACCTCCGCCGCCAATAACTAGCCCTAATCATTTCAAGATTTATAGTATTCCCATAAAGTATAACATATCATGCATCCAACATTCCCCTTGCTCAAGTCATTCTCAAAGTCAATCTCTTTAGGTCACAACTGATCCTCAAATATGCCTCGGACTGAAACCAATATAACATAAAACCATGCAATCTGATCGTCGATAACAGACTCCCCCACTTGGCTCGAAGCCATCAAACAAAACATTCGATATCCCACAATACCCTTATTCCATAACTGCCATAATCCTGCACTGTAATTCAACAAAATCCTGCATGAACCCACGTATCACTAATCATAGAAATGCCTCAATCATTTGAGGAGATTGGCACTAATCATTGTCATGCCAACCTCCTCAAGTGATCCAAACTCAAATTGCAACACATATAGCTCACAGGTAGAAAGAAACTCTTCACATAATCATCGTTAGAATCACACAATCCTCAGATCATCCCGCAGGAGTTAACCTACCTGCTTAGCCTCAACCTGGCATCTCTCTATACCCTACCATAGTCACAACCACTATGCATTCACTAAATTTTCCTGAGTTTAAGATCGTGAACAAAACATAAGAATCTACTTCATCCCGCAAATGAACAACATGAAAGATCCCTTAACACGCTAATAACTCGATATCGTACAACAAATCAAGCACCTAATAGCCCTTTTCTCATCCTAAGCAAAGTCTTCTCATCGCATCCAAATCCATCTTAACACATCCTGTAGTCACATCATATTCATCATATAGCTATCCAACCACTCACCAAGCCATAAAACCCACTCCTAGGGACACTATCAGACATATAAGTCCAAAAACACATGCTTATGCAACTGAAACTATCGAGCCCGAGCTGTGGTCCAAACCTGGCCTCAAGTCCTCTAGACTGGCCCATCACCCAAGCATAGAAAACACCCCTCGCACCTTATCCATGAAATCATAAGACGTCGATGCATAGCTGATACCGAGCGCTCACATAACATATGAGTGAGTGCAAGGAATTCAAAGATATACACTTAAGATGAATCAATGCATGCCGCACGATAAGGAAAGAAAGATGGGAAGTTTATCCTATATGCCCGGTAGCCTCTCGAAAATAAAGATGGATGTCATCATATCGATCCACAAAACTCTACTAGATACTTGCTCATGACTCATAGAACCTATGAACCTAGATCTCTAATACCAACTTGTCACGACCAAAAAACAACTAAACATGAGTTTATCAAAAGAACCGTATTCCCAATTCACGACACTAGATGAGAATTTTCGTTTACCAATTAGCATGAGGAAAGTACATCTCTATGCCTACATGTCAATTTATATGTCAAGTCATCAATTATAATATACCGTCTAGCATGAGGAATTTATATATCTATGCCTACATGTCAAATATACATGTCCAATCATAAATGTCACATTACCATCTAGCATGAGAAAAATACATCTCTATGCCTACATGCCAAGTATGCATGTCAAATGAATGATTTCACAGTGATACCCCAAGTACTCTCACCCTCAACATACTCAAGTTTCTTATCTCAATGCCCACTTCATCACACACACAATCACTGAGCACTGTATGAGTGCCTCACTCATAAGCTCCTCACCAAAGCACGTGTATGTAACACTGTGCCTGCGCTCACTACTAGTATGTCAGACTTCGCAGGGGCGGATCCTACCCAAGCGCTAATCAAAAGCCAATAAGGCCTACTGCGGTGCGCAACTCGATCTATAATAATAATAAAGCCCATAAGGCCTGCTGCGGCATCCAGTCCGATCCACAACAACAATAATAATAATAATAATAATAATAATAATAATAATAATAATAATAATAATAATAATAATAATAGTAAAGATAGTATGGCCTGCTGCGGCGTGCAGCCTGATCCACAACAACACTCTCAACACGGCTCTAAGGCCTACATTAGTCATCAACCTCTCAAGTGTCAAGGGCTCACAATCTCATACCACTCAGCCCAATAACTCCACATATGGAAAAATAATAATAACATACGATGTAACCATGGATGATGAATAAAGACTGAGATATGATATGCAAATGAAGAAACATGACTGAGTGTATTATTACAACTAAATCAGATAACTCAAATCAATAGAAATAGCCTCATTAAGTCTCAATTGAATAAGCACATAGCCTAAACATGATTTCTAACATGAATCACAACTCAAATAATCAAACAAGTAAAATAAAACACAGATATAACAAAATATGATAGCAGAACATGTATGATACTAGTCTAAAAGTCAACTTGAATAATGATTAGCCCGGTGCACGCCCACACGCCCGTCACCTAGCATGTGCGTTACCTCAACACATCACAAATAACATGGTTCACCGGAATAATTACCCTCAATGCTAAGTTTAGAAATGTTACTTATGTCGAACAAGCCAAATCCAATACTGAGCAAGCCAAACAACACTCTAGAAAATTCCATCCCACGTAAATCAACCTCCAAACAGCTCGAAACTAGCCAAAAGTAACTCAAAATCATCAAATAATCCCAAAGGAAACAAACCCAAATGATAAAGGTCGAATGTTTAATCAATTGCTCAAGGTCAACCAAAATGTCATACCCAGGTCTGCACCTCAGAACCCAGCAAAACCCATAAAATCCGACAACCTATTTAATTACGAGTCCAACCATATTAATTTCACTCAAATCCGACTCTGAATCGATGTTCAAAACTCAAATATTCACTTTAGGGAAGTTTAGACAAAACCCCCTAAATCCTCTCCTGAATCGAGTCAAGAATACTTACCCCAATCCATGTGGTGAAAATCCTCTCCAAAATCGCACAAAACCAATCTCCAAATTTCCAAAATGTGATAAATGGACAACCCTCGAAATAAATAGAGTCCTCCAGCACATCCGTAAGTGCGGTCCAAGAGTAGCTTCTACAACTCGCTTCTGTGACCCACTCTCCCCTTCTGTGAAAAATACTCAGGCCCCGACCACTCTTACCTGCGGACGTTCCTTCGCTTCAATGACATCGCAGGTGCAATGCACCTTACGCTTCTGCGATGCTCTCGCCCAACTTGGCTTCCCGCTCCTGCGCAGCATTGCCCATATCTGTGCTCCCGCAGATACGAAAACTTTCATATCTGTGATAACTTGCCCAGCTTAGACTTTTCGCTTTTGTTACTCCTTGTCCGCACCTACGCCTAAGATTCTGCAGGTTTGATGACACCATTTCTCTGTCAAAACCAGCCTCAACCAAAATGACTCAAAATGGTCTGAAATCCATCAAGAAACTCACCTGAGCCCCTCTGGACCATGTTCAAACATACCAACAAGTCTCAAAACATAACACGGACGTACTCGAGGCCTCAAATTACACATAACAGCATCAAAACCATGAATTACACCTCAAATAAAACTTAATAAACTTTGAACTTTCAAAACCCATGCTGAAACATATCAAATCAACTCGAAATGACCTCAAATTTTAGGCTAGAGGCAGTTCAGAGTTGGCCTCGTCCTACCACAATGACTGAGATAAGGAGTTTCTTAGGGATAGCAGGTTATTATCGTCGGTTTGTGGAGGGTTTCTCTTCCACTGCATTTCCTTTGACTAGACCAACTGAGAAGGGTTCTCCATTTAGATGGTCCAATGATTGCGAGGTTAGCTTCCAGAAGCTCAAGATTGCTATGATATGCTCAGAGCATGTGTGATTGACTTCACAGGACAGTGGGATCAATTTTTTACCTTTGGCCGAGTTTGCTTATAACAACAGTATCAGTCCAGCATCGAGATGGCTCTATTTGAGGCCTTGTATGGCCGACAATGTCGTTCTCCCATTGGTTGATTTGAGTCCGGTAGGGGTAGGTTATATGGTACTGATTTGGTAAAGGATGCCTTGGATAAGGTAAAGTTGATCCAGGAGCGACTTCGCACAGCTCAATCCAGACAGAAGAGTTACGCAGATCAGAAAGCACATTATTTATCATTTATGATGGGCGAGAAGGTTCTCTTGAAAGTCTCGCCGATGAAGGGTATCATGAGGTTCTGAAAAAAGAGCAAGCGGAGTATGAGGTTCATCGGTCCAGTTGATGTGTTGGCGAAACTTGGAGAGGTTGCTTACATGCTTGCTTTCCCTCCTAGTCTATCGGGAGTTCATCTAATTTTTCACGTGTCTATGTTTCGGAAGTACCATGCCGACATGTCACATATGTTAGATTACGACACAATTCTGCTAGATGAGAGCTTTAGTTATGAGGAGGATCTAGTTGCCATTGTTTCTAGGCAGGTCCGCCAGTTGAGGTCAAAGAAGATTTCAACTGTAAAGGTCTAGTAGAGGGGTCAACCAGTCAAGGAGGTGACTTGGGAGACCGAAGAGGACATGCAGAGCAGATATACACACTTATTCAGCACTCTAGGTATGCTTCTATACCCGTTCGAGGACGAATATTTATTTAAGAGGTGGAGAATGTAACAACCTCATTGGTCGTTTTGCTTTATAGATCCCAGTTCCCCTAATTAAGGACTCCCGTATGTGCTTATACTGTTTTATGACTTGCAGGAATTATGGGTTTGATTTTGGACGGGTTCAGGTTGAATTCGGAATACTTAATTCCTTAATAGTGGCCTAAGGTGTCCAAATTTGACTTAAGTCAACATTATTAGTAAACGACCTCAGAAAAGGGATTTGAAGGTCTTAATAAGTTTTTATGATAATTTTGAAAATGAGCGTGTGTTCGGATCGAATTTCGGTGATCCAGGAGTATTTCGGTGCTTATTGTTGGAAGTTGGCACCTTGAAGGTTTTAGAGTTTCTTAAATTTGGTTTGAAGTAGACTTTGGTGTTATCGATGTCCGTTTGGGATTCCGAGCCTGGAAATAGGTTTGTACAGTGATTTGTGACTTGTGCGTAAAATTTGGTGTCATTTCGTGTTGTCTAAGTATGATTCATTGCGTTCAGAGCTAGTTGAAGAAGTTTGAAGTTCATAAGTTGATTAATTTGGTTTTAGGATGAGATTCTTAGTTTCGATGTTGCTTTACGTGTTCCGAGGATTCGAGAAGGTCCGTATCATGTTTATGAACTTGTTGGTGCATTAGGACGGGGTCTCAGGTGGCTCAGGTGTGTTTCAGAATTGTTGGTTCTTGTTTCTATCTTCGCGAACGCGGAGGTTGTATCGCGTTCCCGATGAAGGATTGGGGGTTGGGTCATTTTGTGCTTCGCGTTCGTGAAGATTGGGTCGCGTTTGCGATGGCCTGGGACCAGTGGCCTCTGCGTTCATGATGGTACTCTCACATTCGCGTAGAAGGAACTGGGTCTGGGGGGTCAGCTGGTCATTGCCCTTTGCATTCGCGAAGAGAGGACCACGTTCGCAAAGAACATTTTCTGGGCCTTGGCAGATTTTATCTTCGTGATCGCGAGGTCCTTTTTGCGATTGCGAAGAAGGGGTCACAGGGCAAAAACTTTTAAAATGTCAGGATTAAGCTCATTTTACTCATTCTTACACTTAGCTTGGCTGATTTTGGAGATTTTTGGAGAAGGATTTTCACCTAGCATCTTGAGGTAAGTAATTCTTACATAATGCGAGTTTAATACATAGTTTATGGGTAGATTTTAACATAGGAATTATGAAAAATTAAGGGATTTTGTTGAAAAACCTAGGGTTTAGTAAAAATTGGATTAGGCCACGAAATTGATTATAGAATTGAGTAAAAATTATATATTTTTATTCATGAGATCATGGGTAACATTAATCTACGAAAAATATCTGAAATCCGGGCACGTGGGCCCGGGGATGACTTTTAAGAACTTTCCGATTTGGGTTGGGTAATTATTCTAATAGATGGATTATGAACTTTTGAGCATATATTGACTAGTTTGTACGACCTTTTCTAGTTTCAGATTGCTTGACATCGATTTGGGGCAATTAGTGAGGTTGAAGGGCCGAGTAGTGGACTTGGAAGCAAGGTAAGTCTCTTGCCTGACCTTGTAAGAGGGATTTAACCTCGTAGATGTTTAAATTGTTATTTGTTAATAATTGTGGGTGCTACATACGCAAGAAGTGACGAGAGTTCGTACGTAGCCAAAATTATGTTTATGTCCGGGTAGAATTAGGACTTTATCTACTAATACTTGTATTATTTGAACCCAACTTGTTAGTTTAATTACTTGAATTTATAATTGAAATTTGATTAGGGATTATGTTAGACCGAGCTTCGTTACTTTGAGTTTTGGCAGAATACTCGATTGTTGATAGAAAATTATGCTCCTTTATGTGTTTTCCTTCATGACTTGAGAATTGATGCTTATTTGATGATTCATCTTTGTTGAAATGGAATGTAATATTTGGGGACTTTAATTTGATATTTTGTTAAAGAATCACGCCATTTATTGTTTTTATTCCATTGTTACTGTTGTATTTCATGCCTATTTATAATTCTTGCACTTTATTTATTGACCACTAGTAAGTGTCGATGTCGACCCTTCATCACTATATCTTCGAGTTTAAACTAGACACTTATTGGGTACGTGTTGATTTATGTACTCACGCTATACTTCTGCACTAATTGTGCAGGTTATAAGGCAGATACATCTGTTGGCCATTCGGGAGTGCATCCCCGTTATCCAGAGACCTAGTGGTGAGTTGCTTCCCATGCTCTGATCTGCATCACCCGGAGTCTTTCCCTTGTTGCATTTACTATTTATGTCTATTATATTTCAGACAATAGTTATAGGGGTTTTGTATATTCTACTAGATTGCTCGTGCACTTGTGACATCGAGTTTTAAAAATTACTAGTAGATATTTATAGTTTTTCTTAACAGTGTTACCATATCATTTTTATGTCTTATTTATGCGTTATATCACCGCGATCTTTTATACTTAGTTTCTTTATTAAATAAAAATTCATGATTTCAAAAGAAATAAAATCAGTAATTAATTGACAGTTCACCGTTGGCTTACCTAACGGCGACGTTTGGCGCCATCACGGCCAATAGTGGATTTGGGGTCGTGACACGATCGCGAAGGCCAACCAGCCTCACCCAGGAAAACCTTCTACGCGACCGCGAGCCCAGCTCCACAAATGCGAAGGACAAACCTTCCAGCCGCAGACGAATACCTTCCGTGATCGTGAATAGCTCCCCGCGATCGCGAAGAGCAACCCTTCAAACCTAGCCACCTCGCTAACTCTTCGCGTTCGTGACCCTTACCATGCAAACGCGATGAACAATAAGACCAAGCACCGCGATCGTGAGCCCCTAGTCGCAATTGCGGAGAACATATCTTCCTAGAACCCAAACAACACTCCGCGATCGCAAAGAACACCCTGACACCAGAAACCAACAATCCCAAAACAAAGGGAAATGGTCTGAAATCATCCCGAAACACACCCGAGGCACCCGGGACCCCATCCAATCATACCAACAAGTCCTAATACCTTACCCCAACTTATCCAAAAGCTTGAAATGCTACGAATAATATCAAAATCACGAATTGACAGTCAAAATCCTTCTTTTAACTTTCAAACGTTCAAACTTCGCCGAACGCGTCTGAATCACACTTAGACATTCCGGATCGTGATCAAACTTCACACACAAGTTTCAATCAACTACATTAACCTCTCCAAGGTCCCAAAAAACCATCCAGAGTATGGTAACACCAAAGCACACTCCAAGTCAAACTTAGGAAATTTCAAAACCTTCAAAATGCAAACTTACGATAATAAGCGCTGAATCTCTCCTGGACCATACGGTACTCAACCTGAATATACGCCCAAGTCGTATCTCATCTTACGAATTGATAGGAACCTTCAAATGCTAATTCCGAGGTTGTTTACTCAAAAATCAAATCTTGGTCAACTCTTCTAACTTAAAGCTTCCAAATTGAGAATTATTCTTCCAAATAAACTCGGAAACTCCTCAAAAGCAAAAACAACTACACGTACAAGTCATAATACAAGAAGTGAAGCTAATAAAAGTCTCAAACCATTGAACAACATGCTAGAGCTCAAAATGATCAGTCGGGTCGTTACACTGCATTCTCTGATTTTAAGGTAGATGTCCTAAAGAAGCTAGTTGAAGAGGATAAGCATGATAAGTATGGGGTGTGCCAGAAGAAGTCAGAGAATAAAATCTCGGCATGGTTATGTGTACTGGGTCAGGCATGCAAAGTATACCCCGACACTATGTTTTTTTACTCAAATCCCTCAAGAAAATTATCTAGGAGATCCATCATTAGGAAAAGTCTAATTTTTTAAAAACAAAATTCTAAACTAATGAGGAAAAACACACAAAACAAATATACACATATTTATATCCCCCACCCCAAACTTTAAATTGTGGTATGTCCCCATGACACACAAGTAAAAAGCAAGAAGTAAGGAAACTCCCCTGGATATTGTTCTTTTCCGAGAACTTATAAACTCCACCCCTAATTATGAATTCGTTCCTTATTTTCTGCTCTTTGGAATTATTTATGGAGCTCATTAAGCAAGTTTTCTGAGATTATCTGTAAGACCTGCTCTTTTCTTTCTTTCTTAGCCTCATTTTGAGCGGTGAATTATTCTTTCAGGTTGATCCTAAACTTATTCCCGCATTCTTTCATAGGATCAATCCATGCATATTCCTGTAAATCCACAAAAATAAAATCCACATGATCAAGGTTAGAATATGAAAACAAAGAAGAAAGGTCATGTGAATATTCTCTGGTATGGCCAAGACCATTTGTTTCTCATTCTCTTCTACTAAAAGTTATAAAATTAAAAAGGTGGATGGAGGTTTGAACTATTATTTTATTGCTTCACAATCAACCAAATCCTCATCTTCAACCATCTCAATTAAATCAGAGTCCTCTTATAGAGTGGCAAGTTCTCTCTCCGGATGCTCATCCACTTGGGTAGGCTCATTCTCACAGGGTTTCTCTTCCATATATTCACCATTACAATGCAATGAGCTTTCTTAAAGTATACTTACTATTTGACTCACTTGCATTGTTAGTTTTTTAATGGCTTTATCATTTTGTATAAGTCTCTATTCAACACTAGTCATGAACTTATACATAAGCTCTTCTAAACTACCATTCTCCTCTTGAGGTGATTGTCTCACTTCGCTTTCATTCCAGTCATAATAAGGGTATTCATTCCATTCAGAGTCAAGATTGTGTCCATATGAAACCTCATACCTATAAGGACTAGAAACATAGTGAGCATTTTCAAACGATGAACCATGGGAGGAATACATGCTTGACAGTCAACCCATAGATGCTTTCCACTATATTTAAAACAAATAGCAGACTCTTGATAATGTTCAACTGCTACCTCTGCAATCATTTTCTTAGGCTGGCTGTGCTCCATCTTCACAGCATTTAGAGCTCAATATCAAGAGTATTTTCTTCAATCCTTTCTCCCTATAAGTTTTCAGGCACTATAAAAGACATCTTGAAGAGAAGTTAACTAATAAATTTAAAAATAGTAAAGAGGAAAAAAATAAATAAAAATAAAAGTAAAACCTAATTTTCGAATTAGCACCAAAAACTATTTGAATACTATTGATTTTCAATCACCAGCAACAACGTTAAAATTTGACGAGTACAAAACAAAACATGAATATTAATGTTCGCTAGCCGAAAATAGTATAGTAAAATATGTTCAAGTAATTTGTGGTTTAAGTGCTACTTAGGATATTCAACACTTTGATTTAGGGTGATTAATAATAAAACTAACAAACTAAAATTAAAGCAAATAATACTTGATCACAAAGAACAAGAGAGTAGCAAACTTAGGTTGTTATCAGTGCGAGAAATAAGGGTCACGGCATAATAGGTGCACGATTGCTATCCTAGATTTGATATTGTTAAATTTCACTCTTAAGGTTCTATTGATTCTTATAAATTCAACAGGTTATTATCTTATTATTATGATTTAGATTCCTCTCTCGATTAAACCTAAACCGTTCAAATAAGCTAATATGAAGTACAGTAAATATGCAAGAATCTATTATTAGGAATGATCTAAGAGAAACTTCTCGTGAATATTTCTCAATATTAATTCAAATAATGGATCACAAAGCACTTTTTGTAATGACCCAGCATGCCATTTTGAGCATTTGCATTCCGTTCGGCTGTTTAATGTCTTGAGTAGCTTCATATGATGTATTATGACTTGTGTGTATCGTCGATTTCGGTTTTTAGGTAATTCAAAATTAGTTTGGAAGAATGATTTTCATGTTTGAAACCTTAAGTTGGAATAGTTGACCAAGTTGTACTTTTGTACATTTGACCGCAGATTAGAGTTTTGATAGTTCCTTTAGGTACGGATAGCGATTTTGGACTTGGGCGTATGCCCGGATTTGCATTTGGATGTTTCTAGAATGTTTGAGCACTAATTTGCGAAAGTTGGAAATTTGAAGTTTTGGAATGTTCATAAGTTTGACCGAGAGTTGGATTTGATGATATCAGGTTCGAATTATTGTTCCGAGTGTTGGAATATGTTCGTTATGTCATTTGGAACTTGTATGCAAAATTTGGGTTCACTCCGGATTGGTTAGGCTTGAATCAGACGCTTGGTTCGAAGTTTGAAGTTTATGAACTTAAGAGATTTATCTTGATCGACGATTCGTGGTTTTGAAATTGTTATGTGTGATTTGAGTTCTTGAATAGGTCTGTGTTATATTTTGGGACTTGTTGGTATGTTCAGACGGGGTTCCGAGGGGCTCAGGTGATTTTCGGGGTGGTTTCCGACAACATTTTTAGGCCATTTTCAACTGCTAGTTTTTGGCTACAGTAGTGTACATTGCGATCGTGTAGAATTGGTCGCGATCGTAAAGAGTAAAATAGGAAAATTGGACCTGTGCATCGCGTTCGCGGAGGAAGCTTTGCGTTCGCGAATAAGAAATTTTGTTGTCACTGAGCTGACTTCGGAAGCTTATATCTTGCAATCTATAAAGAATTTGGAGATGATCCAAAAACAAAGTTGTAGCCCTTTGTTTTTAGTTTTCAAAAAGTCAAACCATTTGTCATTTGGAGTTATGTACAAAACGTTACGGTTGTACACTATAGGCTGTCTGAGAAGAGTTTGGAAAGGGTTAATAGATGTTTGTTTATCGGGATCACAGGGAAATGGCCGCGATCGCTTAGGGTAAAAGTTGTCCTGTAAAATTTTGTAATTGCGATCGCCAGGTTAGTGATTGCGATCACGAAGGGCACCTCTGGAACAAGGTATAAAGTACTCTATTTCGAAGGTCTTGGTTATTTTATCATATTTTGAGCTATGGAGCTCGGATTTGGGCGATTTTGGAGGCGATTTTAACCACATGGATTGGGGTAAGTCTTTTCTACTTGGTTTTGATTATATTTCATGAATTTATCTTCAATTTTGGTATTTGGATTATGAATTTCAAAAAGAGAAATTTGGGGGGGGGGGGGGGGAGGGTGTATAAACTTTCCTAAAGTGAGGTTTTGAGGTTTGAACATCGATTCAGAGTCGAATTTTAGTGAAATTAGTATGGTTGGACTCGTAATTGAATGAGTTGTCGGATTTTGTGAATTTTTTCGGGTTCCAAGGTACAGGCCCGGGCTTGACATTTTGGTTGACTTTGAGTAAATGTGTAAAGATTCGACCTTTATCATTTGGGATTGTTTCCTTATGCATTATTTGATGTATTTGAGTTGCTTTTGACTAGTTTTGAGCCGTTCGGAGGTTGATATACACGGGATGACATTTCTAGAGAATTGTTTGGCTTGCTCGGTATTGGATTTGGCTTGTCGAGGTAAGTAACATATATATACTTGGATTTGAGGGTATTTAACCCTGGGAACTATGTTGTAAGAGATGTATTGAGGTGACGCACATGCTAGGTGATGGGCGTGTGATCGTGCACCTGGGAATTCATAATTCTAGTTGACTATTAGACTATGACCGAACTTGTTTTGATGTTATATCTTGTTACAACCATGTTCTCTCTACTTGTTTGATTATATGTGATGTGAATTATGTTAGAAATTATGTTTAGGCTATGCGCTTATTCAGTTGAGACCTAATGAAGCTATTTATGTTATTTTGAGTTATCTGCTCTAACTGTAAACTTAGCCTTGATTCTTTATTTGCATATCATATCTCAGTCTATGTTCATCACTCATTGTTGCATCACATGTTATCATTGTTTGGGTTGAGTGTTATGAGATTGTGAGCCTTTGAAACTTGAGAGATTGATGACTAAGGTGGGCTTGAGATCCCGTATTGTGAGTGATATTTATGGGATCGGGCTGCATTCTGTAGAAGTGATATTTATGGGACCGCGCTACACACCGTAGCAGTGATATTTATAGGATCGGGCTGCACACCGCAGCAGTGATATTTATGGGATCGGGCTGCACGCTGCAGTAGTGATATTTATGGGATCTGGTTGCATGCCGCATCAGTTATTATGGAATCTGGGTGCATGCCGCAGTAGGCCATATTGGCTTTATTTTAGCGCTTGGGAAGGATCCGCCCCTTCGGAATCTGACATACAAGTAGTGAGTTTAGGTATCGTACAATGCTGAGTGATTGTGTGTGATGAGTGGGAGTTTGATGCAGGCAAATTGAGTACTCTAAGAGTGTGAGTATCTAAGATTATCATGGTGAAATCATTCATTTGACGTGCATACTTGACATGTAGGAATAGAGATGTATTTTTTCCTCATGCTATACAGTATTGTGACATTCATGACTTGACATGCATATTGACATGCATGCATAGAGATGCACTTTCCTCATGCTTTCTGGTAATAAAATATCCTATCTATTGTTGAAAATTGGGAAAAATCACAGTTTTCTGATATACTCATCTTTTGGTGATTTCAGTAAAAGATTTGGGTTTTACTGTTATACCTGAAAAGCATGCCTATTTTCCGTAACTGTGAACGAACTGAGCATAATATCTTTGAGTTGTTACTTGTACTGCGTTTATTATATTGTTACGAGTTGTTCTTGGCTATTGGTGTTAGACTCCGACCGTTTCTTCGAGCTCGTCACTGCTTTCAACCTAAGGTTATGTTTGTTACTTATTGAGTACATGGGGTCGGTTGTACTCATTTTACACTTCTGCACCTTACGTGCAGATCTTTGAGCTGATGTTCCTGCGTATGGCGAGAGCTGCCATTGAAGATGTACTTGCGTTCCGGTTATAACTGCCTCTTATCCTTGGTAGCTCTAGATTTATAAATCTGTTTATGTATATTCTGAACATATGATGTATTTATTTTTTATACTAGCTTTGTAAACTCTAAGTCTTAGAAGCTCATGATTTGTACTACCAATCCTTGGGATTTTTGTATAAAAGTTCAGTTATTTCATAATTAATTTCTCAATAAATCTCATTTGAATTGGATTGTTGTTAATTGACTTACCTAGCGGGTTAGGTTAGGTGCCATCACAACTAGTTGGATTTTGGTTCGTGACACTTTCGATTACTTTAAAGAACCTCTAAAATAAATTAAGGCATGCGTTGCAACAATATTCAATATTTTGTTCATCTTCCAATTAAACAAGATAACGAATAAAACTACAACTAAGATTAAAGCTCCTCCAACAAATTCAAGCACTTAAACAATAATAAAATTCATAAACAACAACCAAGTCACGCTCTTTCATCTCTCTTCTTCTTTGGTGCGATTTCATGGAGCTTTAGGTAGCCATTGCTACCGTGATCTCTCCCCAGCCATTGGTTGTGGGAGAGCCAATCCAAAACCTTAATTAAACAATTCCTAACCTTAATCCAAAATAATCTTATGTTGCGCAGCTTCACCCAAAATAATCTTATGCTGCGCAGCTTCACCCAAAATAATCTGCCCCAATCTCGTCAAAACTCGAGTTGTTTCCGGTTAAGTTCGTTCATGGAGAACCAACGATAGAATTTACCATGGAGTAGGTTAATGATTTTACAAGAGAAGAATGACTGCATCAAGCAGTTGTGGTGAAGCTTTCATATGGAAAACCCGATTTACGGGAGATTAGAAGGATGTTTCCATCACAATTCGAGATTCAAGGTCGCTGTAACATTGGGCAGCTTAAGTTTCGTCATCTCTTGGTAAGGTTTGATTTATATAATGATTATGTTCAGTTCCTATCAAGGTCGACTGGATATATTAAATCCAAAGGTGATGAATACTTCTTTAGATATTTTTCATGGACTTTAGGATTTAATCCAAAGGAGGAAACGTCTTTGGCAGTTGTGTGGATTTCCCTTCCGAGGTTGCAGCCTAATTGTTTTGCTAAGAGGTCGTTAATGTATATTGCTTCAGCTGTGGGTAAAGCTATTGCTGTGGACAAGGCAACACAAGAAAGGACTAGATCTTCTATAGTTAGTGCTGCTAGGGTTAAGTTAATACTTGATCTTCTAAACAAACATCCTAAAAATGTTAGGCCACATATTGTGGACAAAGTTTCTGGTAAATCTGTCGTGCATTACCAGGAGGTGGTGTATGACAATCTTCCATAGTATTTCACTTATTGCAAACATCAAGGGCCTGAGGAAATAGTTTTTAGAGTGATAAATGGAAAATCTGGAGAGGAGGTGAAGGCAAAGGAGGGAACAATTGATAGTAATCTGCTTGATATTGATGTGGGTAATATTGAGCAATTAGAAGGGGATGCTAGAGACTTTTTGAATGCTAAAAGAGCTGCCAAAGTGTTGTGGAAATTTCAGAAAAAGATACAACTAGTGGTAAGTAGCAGGTGGTGCATATGCAAACTAATGAAGTTCAAAAATAGTATACTGTGAGGAGCAGGGGTGTGGTTAGTGTTGGGCAAAATCGTGAAGGTGTTATGAATATTACTGCTGGTGCTACTGAAAATACAACAGCAACACATGACAGGGGTCCAGTTGTTCCTATAGATGATGCTTTAAAGGTGGTGAAGGGGAAACCTAAACCTTCAAGAGATATCCCTGCTTCTACAATTTTTGCAAGGATGTATACAGCTACTGCTGGTGCCTTGAAGGTTGCTGCTGATCGAGTGGATGTTACGACACAAGTTGGGAAGGTAAAGGATGGTATGCATGGTACAATTGCTACAGGTATTAAGGCAGTGATCGAGGATGTCACACAACCTAAAAATCTGGTTCACGATCAGGCTACTACTGCTGTTCAAGCAGCTCTTTTGAGGGTTGGAACTACTGGTAATCTAACATGTGATATTCTTGCTATTAATGTTTTGGCGAGTTCAGCTTTACAACCTAATACTACATTTAAGGTGGGTGGTGATCGAGCTAAACCAGGGGTTCAAACTGTTAATGATCGAGGTGTAGTGAATGTACATAATAGAACAAATGTTATGACTGCTGAAGAAAATTCACCAGGGTCTTAACTTACAGCTAGGAAAAATGTTCCTCAGGTTTTGGAGGGGGAAAAATAGGATGCTAAGGGCCCTGGTTTTGATCGTGTTCAAGCTAGGATTCCTTCAGTTGCTGGGCACATTAGTACTAGGCAAGAAGAGACTAAGGATCAGCAAGTATCATGTGAGGAGGAGACTGGAACGCTAGAATCTGCTAAGCAGGATCACAAGACTTCAGTAAAATCTGGGCAATCTCCTAGGCCTATTGGAAATTTAACTATACAAGAGGATTGTGCTAATGATGCATCTAATAATCCTAATGAGCTACTACAACATGTTACAAGATCTAGTAGAAAGGAAGAACTGGATGTGAATAGAGAGAAAAGTTGGAGGTTAGTAACACGCAAAAAGAAGGCTTCATCTGGAATGCAATCACCAGATCGAGCTGCTGCTAACAAGCAATTCTGTAGTACGAATGCTTATGATGTTTTGATGGTTGAGGATCAGTTAATAAGCGCCAACACTGAGAAGGATTCAAAGGATAAGAATGGGCAGCTTGTGGTAGTTGAGGATGAGTACAAAGTTTCCAAGAACTCTATTGCACCTGCTAATGTTAATCTTACTGCTATTGGAGCTAAAATGTTGGAAAGGCTGAATCCTTTGCAAGTTCTGCCAGGGTTTTTGCCTAATCCAACGAAAGGACTGTATCTTCAAGAAGTGAAGGAAAACAATGACATGGTAGGGATTAGTTTGAACACGTCCCAACATGATATCCCCTCCAATGATTTGTTTGATCGATCTTCCAACATGTTATAAGTTTCACACAACCAACAAACTTTATACATGATGTCGTCGGCAACAAAACAACCAAAAGGAAGGGCTGAGCAAACAAGAGAAGAATATGGTTACACGATGAGGGAAGAAGAGTTAAGTAATGAACTTGTCCAGAATTTAGACGAGCTACATGAGGCATTAAGATCTAAGCGTAAGACATGGTCTGACCAAGTAGAAGAGCATGAAAAGGTGAAGAAAATTATGTTGTTGATTCCCCGGAGCTAAACACTCAAGAAACTGGTTCGTCAACACGACAAGGTGGTAAACCAAATGAATGGGTAGTAGCTGTGGTTGAGCAGGTTGCTAGTCCATCTCTAAGTGTGCAAAGCAAGACAAAGATGAGTCCTAATGCTGCTGTTTTTGTCCCTACTGAACAGCAACAAGCGATCAATAATGCAACAAGTTTGGAAGGTGTTACTTTGACTATACAATCTGCCAAAGGGAAAGACAAAATTGGGCATCAACATGCACTAACCACAACTGGTTCATCATCTATCCACAACTTTGATGCTATTGGAACTTCAAGTTTGATAGCTGCAAAATACAATCTGACACCGACCAATATCCTCCATGCCCTTATGTCTCATGATTTAGACAAATTAACAGGGTTTGATAATCCGGGGAATGAAAAGGGATCTTTAGTTCCTCGATTGGATCATAATGACCCTTTAGGCATTGATATGGGGCTTGATTTCTACAAAGAATGGGAAGAGAAAGAATTACTTCATGCATCATTTACCAACATAGCTAGGGGAGGAGATCTATCGCCTAGACATTTGAGAAGTGGTTGCAACGATAGAAAAAACAAGACACATGAAAGACAACTCAGTTGGGATGGTAAGGAGACACAAGGGCCTCCCATTAGAAAACCTATGATGAGGGTTGTAAAACAAAAGGTGTCAGCGCCGAGCACATCAACAAGATCCAACAAGTCCAATCAGTCAAAGAAAAAATGATGAATTTTGAATACATCTTGAAGAGGGCTCATAAAGAAGACAACATTCTACATGACGAAGAGTTCACAAAGATAGAGTATAGAGGACAAGACACTAATTCCTACATTATCTTATTTTACCATTTTATTAGCATAAACATATGTAATATCATCGTAGAGTATGTTATAAACTCTATGATGATCATACAATACTTAGTTCGTTCTATGCCATATTTTTTACATTCCTGTTAGTAGCTGAGGTTATTAATGCCTTAGTAGGAATTGAAAGGTAAGGTCTAGCACAGTATGAGATTGCTTATGTCCTACGCCTTTGGAAAATATCCTTACGGCTATGAGATCATTCTCCCTCGTGAGACTATGCCGGCAGCTTTTGAAGCCCCATCAAAAGGCAATGGAGGAGCAGATGGATGATTATATAGCCAAGGCTTGGCAGCAACAGTACTGTAGCTTTTGTCCCCCTTACTTGTACTCATCCTTTGTGGTTTTTCTGTTTATTATTAATATAAAAACTGCTAGGCATCATGCCTAGTGGTCTATTTGATAACAAAAAAGTCACCAATTCATGTCAAACCCTAATTTATAAATCTATCCATGCTATTTTAAAAGGCAAGAAGGCTAAAAGTAAGCAGAAAATAGAATAATATACCTACAAAGATGGAAAACCATTCTTATCCTCTGATCACCTACTCATATAATATTTTTTTACAAAAATATAAATATACGTTCTACTCCTAATAAATACTAAATTTCAATTAATGTAATACAATTCAGATTTTGAGAGTGAGAACATCACGCCTGTAATTGTTCAGGCTCCCATAATAATAATATATTTTGGTTCAGGCATTTTCTCATATAATCTCACTAAAGAGGGCACAATTTTGTGATATTTTTTGGCCACGACTTTTTCATGTGATTTTAAATATCTTAAATTTTTTAATTATGGTAACTTATAGTACATTTTATGTTTTTTCTGAATTAATTAATTTTATTTCAAAATACTTAAAAATTCTATATTCGAATTTTACTTGTTAGCTAATTTGCACCAAGTACTTGATTTATTCCTTCATTCTTGTCAATCTTGGCTTAAGCTCAGTGTAATGATCCGATCGGTCATTTTGAGCTCTAACGTATCGTTCGGCGAGTTGAGGCCTTAAGTAGCTTTGCTTCATATTTTATGACTTGTACATGTGGTCGGAATTGAATTTCGGGAGATTCGGGGTTGATTCAGATGGAAAATTCTTTTCGGAAGATTTAAGTTGGAAGAGTTGATCAAGGTTTAACTTTTGAGTAAACGACCTCGAAATTAGGATTTGAAGGTGCCAATAGGTTTGTATGATTATTTTGGACTTGGGCGTGCGTTCGGTTTGAGTATCGGGTGGCCCGGGAATATTTTGACACTTATTGTGGAAAGTTAGTATTTCTTGTAGGTTTTAGAATTTCTTAAGTTTGATGTTAAGTGGACTTTGATGTTATGGATGTCCCTTTGGGATTCCTAGCCTCAGAATAGGTTCGTGTCGTGATTTTTGACTTGTACGTAAAGTTTGGCGTCATTCCCGAATGTTTAAGTGTAATTCAGACGCGTTCGTTGAAGTTTATAAGTTTGAAGGTTTAAAAAAGGTTTTGATCGTCGATTCATTATTTTGATTTTATTTGTGGCATTTTGAGGCCTTGAATATGTTTGGATAAGGTATAGGGACTGGTTGGTGTGATTGGACGGGGTCCCGGGGTCCTCAGGTGTGTTTTGGGGGTGGTTTTGGACCATGCTTGGGTGATTTACAACTGCTAGTTTCTGGTGTCTTTGGCATGCTTCACGATCGTGAAGAGGGAAACGCGATCACAGAAGGTAAGTGGGAGTAGATGGTGAATTGTTCTTAACATTCGCGGGCGAAGATACACGATAGCGTAGTTTCCTGGGCTGGAACATCGTGTTTGTGAGTAGGGTTACGCGTTCGCATAGTGTTGAAGCGGGGGTTGATGGAATTGGTCTTCGCGAACGCAAAGTTGTCCCGCGTTCAAGATTGGTGGACTGGCCATGCTTCGTGATCATGAGTCTTCAGACACGATCTCGAGGCTTTAGACCGCCATCCCGAAAGGCAACGCCTGGGCAGAATATATGTCACCAATCGGGATTTTTGCTGATTTCATACATTCCTCTCTTGCTTGGGCAATTTTTGGGCGATTTGGAGGAGCTAACTTCCTCATCTACCTTGAGGTGAGAAACTACTACACATTGTGAGCTAAGTACATGAGTTATATATGGATTTAAACATGAAAGTTTGTAGAAATTGTGGAATGTTTGGAAGAAAACCTAGAAGTGGTATTTTTGGACTTTGACCATAAAATTGGACATGGAATTAGAAATAAATTATATATTTGAGTTTGTTGTGTTATGAGTAATGATTATCTTCAAGAATTTTCAGAATCCGGACTCGTGGGCCTGAGGGTTGACTTTGTTGACTCTTCAAGCGGAGTTGAAAATTGTTATAAAGTAATTAATTATGAGTGGTGGAGTATATTTTTATTGGTTTTCATGATTGTTTGACTAGTTTGGAATCGATGGGCACTGATTTGAGATGCTAGAGAGGCGTTGGAGCCGGTTATGGAACTTCAGAGTGAGGTAAGTCTCCTGTCTAAACCTGTGAGGGGGAAACTACCCCTTGGTTATTTGATATGTGCTACCTGCTGTGGGGGCTACATACGCACGAGGTGACGAGAGTCCGCACGTAGCTAGATTCATGTTATGTACGGGTAGACGTAGGCCTTTATTATGTTATTACTTGTACTAATTGAACTCAATTGCTAGTTTAAATTGCTTGAACTAAATAGTGAGGATTTGGTTAACGATTATGTTAAATCGAGCTCCATTTGTTAAATCGAGATGGGCTAAAAACTGGAGGAAAAAGGAAGGCAGAGTCGCATAGGTGCACTTATAGGGAAAAAGTCGTACATGCCGCATGATAGAAGTTAGCAACAGTTACGAGGTTGGAAGAATTCCGACCACAAGTCGTGGTGTGAAAAAACAAAAAGGCCTAAATGGGGAAAATGCCCTGGCCTTTGGATTTATTCACAAGAACAGTTGCCTAGATGGAAAGAAGAGTACTAAAGTATTTGGAAGAACTATAGGTTATGATAATGATAAGTGCATCAGTCAACATTCAAGGACGAATGTTCCAAAGGGGGGAATGATGTTATATTCCGCAATTTCGTACGTTAAAGTTTTATCGTATGTTAATCGACGTAAGCTCGGGAATGAGCTTATTTTAAGATTATAGGCATTATACTATTTTAATCAAGTGATGAGTAAATTCGTGAAGGTGAGAGGGTAAGCAAATCTAAGAAAATGAATTTTCATTGAAGTTTGACATTTTTGGATAAAATACGACCCAAGCTAAAATATCCGGTATTTATGGACTAATACCATACAAGGTACCACATGGCCATGATAGTAAGGTGTATAAGGTATGTTAAAAGTGAGCAGTATTCTAAGTAAGTTGAGATAATTCTTAATTATATGGGTAGTTGATTGATTATTGGGTAATGAGACATTACCTAGTTAATTAAGGAGTTGTGGGTGATTAATTAAAGAATGTGGTTAAGACAAAACATCCCCCACGTGGAAGCAAACCAATCCAAGAATTGTGACTCTTAACTCACTATGTTATGTGGCAAGTCTTAAGAATGTGAGTCATTTCCTTTTAATAAAGGAAAGACACATATAACGTGAGTCATATCTATTCTTAAGAAACATAAGTCACAAACCCATTCTTCTATGCATTCAAACGTAAATATTTGTATGTTACAAACGTAAGTTACATAAGCAAGATAAGAGCTTCAACCAAGACTTCCTTGCATAGAAACGTTACTGCTAATCACTTAAGGAAAAGTTTCAGCCAAGATTATCTGTGCATAGCAACGTTATTGCTTCGAGCTTTTCATACGACTTGTTAAGTGTTTTGTCGTAATTAACGTGTGTTAGAGGATTGTCAAGAGAATCGACTCAGGTTTGTTAAGGCTATCCCTTCTTTCTTTTTGGCATGATCCATACGATGCAAACGAAACGAGTAAACACACAATTTCCATAAATGACTCTATTCATAGAAATACTAGGGGTGTCTATATTCTTGATTCCCCATGTGAATTATTATTATATCTTCTATTCATGGGTCTTAGAAAAATATATATTTGATAAAGTTTATCCGAAAGGCATATTGATTTTATGATATTCCGAGAAATCTTGTAACGTATTTCATATGCATTTCATGCATTTATACATGTACATTGACCCATGACCAGATGGCGTTATATACGCGTATATTATATATATATATGGGATATGGGAAATGGTTATGGCGTTATATGCACACCATCACCTGATCAGCTGGTATACATTGATGATTTTGCCCACCGTGGACGAGATGATTTGATGGGATGCCCTCAGAGGCTTGATGATGTTATGAACGCATATACCTATGCATGGTATGACATTTATAAGCATATGCATGACATTTTAAATATTAATGAATCACAGAGTTATTCAGACTTACATGTCGAGTCTTTTACTCCATGTTTCTCTCATGACTATTATTTACTGATTTTCATTCCTTACATACTTGGTACATTATTTGTATTGACGTCCCTTTTGCCTGGGGAGGCTGTATTTCATGCCCGCTGGTCCCGATAGATAGGTCGAGAGTCCTCCAAGTAGGCTATCAACTCAGGGGAAGATGTTGGTGCGCTACGTTTGCTCCGGAGTTGCTATCGGTCAGTATTATTAGGACATATGTTGATTAGTATGGTAGGGCTCTGTCCCAACCTTTATGACAATTATGTATTCTAAGAGGTTTGTAGACATATGTCATGTGCGTAAAATATTGTATGGCCTTGTTGGCCTATGTTCAGTATACGAGTGGTTATTTTTGCCTTATAGGCCCGTATGTCTTAAGTATAAGTTTGTATTTTATGTTGTATTCTACTTATCTCACGATAGCCTCTCCCTCCAGTTATCTATGATAGTATGATACGAAAAGATACGTTATTTTGGTACTCAGTTGAGTAGGGTATCGGGTGCCCGTCGCGACCCATCAGTTTGGGTCGTGACACTATTATCTAGAGATTTGGCGAACTGTTAATCATTGATGAGAATTTATATCCTTTTATGGGATTACCTTCAAGTTGTAAATACATAATTCGCAAATTCGAAGTGTTTCACTATTCCTGTGGATCGGGCCGAACGCCTCAGTGATATATATATATATATATATATATATATATATATATATTATGGGATGCATCTATGGATCGGGTCGTACGACCTCGGCAGTGTATATACACGACTATATGGATCAGGCTGAACGACTTCGGCATAATCCGTGAGTAAAATCACTAAGAGTCCGAGTACCCACGAGATTACCCTCTTAATTAAACTTGGAAATTATGTAATACTTTCTTTATGACATGAGATCGGATATCTAATTGAGGGTGCCTATTTGTTGAGATATCATGAGGCCTTGTGAATATTTTAATTGATAATTGATGTTAACGGATTTTGTTATTTACTGTTCCTTATTCTATTGACCCTGCTGTAACTCATGCCTATTTATGATTCCTTCATTTTATTTACTGGACTGCAAGTAAGTGTCGATGTCGACCACTTGTCATTACTTCTCCGGGGTGAGACTAGATACTTACTGGGTACACGTTAATTTACGTACTCATGTGTCACGACCCAAAACTTAACCAGTCGTGATGACGCCTATCATGGTACTGGGAAAGCCAACTACTCGGACATTTCTAACACTTTCAACTTTGACATATACTAAAACAGTTTAAATAAATAAAAATCTCAAAAAACAGAATAGAATATCATAACTCAATACATATGTTTTCCCAAAACTTGGGTGTCACTAAGTACATAAGCATCTACATAATGACATAGTCTAGTACACTTTTTGGAAAGTAGAACTGAATAAATAAACTAAAAGATAGGGAAGGAGAGTCAAGGCCTACTGACGCCAAACCAGCTACCTCGATGATCTCCGAATGTCTGAATTCTGTGAATCAGCACCCGCCATGGCCGGAATCACCTGGATCTGCACACGAGGTGTAGGGTGTAGCGTGAGTACAACCAACTCAATAAGTAACAAATCTAACCTTTGGACTGTAAGTAGTGACGGGTCCGAATGTTACATCCCACACACAACATTAACAGTACAGGAAGTTACCAAAAATATGATAGTGATATATCAGAAATTCATAATCTACAAGTAACGGTACAAGAATTTAGACATGCTTTCAGATTTTGCAATAAAACTCAACACAGAACAGGGTAGATCCAGCCCGAATGCAAATAAAAATAGGGCAGATCTAGCCCAAATGTAAATAAATTGCTAGTAACCACGCCCACTGTGGATGTGCAGACTCCGAAGGGGCTGATACAGCCCAAGTGCTATAATAAGCCAAATCCTGGCATGAAACAATAAAGCATGCGGCGACGTGCATCCCGATCCCATGAATATCACTCATAATAGACCCTCAGCCTAACTCAGTCATTAAACTTTCCAGTCTCTCGGGCTCACAAGAATCATGATAATCAACCCAAACAATGATGATATGATGTATCAATAAAGGACAACAGAGACTGAGATATAATATGCAAATAATAGGTGTGACAGAGTATAAAATGGCAAGTTAAGCAAATAGTTCAACATGTAACATGACCTCTGTGGGTCCTACCAGTACCAACACGTTGCCTAATCAGGATTTCTAACACGACTGGCAGCTCAAATGCTCTAACACATGGTAAAAGTAAGGGTAACAACAAGATTATTCAACTATTAAGTTCCATGGAATCGACCAAGTCACAATAATTATGGTGCACACCCACCCGCTCGTCACCTAGCATGTGCGTCACCTCAACACTAATCACATAACACGTAATTCAGGGTTTCGTACCCTCAGAACCAAGTTTAGAACTATTACTTACCTCAAACTATGCAAAATGCTACTCCAAGAAGTGCTTGCCACGCAAAATAGCCTGTGAATGCCTCGAATCTAGCCACACACAATTTGATACAATCAACTTAAGCTATAGGAATCAATTCCATATGAAAATGATAAGTTCTTAATCAAAAGTCAAAAAGTCAACTCAAATGTTTACCCCTGGGCCCACATATCGAAGTTTGATAAAAGTTACAAAATCCGAACACCCATTCAACCACGAGTCCGCGCATACCAAATTTACTCAAATTCGATAACAAAATCTAGATCAAATACTCAAAATTCGTCCTAAGGACTCTCCTCCATATTTTCCCAATTTTTCAACCCAAACCACTAATCGAATGATGAAATCAAAGATATAAACATGGAATTTAACCACAACTAAGTAAGGATAACTTACCCCAATCACTCCCTTGAAAATCTCTCTAAGAATCGCCTCCAACCGAGCTCCCAAAATCAGATTTGTGGAATAGGCTCAAACCTTCATTTTTGAAATATTTAAGTCTGCCCAGATGTACCTTCTCCGCGATCGTAGGAAGAGCTTCGCGATCGCGAAGCACAAATCCTAAGTTGCCAAACTCAGTCCCTACGCAAACGCGGACAAGTCCACGCGAACATGATACATTACCTCTCCAGACCCACGCGATCGCACAAACACCCATGCATTCGCATAGAACAACGCGCGTGACCAGCTCCTCTTCCTTTCCTCTTCGCGAACATAGCTCCTCCCACGTGTTTGCGATGCATTGACTGCTCCAGCTACACGATTGCGTACACATGCTCGTGAACGCATTGAGTAAAAATTCCATCAGTGGCTAACACCCCTTCGCGATTGCGTACCTAACCTCACGATCGCATAGAAGTAAACCAGACACTGCGCACCAACAAGCTTCAGCAATCACCCAAGTCCAAATTTCACTCCGTTAACCATCCAAAATCGAATATCATAGCGAATCACTAGTCAACAAAACTCTCTCCGTACATGCGACCAAGGTAAACAGTAACGATGCATCAAAAATGGACAATGTTTCTTCGTCTAGTGGTGAAAAACCACCAGAGCAGCCTCAATCTACCCCCTTACAAAACGCACTCAACCCTCAACAAACATCTCCCTCAAACTCACTCCAGTAGACTCAAGTCTTAGCGAGCCAGTCACTATAACGGATAATTGCATGGGAGGAGAGAAAGCTTCTTCATCCATTTCTGGGCCAAATCGAGCTAACCCAAGGGCTAGGGAGATCTCTCCAAGTCAAGATGTCGATGCCCATCAAGTTTCAAATAACTTCACCATGAGAAATGAGAGATCCGACCAAATGAAAAGCTATGTCGAACACCAGTTGAACGGATATGGTGTTCCAGGTGTTCAAACTGAATCAAACCTAAGTGAAAGTGTTACTGCTACCATAGATAATGTTATCCAACCAACGTCTGTGAACTGCACTCAGCCAAAGTCTACAGCCTTACAAAATGGTAACTGAGTTGATATGAGCAACCCAAGTGTTCGACCAAATGCCACAACCGACTCCATAGGCATACTTGGGATAATTGACAATGAAAATCAACTCACTAATAATAAGAAAACACAGCAAATGAATGATGGGGCAACTATTTCATTGAAGTTGGGTGACCAAGCATCTCAATAGCCAAAGGTGATCAAGTTGATTTGATTAATCCTCTAGAGCGTCCCCCAAATGACCCCGTTGACATTGCTGAGCTAGTTTTCAATCCAATCCAAAGAACCAATCTTACAATAATGTAAACCTATCACTAGAACTAAGCCACGATCATGCTAGATCCAATCCTTCAGAGGTTTTAAGCAGCCAAGTACTGCCCCGACCCATACCTACAATTGTTACCATTAACCCAAACCACAACAACACAAGTAACCTGATCCCAGGAAATAAGGTTAACAGACCTCCTTCAAATACTATTTTCTAGAGCAAATCACAGGTTACAAATGTTCAGGATAACTAGGGAAAGACTCACTCCAAACCTCCACAACCAAAAGTATCTGCTAATTTCTATCGACTAGCCAAATATACTCCTCCCAAAATACCCGCTCAGACCCC
Source organism: Nicotiana tomentosiformis (assembly GCF_000390325.3). NCBI lineage: Eukaryota > Viridiplantae > Streptophyta > Magnoliopsida > Solanales > Solanaceae > Nicotiana > Nicotiana tomentosiformis. The sequence continues at coordinate 103,855,325 of NC_090812.1, forward strand.
TCTAAGCTAAGAACTTGTAGTTACCAATTCCACACAAACTATACTACCAAAAGACCAAGCCATCAAACCATAAAGCACTCCTGAAACCCCCCACCCACTGTAACCCACTTACTTGCAATCAAAATGAGAGCAAAATTGGCTCAGGATATAACTCCAATTGAATTCACCCCTCCCAAGATCACTACTAAACAAGGCAAGCATGCAGTGATATTAAAGAAGGAATATTACATGGTCAAGTTGGCTGCCAGGTGTCTATATACCGTGGTTGGCAAATTCTCTAACACAATGACCAGGATGTAGGTCATTAATAGGAGCTTAATTACTCAGACAGAGCTCAAAGGTGGAGTGAAGAATACACATTTCAATTCCAAAATAGTGTATATTGATTTCGATAATGAGTATGACCATGAAATAATTTGGAACAAGCGTTATATGTATATTCAGGTCAGATGATGAAATTTGAAGCTTGGTCTCCACTATTTAATCCAAAGGAAGATTCTCCCATTGTACCTATGTGGGTGGTGATACTTGAACTCCATGGCATGTCTATTATATAGAAATCCTCACCCCTCTGTTATTTTCAGTAGGCAAGGCACTCGTTTTGGACTTAGCATCATTTCAAAAGACCAGAGGCAGTGTTGCAAAAATCAAAATGCAAATTAATCTTACAAAAGATAGACCCTCTCATGTATGGCTTGGTTTTGATGAAGACCAAGATGTAAATGGTGATTTCATATGGTTGGAGGTCCAATATGAGAGCTTGTCCGAGTACTGTTCTTATTACAAACACCTTGGTCACCTCTCTCAAGCCTGCCCCAAAAGACTGAAAGAGGAAGATATGCAGAAAATGCTAGCTAGTTCCTTTGGTTCTGCAGAGAACAACCCAAATATAACTACAAGATCAATTGGAGCTAAATAACCATCACATCATCTTAATCAAGGTAAGCATCAACAATAAGTGGAGCAGGATCACAGTAACACCAATAAATTCCCTAGAGACCAAATAGAGAAGATGCACCAAATCTCCGGGAATCAACCTTCAACTAAGGATTGACAGACTCAAAATAAAAGAAACTTCAAAGGAATTCAGGAGAATAACACCAAAAAAACACAAGTTGTTTATATCCCAAAGCAAAATACCAACAAACAAGCAGAATTACCATCACAAGAGCATCCAGCCCCCAAAGCACAGGTATAACTTCTATCAATCCTCCAGCTCCACTGGAGAGGAGTGCAGTTTTTGTGGCTCAAAATCATCCCAATCCCTCTACTCCCCCCACTGTTAATATTGATTCTATTGAAGTTATTGGAGGATGGAAGGATGGTCAGGAGAAACCTATAGTGGTTCAGGATGGGGATACAAAGGGGGTGTATGTTCCTCATGTTTTGCATGAGTGTGCTACGGCACCTGGGGACCATAAGACGAACCAAATACCCCCTGCTACCACTTCTCATTATCCAGGCATTCAGGAAACACCACAAATACAAGCAAAGACAGGTGTGATTTCTATTTCTATTGATGGAGATCACAGAAGCAAGGTTGATAAAGGAAAGACTATTACTACTTTAGAAATTACTACAACAAAACCAAAAAATAACCCTAGTCAGAAAAGAAGGAGGCAGATGCAGAAACAAAAAAATGCACAGAAACTTCTTAGTTCTATAAGTGTTGATGGATCACAGAATCTTGGAACCAATTCTGAGTTCCTAGCTCACCAAAGAACTGATGTAATTCCAATAGATATTCAAAAGAGAAATATATCTGATATAGCACAAAGGGTGGAGGGTTATGAAAATAGGCCTGAAGCAATACTAAATACAACTGTAACTATGGCTATCTACTCAGTTTCTAGGGAGCATATCTCTTCCCAAGTACATGGTATGAAAACAGTAATTGAGGAATGTCAAAAATCTTTTCTAATGGGCTTGGAGAAGATGAATATAATCATATGCAATCAGAAGATAAGGTTGACATTGGTGATGAGACAGATGATGAACACAGTGTAAATTTGGAAGAAGATGATACATGCAATCAGCTTCTTACTGCTATTAATTGTGCCACAGATGTTGACAAAATGATTGAATCATATGGCCTGTTACCTAGAAATAAACCCCCCACTACCTCACCAGATGTAAGGCTTCCAATATTACAGCACCAATAAAGTCAACTACTCCCAAAAAGTGTCTATGATTAGTACAATCATATGGATTACAAGAGGCATCAGAACTGCTGGTGCCATTGAGACACTCAGAACCTTGAAACAACTCCATAAACTTTCCTTCATTGTAGTCCTTGAACCTTTCCTTGATAGCACCCACATCAACCACTATAGAATTCAACTATTCATGCAACACTTTGCTTACAATGTTAATGATAAAATATGGATTTCTGGGATCAGGATTTCACAGGTACAATCATTGATCATGATGAGCAGCCGTTGACCATGGAATTGCAACATACTGAAGCTGCAGAACCTTTCCAAATCACTGTCATCTATGCCAAATGCAAAATAACCTTGAGAAGACCTCTTTGGAAAACCCTGAGACAAAAGTCTATGATATGTTCAATTCCCTACTGTGTCATTGGAGATTTCAATGTGATTGCATCTATTGAAGAAAGGATTGGGGGTCTTCCATACAAAATGAATAAAAACATGGATTTCCTGAGCATGATTGAGGATTGTAGATCTAGGCTTCTATGGTCCAAGATACACTTGGTCAAATGGGAGAGGCCAAGGCTCTATTGTGTGGAAAAGACTGGATAGGGGATTGATCAATGATAATTGGCTAATATCATATCCTGCAACAACTATCACTCACCTTTCCTCTGTAGGATCTGATCATAATCCTCTTCTCTTGGAAATAAATGTGAGACAGGACACATGCAAAAGATACTTTAAGTTTCTCAATTGCTGGGTTGTAAATGAGAACTTCCTTCCTCGAGTTCAGGAGGTCTGGAACAAAGAAGTCAATGGCAATGCCATGTGGATTTTTCACCAAAAGCTTAAAGCTTTGTCCAATGCCCTAAGTAAATTGTCCAAACAACAGAATGGAGATATTTTTCTGAAAGCCAAAGAATATGTACACAAGTTGAAGCAAGCTGAGATCGCTTGGGCTCAGACCAATGATGGAAATGACAGACAGAACTTTCAAGAACTTCATGCTAATTATGTGAGATATATGAAGCTAGAAGATTCCATACTAAAGCAAAAAGCACAGCTGCAATGGTTTAAAGAAGGGGATGCCAATTCTAGATATTTTCACAGCCTGATTAGAGGGAGAAGAAGGAATTTATTTATATATAAAATTAAAGATGATGAATGAGAATGGGTTCAGGGGGATGAGGCTATTGGTGAAGCAGCATGCACATATTTTTAGAACATCTTCACTGAAACAAGAGGTGCTATTAGAGAAGACCTGTTATCCTGTATCCCATCTTTGATCACAACAGAGGACAATGAGCTCCTTACTAAAGGTTCCCACCTTGGCAGAACTCAAAGAAGTGGTCTTCGCAATGAGTCCATAAAGTGCTGCAGGACATGATGGAATGAATGAAAAGTTCTTCCAATCATGCTGGCACATTATAAAGGCTGACTTATTGAATGTGGTTCTGGACTTCTTTGGAGGTGCTACTATGCCAAAGTTCATGACCAGTGCTTGCTTAGTCCTTCTACCAAAAGTGAAATTTTCTAACTACTTTACAGAATACAAACCAATTAACCTCAGCAACTTCCTGAACAAGATCATATCCAAAGTTATTGGTTCTAGACTGGCTCCTATCCTTCCCAAAATATCTTTTGCAAATTAGTCTAGTTTTGTGAAAGAAGAAGCATATCATAAAACATAATGTTGGCACATGAAATTGTTTAAGGAATTAAGAAACCTAACATTGGCTCTAATGTGGTCATCTAGCTTGACATGGACAAAGTTTATGATAGAGTTTTCTGGGGATTTACATGCATAATGCTGAGAAGGATGGGAATTAATGAGATGATCATTGACATGATATGGAGAACAATGTCAAACAACTGTTATTCCGTCATCATAAATGGTACTAGATGTGGATTTTTTCACTCTACTAGGGGGATGAAACAAGGTGACCCACTAGCTCCCTCTTTGTTTATAATTGGAGCTGAATTACTATACAAAATTCTCAACAACATGTCCCATTATTAGTTTTTCAATGGTTTCTATATGGAGAAGAGAGGTCCACAAATCAACCATTTGATGATATCATCATCTTCATATCTGGCACCAGGAGTTCTCTAAAGAAAATCATGCAGATCCTCAGTAAATATGTGGAAACTTCTGGTCAACAGATCAATAAACAAAAGATTCACTTCATGACCTCTCCATCTGCCTTCAATTCTACTGTCAAAAGAATTCAGCAAGTAACAGGTTTTAACAAGAAAGAGTCTCCAATAACCTATCTAGGTTGTCCTCTCTACACTGGAAGAATGAGAATTATGTACTTCAATTTCATTGTAGCCAAAGTTGTAGGTAGGATCAAAGGATGGCAAAGCAGAGTTCTCTCATATGGAGGAAAAGCTACATTGATTAAATATGTACTATAGCCTATGCCCCTTTATCTTCGTTCAACACTCTCCCCTCCCAAAATTGTCTTAAAGTAGATTGAAAAACTGGCTGCTAATTTCTTCTCGGGCATGGAAAAGATAGGAAAATATATCACTGGTCAGCTTGGCATAAACTATCATTTCCTATGGCTGAAAGAGGAATTGGTTTTAGAACAATAGAAGATGTCTGTCAATTAATGAGATTCAAATAGTGGTGGATATTTAGAACTAATACCTCTCTCTAGAGCAACTTTCTTAGAGCTAAATACTGCCAAAGATCATACCCAATTTCTAAGAAATAGGACACAGGACAATCACAAACTTGGAAGAAGATCATGACTAACAAAAAAGAAGCAGAGAAATATATTCAATGGCGGTTGCCCTCTGGAAATTGTAGCTTTTGGTGGGATAGCTGGTTGGGTACATGTGCACTTGCTAATTACAGAAGTGAAGGGGATAGGTCAGGTAAAATTACAGTTTCCCATTTCTGGGAAAATGGACAGTGGAACCTTCAAAAGTTGAACAGAAATGCTCTAGCTCATATAATCTACCTCATCATACAAACTCCCATCCATTATATGCCACAGTCCCAAGATCAACCCATTTGGACACCCAAAGTGACATGTAAATTCATCTGTGCTTATGTATGGGAAGTGATAAGGAACATGAAGCAACCCAACTTCACCAACAAAATGACCTGGCATTAAAGGATCCTATTCAAGTGGTCCTTTTGCTTGTGGAGGGCCCTCAGAAACAAGTTGCCAACAGATGACATGGTAATATCATTTGGTAACCCTACTATTACGAGATGTGTATGTTGTATCAGACTTGCAACTGAATTGATCACATTTTCAGTAGAGGCAACTTTGCAACATTTGTCTGGAAGAAATATGGAGGGCCAGTTAGAATCAAAACTGAAAATATACCACTAAGACTGCTTCTTATGAACTGGTGGCTACAAAATAGAAACAATGAGGTTCAGAAGTTAATCCTGGATACAGTTGCTATCATCATTTGTTGGAATTTGTGAAAGAATAGATGCTCTGGAAAGTATGGAGGAAAGAAGTCTTTTATAACTAGAGTCATTTTTCCCATTATTTATGACATTCACCTGCTGGTTCATGCAATTTACCCTGCTATCAGATGGCCTCAAAGATGGGTGGATCTTTTTTATATCATTGAGGATATCAAGCATTGCACTACCACTTAACAGGTTATTTGGACTAAACCAAATGCCAATTTTGTTAAAGTCATCTCTGATGGTAGTGCACTGACTAATCCATGAAAGATAGGTGGTGGGGCCGTCATTAGAAATCACCTAGAGGAGTTTCTTCAAGCAATTACATGTCCTTTGGGTGAAGGTACCAACAACCTTGTAGAAATAAAAGCTGCTTTCATTGGTATCCAATGGTGTATTGCCAATGTATACAACAAAATTCACCTTGAAACAGACTCAGCTCTATTGATCAATTGGCTGACAACCAACTCTGATTCTCCTTGGGCTTTAAAAATGAATCTGCAAAAGTGAAGAAACATGTGTCTTCAATGTGAAGAAGTTCATTACTCACATGTATACAAAGAAGCCAACTATCCTACAGACGCTTTGTCCAATATTAGACATGACTTGCCTGCATTAACTCACTTCACCAGTGTCAACACATTGCCTACTCATATCAGGGGTCAATTTCAATTGGACTTCCTGAATACCCCTGCTTTTAGGCGCAAGAAAATACACAAAATTATCCCACCACCTCACCTTTCTTCTACTTCATATCATGATTATGACTAAAATAGGATTTGTAAAAAAGCATCACTGCAGTCCCCATATATCCAAATCCATGAAAAACCAAACTCCAACACTCTTGGAAATGGACACTCACTCTAGTTTTTCACTAACATGTTTGTTCTTTTGTGCAGGTTCTCTAAGCACACTTCTAACAATCCAATGTTATAAAAAGTGTTGTACTCTGATCCTCTCATACCCAATACTCACCCAACCCATATACTTTAACCTACCACACCTACAGCCACCGGTACACTACTCCAATAATAACACACAACCTTCATTTCATCCTCATCCCTCCCAGTCTTCTAAGTTTACCTACAAATGTAGTAGAGACCATTTCCTTCTTCTAGACTCCCACCTTCCCTTATTTTTAAACACCCATTATAGAATCTAAAGAAAAATGCAAGCATTTAGCCATCACCACAAAAATAGTTGTTTCAATAACTTTGCTTCCTTTTTTGCAGGTACAATTCACTATGGTATACTCAATCATTTGACTTACACTCTGTGTGTGGTATTAGCAATCTCAAGGCTATTAGCAATCTCAAGGCTCATCCTACTGAGTGTTAGTCAAAGGTTCACAATATTCCATAAACCTCATGCAATTTGAAAGAGAGGATTATGCAACATCTATCTGCAGAAGAAACTATCTCATCCCACCAACTATAACTCCACCGGACAAGCCTTCAGATGCCACAAGAACCTGAGAGAAACACTCCATACTCATACACATAAGAACAAGAACAACAATGGTCATAGCATACAACAATTCTCCTATACAGCAAGGAATACCACGACCATTCATTGGAAGCAAGGCAATGGTGCCCCTTTACTACTAATCTGTTTGCTGATTTTTGCAGGTACAATTGACAGGTCCAGATCACTGGTGCATTTCCAAGGTGTGGTATTAGAATCCCAGATGCTCAATATATTGGAAATACATCAGTATTTTAGGGGTTGTCTTGGTAATCCTTCCAATGCCACACATACTTTTGGGTACAACAGGTCCACTCTCAGGCTTCAAATGCTAGGTCTTCACAAGAACACAACTAGGGGCTCAAACCTTGGCCATCATACCAATACTGTTACCAAAGTTCAACTCCAGAAGTCTACATACTGCATCAGTCTTACATTGGAGAATGAAGGGTTTAGTTTCTATACCAATTATCAGCTGTTACAAGTCCATTTCCTCTCCACTGTTTTCTGGATAAAGACACCAAGGATAAGCTCAATCTCTTCTGTCTGCTGCATTCTTTAGAGGCAGCATGATGAGTCAACTACAAGGATTTTAGTCATCACGATCTTCAAATTGGCTTTCTTTGCTCTCATTGTCAAAGTTAAACTGAAGACAGATTGTACCATACACATATGCTTTTTGTCATGTTTTAAAGGGAGAATACACTTACCTTCTAGATATAGGTTATTTTGTTTCTAGAAGATGTATTCCCAAAACTAGGTACATAATTGCCTTAGAATCAATTGCTTGTATATTTGACCTAGATTCATTTCATACTGTTTTTGTATACCCAATTGTTTGCCAACTATGGATAGGCAATTGGCATTTCATTATAGGTCTAACTTCACTCATTATACATAATTCAATTGATTGTCTCTTTTGGATAATCAATTGTTTATCCACCATATATTTGGAGGTAAGGTCCATGTCCCTCTCCTTTGTTGTACTAGTTGTTATTTTGTATATCAAAATTACCTTTAGGCACAAGGCCTAGTGAATTTAAACAAACAAAAACCCATCCAAAATCCACCCGAGGCCCCCAGGACCTCAACCAAACATACCAACAAGTCCTAAGTGTTACATCTCGCGTTTTCGTACGTTACAGTTTTGTCATAATTTAATCGACATAAGCTCGGGGATGAGATTATCTTGAGGTTATACATATTTATTCTATTTTATAACAAGCGATAAGTAAGTACCGTGAAGGATAAAGGGTAAGTGAATTAAAGGAAGTGCGTTTCGTTGAAGGTTGTCAATTTGGGATAAAATAAGGTCCGAGCCATAATACTCTGTATTTATGGACTAGTGCTAGACAAGGTACCCTATGACCACGATAGTAGGGTACGTAAAGTGTATTAAAATGGAGTAGTATATTAAGTAATTTGAGATAATTCTTAATTATATGGATAATTGGTTAATTATTGGTTAATGGGAGATTAACTATTTAATTAAGGAATGGTTGGATAAGACTAACCCTCCCCCCACGTGGCAGCACCCCCATCCCCATGTATGACTCTTAAGTCATTAATATATCTGGCAAGATTAAGAGATGTGAGAATTTGGCAAGTCTTATAACGTGAGTCACATTATTCATTTAATGAAAGAGATACATTTTTAAGTCTTAGGAACATGAGTCATTAGTCACATATTCATCTAAGGACAGAGATCCCATTTAAGTCTTAAGAACATGAGTTCTTCATAAACGTGAGTTCTTCAAAGGGAAGAACAATTCCATACCAAAATTAGATAACGTTGGTTGTTGATTCTGTAAAGCGTAAATTGCAAATTCTAAGTGAATCGATTCAGGTATGTTAAGGCTATCCTTTCTTTCTTTTTGGCATGATCTATACGACACTAACGAAACGAACAAATGCACAATTTCCATAAATGACTATTCATAGAAATATAAGGGGTGTCTATATTCTTGATTCCCCATGTGAATTATTATCATATCTTCTGTTCATGGGTCTCAGAAAAATACGTATTTGATAAAATTTATCCGACATGCATATTATTTTTATGATATTTTGAGAAACTTTTATTAACGTATTTCTTATGCATTTCATGCATTTATACATGTACATTGACCCATGACCAGATGTCGTTATATACGCATATATTATATGTATATGGGATATGGAAAAAGGTTATGGCGTTATATACGCACCACCACCTGATCAGCTGGTACATGTTAATGATTTTGCCCACAGTGGCCGAGATGATATGATGGGATGCCCTCAAAGGCTTGATGATGTTATGTACACCTATACCCATACATGACACGACAATTGTACGCACGTGAATGACATTATAAATGTTTCAGGATTTACAAGTCATTTAGGCTTACAGGCGGAATTCTTTATTCCATGTTTCATCTATGTCTTTTGTGTACTGATTTTTATGCCTTACATACTCAGTACATTATTCGTACTGACGTCCCTTTTTTCCTGGGGATGTTGTGTTTTATGCCCGCAGGTACAGGTAGACAAGAAGACGACCCCCCTTCTTAGAATCCTTGATCAACGAGAGTTGGTGTGCTCCATTTGATCCGGAGCGGTTTTGGATTTTGGTACGATAGGTTTGTTTACATATATGGGTATGATGGAGCCCAGTCCCGTCCTTGTATAGTTGTATATTCTGTTAGAGGTCTGTAGACAGTCATGTATAGTTGGGTAGTATGTGGCCTTGTCGGCTTCTAGGTTTGGACATGTAGTTGTCTATAACAGCCTTGCCGGCTCGCCCTATGTATTTCACACGTATATGTATATATGTCTTTTGGAAAGGTTTTCCTCACGCATGTTATTCTCGTAATTTAGCAGATGTTATTCATGTTCATATATTAGTCGCATGCTTAAGGGTGTTCGACAGGTAGGACTTGGGCACTCATCGCGGTCCATCGATTTGGGTCGTGACACTAAGTCATCATACAAACTCTCTCTAAGCATCAAATCACATCAAACAATGCTAAGATCATGAATCGCGCATCGATTCAAGCCTAATGGACTTATGAACTTCCAACTTCTACATTCGATGCCGAAACTTATCAAATCAAGTTCGATTGACCTCAAATTATGCACACAAATCACAAATGATACAACGGACTTGCTTCAACTCCCGGAACACCAATCCGAGCTCGGTAACCACAAAGTTAACTCTTAGTCAAACTTCTAATTTTCCAACTTTCGTCATTTCAAGCCTAATTCATCTACGGACCTCCAAATCACTATTCGGACACACACCTAAGTCCAAAATCACCCAACGGAGCTAACTGAACCATCAAAACTCCATTACGGTGTCGTTTACACCCAAGTTAACATCCGGTCAACCCTTTTAACTTAAACTTCCAACCTTGAGACTAACTATCTCAACTTATTCTGAAACATCCTCGGAACTGAACCAACTACCCCGGCAAGTCACATAGTAACTAATAAGCATAAAATGAGCAGTAAATGGTGGAACATGGTTACAACACTCAAAATGAATGGCCGGGTTATTACATCCCCCCTCTTAAATAAACATTCGTCCTTGAATGGGTCTAGAAATGTACTTGGAGTCTCAACTAAGCATGGATATCTGCTCCGCATCTCCCGCTCGGTCTCCCAAGTAGCCTCCTCAATTGGCTGACCTCTTCACTGCCCCTTCACTGAAGCTATGTCTTTTGACCTCAACTTTTGAACCTGCTGATCCAAAATGGCCACCGACTCCATATCATAAGTCAAATCTCTATCCAACTAAACCATGCTGAAATCCAAAACATGAGACGGATCGCCGACATACTTCTGGAGCATAGAAACATGAAATACTGGATGAACACTCGACAAACAAGGCGGCAAAGCAAGCTTGTAAGCCACCTCTCCAATCCTCTGAAGCACCTCAAACAACCCAATATACCGAGGGCTCAACTTGCCATTCTTTCCGAACCTCATAACACCCTTCATAGGTGAAACCTTGAGCAGTAATTTCTCCCCAACCATGTAAGAAACATCGCGAACCTTCCGATCGGCGTAACTCATCTGTCTAGAATACGCCGTGTGAAGCCGATCATGAATCAATTTAACCTTGTCCAAAGCATCCTAAACCAAGTCAGAACCCAATAGCCTAGAATCACCCGGCTCAAACCATCCCACTAGAGATTGACACCGTCTCCCATACAAAGCCTCAAACAGCGCCATCTGAATGCTCGATTGGTAGCTATTATTGTAGAAAACCTCTACGAGCGATAGAAAATCTATGACACAAGCGCGTAGCATATCCTCCAATATCTGAATAGTGTGCTCGAATTGCCCGTCCGTTTGATGGTGAAATGATGTACTTAACTCAACCTGTGTGCTCAACTATCGCTACATGACTCTCCAGAACTGTGATGTAAATTGCGTGCCCCGATCTGAAATGATGGATACAGGCACACCGTGAAGGAGAACAATCTCGCAGATGTAAATCTTCGCCAACCGCTCCAAAGAATAAGTAGTCCCAACATGAATGAAGTGCGCAGACTTGGTCAACTGATCCACAATCACCCAAATAGCATCAAACTTCCTCGAAGTCCATGGGAGTTCAACTACAAAATCCATGGTGATACGCTCCCATTTCCACTCCGGAATCTTAAGCCTCTGAAGCAATCGGTCCAGTCTATGATGCTCATACATTACCTTCTTATAGTTTAGGCACTATTCTACAAACCCCACTACATCCTTCTTCATCCTCCTCCACCAATAGGGCTACCTCAAGTCCTGGTACATCTTCACGGTACCCGGATGAATGGAATACCGCAAACTATAGGCCTCCTCAAGAATCAACTCACATAGCCCATCTACATAAGGCACACAAATCCGACCTTGCATCCTCAACACCCCATCATCCCCAATAGTAACATCCTTGGCATCACCGTGCTGAACCATGTCCTTAAGGACAAGCAAATGAGGATCATCATATTGGCGGTCTCTGATACGATCATATAGGAAAGACCGAGAAACCATACTAGCTAGAACCCGAGTGGGCTCTGAAATATCTAATCTCATGAACTGGTTGGCCAAGGCCTGAACATCAACTACAATAGGTCTCTCACCAACAGGAATGAATACAAGGCTACCCGTACTCACTGCCTTTCTACTCAAGGCATCGACCACCACATTGGCCTTCCTGGAATAATACAAAATAGTAATATCATAGTCCTTTAGCAGCTATAACCATATCCGCTGCCTCAAGTTTAGATCCCTTTATTTGAACAAGTGCTGAAGACTTCGATGATCAATAAATACCTCATAAGACACATTGTAGAGATAATGCCTTCAAATCTTCAATGCATGAACGATGGCAGCCAACTCCAAATCATGAACATGGTAGTTCTTCTCATGAGGCATCAACTGACGCGAAGCAGAAGAAATCAGTCTACCCCTGCATCAAGACACACCCAATACCAATCCGAGAAGCATCACAATATACTGTATAAGAGTGTGACGCTGAAGGCAAAGCTAAAACTTGAGCTGTAGTCAAGGCATTCTTGAGCTTCTGAAAGATGTTTTCACACTCATCCGACCAGCTGAAAGTAGCACCATTCTGTGTCAAATTTGGTCAAAGGCGATGCGATATGCGAGAAACCCTCCACGAATCGACGATAATAACCAGCAAAGCCGAGAAAGCTCTGAATCTCTGTGTCCGAGGACGGTCTGGGCCAACTCTGAACCACCTCTATCTTCTTTGGATCCACCTTAATTCCCTCATTGGACACCACATGCCCCGAGAATGCCATCGAACTAAGCCAAAACTCACACTTGGAGAACTTAGTATAAAGCTTCTCCTCCCTCAGCCGCTGTAGTACAATCCTCAAATACTGAGCACACTCCTCTTGGCTACATGAGTTCAACAGGATATCATCAATGAATACTATGACAAACGAGCCGCGATACAGCTGAAATACACTATTCATCAGATGCATGGATGCTGCTGGGGTGTTGGTCAGCCCAAAAGACATCACAATGAGCTCATAGTGACCCTAACGGGTCCTGAATGCCGTCTTTAGAATATCAGAGTCCCAAATCTTTAACTGATGATACCTAGACCTCAAATAAATCTTAGAGAACACCCTCTCTCCCTGAAGCTGGTCAAATAGATCATCAATACGTGGTAAAGGATACTTGTTCTTGATTGTAACTTTGTTCAACTACCTATAGTCGATGCACATCCGCATAGTACCATCCTTCTTCTTCACAAACAGAATCAATGCACCCTAAAGCGACACACTAGGCCTAATAAACCCCTTATCAAGAAGTTCCTAAAGCTGCTATTTTAATTCCTTCAACTCAGCTGGTGCCATATGATACGAAGGAATAGAAATGGGCTGAGTGCCCGACACCAAGTCAATACCAAAGTCAATATCCCTCTCGGATGGCATGCCCAACAGGTCTACAGGAAACATATCCGGAAAGTCTCACACCACTAGAACAAAATGAATAGTAGGGGTATCGGTACCAACTTCCCTTAGAAAGACCAGATATGACAAATATCCCTTCCCAACCAACCGGTGGGCCTTCAAATATGAAATCACCCTGCTGGGAATATAATCTAGAGAACCTTTCAACTAGATCCTTGGCAACCCCTACATCGCCAGTGTCATGGTCTTAGCGTGACAATCAATAATAGCATGACATGGAGACAACCAATCCATACACATGATCACATCGAAATCAACCATACTAAGAAATAAGAGATTAACTCTACTCTCCAATCCCTCAATAGTCACTACACATGACCGATATATATATGGTCCAAAATAATAGTATCGCCTACTAGTGTAGATACATGAACATATGAAGCTAAGGAGTCACAGGGCATATCCAGGTAACGAGCAAAATATGATGATACATACGAGTAAGTGGAACTTGGGTCTAATAATGCAGAAGCATCCTTGTGGCATACTGGGACAATACCTGTAACCACTGTGTCTGAGGCAACGGCATCTGGCCTGGCAGGAATAGCATAGAATCGAGCCTGACCGCCACCTGATCGGCCTCCCCTTCTTGGGCGACCTCTAGCTGCCTGAGCCCCACCCCGAGCTGGCTGGGCAGGTGGTGAAGTAATTGGTGCTGAAGTCGTGGCCTGAATCCTCTCCTGACCTGGACCTCCCATAAGACGGGGACAAAACTTCTTCACATGAACCAATTCTTCATACTCGAAATATCCCCTCTCGGAAAATGGTGGCAAATATTGAGGTGAACCCCAAGAACCAAAATAACTACTAGAAGAACCTGGTGCAGATGATCCCTGAATTGAAGGTGTGTGAGATGAACTCTGAGCTGGGAGAGTACTGAGAGATGACTGACCTGGTCTAGCACTGTATGAACCATGGCTAGATGATGCGCGACGATGAACTAGATGAGACATCTGAGCGGGCCTATAAGGACAACCCCTGATGTGGTAGGACTGTCCCCCAAAAGGAACACCACTGAAACCATCCGAACCATGAGGCCTCTTAGCCTCCCTCTCCTCACGCTCCTAACTATGAACCATCTCTAGCCACCGAGCAATATCAACCACATCATTAAGCGTAGCACTTGATACACTGTCCCTAGTCATAACAAAACGATATTGATAGTAGAGTCTATCAATGAACCTCCTAATCCTCTCCCTCTAAGTGGGAACCAACCAAACTGCGTGACGAGCCAACTCTAAAAACCTCATCTCATACTAGGTCACAGACATGCCATCCTGACATAGCTACTCGAACTGTCTGCGCAGTTCCTCCCTACGGATCTGTGGCACAAACTTATCCAAGAAGATAACGGTGAACTTATGCCATGTAAGTGGTGCTGCACCGATTGGCATGCGCCTCTCATCAGCCTCCCACCATCTGAAAGTAGCCTCAGTAAATTGAAAGTAGTGAATGAGACCCCACTAGTCTCCAAAAAACCCGTCGTGCAAAGAATCCGCTGGTACCTATCCAAGTAGTCATGGGCATCCTCTGATTCAGCCCCACTGAATGATGGATGCTGGAGCCTTCCAAATCTCTCTAGTCTCCTTCGCTCATGATCAGTCATAACGGGACCCATCTAGGCCTATCCAAGTAGTCATGGGCTAGTAGTACCCACGGTGTCTGAAGTCCCTGCATTACCTACTATAGAGTACGGGCGGCAGGAATCTAGGTACCTCCCCCGGCCTAAGATTTGGCTGGCGCGGTCTGAACAGAAACCGCCTAAGCAAGGCTAGTGCACACAGTCAAAATCTGAGCCAAAGCCTGCTGGAGGCCTAGAATCACAATGGGCACAACATCTCGAACCTGCCCCTGAGCTGGAGCAACTAATGGATCTACTAGCGCTACTCTAGCTGCTGTACGAGCTGCACCTCTGCCTCTACCGCAACCTCTACCATATCCCCAACCTCTCATGGCCCTAGCTGGTGGTACTACTGGTTGTCCGTCCTATCCGGTGGCACGTATCCTCTCCATCTTTAAGAGAATAGAATAGCAGAAGTTTAGTTCCTGGAATCAAAAAATCCACACGACAAGAATACATTAATGTGAAGTTTCCTAAGGGTTCAGTATCCTCTCGAAGATAAGTACAGACGTCTCCGTACCGATCTGCAAGACTCTACTACATCTGCTCATGACTCGTGAGACCTATGTAACCTAGGCTCTGATACCAACTTGTCACGATCCAAAACCCAAATAGTTATGATGGCGCCTATCATGGTACTAGGCAAGCCGACTACTCAGACATTTCCAACACTTTCAACTTTGAAATAAACTAAAATAATTTAAATTAATAAAAATCTCATAAAATGTAATAGAATATCATAACTCAATATATATAAGTTTTCCCAAAACCGGGGTGTCACTGAGTACGTGAGCATCTACATAATGACATAGTCTGGTACTCTGTCTGGAAAGTAGAACTGAATAAATAAATTGAAAGATAGAGAAGGAGAGTGAAGGCCTACGGACGCCAAAGCAGCTACTTCGATGATCTCCAAATATTTGAACTCTGTGAATCAGCACCCGTCGTGACCGTAAACACATGGATTTGCACACAAGGTACAAGGTGTAGCATGAGTACAACCAACTCAATAAATAACAAATCTAACCTTTGGACTGAAAGTAGTGACAGGTCCAAGTGTTATAGCCCACATAAAAAAATTAACAGTACGGAAAGTTACAGAAAAATATCATAGTGATATATCAAAAATTCATAATCTACAAGTAACGATACAAGAATTTAGACATGCTTTTAGATTTTGCAATAAAACTCAACACAAAATAGGGAAGATCCAGCCCGAATGCAAATAAAACTAGGGCAGATCTAGCCCAAATATAAATAAATTGCTAGCAACTGCGCCCACTATGGATGTGCAAACTCCGGAGGGGCCAATCCAGCCCAAGCGCTATAATAAGCCAAATCCTGGTATGAATCAATAAAGCCTATTGCGGTGTGCAGCCAATCCCTTGAATATCACTCACAATAGACCCTCAGCCTCACTCAGTCATTAATCTCTCAGACTCATAAGAATCATGATAATCAGCGCAAACAATGATGATATGATGTATCAATAAAGGACAATAGAGATAGAGATATGATATGCAAATAATAGCTGTGACATAGTATAAAATGGCAAGTTAAGCAAATAGTTTAATATGTAACACCACCTCTGTGGGTCCTAACAGTACCAACACGTAGCCTAAGCAGGATTTCTAACATGACTCGCAGCTCAAATGCTCTAACACATGGTGAAAATATGGGTAACAACAACATAATTTAACTATACAGTTCCATGGAATCGACCAATTCACAATTCTTATGGTGCACGCTCACCCGCTCGTCACCTAGCATGTGCGTCACCTCAACACTAATCACATAACACGTAATTTGGGGTTTCATACCCTCAGAACCATGTTTAGAAGTGTTACTTACCTCAAACTATG
This sequence comes from Nicotiana tomentosiformis, assembly GCF_000390325.3. Classification (NCBI taxonomy): domain Eukaryota; kingdom Viridiplantae; phylum Streptophyta; class Magnoliopsida; order Solanales; family Solanaceae; genus Nicotiana; species Nicotiana tomentosiformis. Next base: position 103,872,331 of record NC_090812.1, read on the forward strand.
CAAAACTCTACTCCAACAAGCCCTTGCCACAAGAAACAGCCTCTGAATGCCTCGAAACTAGCCACAAACAATTCGATATGATCAACTCAACTTATAGGAATCAATTCCATATGAAAATGCTAAGTTCTTAATCAAAAGTCAAAAACTAAACTCAAAAGTCAACCCCCAGGCCCGCATCTCGGAATCTGATAAAAGTTACAAAATCAAAACACCCATTCAACCACGAGTCCACCCATACCAAAATTACTCAAATCCGATACAAAAATCTCGATCAAATCCCCAAAATTCAGCCTAAGGACTTTCCTCCATTTTCCCCCAATATTTCAACCCAAATAACTAATTAAATGATGAAATCAAAGATATAAATATGGAATTTAACCAAAACTAAGTAAGGATTACTTACCCCAATCAATCCCTTGAAAATCTCTCCAAGAATCCCTTCCAACCGAGCTCCCAAAATCAAATTTGTGAAATAGGCCCAAACCCTCGTTTTTTGAAATATTTAAGTCTGCCTAGATGTACCTTCTTCGCGATTGAGGGAAAAGTTTCGCGATCAAGAAGCACATATCCTAAGCTGCCAAACTTAGTCCCTACGCGAACGCAGACATGTCGACGCGAACACGATGCATTACCTCTCCAGACCCACATGATCGCACAAATACCCACGCGTTCGCATAGAGCAACGCGTGTGACTAGCTCCTCTTCCTTTCCTCTTCGCGAACGCGTCTCCTCCCACACGTTCATGATGCATTGGCCGCTCCAGCTATGTGATCGCGTACCCCTTCTCGCGAATGCATAGAGAAAAAATTCCATCAATGTCCAACGCTCCTTCGCGATCGCGTACCTAACCTCGCGATCGCATAGAAGGAAACCAGGCACTCCAGACCAACAAGCTACAACAGTCTCCCAAGTCCAAATTTCACTCCTTTAACCATCCAAAATCCATATGAGGCCCCCAGGACCTCAATCAAACATACCAACAAGTCCTAAATCATCATATGAATCGCTCGAAGCATCAAATCACATCAAACAATGCTAAAATTACAAATCGCGCATCGATTCAAGCCTAATGGACTTATGAACTTCTAACTTTTACATTCGATGCCGATACCTATCAAATCATGTCTGATTAACCTCAAATTTTGCACATAAGTCACAAATGACCTACTCCAACTCCCGGAATCCCAATAACCACAAAGTCAACTCTCTGTCAAACTTCTAAATTTCCAAAACTTATAATTTTCCAACTTTCACTATTTCAAGCCTAATTCAACTATGGACCTCCAAATCACTATCCAAACACACTCCCAAGTTCAAAATCACCTAACGGAGCTAACAGAACCATCAAAAATCCATTCCAGAGTCATTTACACCCAAGTCAACATCTGGTCAACCTTTTCAACTTAAGCTTCCAACCTTGAGACTAAGTATCTCAACTTATTCCGAAACATCCCTGAAATTGAACCAACGACCCCGGAAAGTCACATAGTAAATAGGGGAACATGGCTACAATACTTGGATTGCACACTTTAGCAGACATTCATGCACTTGTGACACCGGGTTTTGGGATATTTTGTTGATGTTTACAGATTTGCATATTATTATCACCTTTTATTTTTATGCCTTACTAATTATGAATGTATCCATGATTTTAAATGCTTAAATTTATTTACTTAATAAAGTTTATGATTTTGAAAGTAATAAAATGAACAATTAACGTGATAGTTCACCGTTGGTTTGCCTAACAATGATGTTGGGCGCCATCATGACCTATAGTAGGTTTTGGGCCGTGACAGCTTAGTTTCAGAGCTCTAGGTTCACTTGGGTATCACGAGTCATTAAGAATCTAGTAGAGTCTTGCGGATCGGTACAGAGACATCTGTACTTATCTTCGAGAGGCTACATGGTTGTTAGGAGAACTTCCCTTCTTGATTTCTCGTCATGTGATTTGATTTCCATTGAAGCTTATGCATCATTTTCTTCCTACTCATTCTTATACGATGTTGAGCACTCGTTATCAATTAGGCATCGAGGAGTTATAGTGGTACTGTAGATGTGGTGCAGGATGTTTCTTCCTGCGTATTCGACTAATCTATTATCGTCATCTCGTAGAAGGGTGTTCAGTTATTTTGGCCTAGTGTTAGTGTTTCCTACAGCTTCGAGGCCAAATACAGTGTGTTATGATATTTTTGCATTGTTATCGCACAGTATTGGTGTAAATAGTAAAGTGCTTATGTATGTGTCGTGGCACTCAATGGCCCATAAGGAGTATTTCTTTGTTCAAGGTTTAGAGGTTCGATATTTAATTCCAGCGGAGGAAAGTCAATAGGACTATGGATGTTCAGGCTTGGGTTGGCGGAGTACTGAGACTTGATATTTTCGAGCGTGATGGAATTCTCATCATGGTGTGGTGTCATCGTTGTTGTTGGGGTATATCAAGGCCCGACAATGTTATGGTCTTCTTTGATTTGCCTTCGAGGCAGGGTGTTGTGAAATGGCGGTACCTAAGAAGTGGTTATCGGATGGAGGTATGTTGCAGTTTCAGAGTCGAGTCGGTGTTTCTAATGTTGATGGCTCGAGAAAGATCATCTTAGAGGAGGCTTAGAATTGGTAGCAATTTACTAGTTCGGGTGCTAAAAAGATGAATTATGATTTGAGGTAGTATTTTGGCAGCGAAGGAGGAGGAAGGACATGGTGGGAGATGTCTCGTGTTTGTGGCAGCGGAGGAGGAAGGACGTGGTGGGAGGTGTCTCGTGATGGTTGAATTGCTAGCAGGTCAAGTATGATCAATAGAGGCCGAGTAGTTGCTTAATGAGATTGTTGACTGAAGTGGGAGTGGCAGCGTAAGGATTATATGGTAGGCTAGCCACATGCCTTGGGGATCATGGTGGACAGTGAGTAGGTCTATGGATTTCGTTGGAGATTGTGACTTTGTGCTTCGGAAGTTTGAATATGACAGAAAGAGTTGCTTGGGATGTAATATGACTTCGAGTTTTAGATGCATCGATGGAACTTCGTTTGATGCTGATAGAAATGGTTGGGCACTTTTGACTGGTGGGCGAGCGCGGGCTCAGGAGGATTAATTGATTTTGTGATGGCTGTAATTAGGGAAATATCGTTAGAAGATGTCAATATGGGGTTACACATGTGGGCTATCTCCTGTGAAGTGTTAAAAGTTGTGTAATTTCTAGTAAAGGTCCTCTAAATAACTTTATTTTCTGTCCAACATGAAGTATGTACTGCGATGTGAGTTGGGATTGCTTTAATAAGATGGTGTAGCAGTCAAGAGGAGGCCGGGTGTGTGATTGGAGATGATAATTCGAGTTACGTTATGCAAGTTTAACAAGAGATTACGAGGAAATTGGCGGGGCGATGGTGCAAAATCATGGTAACCGAGGAGGAGGAGTCATTGTGAATTATGGATTTATTTAATTGTGGCTTGAAGCTAAGTGGGGGAGCCCACCGTCTATGAATATGTCACATGGTTATCTGCCTAGGCAGTATCTGGTTATCGGTACATTGGTGGATTGGTTATGACTGAGGAAAGAAAACATCAAGGGTAATTCGGGCAAGGGACTTGCTGATTGTATGCTACATTCCACCTTATCGGTTCGTGTGCAGATTTTGGGATGACTCGGAGTTTATGCTTCTTATGGATGTGATGTTCAAGGAAAAGAATTTGTCCGATTATTTCTTTTAGGTGTGTTCATATGCTAACAGAGTACTAGAGTTTGGTTATATATTCAGGACCAGGTCAGAGTGGATGACTCTCAATAATAGTTCTAGTGGGTTCAAGAATTAAAGCGCAGTGTCTAAGGATTTTGAGTTCGTTTTGTGGATGAGGAACTAGTTTTGCAGCGAAGTGTGAAAGAGACTTCAAGTATTTCTATGAATGTCACCGGGTCTGCGGTGCGATGTTAGAGATATGGAGGAAACAACTTCGGATTTGAAGGTGGTCTTTCAGAACGGGTGTATCAGATGGAGATACTATTGAGTGCATAAGGAGGGTATGAGATGGTTGATGGGTATTGAGACGATGTGGTCATGTAATTTGGGTCACTCGAGATGAGTGTTGTTTGAGGTTCGTTATGTGTTTGAATAGAAATGTTATTTCAAAGGCAAGTCAGGAGTAAATTGGAAGAAGTTGAGTCAGTTAGTAATGGTTCGAATCAGTATGGTTGTGGAAATGATCAGTTCCTTCGGTGTGTTGAGCTATATAGGTAATTCGTGGATGTATGTGCGGGCTTGACAACCACCATAATGTGCTTGATTTGGGAGGTATTTGATTCGGATGGCCTTGTTATGTGTAAATGGATCCCGGAGGAGTTATAGCGATCTATACTTCGACTTGAGGGTTGCATTCTCTGTAGTTTTTGGAATTTGGTTGCGTGTTGCAATTGTTCTTTTGAGATGAGTGGAGTGAAAGAGGTTCTAGACAATGAAGTGTTTATTCTACTGGTGTTTCATGGACTATGATGAAATTCTTAGACTCCCGCGTATCAGCATGATAGGTAAGTGAGCGATATGGAAATTAGAAGTTGAGGATCAAGGTTGCGGTTTGATTTTGATAAGAATTTCATGAGCTCAGAGGAGCGGGGGAGGATTTTAGATGTTCAGTGTATGCCAACACTATTATCAGGCAGCCTGAGGATGGTCTATTTTGTGGTAGGAGTGTTGGGTGTTGAAATGCGGATGCTTGGTTAGTACTGTAGAAATAGCATGGTCGATGGCCATTGATGTTCCGATATTGCTACCTAGTGTGGAAGGTTGTGTGAGTATATCCCACGGGAAGATCGTATAAGTGTAACGTGTTAGTCATTCGATTGTTAGAGACTAAAATCAGGTGTGAAGATTTTGGTACTGTCGCCAATGGGAGAGGTTATGACTGAGAGGCGCTCTATTATTTTGGGTGTGGACTATGGGATTTTGTTCCGGATTCGACGATTGCTCGTATGTGTCATGAATAGGGGTCGTTGTGTAAGCTCTACATCTGGTCGGATGTGTTCATTCGACATAGCATTTCTTATGGAGGAGTCTTCGGGTGTTGGATGTTATTCCTGTCATCAGCTATTCTATGTAACACTCTATTATGCCATATGGGTTATGAGATGACTTGATTATTCGCACATGTGTAATGGTCCCGTGTAGCTTGTGTGGTTTTATAGGAGCAACATGGCTCTCGAGATGCAAATCGTCTATTGCATCATAGTCATGCTTGGTATTTTTGTAGCGCATGGCACTATCTGTCTCCCCGGGGTTATGTTTATGCACTTAACGTGCCTGTGGTCGACATTCAGGCATTTTGTGGGTATGAGTATTTTGGCTCATTAAGTATTTCCTTATTGATTGTATGTGTGTGGATCGGGTGGCACGCCGCCATGGGTATGATGTTTGGATCTAGTTTCATGTCGCAACGGTATCATGTCTGGATTGGGTTGCACGCCGTAACAGTGAGATGTTGAGTACGGTCCTTTATACTTATTTTATGTGTTTTATTTTACATCTCTAAGATAGGTTCATAGCATTGGTTTGGTTGTTTTATTCATTGCGCAGGCTGGATAATCTTGTATTCTGGTTTGTTATTCCTTATTGGTCATATTCGAGTTGTGGCTTGTTGGCGCATTGATGGCGTCACGTAAATTTTAGACGGTATTTGAGGTGGCTTATTGCCCGAACAACTTGTACTTGGTGAGACAAGGTTATTGGACATGAGATCAGTGCGATCGGGTTTATGTAGGTTATATTAAAGAGAAAATGTCACTATTTAGTTTTGAATGAGGTAATGGTTCTTGTCAAGCGGAGAGACTTCATGAGTTATTGATTTGGCAGCCGATTATGAGCTTCTACGGGTCGCTCCCATCGTTATAGTATCGCGAGGGTTAGATCGGGGCTTATGCGCATTATGAGGTATAATACGGGCATCAGGATAGTGAATTTGCAGCTTCTACAGTTGGAGGATGTTATTATGGGCATACGAATTATACGGTACATTGTGTGATTTCAGCATGGATGCATTTTCATATTTGGTACAACGGGTTGAGATTGATACAGTGTTCGTATGTTAGAATCAAGCCTCGTAGAGAATTTCGGATGTTGGAATTTGGTTTTAAGGCTTGTAGGTTAAGGTAGCAGGAAGGATCTTCAGTCTTGTAACGACCCGGCCGGTCTTTTTGAGAGTATTAGCCCCGAACCCCTATTTATTTCTCCCTCTATTTCATTTTGTGGTTACATAACTTATCTGGCGGTTTGGTTTTGGTTTCGAAGTGAAATGGGACACATAGTCCCTAAAATAGAAGTTTAAGTCGTAGGATATGACCGTAGTTTGATTTGTGTGAAGATGAATCCGGAATGGAGCTTCGATGGTTTCAATAGCTCTGTAGGTGAGTTTGGACTTAGGAACGTGTCCGGATGTTGATTTGGAGGTCCGTAGGTCATTTCGGCGTTAATTGGTGAAAGTTGGGTGATTTTTTGGAAAGTGTGATCCGAAGTGGACTTTTTGATATCGGGGTCGGATTCTAATTCCGAAAGTTGGAGTAGGTCTGTAATGTTAATTATGACTTGTGTGCAAAATTTGAGGTCAATCGAACTTGATTTGATAGGTTTCGACATCGTATCTAGAAGTTTGAAGTTTTAAAGTTCATTAGGCTTGAATCAATGTGTAATTTGTGCTTCTAACGTTGTTTGATGTGATTTAAAGGCTCGACTAAGCCCGTATAATGTTTTAGGACTTGTTTGTATACTCTGACGGGGTCCCGGGTGTGATTAGGACTTGAATTCGGAACAAAATTGGACTTGGTGCATAACTTAAGCATTGTTGTGTCTGGTGCAATCGCACCTGCGCATTAGAGTCGCAAAAGCATATTTTGGAGTTGCAGAAGCATATTTGGGACTGCCCAGCTGAGACCGCAGATGCGGTCATGGCTCCATAGAAGTGAGCTCGCAGAAGCGTGAGGCCAAGCGCAGAAGAGGAACTGAATAGGGTGGTTAATGGTCGCAGGTGCGACGTGAAGGCCGCAGAAGGGGAGCCGATTCTATGGTAGGATGATCATAGAAGCGGAGAGTGAGGGAACTGAGGTGGCCAAGGTTTTCACAGAAGCAGACAAGTGGGCGCGGAAGCACTTTTCCAGATGCAGATGGTTGTTCGTAGGTGCGATATCTGGGACTTTAAGTGAGCTCTGCAGATGAGGAGATTTCACCGCAAAAGCGGTACTGCATAAGCAGATTTTTGATCGCAAAAGCGGAAAGTGCTGGGCAGTGTTTAAAACCCAAGGGTTTCGTGATTTCTCTCATTTTGGACTTTGCAAACTCAATCAAAGGCGATTCTTGAGAGGACTTTCGAGGGATTTCTTGAGGTAAGCCACTTGTGAACATTTTTATTCAATAATCTTGTTTCCCCATTAAATTTCCAACCTAGTTTGTGTGCATTTAAGGTGGAATTTGGGAGTTTGAGGCTAGGGATTTGGGGAGTTTAATTTGGGGATTTGAGTGGAGATTTGGTGTCGGATTTTGGTAAATTTGGAGTGGTTGGACTCGTGATCGAATGAGTGTTCGTATTTTGTGACTTTTACCCAATTCCGAGATGTGGGCCCGGGTCGACTTTTTGGGGAAATTTTCTAATTCCTTGCTAAAGTCATAATTTCATTATTTAGATTAGTTTCTTATAGTTATATTTATAGTATGTAATTGCATTTTGGCTAGATTTTGGCCGTTCGGAGTCCGAAAGTCTAGGGAAAGGCATTCTTATCGATTGATTGAGCGAGATTTAAGGTACGTGACTTGTCTAACCTTGTGTGGGGGAAACTCCCCTTAGGTTTTGGTACTGTTATTATATTTGCAATACGTGAAGGCCATGTATGCGAGGTGACGAGTGCGTACTCGGGTTAAATGTTGAAAAATCCGGTTCTTGCTGAATAGTTTTATTTTAATTCCTTAACTAAGTTGCTCTAGCATGTGTAGTTATCATGTTTAGCCTAATGTCGCATGTCTATGTGTCTTAACTCTTATTTGCAATTTGTGCAACATGCTTACTTGAATTACCTGCTTCTTTGATCTTCTATTCAGTCTTTAACTGTAGGATTCCTTGCTATAAATTAATTGTTCCATAGGTTATGAGTTGTGTATTTATTTTTGGGACTACAAGGCGGTACCTCGGGAGCTCCCCTATTGCATATTTACTTTTGGGACTACGAGGTGGTACCTCGGGAGTTCCCCTATCCTGTATTTACTTTTGGGACTACGAGGCGATACCTCAGGAGCGCCCTTGTTGCATATTTACTTTTGGGACTACGAGGCGGTACCTCGGGAGCTCCCCCATTGTGTATTTACGTTTGGGACTACGAGGTGGTACCTCAAGAGCGCCCCTATTGTTTACCTCTATTTGCGGTGTTGTTACCTTTCTGTAATTTCTCATTGTTCAAATTCTTAGTCATTTGATTATATTATTATATCTTTTCCCTTATTTCCTTCTATTGCAGTAGGGACCTGACCTGACCTTGTCACTACTCTACCGAGGTTAGGCTTGGCACTTACTGGGTACCATTGTGGTGTACTCATACTATACTTCTGCACTTCTTTTTGTGTAGATCTAGGTACTGTTTACCATACTAGGTACTAGTGAGCTAGACCGTACGTGGAGACTTCAAGGTACATCTGCCAGCATCCGTAGACCTTGGAGTCCCCATCTATCTTTATGATGTTGCTTTCTTTATTTTCATTAGACTCTAATGTATAAAGACACTTAACATTTTCTCTTTAGAACTTGTGACTTATTTCTACCGGGTTTTGGGAGTTGTAATTATTTTGAACCGTAGTTCTTATTTATTTCAGATGTTGGGGTTGAGTTTTACCTTTATATACAGTCATCCCGCATAATTGGTAGGCTTACCTAGTCTTAGAGACTAGGTGCCATCACGACATCCTACGGAGGGAAATTTGGGTCGTGACAAGTCTGTCTTGAGAAAATGTGCTCACATGGATTGTGGTGGCACAAGTAGGTGCACTAGTGTTAAACAGTGGAGTTGGGCAATTTTGGAGCAGTTCTTGTCACGTTCGAGGACGAATATATGTTTAAGTGGGGGAGAATGTAATGACTCGATCGGTCATTTTGAGCTCTAGCGCGTCGTTTGGTAGGTTGAGGCCTTGAGTAGCTTCACTTCATGTTTTATGACTTGTACATGTGGTCAGAATTGAATTTCGAGAGGTTTGGGGTTGATTCAGATGGAAAATTCTCAATTCGTAAGCTTTAAGTTGGAAGATGTCACAACCCAAAATTTTAACCTGTCGTGATGGTGCCTATCTCAGTAATAGGCAAGCCAACAGCATCAATAATTCACGATTTCCTTTCAATTAAAAAACGTAACGTTTAATACAATACCAAAATCTTAGCAAAAATCCGATACAACACTCCCAAAACCTGGTGTCACTGAGAACATGAGCATCTAATATGAATACAAATCTAGGAAAGTACGGTCTACAATAGTCTAAGACCAAAAATACAGTAATACAGAGATAGGGAAGGAGAGACAAGGTCTGCGAAACACGACAACTACCTCTGAATCTCTGAAAAATTAGCTGTACGGAATAATCAACACCCGCTATGTCAGGGAATACCTGGATATGCACACGAAGTGCAGGGTGTAGTATGAGTACAACCAGCTCAGCAAGTAACAATAATAACTAAGGCACTGAAGATAATGACGAGCTACACATGCATAGTTCACTTTCAGTAGTTCCAGTAAAGAATAGACATGCTTTCAAATCCGACAGTTTAAGTCAATAAATTTTATATAGTTCAATTTCAAGTAATCTGGATATAAATTCTTTCAGAGATTTCACAATAATGACAGATAGCAACCAAGTGCAACAACAAATGCAAGGCAAGTACAGCCTCTCAGGCAACAGTCACTCAGCTCATCACAACAGCTCAACCACTCGGCTCTCAGCCCTCAGCACTCACACTCAATGGGTACCCGCACTCACTAGGGGTGTGTACAGACTCCGGAGGGGCTCCTACAACCCAAGCACCATAATCTGCACGGATAACTCCCGTGCTATAATATCCTGCACGGACAACTCACGTTCTATAATATCCTCACCTCACCAATAGGCCCTCAGCCTTACTCAGTCCTCAACCTCTTAAGTCTCTCGGGCTCTCAAAAATCACAAAGATCAACCTAAACAAGAATAACATAGTATATCAACAAATATCAAGAAAGACTGAGGTATAATACGCAAGAAAAATTGTGACTGAGTACTGCACAACAATTAGCAATTAATTCAACAAGTACGCGACCTCTGTGGATCCCAACAGTACTATCACATAGCCTAAGCATGATTTACAATCAAATTTCTTCAACACAAAGAGAGCTTATAGCTAACAACAGGTTATTCAACTTTACAGTTTCACGGGACGGACGAAGTCACAATTCCTTCGGTGCACGCCCACACGCCCATCACCTAGCATGTGTGTCACCTTCAAAATAATCATATGACACAAAATTCGGGGTTTCATACCCTCAGGACCAGATTTATAACTGTTACTTACCTCAACCCATGCAATTCTTTATTCTGCTAAGACCTTTCCACGATAATTGGTCTCCAAAAGCCTCGTATCTAGCCACAATTAATTCAATTAAGTCAATACCAATTATTGTAATTAATTCCATAAGGAAATACTAATTTTTCCAATAAAATCTGAAATTAACTCAAAAACCGCCCGTAGGGCCCACGTCTCGGAACCTGACCAAAGTTATAGAATATGAACGCTCATCTAACCACGAGTCCAACCATATAAATTTCACCAAAATCCGACACCAACTCGACCTCTCAAATCTTTAATTAAAGTCTATGAAGATTTCTACCATATACAACCCAATCCTTACCCATTTAAACTTAACAATCTTTTCACAACCTTATTGGTATGTATACATGATACTCTACACCCAAGAATCATACTATTAATCACCCATCTTTACTCCAAACCCAAAATTGAAGAATTAGGGAAAGCAATTCTTACCTCCTTGAAGCCCTAGCAAGATCCTTGTGACATCTTCAAACCTTGAACAAGAATTGATGGATAAATGACCAAGTCTTCACTTTCTCTCTCTAAAATGCTCTCACTTCTCTCTAAAATATCAGATTTTGGCTCAAAAATGAGCTTCAAGGGCTATAAATCGAAGTTGGGTCGGGTCAAAAATTAGAAAGAAAAGAAGCTCCGACGCAGTTATGTGGTCGCATTTGCGATCGCATAACAGGTATGCGGTCCGCATACCGGCCGCATAATTTGGCCTCCAAAGCTGGGCATTACTGACCTGTTCTGCGGTCATTATGCGGTCTGCATACTTGTTCTGCGGTCACATAATACACCGCAAAATAGGTCTGCGGTCACATTGTACACCGCAGATTTTCCTCAAATCTTGCCCCTCTACTGATCCACTTTGCGACCATTATGCGGTCCGCAGAGTGATTCTGCGACCGCATAGTGGTCGCAGAAATGACCAATTTATGATAAATTTTTCCTTTACACTTCGGTGCATTGTTCAACCCAATTGATCTAATTGTACTAATTCATCTACTTCAGCACCACCAAACCTTAATTTTCTTAGCAAAATTTCTCCGGGGTCGTTACACATAAGTTAACATCTGGTCAACCTTTTCAACTTAAATTCTAAACCTTGGAGCTAAGCGTCCCGAATCATTTCAAAACCTCACCGAATCCAAACTAATTATCCCGGCAAGTCAAATAACAACTGTAATTCACAATTTGACCAGTAAATGGGGAAACGGGATTGCAACAGTTAAAACGACCGGCCGGGTCATTACAGAAGAGTTGATCAAGGTTTGACTTTTGAGTAAATGACCTCGGACTTGGGCGTGCGTTCGGGTTGAGTATCGTGTGGCCCAGGAGTATTTCGGCAATTATTGTGGAAAGTTAGAATTTTTGAAAGTTTTAGAATTTCCTAAGTTTGATTTAAAGTAGACTTTGATGTTATGGATGTTCGTTTGGAATTTCGAGCCTTGGAATAGGTTCGTATCATGATTTGTGACTTGTACGTAACGTTGGCGTCATTCCGGAATGTTTAAGTGTAATTGAGACGCGTTCGTCGAAGTTTATAAGTTTGAAGGTTTAAAGAATTGTTTTGATCGTCGATTCATGATTTTGATGTTATTCGCGGTGTTTCGACCCCTTGAATAAGTTTGGATAAGGTATTGGGACTGGTTGGTGTGATTAGACGGGGTCCTAGGGGCCTCAGGTGTTTTTTGGGCTTATTTATGGCTTCTTTGGCATGCTTCTCGATCACGAAAGGTAAGTGGGAGAAGATGGTGAATTGTTCTTCGTGGTCGCGGGCAAAGATACGCGATCGCGTAGTTTCCTAAGCTGGAACATTGCATTCACGTGTGGGGTTACGCGTTCGCGTAGTGTTGAAGCGGGGGCTGATGGAATTGGCCTTCTTGAAAGTGAAGTTCTCCCCCGTTCGCGATTAGTGGACTGGCCGTGCTCCGCGATCGCGAGTCTTCAGACGCGATTGCGTAGGGAATTTTTGGCGGTAGATGTGGTATTGTATCGCGATCGCGAGGCTTCAGATTGCTATCGTGAAAGGCAATGCCTGGGCAGAATATATGTCACTTAATCGGGATTTTTGCTCATTTCACTCATTCCTTTCTTGCTTGGGCGATTTGGAGGAGCTAACTTCATCATCTACATTGAGGTAAGAAATTTCTACACATTGTGAGCTAAGAACATGAGTTATATATGGATTTAAACATGAAATTTTGTAGAAATAGTAAAATTTTTGTAAGAAAACCCATAAGTAGTATTTTTGGACTTTGATAACGAAATTGGACACGGAATTAGGAATATATTATATATTTGAGTTTGTGGTGTTATGGGTAATGATTATCTTCAAGAATTTTTGCAATCTGGACAAGTGGACCCGAGGGTTAACTTTGTTGACTCTTCTTGAGGAGTTAAAAATTATTGTTAATTAATTAATTATGAGTGGTGGAGTATATTTTTATCGGTTTTCATGGTTGTTTGACTAGTTTCGGATCGATGGGTACTGGTTTGAGGTGCTAGAGAGGCGTTGGGTCCAGTTATGGTACTTCGGAGTGAGGCAAGTCTCATGTCTAAACCTGTGAGAGGGAAAACCACCCCTAGGTAATTTGATATGTGCTACCTGCTGTGGGGGCTACGTACGCACGAGGTGACGAGAGTCCGTACGTAGCTGGATTCATGTTATGTCCAGGTATGTAGGCCTTTATTATGTTATTACTTGCACTAATCGAACTCAATTGCTAGTTTAAATTGCTTGAATTGAATAGTGAGAATTCGGTTAACGATTATGTTAAATCGAGCTCCATTATCTAGAGATTTGAAGGATTTTTAATCATTTATGAGAATTTATATCCCTTTTATGGGCTTACCTTGATATTGTAAATACATAATTTGCAAATCCGAAGTGTTTCTCTATTCCTGTGGATTGGGCCGAACGCCTCGGCCATATTTATATATATATTATGGGATGCATCCATGGATCGGGTCGTACGACCTCGGCAATGTATATACATGACTATATGGGTCGGGCCGAAAGATCTCGGCATAATTCGTGCGTAAAATCGCTAAGAATCCGAGTACCCACGAAATTATCCTCTTAATTAAACTTGGAAATTACGTATTACTTTCTTTATGACATGAGATCAGATATCTAATTGAGGGTTCCTATTTGTTGAGATAGCATGAAGACTTGCGGACATTTTAATTGATAATTGATGTTAACGGATTTTGTTATCTAATGTTCCTTATTCTATTGACCCTGTTGTAATTCATGCCTATTTATGATTCCTGCGTTTTATTTATTGGACTACTAGTAAGTGTCGATATCAATCCCTCATCACTAATTCTCTTGTGTTAGGCAAGATATTTACGTAGTGATGCAACAATTTTGCACTACACGTGCAGGATCTGACAGATTTATTTGGTGGTCATCCTGGCGTGTAGGCAGAACTGCTGAGGGGGCATTATGGTGAGATGCTTTCTATGCTATGCACCATAGCCCTTAGAGTCTCCATATTATTTATTTACTTTATCCTGTCTATTTTATATTCCATATAGATATTGTATTATTATTGCACTCTTTAGCAGATGCTCATGCACTGTGACACCGGATTTTGGGATATTCTAGTTGATGTTTACAGATTTGCATATTATTGACACCTTTTATTTTTATGGCTTACTAATTATGTATGTACCCATGATTTTAAATGCGTAAATTTTTTTACTTAATAAAGTTTATGATTTCGAAAGTAATAAAATGAACAATTAACGTAATAATTCACCATTGACTTGGCTAACAATGACATTTGGCGTCATCACGATCTATAGTGGATTTTGGGTCGTGACACTCGGTAGATAGAAATTTCCAAGGAATCAATTATTTTATTTCTTGACATTAAATCGTTACTTATCTAAGTGGTCTTATCACTTTTGTCCTTTAGTTTACTTTTACCGTATTCATGTGCGTTTTTAGGGATCTTGTGTTTTTTATGAATTTGCTTGAAATTCATGGGAGTTCCATCATTGCCATAGATGTTTAGGGTCTAGAATCTTTTAAATTCGACAATTTCTGTCAAAACTGTTCATTTTTTTTATTTTTTAATTATCTAGTTATTCTCTTCGCATCCGGAGGAGATTTATTTTATTATGATAATAATATTGGTGCCACTTTATCGATCTTTGTTTTATGTATTGTAAGATGGTTTAACTACTTGGGGACTTGTTATAAGATTGCATGTTATTATTGATATTACAAAACGATTAGTTAAGGGCTCGTCATGGCCCTTTAACATTAAATTATGACAGATACTACGAAGAAAACAAAATGAAATGCGCAAAAAATTGAATATGCAAGAAAAATCTTTTAAGCATGAAGATGAAAATTGTTCTTTGGTGCTATAATAGCTACAAATACATATGTTTTATTGGTAACTAGTTTCTATTAGTATGCTAACTAGTCATCCATTACATAGTAATTGGAGTTATATCCTCTCAACAACATCGAATGCATGAGCCTTTATCGCAAATGCAACATTTGGTTTTGCATTGTGATGCAAAAGCGCAACCTGCAATTCACGAAACAAACATATTTCATATACAATAGATACAAAAAATAAAGACTTTCATTATAAAGGCTGTAAACCTAACAGAAGAAAGTCGAATCTACGAATTATGAAACCAAAAATACACATTTGGAATCATGATTATAAAAATAATTATATACTCATAAGAAAAATTTGAATCTATTAGTGCCAAAAGCGTAATTTCAAAAAAAAAAAAAAAAAAACTTATCTTGAAATTTCAACATCAAACATCAATTTCAAATATCCCCTAGGAATATATTTTTGTGTTATTTAGTGTCTTTGATGATGTATCAATTCTTAAGTTATGCAAATTTTAGTTTTAATTATCGATGGAAGAATGAAAAATGAAAGAAAAAATAAAAATAGAAATAAAATTAGATATACCTGTAATAGATACACGAGTGCTACGACTTGCAGCAGATAGTTCTAGTGATGTTGTTGGTGATGTTGCTTCTGGTGCGTATGATAGCTCCGATACATATGATGGTTTTGGTGCATACGAAGACTCTGGCACCCCTTGAGTTAATGAAAAAAGAACAAACATGACAAAAATCATGTAAACCAAAACATTGGTTGATTTTGTCATCTTAAACAACTATACTTGTTATGCCACTCTTGTTTGTTCCTCTTAGTTTTTTCTATTGAAGTACTTATAGATGCAAGAGAGCTCTTCCTTTTATAGTAAAGATGGAACATAATTTTTAAGTTAGTAGTATTGATTCTTACGTAAGTAGTTATATCAATTATTAGTATGCATTATAGGAGATCCAATCTAATTACAAAAATAATATGCAATCCTGTAAATTTAATATGAAATCATTGACTTACTAAATTGTATGTAGCAAATATTATATTTATTTTAAAATAGTTAAATTTATCTCCTTTTTTGGGGGATTTAATAAAAAAAATTCCAATTGTCTCTTTATATTTGTGACTAGCGCAAAACATGACACGGAAATTAATGCGCGCTAGCAAAAGATAGTATAGTAAAATATCGTCTATAGAGGAATTGCATTTCAATACTTTGGTTTGGAATGATTAAAACTAAAACTAACAAACTAAAATTAAAGTAAGTAATACCTGATCATAGAGAACTAGAGAGTAGCAAACTTTGGTTGTTATCAGTGCGAGAAATAAGGGTCAAAACATGATAGATGCACGATTGCTATCCTAGATTTGATATTGTTAAATTTTACTCTTAAGGTTCCATTGATTCTAACAAATTCTACAAGTTATTATCTTTTTATTCTGATTTAGACTTTTCTCTCGATTAAACCTAAACCGTTTAAATAAGCTAATGTGAAGTACATTGAACATGCAAGAATCTATTAGTAGGAATGATCTAAGAGAAACATCTCGCAAATATTTCTCAATCTTAATTCAAATAATGGATCACAACAACGTTCCTTTGATTACTTTAAAAAACCATTAAAATAAATTAAGGCATGCGTTGCAACAATATTGAATATTTTTTTCATCTTCGGATTAAACAAGATAACAAATAAAATTACAACTATGATTAAAGCTCCTCCAACAAATTCAAGCACTTAAACAACAATAAAATCTATAAATAATTAAAGCTCCTATAATTAGAGATAGAGTTAAAATTGTGCAATTGACCCATGACGATATTGATAAGGAGATAGAAAAATGGAAACATGCAATTATATTGTATGTTGTTGGATTTCCCTTCAATTGGGGCTTTGGAGAGGTTTATTGCATTTGAGTGGAATTACATAGCGAAGCCAAGGATTTATTACCACAATGATGGGTACTTTGTGATCAAATTTCAAAGTATTGAGGATATAGACTATATATGGTGAAATATGATATGACACGTAGTCATCGAAAAGAAAGACACGTGGAACCCAAGATGGGGATGACCGAAAATCGAACGCAGCCATTCCGCTTGTCACCGGAAGGGATAACGTTCATAAAGGTGTACGGGGGTGAAGGTGGCTCCGACGGGGCTAGGGGGAGCGGATCTGGTCTCAACAAAGAGAACGGCCCGTTCAAGAATAAACTTTTACGGTTTATGAGGGAAGTAAACGCCCGCATGGACCAAATCCCGGGTGCGTCACCAGTATACTCAATTGTTGCACAAGCCGAGCGCGGCACCACAACTAATCTCGAAGCGGTTCAAATTGCCTGAAGTGCCGAAGTACGACGGGACTTCAGACCCATAAGAGCATATTACCATCTACACAATAGCTGTAAAAGGAAATGATTTAGCTCCTCACGAAATTGAATCTATGTTTCTAAAGAAATTTGGAGAAACTCTCACGAGGGGAGCTCTAACGTGGTATTCATTATTACATGAGCATTCCATGAATTCCTTTGAGATGCTCGTGGATTCTTTCATCAAGGCTCATGCTGGGGCAAAAAACGTACAAGCCCGGAGGCCGACATATTCAAGGTCGCACAGGGAGAATCTGAATTATTACGAGAGTTCGTTATCCGATTCCATAAAGAAAGAATGTTGCTCCTGGCTGTCCCAGATGAATTGGCAGCTGAAGCATTCACCAAAGGATTGAATTCGAGAAGCTCAGACACTTCCCGAAAGCTGAAGGAGAGCCTGCTTGAGTTTCAAGCAACAACTTGTGCAGATGTACACAACCAGTACGAGTCAAAGATAAGGATAGAAGATGACCAGGTCGATTATACATCATAGGCAAAAGGACGGGAGAAGAGCAGAGAAATATCAAAAGATGACTACGACGCAGACAGACGGACTTCAAGGGGCCAATTTTTGCCTTACGAGCGGATTAAAGGCTGTGGCAGAAACTTTCGGACAGCAAAGAAGTTCATCGTTGACAGAGGGACCGATCGTGGTCGAAACAATAGATCACTTCTGGATAAAGAGAGGTCGGGGTCTCGGGTTCCTTCTTATCCCAAGTTATCGGAATATAACTTCAACGTTATTATAGTGGAGTTGGTGTCAGTCATGAGAAACATTAAAGAGGTACGATTCTCTAGACTTATGAGATCCGATTCCAGCTAGAGTGATCCCAACTTATAGTGTGAATACCATGGAACGAACGACCACCGAACATGGGACTGCCGACACCTCCGGGAAGAGGTGGCAACACTATTGAAGAATGGTCACCTTAGAGAATTCTTGAGTGACCGAGCTAAGAACAATTATGGTCGTAACAGAGACAATGCGGCATCTTCGAAAGCAGGAGAAGAACCCCCACGCCAAATGATCAATATGATCTTCAGAGGGAATGAGATTAACACGGTCACCTTTTTGGCAGCGAAGAAGACGAAGTATCAATAACTCATAGTAAAAGACTTCGGGAAGACAATATCACTTTCACTGAGGAGGACGCAGACGGATTGTTGTTACCATACAACGATGCACTGGTAATTTCTTTAAATGTGTTGAATTTTAAGATTAAACGTGTTCTAGTGCATCCAGGAAGTTCGGCTAATATCATACTATAGAGAGTATTGGAGTAAGCTAAACCCATCAGAAGCATTATTCCGGCAACAAAGTTCCTCGCTAGATTCAACCTTGCGAGCGTGACGACCCGAGGAGAGATTTTGCTGCTCACGAACGTTGAAGGAGTAATGAAAAAACTCTCTTCGAAGTAGTAGATGGTGACATGGGATCCAATATCATCTTGGGAAGGCCATGGTGACACGAGATGAAATTCGTACCCCTCAACATATCACCAATTGCTGAAGTTTCCAACGCTTGAAGGAATCAAGCAGATAAGAGGTGATCAACGGGAAGCAAGGAAGATGAATGCAATTTCAGTTTCCAGTAGCAAAGGAAAGGAGCACACGAGATAGAAATTAGAGGAACCAACACCTACTCCCAAGCTAGAAGAAGTTAACCCGGGAGCAGAGTCGTCAGAATATTATCAGCTGCCGAGATATTTCTAAGTTCCATAAGATACTGACGCAACGAAGTCCACGATGGAGGAACTAGAGCAAGTTGCATTGTTCGAAGAATTCGTAGAAAGAAAATTCCATTTGGGGACAGGATTGCACCTGGAGCTCAAGTCTGGTTTTATTGAATTCCTTAAATTTAATGTCGATTGTTTTGCATGGTCGCACGAGGATATGATAGGTATCCTGACTGAAGTAGCCATGCACAAGCTGAGTTTGGATCCCAACGTACCTCCGATAAGACAAAAGAAACGCCATATTGCCGAGGCTAGGAATAAATTCGTCAAAGAAGAGGCAACCCGCTTTCTTAATATCGGTTCGATCCGAGAGGTAAGATATCCGGACTGACTAGACAATGTAGTAGTAGTTCCTAAGAAGAATAATAAATTTTGCATGTTTGTAGACTATAAAGACCTTAATAAGGCGTGCCTAAAAGACTCGTTCCCAATGCCAATATCGATCAAATTATTGATGTCACAGTTGTGCACGAGTTAATGTGTTTCCTCGATGCTTATTTCGGGTACAACCAAATCAAGATGAACACGAAAGATCAAGGAAAGACTTCGTTTATAACAAATTTTGGTACATATTGTTACAATGTGATGCCCTTCGGGTTGAAAAACGGTGGAGCCACTTATCAACGACTCGTAAATAAGATATTTGAAAAGCAAATAGGAAAGACTATGGAAGTTTATATAGACGATATGCTCATTAAGTCTTTGAATGCAGGTGACCACCTTAAGCATTAGCAAGAAACATTCAACATCCTGAGGAAGCACAACATGAAACTTAATCCCGAGAAGTGCACGTTCGGGGTCAGTTCTGGTAAGGTTCTAGGATTTCTGTTCTCACAAAGGGGAATTGAGGCATACCTCGACAAATTCATGGCCTTAGAGGATATCCCGGATCAATTGTCGAATGTAAAAGAAGTCCAAAGGCTCACAGGAAGATTAGCAGCTTTGACCAGGTTCATTTCTTGGTCATCGAAAAAATGTCATCGCTTCTTCACACTGCTCAAAAAGAAAAACAATTTCGAATAGACACCAGAGTGCCAGGAGGGTCTGAGGAACCTGAAGAAGTACTTATCAAGTCCTCCATTGCTCTCAAAACAAAAAGAAGGTGAAACATTGCTAGTCT
The DNA here is from genome assembly GCF_000390325.3 of Nicotiana tomentosiformis. Taxonomy (NCBI): domain Eukaryota; kingdom Viridiplantae; phylum Streptophyta; class Magnoliopsida; order Solanales; family Solanaceae; genus Nicotiana; species Nicotiana tomentosiformis. The sequence continues at coordinate 103,892,500 of NC_090812.1, forward strand.
ACCTCACGGTTTCAGAAGTTTTGGTAAGTACGGTTTTAGTTCGGGAAGATGAAGGTACGCAATTTCCCATTTATTAGGTAAGCAAAATTTTAACTGGAGCAGAAACTCGCTACCCACATTTGGAAAAAATGGCCTTAGCTCTCGTAGTCGCCGCTCGGAAGCTGAGGCCCTATTTCCAATGCCACCTGATAGCTGTGGTGACTAGTTTTCCTTTGCGGAACATCCTCCATAAACTCGAGCTCTCAGGCAGATTGGCCAAATGGGCCGTCAAAATGAGTGAGTTTGACATAGAATATAAACCAAGGAATGCAATTATGTCGCAAGTCTTGGTTGACTTCGTGGCCGATTTCAGTACGGGACTACTGCCTCTGGAAACCAAGGAGGCAGTAATGGTGTCGGAATTGACATAAGGTATTTGGACCTTATTTACGGACGGAGCTTCCAACATAAAAGGGCCCGGTCTCGGAATAGTCTTAATCACGCCTTCGGGGGAAACCTTAAGGCAAGCCATCAGAATGATCCTTTTAACTAACAATGAAGCAGAGTATGAAGCTTTGATTGCAGGGCTCGAATTGGCCCGGGGACTTGATTCTGAGGTTATTGAAATCTAATGTGACTCGCAGCAGGTGGTAAATCAGGTCTACAGGATCTTCGATACCAAAGATGAACGTATGCAACAATACGTGGTAAAGGTCCAGGCTCTTTTGGCACGATTCCGGGAGTGGTCAATTACTCATATCCCGAGGGAGGATAACGCATAAGCAAATGCATTAGCAAACTTAGGATCATCGACGAAAATAAAGGGATCGGAGTCAGGGACGGTAGTGCAACTGATGAACTCAATTATGGAGATAGATGGTTACTATGAGGTAAATTCGACTAGTCTGGTCAGGGACTGGAGAAATGAAATAATCGACTATCTCGAGCACGGGAAGTTGCCTGAAGACACCAAAGCATCATGGGCGTTACGCGCCAAAGCTGCACGTTATAGTTTCAAGAGAGACCATATGTATAGAAAATCCTTCAAGGTCCCATGGCCTGGTTCTTAGGAGCGTCAAAAGCTAATTGTGTCATGAGAGAAGTCCACGAAGGGATATGCGGCAATAACTCGGGCATAGATTATTTGGTGCTGAAGTTGGTACGGGCATGATATTACTGGCCTCGCATGGAATAAGACGCTAAAGACTTCGTTCAAAAAGGTGATAAGTGCCAATGCTACGCACCACTAGTACACCAACCGGAAGAGGTTACCCGGCCACACTGGGAAGTTAAGTTTGCTACCGAACAGAGGTTACCCGGCCATTCACGAGCACAAACCACTAGAGGATTGTTAGATATTCTTTCGCTCGACAGCATGGATTCCTAAGGGGAAGTAAGGTATGTTGCCGAGTTAAGGATTATCTAGCAATTCATTGGTGGAATCTTTGAAGGCACAAGACTTTCAGTGTTCAAATTTGCATTCTTCGCATTCGAAGATTAGCGGGGGGGGGGGATGATATAAGGATACGACAACATTGACTCCCACGTCAACCAGGAAAAAATATTCCAGAAACCAAATGCATCATCGAGACTGGGGACTACGCAGCCAGCCCCATAGAAACAAATTGTACAAGATAGCCACAAGTAATGACAATTTCTTTTTAGCATAATAAATGCTAGCCACAAGTTGTTTAGCATAATAAATGCTTGTGTACTTTTGAAAATAGAAGGAATTATATGAAATGAAATTCTTTTATTTTTATCTTGTTTCTTGTTTGAACGATGAACTAACTTTGTTATTTGAAAGTTAAACAAGTACTTCAAATGTTAGTGCCGTAATGAACAAGAGATGTCCTCTTCAAGAGAACCGTAAACATAAGAGGGCCTTCTCTTATAAAAACCCTCGCGTTAAAGGGTTGGTTTCGGAAGAATTTGTGCCCGGAATCAAAATGCCTTCGAGGAAAAATGCACCCGAAGACATACATGAAAGGACGCAAAAATTAAACTTGCGCAAATACTTATAGAAACCCTAACGTAAAAGGGATAATGCTCAGAACCAAAGTGCTTCGAGAAAAATGCACCCGAGGCTACACATAGTAAATCGCTAATAGAAAAACATGCGCAGAATTCTTAAGAAAATGAAAAGGTTAATGACTTACATGGATATTCAAACGAAAGAAAGACTCAAACAATACTTGAGAAAAAATATGTCTTTATTTACAAGAACGTGCCAAAAACAGTAAAAGTACAAAATGGGAAAAAGAAAAGAAAGCTAAACTGCAGTGTCTCCGGAACCTGGAGGAAGAGAAATGTCCGCATCCGTGGGAGAAGTAGGTGGGTCCACCGATGGCTCAACATTTTCATCTGTTTGGCCTTCAGCATCATCATCTTCCGATTTTTCTTCAGTTCCCGAAAACTCAGAACCAGAACCAGAAGGGCCAAGTACATCAAACCTCGATGGGAGTCCACTTTATCAGCTAACTCAAGCTCGCGTGCATTAGCAATTTTGGCATCAAAGTCAATGACACCAGCGTTGGCCTCTTCCAAGGTTTTTCTCCTCATGCTGTACATAGAGTAAGTTTTTTCAACAACGAGGGAAGCCTCTCGGCACTTGAGTTCTTCTTTGAGTTGGGTTACCTCGGCATAAAGGTTTTCATGGGCGGACCTAGCAAATTTGAGGCTGACCTCAAGGTCGCGGACAGTTGAACTAAAGAGACTATTATGCTCGATTGTTTTCATGTACTTATGTTCGAACTGGGCATGTTTTGCCCTCGCAGCAGCAAGCTCTTCGATTTTGGAGTTCAAGGCCACTTCTAAGTCAGTAACTTTTTCGGCAAGAGCAACCTCGCGCTCGGTTGAAGCAAGAACGACGTCCTGGACTTCAGCGCATTTGGCCTTGGCTTCATCAAATCTAACCCTCGGCGGGCCAATATCTTTGCTAAGGGTTATCACTTCTTGCTCGCTTTGCTCCAAACGAACCTCCAAAACAACGACCTCAGTAGCTTTGGTTTCTAGTTCCTAGAGGCGGAGAACATTTTGGTCCCGTTCCACCAAAAGCTGATTCCGTTCAGAAGTAAGTTCCTCCTTCTCACGAATCAACCTATGAAGGCCCTCATAAGAAAGAAAGTTGACCTACAAAACAAGAAGTAAAAGTTAGAATGCATTCATACAAAAGTAGAAGAAATAACAAAGGAAGAAAGGAACACACCGTTGCGACATTGTGCATGGCATTATTCAACAAACACTCCCCGAGAGTGCTTGAATCTTTTCCCAGTCTTTCTCTGAAGCCAAAGGCTTCAGATAATTAGCAAGTTCCACCGGCCGAGATAGCAAGTTGCATATGGTAGAGACTGAAAGAGTAACGTTCCTCCTCCTTTGTGGATCTTCAGAAAGGGCAGCATAATTTTTCCCCAAATTCCCATAAACTGGGGACTGGGGAAGAGGAACACCCTCTCCATGGTCAGGTGCGGCCAATGAAGATGATGTAGCAGTTGCTGGTGGAAGAGTGGATGAAGGTGGAAATGATGTAGCAGTTGCTGGTAGAAGAGTGGATGAAGGTATAAATGATGTAGCAGTTGCTGGTGTTGGTGAAGGTGGAGATAAAGCTGATGGAGTCAAAGGGTGAGAAGTAGTCGCATCAAATGCAGTGCTGGTGGATGGATGCTCGCCAACCAAAGACGGCAAGGATCCAGTACTCAGCCCCGCAGTACCGGACATAGCACTTGGGGACTGGAAATGGGAGTTGGCATTATCTACCAAATCAAATTCTCCCCAAAGTGCCGAGACATCGTCCCCGGGTGGTGTAACTGTCTCAATAGGTCGAGCATCGTGTTGAGATGATGAGGATCTTTGCCTTCTATGTAGAGAAGCTCCCTCATCACTAGCTTCTTCTTCATCATCAATCATCACGGTGTCTATGACCAGCCCGGAAGGAGGACTAGTCACCATCGCCACCGGAGATGACTCGGGGCCATCAATCTTTGCCCTCTTATTCTTTTCCCGCCGCGGAGGAATGTCTTCTCTCGTTATTTATCCTCCGGTCAGGGACTCCGTAAAGAAATGTTTGCACCTGAAATAGGCCTGGAGATACCTGTTCAAGTAAGTATCGCAGGATTAACCAAGACGTCCTCCTCAGGGACAACAACAGAGCCCGGAGGTAGACCTAATTTCGTGAACAAATCAGAAGGGTTCGACCAAGTTCTCCATATACAAAAACGAATGGAAGCAAGGTAAGTTAAAATTACCATGATTTTTGGCCTTCCACACATATTTAAGGGCTAGTTCTTTCCACAAACGAGTTTTGGGCGTCGTGACGTCCAAGATCTTCTGAACCCACCGGTCCAAGCCTTCCACCGCCGGTGGGATCCATCGAGTTGCTGAAACATGCGAAGGGTGAAGAGTTGATACGACCATAGAAGAATATTTAGTCAAAAGAAAATATATTAAATAAATATCTTACGAGTACGGTTCCAAGCGGCCGGAAAGGATGAAGCCGTTATCGGAATGATATTATTGGTGGCAACTGCAACGAACCGTTCCGTCCACCCATGGTCATTATCATCATCCATGCTAGTCAACAGAGCATTGTGACCATGTTTGCAGAGGTTTATCATACCCCCATGAAATATTTTTGGGGAGTAGAGTCTCCTGGTACAAGTGTCGAAGGAAGGCGACCGTCCTCCTCACTGAAGGACTTACCTGTGCCTAACATACTTGGTAGCGAAGGAAAAACTCCGCAATAACGGAATCAAACTCTCCATTCAAAGAAAACGCACCCAAAGTAAAGGGTTACATGTAAAAGTATGTAAAACCTTTCTTGGGAAGGGTCACTCGCTCCGATAGATCAGGAGCAATGATATCCAACTCATGGCAGCGACAGTCTTCCTTCACAGCAAGAATACTGGAAGGACGAATACAAGAAGGGTGCCTCCTAACAGCCCATGTACGAGGGTTAGCAGTAGGGAATTTCTCTTCAAAGTCCTTTGTAGTACTAAGTCTTCTTGGGATGATGGAACCCACCATTGGAGGAGTAGAGTCTTCGGCTTTGTTTTTGTTCTTTGAAGAACCGACACGCTTGGATGAAGAAGCCATTGAATAAGAAGAAGGAAAAGGTTTTTGTTTGAAGAGAATTAGAGAAAGGATGGAGAACAAAGATGCAAATTCGAAGTTCGAGAAATTATGAAGTGCAAAGTAAAAGAATGATGCGTATAAGTAAAATTTTGGCGGCTAAATTTATGGCCAAGATTACCTCGATAATCGGCAGAAGCTGTGCTGAATCGTGGGATGACGCATGATTGGGGTATTAAATACGGAGAGACGTGCATCTAATCAAGCGTTAGAAGCCTTCAGAGAGAGTTATGGTAATTCCCGCCAAAAGAGTGTTTCTACCAACTTCCCGGTAACACAAAGTTATGTCACCGGAAAGCAGGGGGACTATCTGTATAGGTTGAAATATGATATGACACGTGGTCATCTAAAGGAAAGACACGTGGAACCCAAGACGGGGATGGTCGAAGACCGAACGCAACCATTCTGCTTGTCACCAGAAAGGATAACGTTCATAAAGGTGTATTAAATGCTCTGCGCCCGGTAGCATTTAATAAGGAATATTCTGCAGCATTAAGAGCGACAACCCATTACAAAGAATTTGGCATTTATGTTCACCGTTACATCTTCATCAATGACCCTCATAATTGACATTAAAGGAGGGCACGATCCTAGAACCTCTTTCCCTAGACACAGTAATAAATAGTGATCCCAGTAATCATAGTAAAGGACACGAATTTTCTGGCTAAACTTACACTGCATTTTATACAAATCTTAATACAATCTTACTTTCCCACTTTTGGATCTCATCATTGCTGTGCCCGGAAACCTTGTTCCCGGAACTATCATCTCTGCTGTTTCATCTACATTTTAAGGCTAAGTATTGTACATTTCTTCCATTATTACATTATTTCATGATCAGACTAGTTCACTTGTCTAGAAACCTCGTATCAATTCAACGGTACCATTTTACGGGTAAATAGTTACCTCGGCAAAAGGGTTTTCCCAGGCAGACCTAGCAGATTTGAGGCTGACATCAAGGTCGCAAACAGTTGAACTAAAGAGCCTATTATGCTTGATAGTTTTTCTGTACTTTTGTTCTAACTGGTCATGTTTCGACCTCACAGCAGCAAGCTCTTCGATTTTGGAATTCAAGGCTGCTTCTAAGTCAGTCAGCTTTTCGGTAGTAGCAGTCTCACGCTCAGTTGCAGCAAGAACAACGTCCTGAACTGAAGCCCATTTGGCCTTGGCTTCATCAAATCTAACCCTCAGCGGACCAATTTCTTGGCTAAGCGTTATCACTTCTTGCTCGCTTTGCTGCAAACGAGCCTCCAAAACAACGACCTCAGTAGCTTTGGTTTCCAATTTCGAGAGGCGGGGAATAGTTTGGTCCCGTTCCACTAATAGCTGATTCCGTTCAGAAGTAAGTTCCTCCTTCTCACGAATCAACCTCTGAAGGCCCTCAGAAGCAAGAAAGTTGGCATACAAAACAAGAAGTAAAACTTAGAATGCATTCATGCAAAAGTAGAAGAAATAACATAGGAAAAAAGAAACGCACCGCTACGGTATTGTGCATGGAATTGTTCAACAAACACTCCCCCGAGAGTGCTAGAATCTTTTCCTAGTCTTTCTCTGAAGCCAAAGGCTTCAGATAATTAGCAAGCTCCACCGGTCGGGATAGCAAGTTACATACGGTAGAGACCAAAAGAGTAACGTTCCTCATTCTTTGTGGTTCTTCAGAAGGGACATCATAATTTTGCCCCAAATTCCCATGAACTGGGGACTAGGGAAGAGGAACACCCTCTCCATGGTCAGATGCGGCCGGCGGAGATGATGTAGTAGTTGCTGGTGTTGGTGAATATGGAGATAAAGTTGATGCAGTCGAAGGGTGACAAGCAGTTACATCAAATGCAGTGTTGGTGGATGGATGCTCGCCAACCAAAGATAACAGGGATCCGATAATCAGCCCCACAGTACCAGACATAGCACTAAAGGACCAAAAACGGGAATTGGCATTTTCTACCAAATCAAATTATCCCCAAAGTACCGAGACATCGTCCCCGATTTGTGTAAATGTCTCAATAGGTCGATCATCCTATTAAGATGATGAGGATCGTCGCTTTCTACGTAGAGAAGCTCCCTCATCACTAGCTTTTTCATCATCATCAATCATCTCAGTGTCTATGACCGGTCCAGAAGGAGGACATGTCACCATCGCCACCGGTGATGACTCAGGGGCATCCGTTTTTCCCTCTTATTCTTTTCCCCAGCCGCGGAGGAATGCCTTCTCTTCGGTTGTTTATCCTCTGGACGGGGACTCCGTAAAGACATGTTTCTGCCTGAAACAGGCCCGAAGATACCTGTTCGAGTAAGTGCCTCCTGAAGCAGCCTCGCTGTATCAGCAAGATCAACCAAGACGTCCTCCTCAGAGACAATAATAGATCCCGCAGGTAGACCTAATTTCGTGAACAAGGTAGAAGGTTCGACCAAGTTCTCCATATACAAAAAATAAAGAAATCAAGGTAAGTTACAATTACCATGATTTTTGACCTTCCACCCATAGTTAAGGGCCAGTTCTTTTCACAAACAAGTTTCAGGCGTCATGACGTCCAAGATCTTCTGAACCTTCTGGTCCAAGCCTTCAACCACCGGTGGGATCCATTGAGTTATTGAAACATACGAAGGGTGAAAAGTATATACGGCCATCGAAGAGTATTTAGTGAAAGAAAATATATTAAATAAAGATCTTACGAGTGCGGTCCCAAGCGGCCGGAAAGGATGAAGCCGTTGTCGGAATGATATTATTGGTGGCAACTAAAATGAACCGTTCCATCCACCCACAGTCGTTATCATCATCCATGCTAGTTGACAGAGCATGGTAACCATGTTTGCAGAGGTTTATCATACCCCCATGGAAAATTTTGGGGGAGTAGAGATTCATCATACAAGCTAATGTTAGCTCTTCTCCACTCTTCTAGCAAAAGTGTCGAAGGCAAGCGACCCTCCTCCGAACTGAAAGACTTGTGCCAAACACACCTGGTAGCGAAGGAAAAACTCCGCAATCATGGAATCAAGCTCTCCACTCAAAGAAAACGCACCCAAAGTAAAGGGATACATGTAAAAGTATGTAAAACCTTCTTTGGGAAGGGTCACTCACTCCGATAGATCATGAGTAATGATATCCAACTCATGGTAGCGGCAGTCTTCCTTCACAACAGAAATATTGGAAGGATGAATAGAAGAAGGGTACCTACTAACATCCCATGTACGAGGGTTAGCAGTAGGGAATTTCTCTTCAAAGTCCTTTTGTGGTACCGAGTCTTCTAGGGGTGATGGAACCTACCGTTGGAGGAGCATAGTCCTCGTCTTTGTTCTTGTTCTTTGAAGAACCAGCACGCTTGGAAGAAGAAGCCATTGAATAAGAAGAAGGAAAAGGTTTTTGTTTGAAGAGAATTAGAGAAAGGATGGAGAACAAAGATACAAATCCGAAGTTCGAGAAATTATGAAGTGCAAAGGAAAAGAATGATGCGTATAAGTAAAATTTTGGCGGCCAAATTTATGGCCATGATTACCTCGATAATCGGAAAAAACTGTGCTGAATCGTGGGATGACGCGTGTTCGGGGCATTAAATGCGGAGAGACGTGCGTCTAATCAACCGTCAAAAGCCTTCAGAGGGAGTTATAGTAATTCCCGCCAAAAGAGTGTTTCTACCAACTTCCCGATAACACGAAGTTATGTCACCGGAAAGCAGGTGGATTATCTGTATTGGGTAAAATATGATATGACATGTGGTCATCAAAGGAAAGACATGTGGAACCCAAGACGGAGATGGCCGAAGACCAAACGTAGCAATTCCGCTTGTCACCGAAAGGGATAACGTTCATAAAGGTGTATTAAATGCTTTGCACCCGGTAGCATTTAATAAGGAATATTTTGCTGCATTTAGAGCGATGACCCGTTACAGAAAATTTGGCATTTATGTTCACCGTTACATCTTCATCAATGACCCTCATAATTGACATTGAATGAGGGCACGATCCTAGGACCTCGTTCCCTAGACACAACTATAAATAGTGAGTCAAGTTATCATTGTAAATGACAAAAATTGCCTGGCTAAACTTACACTGCATTCTATACAAAGCTTAATACAATCTTACTTTCCCGCTTTTTGATCTAATCATTGTTGTGCCCGGAAACCTTGTTCCCAAAACTGTCATCTCTGTTGTTTCATCTACATTTTAAGGCTAAGTATTGTATATTTCTTCAATATTTGCATTATTTCAGGATCAAATTAGTTCACTTGTCTAAAAATCATGTATAAATTCAACTGTATCGTTTTACGAGTAAATAGAGACAAGGTGTTGTATTATGGACCACACACCATGAACAATAAGCTGATTACCATCAAAGAATGGGAGGCAAACTTCATTTTTCGAAAACGTGTTGAGGATCATTCCTCTATGGGTGGAGCTACCAAATTTGCCATTGAATTGCTGGAACATGGAAGCATTAAGTAAAATTGGTAGTGGCTTAGGTAATCTAGTTTTTGAAGATGATTGCCGTCACGACCCAAAATCCAACTAGTCATTATGGTACTAACCTAACCGGCTAGATAAGCTAAATAACAGTAAACATAATTTGGTGATAAAATTAAGAGTCAAAAGGTGAAATAACTGAATTTTTTACAATTCTCCAAGGACTGGTAGTACAAGTCATGAGCTTCTAAGATTTAGGAGTTAGAAAGCTGGTATGAAATAAATACATCATCTGTTCGAAATATACATAAACAGATTTACAAATCTAAAGATGCCAAAGACAAGTGGCAGCTATAATTGGGACGCAGGTACATCTTCAATGCCAGCTCCTGCCATACACAGTACCATCAGCCCCAAGATCTGCACACAAGGTGCAGAAGTGTAGTAGAAATACAACCGATCCCATGTACGAAATAAGTAACAAACCTAATCTCACGTTAAAAGTAGTGACGAGCTGGGAAGACGTTCAGAATCCAATACCAATAGCCAATAACAACTTGTGATTATATAATGAGAACAACAAAGGTAAATAACTCATGGGATATATGCTAAGCTTGTTCACAGTTACGGGAAAGTAGGTATGCTTTTTAAGTAAAACAGTCAATTCCAAACCTCAACAATAAAAAACAACTAAACATGAGTTTATCGAAAGAACCGTATTCCCAATTCACAACACCAGATGAGAATTTCTGTTTACCAATTAGCATGAGAAAAGTACATCTCTATGCCTACATGTCAAGTCATCAATTATAATATACCGTTTAGCATAAGGAATTTACATCTCTATGCCTCCATGTTAAGTATACATGTCCAATCATAAATGCCACATTACTGTCTTGCATGAGAAAAATGCATCTCTATGCCTACATGCAAAGTATGCATGTCAAATGAATGATTTCACGGTGATATTCCCAGGTACTGTCACCCTCAACATACTCAAGCTGCCTATCTCAATGCCCACTTCATCGCACACACAATGACTCAGCACTGTACGAGTGCCTGACTCAAAAGCCCCTCACCAAAGAACGTGTTATCACTGTGCCTGCGCTCGCTGCTAGTATGTCAGACTCCGGAGGGGAGGATCCTGCCCAAGCTATAATTAAAAGCCAATAAGACCTACTGCGGCATGCAACTCGATCCACAATAATAATAAAGCCCATAAGGCTTGTTGCAATGTGCAACCTGATCCGCAATAATATTAATAACAATGATAGTAAAATTAGTATAGCCTGTTGCGGCATGCAACCCGATCCACAACAACACTCTCAACAAGGCTCTAAGGCCCACCTCAGTTGTCAAGCTCTCAAGTCTCAAGGGCTCAATATCATATACCACTCAGCCCAACAACTCCACATATGGAAAACAATGATAACATGCGATGTAACCATGAATGATGAACAAAGACTGAGATATGATATGCAAATAAAGAACCATGACTGAGTGTATAATTACAGCTAAATCAGATAACTTAAAACAACAGAAATAGCCTTATTAGTTCTCAAAATTGAATAAGGACATAGCCTAAACATGATTTCTAACATAAATCACCGCTCAAATAATCAAACAGAACAAGTCTGGTACTAGTGTAAAAGTCAACTTGAATCATGATTACCCTAGTGCACACCCACACGCCTGTTACCTAGCATGTGCATCACCTCAATACATCACAAATAACATGGTTCACGGGGATAATTACCCTCAATTTAAAGTTTAGAAATGTTACCATCCTTGAACAAGCCAAATCTAATACTGATCAAGCCAAACAACATTGTAGAAGTGACATCCCACGCAAATCAACCTCCAAACAACTCAAAACGCCAAAAGCAACTCAAAATCATCAAATAATACCAAAGGAAACAAACCCAAACGATAGAGGTCGAATCTTTAATCAAATTCTCAAGGTCAACCAAAATGTCAAACCCGAACCCGCACCTCAGAACCCGGTAAAACCTATAAAATTCGACAACCCATTCAATTACGAGTCCATCCATACTAATTTCACTCAAATCGGAGTCCGAATCGATGTTCAAAACTCAAATATCCACTTTAGGAAAGTTTAGACAACCCCCCCCCCCCAAATCCTCTTTAAAATTCATAATCCGAATGTCATAATCGAAGATAGATTCATGAAATATAATAAAAAACGAGTCAAGAATACTTACCCCAATTTATGTGGTGAAAATCTTCTCCAACATGTGATAAAATGGACAACCCTCGAAATAAATAGAGTCTGCCAACACTTCCGCTTCTGCAACACTCTTCGCTTCTGCGAAAAACACTCAGGCCCCGACCACTCGTACCTGTGGACTTTCCTCTGCTTCTGTGACCTCGCATGTTGATCACGTCCAGTCCACACTCAATAATAAGTAGGTAACAGTCTGTGCAATTATAATATCCAACGTAAGTCGGGGTCAAATTTCTCAGGGAGTTTATTATCGGTATTAAGGTAAATACTTGAAGGGAGATCGTGAAATAGCTAAATTATACTCCCAAACAAGAGGATAATTGTTATCTAATTTAACACTAAGAAATTAGACTAAGTAAAAGCAACTAGAGAGTAAATTATTCTTGGTGTTTTTATCAATTGAGGAAAAGCCTAGGGATGTAACCTTCACCTAGGTGTGAACCTAATGGGTATACTAAGTTAATGCTTGTTTGGTAGATCAGGGTATATTATGACTCTCAATTCTCAAGTACCCACTCAATACCTCCCGGTCATAGAGTGGTTATGACCAAATTAGTTTTCTCAAGACCAAATGGGTAGCAATCTAAGCAATTGATATGAATCCATGTCAGGTTTTCTCGATCTCTAGTTCAAACCCTTTAATCAAACTAGCCAAAACCTTAATTAGCTTAATTTCTTGTTAGACAAGTTTTCCTAGACTAGGTTCCTTATTCTCATGTAAAAACTAAGTCAAATAGGCATGAATCAACGTTTGCAACTATTAATTCTAGATATAAAGCATAAAGAAGGCTAAATAACAAACACGCAGTCATAAACAAGAATTAATATTAACAACCCATAAGTTTTACACACTAGGGTTGGGTCACAACCCAGATAAAATCTAGCTACTCATGCTTGAAGACATAGAAAACAAAATAGAAGAAGTAATTCGCAACATAAACTACAATTGAAAGATAAAAGTAGTGGGTCTTCTCCAATTTTGATCATAACTTTCCCAAAAAGGTAAAATATAACTGCTACAGCTACTAGGAATACAAAAGTTGCCCTAAAAAAGTAATTCCCGTCTATTTATAGTGTCCAGAATTTTTCTGACAAAAATGCCCTTCGGGAGGTTCTGCGGTGGCACAAATCCATGTGCGGACCACACTTTTCTTCTGATTTTGCATTAGGAGGAAATCTGCGGCCGCACAATTATCACTGCAGCTGCACTTCAACTTCTGCGGTGGCCGCACATTTTGATTGCTTACTACATTCTCAAGAGGCTTCACACTTTGTCTTTTGCACCTTCTCTAAACTTATCAAACTTTATTAGTGCGACCAGCTTTTGGGTCCGCACAATTTGGTGTGCGGACGATGCTTCTACAAAACTCCTCAGAGGCTTCAAGGCATCATCTACGACATCACTTCTATTTTTGCGGACCGCATTATCATCTGCGGCTGCAGAATTACTTTTGCAAACCGCATTCTGCTTGCATTTCTCCTTTTATCCTTGTTAAGCTGGACTACTCTTTTTTGAGTTAGATTTCTTCATTGAGTACCAATCCTCCAATATGCCTGCAATTCACACAATTTCATTAGATTTGGAAACAAAAGTCACTAATTTTGGACTAAAACTAAAACAAGAAGGTACTAATAAGTGGTTAAAATCCATACTTATCGTAGGTGCGATGCACCTTATGCTTCTGCGAAGCTCTCACCCAGCCTGCCTTCCCGCTCCTACTCAGCATCGCCCGCATCTTGCGCAGATGCGCAAAACTTCTACATCTGTGATAACTTGCCCAACTTAGCCTTTTTGCTTCTGCGCCTCCTTATTCGCATTTGCGGATCCCTACCTGCACCCAAGATTCTGCAGGTGCGATGACACCAGTTCTCTGCCCCAATTAGCCTCAACTAACATGACTCAAAATTTTGCGAAACCTGTCTGAAACTCACTTGAGCTCCTTGGGACCCCGTCCGAACATACCAACAAGTCCCAAAACATAACACGGACCTACTCGTGTCCTTAAATTACACATAACAATATCAAAACCATGAATCACACCTCAAATCAAATTTAATGAATTTTTGAACTTTCAACTTCCAAAACTAGTGCCGAAACATATAAAATCAACTCAAAATGACCTCAAATTTTGCACATAAGTTCCAAATCACATAACGAACCTATTCCAACTCTCGGAACAACAATCCGAACCCAATACCATCAAAGTTAACTCCCGTTCAAACTTATGAATGTTTCAAACCTTCAAATTGTGAACTTTTGCTAATTAGCGCCAAAATCACCATCTGGGCCTAACGGAACCATCAAAACTCCAATCCGGGTCAAATACATAAAAGTCAACTTGGTCAACTCTTTCAACTTAAAGCTTCTAAAATGAGAATCGTCCTCCCAAATAAATTCTGAATCCCCCGGAAACCAAAACCGACGATACACACAAGTCATAATACATCATATAGAGCTACTCATGCCCTCAAACCACTAAACGAAGTGCAAATGCTCAAAATGACTGGTCGGGTCATTACATTCTCCCCCACTTAAACATACATTTGTTCTCGAACGTGCCAATCTATGTTCCAAAGATATCAAATCATTGTGTAATCTTACCATGTACATACCCGGGGTGATCCCATGTCACCCCAATCCAAATATGTCCTTCAATTCAACATAACCGAAGATTCTTCCTTCAACCTTAGTCCATAAACCTTGGAACGAAACCCCCAATATCCGGAATCCATTACAATGTCCGATTCTCATATCTATACACTATATAAGCATGAACAAGCCATATCAATCCATAACCATAACCCAAGGTGTAATCACATGATATACCACGTAACTCACTTACTCATAGCAATACTTTTCGATCATAGTAGCTACCTAATAGCAAACCCGGTATCGGTAACAAATCTCATATCAAATAACACCTTGTTCTAAACCTTTGTTCATTGCCAATAATGAAAGAAACATACAGAGACTCATAACCACCCATCGAATCCACAAGTCGTGGAGCTCTCTCGCCAAACAAGAACCATAACCCAATTCTAAGCTGACTAGTGACATTATTCTTCCGAACATGCCATAATCAAATCTGATAGCACCCATCCTAGGTCCACTGCCTCATCTCATCAAATACAACTACACTACTGACATTCCTCACCAATACAACCTCAATCCACAAACTGTGCAATCCGTGCAACAATAAGCAATAATTCAAATGTACCCAAAAATGGAAAATGACTCAAATGAGAGAGTCGTCTCGCAGGCTCAATAGATACCACCACGAGCGAAATGCTATAAACCCATCACACAAAGTTGAACCAAGACAGGAAATCTACCCAAAGGATCGTATCCCAACATAGCTCCACTGCAATACGTGACCCTATTTATACCTGGTCCACATGAAATACCTCAAGCCATAATGCTCAAAATGAAAAACCATACACAAATCAACAACGGACACACGAAGTGTACGACCATAACCATAGATAAACGGATAGCTCTATATACCAAAAGTAGGAAAAGATCATAACCAAGGCACAATCAACCACTCAGCACCCCAAGAACCATCTTGTTCGAATTCCGCCATAAGGCCCAAACGAAAATGCACCCTGTGTGCAAATAGTCAACAGTCTCATAACTTATCGTATCATAGCAGAGTAACACATAGAACATATCAGAACACGGACAAGCTCAACTCTAACTGAATAAAACATCCCTCAATAGTAGCAGTGTTGAGTCAACAAATTCGACCCAGTGTAGAATAAGCATCCTCATTGCGCCAAATAATGGGCCCCCCAAATCGACTCCAGTCATCCACGAACAGTTAAATAACCCTTCAAATGTCCACAATAACATAACCATAACACACAGACTATTAGTTGTCTAACCTCGGCCTTACCTTTACAGTCCACAACTAAGGAACAATCTGCCTCGAAAAACTCCCATTCCCAAATCCCTAGAACACATGAATCACCATATCTGATCCCAACTCCACCACTCGAATAACTAACACATCTCTCATACACAATCATCCCACGAGAAATAGTTTTATAATTCTTCCATGCCACATAGCAAAGATCTGAATATCAGTGGTCGATCAACCAGGTGAGTACCACAATACCAATGAAGCATCTGTAAGTCAAAACGTAATACGCTTTCGAAAATGGACCTCCTTCTCAAGTGATACCAAGTAGTACTAGCATTTATCTAGACATCATAAATCGTCCATACTATCTGGAACTCATGACCTTCTCTTCGACACTGGACCGCAACCTTGTACATGCAAACCTCAATCCCACACGTCGCACCGCATCTATTATGCCATCATGTGAAAAGTAGGAGAACCTCATCAATAACTCTAAAGCACCAACAAGATACCCTCTCTATGAGTCAGAAGCCTATAACTAGACCTCATCTGTGAGAAAATCACAACACTCAACATACCCCACATACTGTAGAGAATATCCATCTCAAGCCGAGGTCGACACCGTCGAGAACTCTTTGAAACCCATATGCACATAATCAAGCCATCAGAATTGAACCCCTCTAACTCAACTAAGTGTCACATGTCGCCAAACCCAAGAGTGTTGCCACAAAACACCAGTAAAGCCTCATCACATCATAAGAACCAAAAGTACCGATCATATCCATTACCGTGCTGATCCAACCTACTAACAAGCTGTCTTATTTCTCTAAGTTTCTTCTGAATTATCCTCAAGATGACACTTCTCCTTGCCAGTACACTACGATCCTTAACCAAATCTCACCACAAGAGATCCTATCATGAAACCACGTTGTCCTAAAGCTCCTAAGCCATTGTATTCCTTCTTAAGTACCCAAAAATAATGCATGTGAAGAGACCTTTATGTGAATCTAAAACTGTTTCCTTTATCCTTCTGATATTGAAATTTAGAATCCACAATGATATATAAATACTGCAAGTCTCGATACCATCCAATGTAAGTTTCAGATCTTAGCCGTTTACAAATTCGGAAATTGCTCAAATACCACATATGAATCATGAACTCGTTAGAACTTTCTTGGGAGTCATCCACCCTACTATAATCTCAAATGCATCGCCAAAATGAGCCAAACGACCTGTGCATCGTAGCACCCAAACAGCTAAAGAAGTACTTCACATCTTTAAGCCACCGAGTGAATTCCTACTTCATGCATACTACCTCCGCCACAAATAACAAGCCCGAATCATTACAAGATTTACAGTATTCCTATAATGTATAACATGTCATGCATCCATCATTCCCCTTGCAAAAGTCATTCTCAAATTCAATCTCTTTAGGTCACAAATGGTCCTCAATATGCCTCGGACTGAAACCAATATAACATAAAACCATGCAATATGATCGTTGATAACAGACTCCCCCACTTGGCTCGAAGCCATCGAACAAAACATTCGATATCCCACAATACCCTTATTCCATAACTGCCATAATCCAGCACTGTAATTTAACAAAATCCTGCATGAACCCACGCATCACTAATCATAGAAATGCCTCAATCATTTGAGGAGGTTGGCACTAATCATTGTCTTGCCAACCTCCTCAAGTGATCCAAAATCGAATTGCAACACATATAACTCACAGGTAGAAAGAAACTCTCCACATAATAATCATTAGAATCACACAGTCCTCAGATCATCCCGCAGAAGATAACCTACATGCTTAGCCTCAACCTGGCATCTCTCTACACCTTACCATAGTCACAACGACTATGCATTCACTAAATCTTCCTGAGTTTAAGATCGTCAACAAAACATAAAAATCTACTTCATCCCGCAAATGAACAACATGAAAGATCCCTCAACACGCTCATAAATCGATACCGTGCAACAAATTAAGATAGAAATCAAGCACCTAATAGCCCTTTTCACATCCCAAGCAAAGTCTTCTCGTCACATCCAGATCCATCAGAACACATCCCGTAGTCACATCATATTCATCATATAGCTATCCAACCACTCACCGAGCCATAAATCCCACTCCTAGGGACACTACAATACATATAAGTCCAAAGGCACATGCTTACCCAACTGAAACTACCGAGCCCGAGCTGCGGTCCAAACCTGGCCTTAAGTCCTCTAGACTGGCCCATCACCCAAAGCATGGAAAGCACTCCTCGCACCTTATCCATGAAATCATAAGACGTTGATGCATAGCTGATATCGAGCGCTCACATAACATACGAGTGAGTGGAAAGAATTCAAAGAGATACACTTAAGCTGAATCAATGCATGCCGCACGATAAGGAAAGAAAGATGGGAAGTTTATCCTATATGCCCGGTAGCCTCTCAAAAATAAATATGGACGTCATCATATCGATCCACAAGACTCTACTAAACACTTGCTCATGACTCGTAGAACCTATGAACCTAGAGCTCTAATACCAACTTGTCACGACCCAAAAACAACTAAACATGAGTTTATCAAAAGAATTGTATTCCCAAATCACAACACTAGATGAGAATTTCCGTTTACCAATTAGCATGAGGAAAGTACATCTCTATGCCTACATATCAAATCATCAATTATAATATACCATCTAGCATGAGGAATTTACATATCTATGCCTACATGTCAAATATACATGTCCAATCATAAATGCCACATTACCGTCTAGCATGAGAAAAATACATCTCTATGCCTACATGCCAAGTATGCATGTCAAATGAATGATTTCACGGTGATACCCCAAGTACTCTCACCCTCAACATGCTCAAGCTGCCTGTCTCAATGCCCACTTCATCACATACACAATCACTGAGCACTGTACGGGTGCCTCACTCATAAGCTCCTCACCAAAGCACGTTTATGTATCATTGTGCCTGCGCTCACTACTAGCATGTTAGACTTCGCAGGGGAGGATCCTACCCAAGCGCTAATCAAAAGCCAATAAGGCCTACTACGGCGCGCAACTCGATCCACAATAATAATAAAGCCCATAAGGCCTGATGCGGCATCCAGCCCGATCCACAACAACAACAACAACAATAATAATAATAATAATAATAATAATAATAATAATAAAAATAATAATACTAATAATTATTATTATAATTATAATTATAATTATAATAATAGTAAAGATAGTATGTCCTGCTGCGGCTTGCAACCTGATCCACAACAACACTCTCAACACGGCTCTAAGGCCCACATTAGTCATCAACCTCTCAAGTGTCAAGGGCTCACAATCTCATACCGCTCAGCCCAACAACTCCACATATGGAAAAACAATAATAACATGCGATGTAACCATGAATGATGAATAAAGATTGAGATATGATATGCAAATGAAGAACCATGACTGAGTGTATAACTACAACTAAATCAGATAACTCAAAACAATAGAAATAGCCTCATTAAGTCTCAATCGAATAAGCACATAGCCTAAACATGATTTCTAACATGAATCACAGCTCAAATAATCAAACAAGTAGGGAAAAAAGACGGATATAACAAAATATGATAGCAGAACAAGTCTGGTACTAGTCTAAAAGTCAACTTGAATCATGATTAGCCCGGTGCATGCCCACACACCCGCCACCTAGCATGTGCGTTACCTCAACACATTACAAATAACATGGTTCACCGGGATAATTACCCTCAATTCCAAGTTTAGAAATGTTACTTACGTCGAACAAACCAAATCCAATACCTAGCAAGCCAAACAACACTCTAAAAACTCCATCCCGCGTAAATCAACTTCCAAACAGCTCGAAACTAGCCAAAAGTAACTCAAAATCATCAAATAATCCCAAAGAAAACAAACCCAAATGATAAAGGTCGAATGTTTAATCAATTGCTCAAGGTCAACCAAAATGTTAAACCCGGGTCCGCACCTCGAAACCCAGCAAAACCCACAAAATCTGACAACCCATTCAATTACGAGTCCAACCTTATTAATTTCACTCAAATCCGACTCTGAATCGATGTTGAAAACTCAAATATTCACTTTAGGGAAGTTTAGACAAAACCCCACAAATCCTCGTTAAAATTCATAATCTAAATGCCAAACTCGAAGATAGATTCATGAAATATAATCAAAATCGAGTCAAGAATACTTACCCCAATCCATGTGGTGAAAATCCTCTCCAAAATCGCCAAAAACCAATCTCCAAATTTCCAAAATGTGATAAAATGGACAACCCTCGAAATAAATAGAGTCCTCCAGCACGTCCGCACGTACGGTCCAAGAGCAGCTTCTACAACTCGCTTCTGTGACCCACTCTCCCCTTCTGTGAAAAACGCTCAAGCCCCGACCACTCATACCTGCGGATGTTCCTTCGCTTTTATGACATCGCAGGTGCGATGCACCTTACACTTCTGCGACGCTCTCGCCCAACTTGGCTTCCCGCTCCTGCGCAGCATTGCCCACATCTGCCCTCCCGCAGTTACGGAAACTTCCGTATCTGCGATAACTTGCCCAGCTTGGACTTTTCGCTTTTGTTACTCCTTGTCCGCACCTACGCCTAAGATTCTGCAGGTGTGATGACACTATTTCTCTGCCAAAACCAGCCTCAACCAAAATGACTCAAAATGGTCTGAAATCCGTCCGAAACTCACCCGAGCCCCTCTGGACCATGTTCCAACATACCAATAAGTCTCAAAACATAACAGGGACGTACTCGAGGCCTCAAATTACACATAACAATATCAAAACCATGAATTACACCTCAAATTAAACTTAATGAACTTTGAACTTTCAAAACCCATGCCGAAACATATCAAAACAAATCGAAATGACCTTAAATTTTGCACACAAGTTCCAAATCACATAAGAACCTATTCCAACTCCCTGTGACAAAATGAATGGTCATGTTGTGTATTGTAGCCCCGTTCCTTGGTTTATTACTTATTTTATGTTCACTTTTAGTTACATGACTTGCCGGGTGGTTGGTTTTTTTCCGGGGATGTTTCTGAATGAATTGGGACACTTAGTCCCAAAGTTGGAAGCTTAAGTTGAAAGAGTTGACCGGATATTGACTTTTGTGTAAACGATTCCGGAATAGAGTTTTGATAGTTCTAGTAGCTTCGTATGGTGATTTTGGACTTGGGCGTATGTCCGAATTTGGATTAGGAGCTCCGTAGGTCGTTTTGTCTTGAATTGGCGAAAAGTTGGAAAGTTGAAGGTTTGGAAGGTTAAGAAGTTTGATCGAGAGTTGACTTTGTTGATACCGGGCTCAAATGACGGTTTCAGAAGTTGAAATAGGTCCGTTGTGTCAGTTATGACTTCTATGCAAAATTTAAGGTCAATCGAAGTTGGTTTGATATGTTTCGACATTAGTTTTAGAAGTTGGAAGTTCAATAGGCTTGAATTGGGGTGCGATTCATGATTTCGATGTTGTTTGATGTGATTTGAGGCTTCCACTAAGTTCGTATCATATTTTAGGACTTGTTGGTATGTTTGGATGGGGTCCCGAGGGCCTCAGGTGTGTTTCAGATCAAGTCCGGACTCGTTTTGGACTTTGTTGGACTATTGATATCTGGGTTTCTGGTTTCTTCTTTCGCAATTGCGGGAAGAGGGACGCGATCGCGTAGAGTCTTTTTTGGAAGCTGGGCATTTGTTCTATGCGTTAGCAAGGATGTGGTCGTGATCGCGGAGTTCTGATATTTTGTAATACACGAACGCAAGTGTATAGACGCGTTCGCGGAGAAGGTAGGAGAGGTCTGGGAATTTACGGACGTGATGTTCTTCGCGGTTGCGTGAGGCCGTCCGCGATCACGTAGGTTTGAAGGATTGGTCACCGCATTTGCGACCTTGAGGATGCGTTCACATAGAAGGGTTTTTGGTCACTAAAGATTTTATTCTTCGTGATTACGTATAACTTTCCGCGATCGCGATGTGTAATTACTAGGCAGCAACTTTAAAAGAGGGTTAGAGTATTATTTTCACATTTTGAGTTGGAGAGCTTGGTTTTGGACGATTTTGGAAGGGATTTTAACATTTTAATCAGGGTAAGTATTTTTGACTCGGAATCATCATTATTCCATGATTCTATCTTTGCTTTTAGCATTTAATGAGTGAATTAAAGTGAAAAAATGGGGGATTTTGTGGAAACTTTGAAAAAATGAAAAATGAAGGTTTGAAGGTTGATTTAAGGTTGGAATAGGATGATTTTAGTATGGTTGGACTCGTATATGAAAGGGTGTTCGAATTTTGTAAATTTTGTCATTTTTCGAGATGTGGGCCCGGGGTTGACTTTTTGATTTTGTTTAAGGATTTTAGCCTTTTCATTTGGAATCAATTACTATAACTTTTATTGATCGTATTTTGTTATTTTGACTAGATTCGAGCCTTCCAAAGGTTGATACGCGCTGGAAGGGCTTGTTAAGGGAGTAATTTGGCTTGCTTGAGGTAAGTACCAAAACTATGTTGCATCCAAAAATGACAATCAAGCGTTCTCATTCCTCTGCATTCTAGCAAACTCTTTTCGTCACATTCGAACTTCCCAAGTACAAAAGCTACCACCTCAAACAAATACACCGACCTAGTCAATTGTCCACTATGGACCATATCGCACTAAAATTTCTCAAAGCATGTGGCTATCCTGCTACAAAATCCATACAATATGCTACCACTCCCACTCCGGTTAAACTATCTTCCTAAGCAAACTACTTGATCTCTGGTGCTCGTACTTGACATGCTAATAATTCAAGCACCGCGAGACATATCCTACCATTTCCCTTCTCACAATCCGCCACTAGTCATGCCGCCCCAAATCACGATCCATCTCTGTAACACCCGAACAAATAGAATGACATCAACTCTAAGCCTCCTCAAGGTTCATCTCCCTCGAATCATCAACACTAGAAATACCGATCTAACCCTGAAATTGCAATACACCGTGATCTCAGATAACCATTTTTTAGGCACCACTTCGCCACACCGTGCCCCCCAAAGGCAAACAAATGAAGACCCTCACACTGACAAGCCTTAAGGAATTTAACAAGGATGACAACACAACATCACAAACAAGAATTCCAATAAGTTTGGAAATATCCAATCTTGCAACTCTGTAAACCAATGCCTGAACATCCATAGTCCAATTGCCACTCTTTCGCTAGAATTAAATGTCGAATATTCCAATCATGAACAAAATAATCCCCTTCCCGAATCATTCACTGCCATGACACATAGGTAATCAGCCTACCAATTACACTAGGTAATAGTCTAAACATCATAATACACTGTGTAAAGCCTCGAAACCATGGGCAATACTAACATTGGGCTGAAATGATAGAACATCCCTCCATAAGGTAATAGTCTGCCTATAGACGTAGGGAAGAAACATCCTTCACCGCATCTGTAGCATCTTCACAACTCGTCGGTGCCCAACGAATATCGAATACTCGATATCACATACGAATGAGTAGGAAGGAACTGAAGGCATAAGCCTCAGCGAAATCAAATCGCATAACAAGGAATCAAGAAAGGGAAGTTATCATAACAGTCCCGTAGCCTCTCGAAGATAAGTTCATATATCTCTGTACCAATCCGCAGGACTCTTCTAGACTTGCTCATGACTCGCGAGAGCTACTTGAACTCTAATCCCAAGCTGTCACGATCCAAATCTCATAGTAGGGAGTGAAGGCGCCCAACGCCTTTTTTTGGCAAGCCACAATAAGAGTGGAAATCGTTATTTTTAAAAAAAATAGAAAATGTAGATATTATTATTTTAAATGTTTGCATGCGGCCAAAATATAAACTAGCAAGATTATAGCGGAATACAACCAAGAGTAAGATGTGCACGAGCATCTACCAGGATATACAATACTACTAAAACAACTATCAAGAATAGCAAATAGATAAAATACAATAAATGGATAGGACGAGGACTCCGTGTATTATGGATAGTAACATAGAAAGCAGCTCACCACAAAATCTCCTCAGCAACTGCGCCTACATGCTCAGATGACCTTTAGAATTTCCTGTCTCGGTACCTGCACAATAAGTGCCTAAGTATAGTATGAGTATGTAATCAACGCGTACCCAATAAGTATCTATCCCAACGTCGAAGAAGCAGTGACGAGGGGTCAATATCGACACTTACTAGTGGTCCAATAAATCAAGTACAGTAAAAGTAGACATGTATGAAGCATGGCAAGTAAAACAGTGATAATAGATATATGTACCTAACACGATCCTCAACATGAGAGTAAAATGAATTCCTCAATAACCAGTTACTCCCTAGAAAGGGATACATAATGGTCAACACCATATCAAATATCACATCTCAAGTCAGGAAGACTCATAGGTACACTGACTACTTTCCAAGCATTACGCATAATTCTGCCGAGGCGAACGACCCAATCCTATAAGAGTAAAGGCATGATATCCTGTCGTGGCGTACGCCTGATCCCATAATAATCGTGTACACTACCGAAGGTCGATCGACCCGAACCATAGATGCATCTCATAATACTGCCGAGGGCGTACAACCCGATCCATGATAATACTGCTGATGCGTTCAGCTCGATCCCATAGGAATAGTGAAACTTGATGGGTACTGTCCCCACTCACGAATATATGTGTGAGTTATAAAATTCAAGAAACTTTTGGACAAATAAGTACGACGCGGGATAAATCCACAAAAAATGTATAAGTTCCACGACTAACCATGTAGCTCGTCAAGTATTTAAGGTAGCAAGGTTCGATACTCTATACAAGTCCAGTCTCAAGATAAATGTGATAATTAAAGCATGTAAACATGCAAGGATAACTCAAATAATACAATTAAAGAATAACGTGCGTATAAGTCTACCCGAACCTGATAAGGAATCCTAGCATACGCACGGACACTCATCACCTCATATGTGCGTAGATCCCACAACATGTAGCACATAACAATTATAACACCTACGTGGTAAATTCCCCTCACAAGATTAGACATGAGACTTACCTGGTTTTGAAATTCGATAACCGGATCCAACGCCTCTCTAGCACCTCAAACCAATGAGAAACGATCTGAATCTAGTCAAAGAATGTGCAAACGAAATCAAATTATTGCCAAAGACTCGTAATTTTACAATTTTCAAATTTTTGAATATAAACATTACCCATAGCACCACGAAGTCAAATATATAATTTATTCCCAATTCCATGTCCAAATTCGTGATCAAAATCCAAAAATATCATTTCGAGGCTTTCTTCTAAATCCCACAAATTCTACCAATTTTCATGTTAAAAATTAATATATAATCTATGTATTTAACTCACAATGAGTAGGAACTAGTTACCTCATGATAGATGACAAAAATAGCTGTTGAAAATCGTCCCAAAATCGGCTCCAATGGAAGAAATGTGATAAAATGAGCCAAGACCCGATTTCAATTCTCATACACTGCCTAGGTCCTTCCTCTTCAAGATCGAAAAAGATCCCACGCAATCTGTAATGACCTGATCGACAGACCGAAGAGGACATGCAAAGCAGATAACCATACTTATTTAGCACTCCAGGTATGATTTTATACCCGTTCGAGGATGAACATTTATTTAAGAGGTGGACAATGTAACGACCTGATCAGCCATTTTGCTTTCTAGATTCTTGTTCCCCTAATTAAGACCTCTCATTTGTGCTTTTACTATTTATAGACTTGCGGGGATTATGGGTTGGATTCGAAATACTTAGTTCCTTAATATTGGCCTAAGGTGGCCAACTTTGACTTGAGTCAACCATTTTAGTAAATGACCCTGAAATTTAGATTTGAAGGTTCTAACAGGTTCGTATGATGATTTTGGACGTGGTTGTGTGTTCGGATCAAGTTTCGGGTAATCAGGGAATGTTTTAGTGTTTATTGTTAGAAGTTGGCATCTTGAAGGTTTTGGAGTTTCTTAAATTTGGTTTGAAGTAGACTTTGGTGTTAACGATATTCGTTTGAGATTTCGAGCCTGAGAATAAGTTCGTATGATAATTTGTGACTTGTGGATAAAATTTGGCGGCATTCGAGTTGTTTAAGTATGATTCGTCGCGTTCTGAGCTTGTTGAAGAAGTTTAAAGTTCATAAGTTAATTAATTTAGTTTTAAAGTGCGATTCTTAGTTTTGATGTTTCTTTATGTTCTCCAAGGCTTCAAGCAGGTGCATATCATGTTTATAAACTTGTTGGTGCATTTAGACGGGGTCTCGGGTGGCTTGGGTGTTCTTCGGACCACCCAGAGTTAAGTCCAAAAATGAAGAAATTGTTGATTCTGATTTCTTTCTTTGCGAACGTGAAGGTTGTCTCGCGTACGCGATGAAGGATTGGGGGTTCAATCATTTTTTACTTCGCGTTCGCAAAGATTGATTCGTGTTTCTAAAGACCTAGGACCAGTGGCCTCCGCATTCGCGATGGTAGTCCCGCATTCGCGTAAAAGGAACTTGGTCTGGGGGGGGGGGGGTAGCTGGTCATTGCCCTGCGCATTCGCGAAGAACATTTTCTGGGCCTTGGCAGATTTTTCCTTCACGATCACGAGGGCCTTTTCGCGATCGCGAAGAAGGGGTCACTAGGCAGAAACTTTTAAAATGTCGGGATTAAGCTCATTTTACTCACTCTTACACTTTTCTTGGCCGATTTTGGAGCTTTTTGGAGAGGGACTTTCACCTAGGATCTTGAGGTGTATTTCTACATAATGTGAGTTTAATACATAGTTTATTGGTAGATTTAAATATAGGAATTATGGAAAATTATGGGATTTTGTTGAAAAACCTAGGGTTTGGTAAAAATGGGATTAGGCCATGAAATTAATTATGGAGTTAAGTAGAAATTATGTATTTGAGTTCATGATATCACTGGTAACATTATTGTACAAAATATTTCCGGAATTCGGGCACGTGGGCCCAGGGGTAACTTTTAGGAACTTTTCGATTTGGGTTAGGTGATTATTCTAATAGAAGAATTATGAACTTTTGAGTATATATTGACTAGTGTTTACGACCTTTGGCTAGATTCGGATTGCTCGGCATAAATTTGGGGCAATTAGTGAGGTTGAAGGGCCGAGTAGTGGACTTGGAAGTGAGGTAAGTCTCTTGCCTAACCTTGTAAAAGGGAATTAACCCCATAGGTGTTTAAATTGTTATTTGTTAATAATTATGGGTGCTACGTACGCACGAAGTGACGAGAGTATGTACGTAGCTAAAATCATGTTTATGTCCGGGTAGACTTAGGACTTTATCTACTAATACTCGTATTATTTGAACCCATCTTGTTAGTTTAATTACTTAAATTTATAATTGAAATTTGATTAGGGATTATGTTAGACCGAGCTTCGTTACTTTGAGTTTTGGCAGAATATTCGATTGTTGATAGAAAATTATGCTCCTTTATGTGTTTATCATGGTGTTGTAAATGTATGTCCCGTAGTACGAAGAGTTTCCCTATACCTATGGATCTGGCCAAATGCCTCGACTATATATATATATATATAATGAAATATATCCATGGATCAAGTAGTACGACCTCTGTAGTGTATGTACACGATTATTATGGATCGGGTCGTACGACCTCTGCATAACTCGTGCGTAATATCGCTATGAGTCCGAATATACCTTACATTTCCTTCATGACTTGAGAATTGATGCTTATTTGATGATTTTTCTTTGTTGAAATGGCATGTAATATTTGGAGACTTTAATTTGATATTTTGTTAAAGAATCACGTTTTCATTTTTTCTTAGTCCATTTTTACTGTTGTATTTCATGCCTATTTATAATTCTTGCACTTTATTTATTGACCACTAGTAAGTGTCGATGTCGACCCCTCGTCACTACTATTTCAAGGTTAGACTAGTTACTTACTAGGTACGCGTCGATTTACGTACTCATGCTATATTTTTGCACTAATTGTGCAGGTTCTGAGGGCGGTACATCTGGTGGCCATTCGGGCGCGCATGCCCGTTATTCATAGGATTAGTGGTGAGTTACTTCCCATGCTTCGATCTGCAGCACCCGGAGTCTTCCCCTTATTGTATTTACTATTTCTGTCTATTTTATTTCAGACTATAGTTATAGGGGTGTTGTATATTCTACTAGATTGCTCGTGCACTTGTGACACCGAGTTTTGGAAATTATTAGTAGATGTTTGTGGTTTTGCCTAACATTGTTACCATTTTATTGTTATGTCTTATTTATGCGCTATATCACCACGATCTTTTATACTTAGTTTCTTTATTAATTAAAAATTCATGATTTCAAAAGCAACAAAATGAGAGCTTGCCTAACGGCGACGTTAGGCGCCATCACAGCCTATAGTGAGTTTGAGGTCGTAGCTGCTTGGTATCAGAGCACTAGGTTCACATAGATCTCACGAGTCATGAGCAAGCCTAGTAGAGTCTTGCGGATCGGTGTGAAGACATCCATACTTATCTTTGAGAGGCTATATGGTGTTAGGAAACTTTCCTTTCTTTATCTTCCATCGTGCAGTTGATGTTGTGCTAAGTATATTTCTCTTATTCTCTCATAAATGGTGAGAACGCGCGCTATGGCTGTACCTGGATGTAGAGGGGTTGTTCCCTCGGTTGTTAAGAGGCCGAGGATGAGTCCAAGAGAGGGCCACAACTCATGCTAAAAGACACGAATATCCTAGAGTTGCTCCTGTTATACCACCAGTGGATCCAGTTGAGGAACCTTTATTAAGGAGAAGGATGAGGCGCCTGCAACTGAGCCGGCCCCGACGAATTTTATGGTTGCACCGGGATATCAGGAGGTCATGGACCGTATGTTTCAGTTCATGGATTCTATTACTCAGGCCGGGATATTGTTGGCAAACGCGGCCATATCTCATGTAGGGGGGAGCACAAACCCCTACCGCTCAGGCTCCAGGATACGATACTACCGTTTCTCAGACCCCAGGTGCACTACCTGCGGGCGGGCCCCATCCAGTTGCAGCGGTTATACCAGAGCCCATATTAGTCGCCACCATTGAGCAGCAAAAGTGAATGGACAGACGGGCTAGGCTACATCCTCCAATCTTTGGCGGTGAGCGGCGTGAGGACCCACGGGAATTCATTGATCGTTGTAGGAACATGCTGCATAATATAGGAGTATTGGAGTCCAACGGGGTGGACTTCACCACATTTCAGTTAAAAGGTAAGGCCGTAGATAGTGGCAGTCTTATCTCTATAGAAGTCCAGCAGGTTCACCTCCCTTGACTTGGGAAGTGTTCACATTTCTCTTTTTGGAGAGGTATATATCACCCTCTGAGAGGGAAGAGTTACGGGGTCAGCTCATTCGGCTCTATTAGGGTCTGATGTCTGTGACCGATTACGAGGCAAGATTCTCTGAGTTGTCTCACCATGCACTTATGATACTCCCCACAAATGCAGAGAGAGTGCGGAGATTTATTGCGGGCTTGCATTATGGTATCCACGTTACTATGGCCAGAGAGGTTGGTTTGGGGACTTCTTATGAGCAGGTTGTAGAGATAGCTCGGAGGATTAAGGGTATCCATAAACAGGGTCGAATGTATACGACGAGGAATAAGCGGCTTAGGCATTCTTGCAGATTTAGTGGCGCCAAGTCCGGGGGCTAGAGATCAGTTCATGAGGGGCCAGTCTAGCAGGCTTATGTATTCAGCACCACCGCTTGCTCAGGATGCTCGGGCGTGGCCCTATTTCAGCATCATTCCAGAAAGTACTTACCGCCCACCGGCTATTCAAGGTTCTTCCAGTGGGTATTCCGATCACCAGGGTTAGACTCAAGGTCAACAGTATTCTGCATTGAGGGGTTGCTATGAGTGCGGGAGCTCAGTCACCTGAGGAGGTTTTGCCCAGGTTTCGGGGCAAGACAGTACAGTATGGCCATCAGACCATGATTACCGTACTAGCTGCCGCACTGCTCATCCAGCCGGCCAGAGGCGGGCGAGGGGGAGGGGGGGCAGGTGGGGAGGGGTCGCCCTAGAGGTGGAGGCCAACCAGGTGGCGCTCTAGCTAGGTTCTATGCCTTTCCATCCAGACCAGATGCAGTAGCCTCAAATGTCATGATCAAAGGTATTATTTCTGTCTGCAGTAGGGATTCTTCGGTACTATTCGATCCACGGTCTACATATTCATTTGTGTCTTCTCTATTTGCTCCTTATTTGTATGTCTCTAGTAAGTCCTTGGGTATTCCTGTATATGTATCCATGCCAGTGGGTGATTCTATTGTTATGGATCGGGTTTACCGGTCCTGTGTTATGACTTTCTGTGGTTATGAGACCGGAGCGAATCTTTTATTATTTGAGATGACCGACTTTGAGGTCATCCTGGGCATGGACTGGTTGCTTCTGTACCATGCCATTCTTAGATTGGAGTGAATGGGCTCATCTATTAGTACATCTAGTCGGGTTATCTCTTTCTTGAAGGATCGACATATGGTCGAGAAGGGTCGTTTGGCCTATCTAGCTTATGTTGGGGATACTGCTATAGAGACTCCCACGATTGATTCAGTGCTCATGGTGCGAGAGTTCTCCGACGTATTTCCTTCTAATCTACTAGGTATGCCACCGGATCGTGATATCCATTTTAGTATTGATTTGGCACCAGGCACCCAGCCTATCTCTATTCCACCGTACCGCATGCCTCCGATGAAATTGAAGGAATTGAAGGAACATCTGGAGGAGTTTCTCGAGTAGGGGTTCATCAGGCTGAATGTGTCACCTTGGGGTGCACCAGTATTGTTTGTCAAGAAGAAGGATGGGAGTATGCATATGTGCATTGATTATCGCCACATGAACAAAGCCACTATCAAGAATAAGTACCTGTTGCAGCGCATTAATGATTTTTTTGATCAATTACAGGGTGCTAGGTGTTCTCTAAGATGGACTTGAGGTCTCGGTATCATCAGCTGAGGATTTGTGCTTTGGATGTTCTGTAGATAGCATTCCGGACTAGATATGGGCACTATGAGTTTCTAGTGATGTCCTTCAATTTGACTAACGTCATGCAACATTTATGGATTTGATGAATAAGGTTTTCAAGATATATCTTGACTCATTTGTTATTGTCTTTATTGATGACATATTGATATTCTCGCGTGGTAAGGAGGAGCACGAGCAGCATTTAATGTTTGTTCTTCAGACCTTGCGGGAACAAAATCTATATGCTAATTTCTCCAAGTGTGAGTTTTGGTTAGATTTTGTGGTGTTCTTGGGGCATGTTGTATCATATGAGGGTATCAAGGTAGATCCGAAGAACCTCGAGGCAATTTAGAGTTGGCCTCGTCCTACCACAACGACCTAGATAAGAAGTTTCTTAGGGCTAGCAGGTTATTATCGTCAGTTTGTGGAGGGTTTCTCTTCCACTGCATCTCCTTTGACTAGACTGACTGAGAAGGGTTCACCATTTAGATGGTCCGATGATTGCGAGGTGAGCTTCCAAAAGCTCAAGATCGCTATGATATGCTCAGAGCATGTGTGATTGACTTTACAGGACAGTGGGATTGATTTTTTACTTTTGGCCGAGTTTGCTTATAACAACAGTATCAGTCCAATATCGATATGGCTCCATTTGAGGCCTTGTATGGCCGACAATGTCGTTCCCCCATTGGTTGGTTTGAGTCCGGCATGGCTAGGTTATATGATACTGATTTGGTAAAGGATGCCTTGGATAAGGTAAAGTTGATACAGGAGCGACTTCACACAGCTCAGTCCAGACAGAAGAGTTACGCGGATCAGAAAGAGCATTATTTATCATTTATGGTGGGCGAGAAGGTTCTCTTGAAAGTCTCGCCGATGAAGGGTATCTTGAGGTTCTGAAAGAATGGAAAGCGGAGTATGAGGTTCATCGGTCCATTTGATGTGTTAGAGAAAATTGGAGAGGTTGCTTAGATTCTTGCTTTCCCTCCTAGTCTATCGGGAGTTCATCTGATTTTTCACGTGTCTATGTTTTAGAAGTACCATGCTGACAGGTCACATGTGTTAGATTACGGCACAGTTCAACTAGATGAGAGCTTTGGTTATGAGGAGGAGCCGGTTGCCATTGTTTCCAGGCAGGTCCGCCAGTTGGGGTCTAAGAAGATTTCAACTATAAAGGTCTAGTAGAGGGGTCAACCAGTCAAGGAGGTGACTTGGGAGACCGAAGAGGACATGCAGAGAAGATATACACACTTATTCAGCACTCTAGGTATGATTCTAAACCCGTACGAGGATGAACATTTGTTTAAGAGGTGGAGAATGTAACAACCCGATTTGTCGTTTTGCATTTTAGATCCCAGTTCCCCTAATTAAGGACTCCCGTACGTGCTTATACTGTTTAATGACTAGCAGAAATGATGGGTTTGATTTTGGACGGGTTCGGGTTGAATTCGGAACACTTAGTTCCTTAAAAGTGTCCTAAGGTGTCCAAGTTTGACTTGAGTCAACATTATTAGTAAACGACCTTAAAAAAGGAATTTGAAGGTTTTAATAGGTTTTTATGATGATTTTGAAAATGAGCGTGTGTTCAGATCGAGTTTCGGGTGATCCAGGAGTGTTTCAGTGCTTATTGTTGGAAGTTGGCGCCTTGAAGGTTTTAGAGTTTCTTAAATTTGGTTTGAAGTAGACATTGGTGTTATCAATGTCCGTTTGAGATTCCGAGACTTGGAATAGGTTTGTACGGTGATTTGTGACTTGTGCATAAAATTTGATGTCATTTCGTGTTGTCTAAGTATGATTCATCGCATTCGGAGCTAGTTGAAGAAGTTTGAAGTTCATAAGTTGATTAATTTGGTTCTAGGATGAGATTCTTAGTTTCGATGTTGCTTTACGTGTTTCGAGGATTCGAGAAGGTCCGTATTGTCACGACCCAAACCGATGGGCCACGACGGGCACCCGGTTCCTTACTCAACCTAGTACCAACGTAACATATCTTTCTTATTACATCATCATATAGACGTGACATACGGGCCTAATAGGCCAACATGATCATTAATAAACTCAAAACATAGGCCGGCATGACCGTACAATCTTTCATATACATGACATCTATCTACAAGCCTCTAAGAATATATAATTGTTATAAAGGTCGGGACAGAGCCCCGACATACCAAATAATACACATCTAAATCATACTGACCAAACAAGCAATTCCGGAGCAAATGGAGTACACCGACATCTTCCGCTGAGCTGATCGCCTACTTGGAGGACTCTCGACCTGTCTATCGAGACCTGCGGGCATGAAACGCGGCATTCCCAGGCAAAAGGGACGTCAGTACAAATGATGTACCGAGCATGTAAGGAATAAAAAATAGTAAATAATAGACATGAGAAATACATGGAGTAAAAGACTCGACATGTACGTCTGCATAGCTATGTGAATTATTTCATTATTTATAATGTCATGCATATGCATATAAATGTCATACCATGCATAGGTATATGCGTTCATAGCATCATCAAGCCTCTGAGGGAATCTCATCATATCATTGCGGCTACTGTGGGCAAATCATCAACGTATATCAGCTGATCAGGTGGTGGTGCGTATATAACGCCGTAACCTTTTCCCATATCCCATATACATACATACATATATATATATATATATATATATATATACGCGTATATAACTCCATCTGGTCATGTATATATATATATATGTATATATATGTATATATATATATATATATATGCGTATATAACACCATCTGGTCATGGGTCAATGTACATGTATACATGCATGAAATGCATAAGAAATACGCGAATAAGATTTTCTCAGAATGTCATAAAAATAATATACCTGTCAGATAAATTTTATCAAATACGTATTTTTCTGAGACCCATGAAGAGAAGATATAATAATAATTCATGTGGGGAATCAAGAATATAGACACCCCTAATATTTCTATGAATAGAGTCATTTATGGAAGTTGTGCATTTGCTCATTTCGTTCGTGTCGTATAGATCATGCCAAAAGAAAGAAGGGATATCCTTAATACCGGAACCGATTCTCTTGATAATCCTTCCAACACACGTCTTTTGCGACAACTCACGTATCGGCGGATCGAAGTAGGGGAAAATTCATATGATATCCTTGATAAAGGTTACACCGTACTCCCTTAGAATCGCAAAATCCCATTGCTATAACATTACATAGTCTCGTATGATTTTCTCGTATGATTTTTGTAGCAAAATCACGTTGCCAATATTTTGAATAAGTTGCTGAATCTTTCCTTTGAATTGCAAAAAAAAATATCACGCTGCCAAGATGAAATTTGTCTTTGAACTATTGTTGAAGATACGTATGAGAATCTTGCTGAAAATTCTCATGGAAATCTTACGTTACATATTATCTCTCTTTGTGAGAGATATCTTTTGTTAACATTGATGTGGGCCCCACCTTATGTGGTGGCTTAACCACATATCCTCAATCTTGCCATATGATCCATATGACTTAAGAGTCATATATTTTGAGTGGCTTGCTGCTGCGTGGGGTGGGGGAAGGTTTTAGTCTTTATCCACCTAACTTATTAATTTAATTAGGTAATATTCCGTTACCCGGTAATTAACCAATTACCCACACAATTAAGAATTATCTCAAATTACTTAAAATATTGCTCATTTTTAGCACACCTTGTACACCTCGCTATCATGGTCATATGGTACCTTGTATGGCACTAGTCCATAAATACCGGGTATTTTAGCTCGGGCCGTTTTTTATCCCAAAATGTCAACCTTTAACAAAATTTATTTTCTTCGATTTGCTTATCCTTTCACCTTCATGAATTTACTCATCACTTGTTTGAAATAGCATAGTACTTATAGTCTTACAATAATCTCATTCCCGAACTTACGTCGATTGACTTACGACGAAACTTTATCGTATGAAAATGCGGGATGTAACATCTCATTTCTGAGCTTCCATTAATTTATTCATGGCGCACTTTCACATACGTAAACATGGGGTGTAACATCATTCCCCCCTTTGGAACATTCATCCTCGAATGTTGACTGATGCACTTATCATTCTCATAACCCATAGCTCTTGCGAATACTTCAATATTCTCCTTTCCATTTAGACAACTATCCTTTGAATAAATCTGAAGGCAAGGGCATTCCTCCCTTTAGGCCTCTTTCTCACACCATGACTTGTGGTGGGAATATTTCCAATCTTGTGACTGTTGCTACCTTTTATCATACAGCCTGTACGACTCTGACTTTGTAAGTGCATCTATGCTACTCTTCTCTCCCTTTTCCTCAAGTTTTTAGCCAATCTCTAGCCCTCACTTGGTAAGCATATACAGAGCTTGATAAGATGTCCCTCTGGGTATCTATAGGTATACTGAAGTTCTTCGCTCGGTACTTTGTTTAATTTACGAATATTTCTATATCTTATTTCATATACCCGGTTATCCATCCGTATGCCTTTACTGCATCTAGGTAGGTCATATTGTTCCATAACTCTTACTTCGATTTATCGTTGTTGATGTCTGCTACCAAATTCCAAGTTACTTTCATTGCTTATCCCATATGTATAAATCTAAGTCCTTAATACTTCCTTATTACTGTTCTTCTTAAGAATGACGGCCTAATCTCATCTCATACTTTGTGACTTTTGTCCATCCATTGTTGATTCACCTCAAAATTGATCTTCAATCTACCACTTATAGCTTGAAACCTCTTACATAATCACTAGGGCTCACGTTGCGTCGTGGAACATTTGAAGTGATTTTTCTGATCCACCTGGGGGCGATACGATACTATACTTCCATAATCGTATTTCATAGCATCTCAATGTAATTCTCCTTACGTGGGTATTTTAATCCTGTACAATTTATCAAATCATTACTCAATCGAAGGCCCAATCGTCATCCTTTATCTATCACAATTATACCCTCATTGTACTATCAGGGCGGCATTCCATCTCTTCTAAATGTCATTAGTCTTAGACTTCTTTGAGTTCAGTCAGGCTATACTGAGCTTTCTATAACTTTGAGAAATCGTCAACTCTCTTGTTTTCATGGGCTTAATCCTGAGGACTTATCTATTCTCGTCACCTTCTCACTCACCCTTTCTTATCCTTATTTCTGTCTTCCTAAAACCTTGTCGCTTTGCCATACTTTAGCTTGCGACCTACACATATCTAGTTATACTACTCGCAACTTTCTTTCAACTTGCTTGCACCATAGATTTCCTTGTGTCATTCTGGAACATCAAGAGAGACATCACATCGTCTCTAACTCTTCTTTTCTCTCTTAAGTAGACCTCTCGATACGTATAAACCATAGGCTATAAGCTATGCCACTAACGATGCCACTATCATTCCTGGATATTAAATCCCAACGCTTCTAACCCTCCATCTGAAGTATAGATTATTCACAACCTTCTGCACCTGAGTATCTCATACGTTGTTCACCTTTACCTTATTTACATTAAAATCTTGCATCACGTCTTCTATCTCTCTCATAACCCCCCTTCCACATAGGTATGATTCACATCAACAACTTGAAGCTCTATTATAATACTTGCACCTCTGGTGCATACATAATCCGGTAGGAGCTTCATACTGACTTCTTACGAGGCGGGTATTCTTCTAACTGGCTTTATCGTAGAGTTGTCATAAAATATGGCTGTTGTACTATCTCTCTTGTACCTCTGATATTAAGAGTAATTCTGCAATTTTCTCAATCACGATGTCTAAAATTTTCTGGGTCCAATAATCAGACTCCTGATTTACTTAGTTGATGCAACTCTTTAGTTTGCTCCTTCTTCTTATCAGCCTTTATGTAGGCTTAAGCTATCTTCCGATCTGCGGCTCCTAGTATTAGTTATTACTTTAGCCTTTCATGGGCGCTATGGAATATCCATGATACAATCTTTTAACAATTCAATCCTTTTTCTATGACCTGGACTCAATTCTTTTTTTTAACTTATATCGGAGTCTTCTACGGCTGTATGATTGTCAACATATATACTGCATGGATAATACTCCGAAATCTCAAGTGCGTTCATAATGTAACTAACTATGGATCATTGATCGAATAATTCCTTTCGTTCCTTCTCAACTTTATTTAAGCGTAAGCTATTACTTTTCCTAGTCTTTCTGTCCCTTTGTTGCGTGCATACTTAACTTATCTTAGTTCCCACGCATGCCGGGATTTTCGTGCAACTCATATGATTTCGAATATTACTTTTGATGTTACTTTCCGTTCATTATCCACGGTAGGTGCCACTTCCTTATGGAGTACATACAATGTTGTAGTGAGACTGTTTTTACAAGACCATTTCCTCTTTAGGTCACAGTGCTTAGGTTGAAGCCTTCTTGCTTATTTCCTCAGCTGGTCTTTCATTGTAGTACTTAGGGAGGACCCTCTGACTCTTGCAAATCTGTAGGCTTATTACATTGTATGCTTGACGGACCTTTTTGTGTCCTTCCTTGCCTATAATTATCCGTAGTTACTTACTTCCACGCCCTTGTGCTTGTAGGGTTGTTCTAAACTGATACTTTAACTGTCTTCCCACTGAGACTATCTTTTATTTCCATAACATTCATACGGAACCTTTAACTGCCCCAACTCTTATCTGAATATTTCTTAAGGTTCACGATGTCGTATCTGTGAGACTGAATTCCCCATGTTGGGGTTCACTATGTACGTCTTACACAATATCTTGATTTGTCTGTGTCCTCTTGTTTAGCCATAACTAGGCTCTTCCTGAATCAACTACTAACTACTCATTGGCCCATTCTCATATCAATATTCTGCGAAATCTTTCTTGGGTTATTTCCATTGTCTTAACTTACGTCTCGCACTGGTTCCTTATCTATCAATAACATCTCGGGTAGGAACCCTTACTTCCTCTCCTTGACGTCGTGCTCGCATAATGTTGTATTTTTCCTTTACCATTCCATAGGTACTAGAACTACTTTATTATGACTTAATGCCATATCACACCATATTCCCCCTTTAGGGGAGCACTAAGATTTAGTGCTACGATGATCTACGTATAGATGTTTTACCCTCTCATCTTTGGCATCTTTTCACATCATCGATGATCTTTACTTGCCTCGCGGTAATCCTTCTGTACCAAGGATAACAACATTCCTCACTCGTGAGGGTGACACTTAGTGTAACTGGCACATACATTCCCTTAAGCTTAACTTTACTCACCTTGCTTGCTTTAGGGAAACGTCTTCCTGAATAACCTTTAAAGGGTATTCTTCTGTCGTCCATTCTATTATCGCCGGAACAAAATCTAAAATTCTCATGATGTCGAACATTATCAAATCATTCAGTCCCTAATTCATGTTTAGTTTATCTTATTCACCAATCCATACTGATTTCTTATTACTCTAGGGTCTAATGTTTCCTTTTGGTAATTGCGTTGGAGTCACGAACTTATTTCTCGAAATGAGGATATGACTTTATGGCCTATACTCTTTTGTTGTCTCAAGGCCTGTCACCTCTCGTCCTTTCCTTCACTTGACTATAGACTCTGTAATACTGTCATCTTTTTGATCTACCGTTGTCATCTATGTATCACATTTTACTCATAATTGTTCATTAACTCTCTTCTTATTTCCCGCTAACATCTATGTCTATTACTTTATTCTGAAAATTCTAACAAGACATTCTTTTGCTTTTAGCTCCCCTTGCTCCATCCATTGGATCTTTGAATTGCCTAACATTCTTTCTATACTAGGTAGGGGAGCCACACTACGGTAATATTTATCCCTTCAAGGCTTTCAGTGCCTATCTTTGTAGTATTCATATCTAGCTGTACTATTTTAGAGTGCATCGTCTGGGTGTCTCACAAGGAGATCTATTACCACATTTACAATATCCTTTGAAAATGTCAACTATCGCAAATATTCCATCCACCATTTTTGGGTCACTCTAACCCCAGCCGGACCCTGATATCCGTCCTTCTCTTATACTACTTCTGTTAGCTTCCATATGGCATAAATGAGATAGGTGTGGCCAATTGTACATACCTCTACTACCGTTGAAGGTAACTCAAAATGCTTATATCTCCCGTCATGAATGGTAAATAATGATAGTCTTCATTAACTAGGCACCTCGTACCCTTCTTCACCTTGCTTCATTTACTTGTTGAGACTTGTACTATCTTCTAAATCTCTCATTGCCTTTCACCATAGAGGTGGATAGATATCCTTGCCTTAAGGCTCCTTATCAAGAGGCTTACACGTCTTAGTACACACATGATCTACTGAAGACCTTACATTTTCTCATTATAAGCATCATGAAAAATCGAGTTCCTCTGACTCAACTCTTCCATATCCGCATTCAATCTCTTACCAACTGGAGGTATCATCATATTATGAATAAAATAGAAGCTAGGAGTTTGAATTCATATAAATGAGCTCTATCACACGATCTAGAGTAAGAAGAAAGAGTGACAATCCTAAATGCCCTGTAGCTTCCTGCTTATAAGTGTGGTGCATGACACACCCATAAACAAGACTCTACTAGACACGTCTTGTAGACTCTCTAGGATAGAACTGCTCTGATACCACTTTTGTCACGACCCAAACCGATGGGCCGCGATGGGCACCCGGTGCCTTACTTAACCGAGTACCAACGTAACGTATCTTTATTATTACACCATCATATACACGTGACATACGGGCCTAATAGGCCAACATGATCATTAATAAACTCAAAACATAGGCCGACAAGGCTGTACAATCTATCATATACATGGCATCTATCTACAAGCCTCTAAGAATATATAATTATCATAAAGGTCAGGACAGAGCCCCGCCATACCAAATAATACACATCTAATTCATACTGACCAAACAAGCAACTCCGGAGCAAATGGAGTGCACCGGCATCTTCCGCTGAGCTGATCGCCTACTTGGAGGACTCTCGACCTGTCTATCGAGACCTGCGGGCATGAAACGCAGCGTCCCCAGGCAAAAGGGATGTCAGTACAAATAATGTACCGAGTATGTAAGGAATGAAAACCAGTAAATAATAGACATCAGAAATACATGGAGTAAAAGACTCAACATGTACGCCTGCATAGCTCTGTTAATCATTTCATTTTTTATAATATCATGCATATGCGTATAAATGTCATACCATGCATAGGTATATGTGTTCATAACATCATCAAGCCTCTGAGGGCATCCCATCATATCATTTCGGCCACTGTGGGCGAATCATCAACGTGTACGAGCTAATCAGGTGGTGGTGCGTATATAATGCCGTAACCTTTTCCCATATCCCATATATATAAAACGCCATCTGATCATGGGTCAATGTACATGTATACATGTATGAAATGAATAAGAAATACGTTAATAAGATTTTCTCGGAATGTCACAAAAATAATATTCATGTCCGATAAATTTTATCAAATACGTATTTTTCTGATACCCATGAACACAAGATATAATAATAATTCACGTGGAGAATCAAGAATATAGACACACCTAATATAGAAGTTGTGCATTTGCTCATTTCGTTCGTGCCGTATAGATCATGCCAAAAGAAAGAAGGGATATCCTTAATAACTGAATCGATTCTCTTGACAATCCTTCCAACACACGTCTTTTGCGATAACTCACGTAACGACGAATCGAAGTAGGGGAAAATCCATATGATATTCTTAAAAAAGGTTGCACCGTACTCCCTTAGAATCGCGAAATCCCATTGCTATAACATTACATAGTCTCGTATGATTTTTGTAGCAAAATCACGTTGCCAATATTTTGAATAAGTTGCTGAATCTTTCCTTTGAATTGCAAAACAATATCACGCT
Organism: Nicotiana tomentosiformis; assembly: GCF_000390325.3. NCBI lineage: Eukaryota > Viridiplantae > Streptophyta > Magnoliopsida > Solanales > Solanaceae > Nicotiana > Nicotiana tomentosiformis. The sequence goes on from NC_090812.1 coordinate 103,932,912, forward strand.
GCCAAGATGAAATTTGTCTTTGAACTATTGTTGAAGATACTTATGAGAATCTTGCTGAAAATTCTCATGGAAATCTTACGTTACATACTATCTCTCTTTGTGAGAGATGTTTTTTGTTAACATTGATGTGGGCCCCACCTTATGTGGTGGCTTATCCACATATCCTCAATCTTGCCACATGATCCATATGACTTAAGAGTCATATATTTAGAGTGGCTTGCTGCCATGTGGGGTAGGGGAAGATTTTAGTCTTTATCCACCTAACTTATTAATTTAGTTAGGTAATATTACGTTACCCGATAATTAACCAATTACCCAGACAATTAAGAATTATCTCAAATTACTTAAAATATTGCTCATTTTTAGCACACCTTGTGCACCTCACTATCATGGTCATGTGGTACCTTGTATCGCATTAGTTCATAAATATCGGGTATTTTAGATCGGGCCGTATTGTATCCCAAAATGTCAAACTTCGACGAAATTTATTTTCTTCAATTTGCTTATCCTCTCACCTTCACGAATTTACTCATCACTTATTTGAAATAGCTTAATACTTATAATCTTATAATAATCTCATTCCCGAACTTACGTCGATTAAATTACGACGAAACTTTATCGTACAAAAATGCGGGATGTAACATCTCATTTCTGAGCTTCCATTAATTTATTCATAGCACACTTTCACGTACAAAAATATGGGGTGTAAAACATATCATGTTTATGAACTTGTTGGTGCATTAGGACGGTGTCTCGGGTGGATCAGGTGTGTTTCGGAATTGTTGGTTCTTGTTTCCATCTTTGCAAACGCGGAGGTTGTCTCGCGTTCGCGATGAAGGATTGGGGGTTGGGTCATTTTGTGCTTCGTGTTCGTGAAAATTGTGTCACATTTGCGAAGGCCTGGGACCAGTGGCCTCCGCGTTCGCGATGGTAGTCTCATTTGCGAAGGCCTGGGTCTGGGGGTCAGCTGGTCATTGCCCTTCGCGTACGCGAAGAGAGGACCACGTTCGCGCAGAACATTTTTTGGGCCTTGGCATATTTTGTCTTCGTAATTGCGAGGGCCTTTTCACGATAGCGAAGAAGGGGTCATTGGGCAAAATTTTTTAAAATGTCGGGATTAAGCTCATTTTACTCATTCTTACACTTAGCTTGGCTGATTTTGGAGCTTTTTGGAAAAAGATTTTCACCTAGCATCTTGAGGTATGTTATTTATACATAATGTGAGTTTAATACATAGTTTATGGGTAGTTTTAACATAGGAATTATGGAAAATTAAGGGAGTTTGTTGAAAAACCTAGGGTTTGATAAAAATTGGATTAGGCCACGAAATTGATTATAGAATTGAGTAGAAATTATATATTTTTATTCATGAGATCATGGGTAACATTAATCTATGAAAACTATCCGGAATCCAGGCACATGGCCCCGGGGATGACTTTTAAGAACTTTTCGATTTGGGTTGCGTAATTATTCTAATAGATAGATTATGAACTTTTGAGCATATATTGACTAGTTTGTATGACCTTTGGCTAGTTTCTGATTGCTTGGCATCGATTTGGGGCAATTAGTGAGGTTGAAGGGCCGAGTAGTGGACTTGGAAGCGAGGTAAGTCTCTTGCCTGACCTTGTAAGAGGGAGTTAACCTCATAGATGTTTAAATTGTTATTTGTTAATAATTGTGGGTGCTACATACGCACGAAGTGACGAGAGTTCGTACGTAGCCAAAATTATATTTTTGTCCGGGTAGAATTAGGACTTTATCTACTAATACTTGAATTATTTGATACCAACTTGTTAGTTTAATTACTTGAATTTATAATTAAAATTTGATTAGGGATTATGTTAGACCGAGCTTCGTTACTTTGTGTTTTGGCGGAATATTCGATTGTTGCTAAAACATTATGCTCTTTTATGTGTCTATCATGGTGTTGTAAATGTATGTCCCGTAGTCCAAAGAGTTTCCCTATTCCTGCGGATCGGGCCGAATGCCTCGACTATATATATATATATATATATATATATATATCTATGGATCAAGCAGTACGACCTCTGTAGTTTATGTAGACGATTATTATGGATTCGGTCGTACGACCTCTGCATAACTCGTGCGTAATATCGCTATGAGTCCGAATATACCTGACATTTCCTTCATGACTTGAGAATTGATGCTTATTTGATGATTCATCTTTGTTGAAATGGCATGTAATATTTGGGGACTTTAATTTGATATTTTGTTAAAGAATCACGCCATTTATTTTTTTTATTCCATTGTTATTGTTGTATTTCATGCCTATTTATAATTCTTGCACTTTATTTATTGACCACTAGTAAGTGTCGATGTCTATCCTTCTTCACTATTTCTTCGAGGTTAAACTAGATACTTACTGGGTATGTGTTGATTTATGTACTCACGATACACTTCTGCACTAATTGTGCAGGTTCTGAGGCAGATGCATATGTTGGCCATTCGGGCGCGCATCCCCGTTATCTAGAGACCTAGTGGTGAGTTTCTTCCCATGCTCTGATCTGCATCACCCGGAGTCTTTCCCTTGTTGTATTTACTATTTTTGTCTATTTTATTTCAGACAGTAGTTATAAGGGTTTTGTATATTCTACTAGATTGCTCGTGCACTTGTGACACCGAGTTTTGGAAATTACTAGTAGATATTTATAGTTTTTCTTAACAGTGTTACCATTTCATTTTTATGTCTTATTTATGTGTTATATCACCGTGATCTTTTATACGTAGGTTCTTTATTAATTAAAAAATCATGATTTCAAAAGAAATAAAATGAGTAATTAATTGACAGTTCACTGTTGGCTTACCTAACAACGATGTTTGGTGCCATCACGGCCTATAGTGGATTTGGGGTCGTGACACGATTACGAAGGCCAACCAACCTCACCCAGGAAAACCTTCTACGTGAATGCGAGCCCACCTCCACGAATGCGAAGGATAAACCTTCCAGCCGCAGACGAATACCTTCTGTGATCGCGAAGAGCAACCCTCCAAACCTGACCACCTCGCTAACTCTTCGCATTCGCAACCCTTACCACGCAAACGCGATGAACAACAAGACCAAGCACCGCGATCGCAAGCCCCTAGTCGCGATTGTGAAGAACATCTCTTCTCGGCACACAAACAACACTCCGCGATCGCAAAGAAAACACCCCTGACACCAGAACCCAACAATCCCAAAACAAAGGGAAATGGTCTGAAACCATCCCGAAATACACCTGAGGCACCCAGGACCCTGTCCAATCATACCAACCAGTCCTATACCTTACCCAAAATCTCGAAACACTACGAATATTATCAAAATCATGAATCGACAGTCAAAATACTTCTTTTAACTTTCAAATGTTCAAACTTCGCCGAACGCGTCCGAATCACACTTAGACATTCCGGATCGTGACCAAACTTCACACACAAGTTCCAATCAACTACATTAACCTCTCCAAGGTCCCAGAACACCGTCCAGAGTATGGTAACGCTAAAGCACACTCAAAGTCAAACTTAGGAAATTTCAAAACCTTTAAAATGCAAACTTCCGATAATAAGCGCTGAATCGCTCCAGGACCATACGATACTCAACCCGAACACACGCCCAAGTCCGATCTCATCTTACGAACCGATAGGAACCTTCAAATGCCGATTCTGAGGTCGTTTATTCAAAAATCAAATCTTGGTCAACTTTTCTAACTTAAAGCTTTCAAATTGAGAATTATTCTTCCAAATCAACTCCGAACCTCCTGAAAAGAAAAAAAAACAACTACATGTATAAGTCATAATACAAGAAGTGAAGCTACTAAAAGTCTCAAACCACTAAACAACATGCTAGAGCTCAAAATGACCGATCGGGTCGTTACACTCCATTCTCTGATTTTAAGGTGGATGTCTTAATGAAGCTAGTTGAAGAGGATAAGCATGATAAGTATGGGGTGTGCCAGAAGAAGTCAGAGAATAAAATCTCTGCATGGTTGTGTGTACTGGGTCGGGCGTACAAAGTATACCCCGACACTATGTTTTTGTTTACTTAAATCCCTCAAGAAAATTATCTAGGAGACCCATCACTAGGAAAAGTCTAATTTTTTTAAAAAATAAATTCTAAACTAATGAGGAAAAACACACAAAACAAATATACACATATTTATATCCCCCACCCCCAAACTTTAAATTGTGGCATGTCCCCATGACACACAAGTAAAAAGAAAGAAGTAAGGAAACTCCCCTGGATATTTTTCTTTTCCGAGAACTTATAAACTCCACCCCTAATTATGAATTCGTTCCTTATTTTCTGCTCCTTGGAATTATTTATGGAGCTCATTGAGCAAGTTTTCTGAGGTTATCTGTAAGACCCGCTCTTTTCTTTCTTTCTTGGCCTCATTTTGAGTGGTGAATTGTTCTTTCAGGTTGATCCTAAACTTGTTCCTGCATTCTTTCATAATATCAATCCATGCTTATTCCTATAAATCTCCAAAAATAAAATCCACATGATCAAGGTTAGAATATGAAAACAAAGAAGAAAGGTCATGTGAATATTCTCTGGTATGGCCAAGATCATTATTCTCATTCTCTTCTACTAAAAGTTATAAATTTTAAAAGGTGGATGGAGGTTGGAACTATTCTTTTATTGCTTCACAATCAACCTAAGCCTCATCTTCAACCATCTCAATTAAATAAGAGTCCTCTTATAGAGTGGCAAGTTCTCTCTCCGGATGCTCATCCACTTGAGTAGGCTTATTCTCACAGGGTATCTCCTCCATATATTCACCATTACATTGTAATGAGCTTTCTTAAAGTATACTTACTATTTGACTCACTTGCGTTGTTAGTGTTTTAATGGCTTCATCATTTTGTATAAGTCTCTCTTCAATACTAGTTATGAACTTATACATAAGCTCTTCTAAACTACCATTCTCCTCTTGAGGTGATTGTCTCACTTCGCTTTCATTCCAGTCATAATAAGGGCATTCCTTCCATTCAGAGTCAAGATTGTATCCATATGAAACCTCATACCTATAAGGACTAGAAACATAGTGAGATTTTTCAAACGATGAACCATAGGAGGAATACATGCTTGACAGTCAACCCATTGATGATTTCCACTATATTTAAAACAAATAGCAGACTCTTGATAATGTTCAACTGCTAACTCTGCATTCATTTTATTAGTCTAGTTGTACTCCATCTTCATAGCATTTAGAGTTCAATATCAAGTGTATTTTCTCCAATCCTTTCTCCCTAGAACTTTTCAGGCACTATAAAAGATATCTTGAAGAGAAGTTAACTAATAAATTTAAAAAGAGTAAAGAGGAAAAAAATAAATAAAAATAAAGTAAAACCTAATTTATGAATTAGCACCAAAAAATATTTGAATACTATTGATTGCCAATCACCAGCAACAACGCTAAAATTTGACGAGTACAAAACAAAACACGAAAATTAATGTTCGCTAGGTTTAAATGCTATTTAGGATATTCAACACTTTGATTTGGGGTGATTAATAATAAAACTAACAAACTAAAATTAAAGCAAATAATACTTGATCACAAAGAACTAGAGAGTAGCAAACTTAGGTTGTTATCAGTGCGAGAAATAAGGGTCACGACATAATAGGTGCACGATTGCTATCCTAGATTTGATATTGTTAAATTTGATTCTATTGATTCTTTTAAATTCAACAGGTTATTATCTTATTATTATGATTTAGATTCCTCTCTCGATTAAACCTAAACCGTTCAAATAAGCTAATATGAAGTATAGTAAACATGCAAGAATCTATTACTAGGAATGATCTAAGAGAAACTTCTCGTGAATATTTCTCAATCTTAATTCAAATAATAGATCACAAAGCTCTTTTTGTAATGACCCAACATGCCGTTTTAAGCATTTGCATTCCATTCGACCGTTTAATGTCTTGAGTAGCTTCATATAATATATTATGACTTGTGTGTATCATCGATTTCGGTTATTAGGTAATTCAAAATTAGTTTGGAAGAATGATTTTCATGTTTGAAACCTTAAGTTGGAATAGTTGACCAAGTTTTACTTGTATATATTTGACCGCGAATTAGAGTTTTGATGGTTCCTTTAGGTCCGGAGAGAGATTTTGGACTTGGGCGTATGCCCGGATTCGCATTTGGATATTTCTAGAAGGTTTCAGCACTAATTTGCGAAAGTTAAAAATTTGAAGGTTTGGAATGTTCATAAGTTTGACCGAAAGTTGGCTTTGATGATATCGGGTTTGAATTGTTGTTCCGGGTGTTGGAATAGGATAGTTATGTCATTTGGAACTTGTATACAAAATTTGGGTTCACTCCGGATTGGTTAGGCTTGAATCAGACGCTTGGTTCGAAGTTTGAAGTTTATGAACTTAAGAGATTTATCTTGATCGACGATTCGTGGTTTTGATATTGTTATGTGTGATTTGAGTTCTTGAATAGGTCTGTGTTATGTTTTGGGACTTGTTGGTATGTTCAGACGGGGTTTCGAGGGGCTCGGGTGATTTTCGGGGTGGTTTGAGACCATTTTTAGGCCATTTTCAACTGCTAGTTTTTGGCTACAGCAGTGTACATTGCGATTGTGTAGAATTGGTCATCATCGTGAAGAGTAAAATGGGAAAAATGGACCTGTGCATCGCGTTCGAGGAGGAAGCTTTGCGTTCGCGAATAAGAAATTTTATTGTCACTGAGCTAACATCGGAAGCTTATATCTTGCAATCTATAAAGAATTTGGAGATGATCCAAAAAAAGGTTGTAGCCCTTTGTTTCTAGTTTTCAGAAAGTCAAACCATTTGTCATTTGGAGTTATGTACAAAACGTTACAGCTATACACTATAGGATGTTTGAAAAAAGTTTGGGAAGGGTTAATGGATGTTTGTTTATCGCGATCGTAGGGAAATGGCCGTGATCGCTTAGGGTAAAAGTTGTCCTGTAAAATTTTGTAATCGCGATCGCGAGGTTGGTGACTGCGATCGCAAAGAGCACCTCTATAACAAGGTATAAAGTACTCTATTTCGAAGGTCTTGGTCATTTATATCATATTTTGAGCTATGGAGCTCGGATTTGGGCGATTTTGGAGGCAATTTTAACCACATGGATTGACGTAAGTCTTTTCTACTTGGTTTTGATTATATTTCATGAATCTATCTTCCATTTTGGCATTTGAATTATGAAGTTTAAAGAGAAATTGGGGGGGGGGGGTGTCTAAAGTTTCCTAAAGTGAAGTTTTGAGGTTTAAACATCGATTCAGAGTAGAATTTGAGTGAAATTAGTATGTTTTGACTCGTAATTGAATGGGTTGTCAGATTTTGGGAGTTTTGTCGGGTTCCGAGGTGCAAGCCCGGGTTTGACTTTTTGGTTGACTTTCAGTAAATATGTAAAGATTCAACCTTTATCATTTGGGGTTGTTTCCTTAGGCATTATTTGATGTATTTGAGTTGTTTTTGACTAGTTTCGAGCCGTTCATAGGTTGATATACGCGGGATGACATATCTAGAGTATTGTTTGGCTTTCTTGTTATTGGATTTGGCTTACTCGAGGTAAGTAACATAACTATACTTGGATTTGAGGGTATTTAACCCTGGGAACTATGTTGTAAGAGATGTATTGAGGTGACGCACATGCTAGGTGACGAGCGTGTGATCGTGCACCTGGCAAATCATAATTCTAGTTGACTATTAGACTATGACCGGACTTGTTTTGCTGTTATATCTTGTTACAACCATGTTCTCTCTACTTGTTTGATTATATGAGCTGTGAATTATGTTAGAAATCATGTTTAGGCTATGCGCTTATTCAATTGAGACCTAATGAAGCTATTTATGTTATTTTGAGTTATCTGCTCTAACTATAATTATATACTCAGCCATGATTCTTCATTTGCATATGATATCTCAGTCTATGTTCATCACTCATTGTTGCATCACATGTTATCATTGTTTGGGTTGAGTGTTACGAGATTGTGAGCCTTTGAAACATGAGAGATTAATGACTAAGGTGGGCTTGAGATCCCGTGTTGTGGGTGATATTTATGGGAACGGGCTGCGAGCCGTAGCAATGATATTTATGGGACTGTGCTACACACCGTAGCAGTGATATTTATAGGATTGGGCTGCACACCGCAACAATGATATTTATGGGATCGGGCTGCATGCCGCATTAGTTATTATGAGATCTGGTTGCATGTCGCAATAGGCCATATTGGCTTTATTTTAGCGCTTGGGCAGGATCCTCCCCTCCAGAATCTGACATACAAGCAGTGAGCGCAAGTACCGTATAATGCTGAGTGATGAGTGGGAGTTTGATGCAGGCAAATTGAGTACTTTGAGAGTGTGAGTATCTGGGATTATCATTGTGAAATCATTCATTTGACATGCATACTTGACATGTAGGCATAGAGATGCATTTTTCCTCATGCTATACAGTATTGTGACATTCATGACTTGACATGCATATTGACATGCATGCATAGAGATATACTCTCCTCATGCTTTCTGGTAATAAAATATCCTATCTATTGTTGAAAATTGGGAAAAATCACAGTTTTCTGATATACTCATCTTTTGGTGATTTCAGTAAAAGATTTGGGTTTTACTGTTATACCTGAAAAGCATGCATATTTTCCGTAACTGTGAATGAACTGAGCATAATATCTTTGAGTTGTTACTTGTACTGCGTTTATTATATTGTTACGAGTTGTTCTTGGCTATTGGTGTTGGACTCCGACTGTTTCTTCGAGCTCGTCACTGCTTTCAACCTAAGGTTAGGTTTGTTACTTATTGAGTACATGGGGTCGGTTGTACTCATTTTACACTTTTACACCTTGCATGCAGATCTTTGAGTTGATGTTCCTATGTATGGCGGGAGCTGCCATTGAAGATGTACTTGCGTTCCGGTTATAACTGCCTCTTATCCTTGGTAGCTTTAGATTTATAAATCTGTTTATGTATATTCTGAACAGATGATGTATTTATTTTTTATATTAGCTTTGTAAACTCTAAGTCTTAGAAGCTCATGATTTGTACTACCAATCCTTGGGATTTTTGTATAAAAGTTCAGTTATTTCATAATTATTTTCTCAATAAATCTCATTTGAATTGGATTGTTATTAATTAGCTTACCTAGCGGGTTAGGTTAGGTGCCATCACGACTAGTTGGATTTTGTTTCGTGACACTTTTGATTACTTTAAAGAACCTCTAAAATAAATTAAGGCATGCGTTGCAACAATATTCAATATTTTGTTCATCTTCCAATTAAACAAGATAACGAATAAAACTACAACTAAGATTAAAGCTCCTGCAACAAATTCAAGCACTTAAACAATAATAAAATTCATAAACAACAACCAAGTCACGCTTTCTCATCTCTGTTCTTCTTTGGTGCGATTTCATGGAGCTTTGGGCAGCCATGGCTGCCGTGATCTCTCCCCAGCCATTGGTTGTGGGAGAGACAATCCAAAACCTTAATTAAACAATTCCTAACCTTAATCCAAAATAATCTTATGCTGCGCAGCTTCACCCAAAACAATCTGCCCCAATCTCGTCAAAAATCGAGTTGTTTCCGGTTAAGTTCATTCATGGAGAACCAACGATAGAATTTACCATGGAGGAAGTTAATGATTTTACAAGAGAAGAAGGATTGCCTCAAGTAGTTGTGGTGAAGCTTTCATATGGAAAAACCGATTTACAGGAGATTAGAAGGATTTTTCCATCACAATTCGAGATTCAAGGTCGCTGTAACATTAGATAGCTTGAGTTTTGTCATCTGTTGGTAAGGTTTGATTTATATAACGATTATGTTCTATTCCTGTCAAGATCGACTGGATAAATTAAATCCAAAGGCAATGAATACTTCTTTAGATCTTTTTCATGGACTTTAGGATTTAATCCAAAGGAGGAAACATCTCTAGCAGTTGTGTGGATTTCCCTTCCTAGGTTGCCGCCTAATGTTTTTTCTAAGAGGTAGTTAATATCTATTGCTTCAGCTGTGGGTAAAGCTCTTGCTGTGGATAAGGCAACACAAGAAAAAACTAGATCTAGTGTTGCTAGGCTTAAGGTAATACTTGATCTTCTAAACAAACATCCTAAAAAGGTTAGGCCACATATTGTGGATAAAGTTTCTGGTAAATCTGTCGTGCATTACCAGGAGGTGGTGTATGACAATCTTCCATAGTATTGCACTTATTGCAAACATCAAGAGCATGAGGAAAGAGTTTTGAGTGATGAATGGAAAATCTGGAGAGGAGGTGAAGGAAAATGAGGCAATAATTGATAGTAATCTGCCTGATATTGATTTGAGTAATATTGATCAATTAGAAGGGGATGCTAGAGACTTTTTGAATGCTAAAAGAGCTGGCCAAAGTGTTGTGGAAATTCCAGAAAAAATACAAGTAGTGGTAAGTAGCAGGTGGTGCATATGCAACCTAATGAAGTTCAAAAATAGTCTATTGTGAGGAGTAGGGGTGTGGTTAGTGTTGGGCAAAGTCGTGAAGGTGTTATGAATACTATTGCTGGTGCTACTGAAAATACAACAGCAACACATGACAGGGGTCCAGTTGTTCCTATAGATGATGCTTTAAAGGTGGTGAAGGGGCAACCTAAACCTTCAAGAGATATCCCTACTTCTACAATTTTTGCAAGGATGTATACAGCTACTGCTGGTGCCTTGAAGGCTGTTGCTGATCGAGCAGATGTTACGACACAAGTTGAGAAGGTAAAGGATGGTATGCATGGTATAATTTCTACAGGTGTTAAGGCAGTGATCGAGGATGTTACGCAACCTCAAAATCTGGTTCACGATCAGGCGTCTGCTGTTGTTCAAGCAGCCTTTTTGAGGTTTGGAACTACTGGGCATCTAACATGTGATATTCCTGCTATTAATGCTTTGGCGAGTTCAGCTTTACAACCTAATACTATATTTAAGGTGGGTGGTGATCGAGCTAATCCAGGGGTTCAAACTGTTAATGATCGAGGTGTAGTAAATGTACACGATAGAACAAATGTTATGACTGTTGAAGAAAATTCAGGAGGGTCTAAACTTGCAGCTAGGAAGAATGTTCCTCAGATTTTGGAGGGGGAAAAACAGGATGCTAAGGGCCCTGGTTTTCATCGTGTTCAAGCTAGGATTCCTTCAGTTGCTGGGCACATTAGTACTATGCAAGAACAGACTAAGGATAAACAAGTATCATGTGAGGAGGAGAAGGAAACTGGAACGCTAGAATCTGCTAAGCAGGAGCTCAAGACTTCAGTGAAATCTGGGCAATCTCCTAGGCCTACTGGAAATTTAACTATACAAGAGGATTGTGCTAATGATGCATCTAATAATCCTAATGAGCTACTACAACATATTACAAGCTCCAGTAGAAAGGAAGGACTGGATGTGAATAGAGAGAAAAGTTGGAGGTCAGTAACACGCAAAAAGAAGGCTTCATCTGGAATGCAATCACCAGATCGAGTTGCTGCTGACAAGTAATTCTGTAGTACAAATGCTTATGATGTTTTGATGGTTGAGGATTAGTTAATAAGCTCCAACACTGAGAAGGATTCAAAGGATAAGAATGGGCAGCTTGTGGTAGTTGAGGATGAGTACAAAGTTTCCAGGAACTCTATTGCACCTGCAAATGTTAATCTTACTGCTATTGGAGCTAAAATGTTGGAAAGGCTGAATCCTTTGCAAGTTCTGCCTAGGTTTTTTCCTAATCCAACGAAAGGAGTGTATCTTCAATAAGTGAAGGAAAACAATGGCATGGTAGGGATTAGTTTGAACACGTCCCAACATAATATCCCCTCCAATGATTTGTTTGATCGATCTTCCAACATGTTATAAGTTTCAAACAACCAACAAACTTTATACATGATGCCGTCGATAACAAAACAACCAAAAGGAAGGGATGAGCACACAAGAGAAGAATATAGTTACACGATGAGTGAAGAAGAGTTAAGTGATAAACCTGTCCAGAATTTAGACGAGCTACTTGAGGCATTAAGATCTAAGCGTAAGACATGGGCTGACCAAGTAGAAGAGCATGAAGAAGGTGAAGAAAATATTTTTGTTGATTTCCAGGAGCTAAACACTCAAGAAACTGGTTCGTCAACATGACAAGGTGGTAAACCAAAGGAATGGGTTGTAGCTGTGGTTGAACAGGTTGCTAGTCCATCTCCAAGTGTGCAAAGCAAGACAAAGCTGAGTCCTAATGCTGTTGTTTTTGTCCCTACTGGACAACAACAAGCGATCAATAATGCAACAAGTTTGGAAGGTGTTACTTTGACTATACAATCTACCAAAGGGAAAAAAAAAATTGGGCAACAATATGCACTAACCACAGCTGGTTCGTCATCTATCCACAACTTTGATGCTACTGGAACTTTAAGTTTGATGGCAGCAAAATACAATCTGACACCGACCAATATCCTCCATGACCTTATGTCTCATGATTTAGACAAATTGACAGCGTTTGATAATCCGGGGAATGAAGAGGGATCTTTAGTTCCTCGATTGGATCATAATAACCCTTTAGGAATTGATATGGGGCTTGATTTCTACAAAAAATGGGAAGAGGGAGAATTACTTCCTGTATCATTTACCAACATAGCTAGGGAAGGAGATCTATCGGCTAGACATTTGAGAAGTGGTTGCAATGATGGCAAGAACAAGACACATGAACGACAACTCAGTTGGGATGGTAAGGAGACACAAGGGCCTCCAATTAGGAAACCTATGATGAGGGTTGCAAAACAAAAGGTGTCAGTGCCGAGCGCATCAACAAGATCCAACAAGTCCAATCGGTCAAAGAAAAAATGATGAATTTTGAATACATCTTGAATAGGTCTCATAAAGAAGACAACATTCTACATGACGAAGATTTCACAAAGATAGAGTATAGAGGGCAAGACACTAATTCCTACATTATTTTATTTTACCATTTTATTAGCATAATCATATGTAATATCATCATAGAGTATGTTATAAACTCTGTGATGATCATACAGTACTTAGTTCGTTCTACGTCATATTCTTTACATTCTGGTTAGTAGCTGAGGTTATTAATGCCTCAGTAGGAATTGAAAGTTACGGTCTAGCGCAGTATGAGATTGCTTATGTCCTACGCCTTTGGAAAATATCCTTACGGCTATGAGATCATTCGCCCTCGTGAGATTATGCCGGCACTTTTGAAGCTCCATTAAAAGGCAATGGAGGAGCAGATGGATGATTATATAGACAAGGCTTAGCAGCAACAGTACTGTAGTTTTTGTCTCCCTTACTTGTACTCTTCCTTTGTGGTTTTTCTGTTTATTATTAATATAAAAACTACTAGGCATCATGCCAAGTGGTCTATTTGATAACAAAAAAAGTCACCAATTCATATCAAACCCTAATTTATATATCTATCCATACTATTTTAAAAGGCGAGAAGGCTAAAAGTAAGCAGAAAATAGAATAAAATACCTACGTAAAGATGGAAAACCGTTCTTATCCTCTGATCACCTACTCCTATAATATTTTTGTAAAAAAATATAAATATATGTTCTACTCCTAATAAATACTAAGGTTCAATTAATGTAATACAATTCAGATTTTAAGAGAGAGAACATCCCGCCTGCAATTGTTCAGGCTCCCATAGTAATAACATATTTTGGTTCAGGCATTTTCTCATATAATCTCACTAAATAGGGCGCCATTTTGAGATATTTTTTGGCCACGACTTTTTCATGTGATTTTAAATATCTTAAAATTTCTAATTATGGTAACTTATAGTACATTTTATTTTATTTCTGAATTAATAAATTTTATTTCAAAATACTTAAAAATTCTATATTCGAATTGTACTTGTTAGCTAATTTGCAACAAGTACTTGATTTCTTCCTTCTTCCTTGACAATCTTGGCTTAAGCTCAGTATAATGACCCGATCGGTCATTTTGAGCTCTAGTGTATCGTTCAGCGAGTTGAGGCCTTAAGTAACTTCTCTTCATATTTTATGACGTGTACATGTGGTGGAATTGAATTTCGGGAGATTCAGGGCTGATTCAGAGGGAAAATTCTTTTCGGAAGCTTTAAGTTGGAAGAGTTGATCAAGGTTTGACTTTTGAGTAAATGACCTTGCAATCAGGATTTGAAGGTTCCAATAGGTTTGTATGATTATTTCGGACTTGGGCGTGCGTTCGGGTTGAGTATCGGGTGGCCCGGGAGCATTTCGACATCTATTGTGGAAAGTTAGTACTTTTTGTAGGTTTTGAATTTCCTAAGTTTGATTTTAAGTGGACTATGATGTTATGGATTTCCCTTTGGGATTCTGAGCCTTGGAATAGGTTCGTATCGTGATTTTTGACTTGTACGTAAAGTTTGGCATCATTCCTGAATATTTAAGTGCAATTCAGACGCGTTCGTTGAAGTTTATAAGTTCGAAGGGTTAAAAAAGGTTTTGATCATTGATTCATTATTTTGATATTATTTGTGGCATTTCGAGCCCTTGAATATGTTTGGATAAGGTATTGGGACTAGTTGGTGTGATTGGACGGGGTCCCGAGGTCCTCAGGTGTGTTTTGGGGGTGGTTTCGGACCATGTTTGGGTGATTTACAGCTGCTGGTTTCTGGTGTCTTTGGCATGCTTCACGATCGTGAAGAGGGAAACGCGATCACAAAAGGTAAGTGGGAGCAGATGGTGAATTTTTCTTCGCAGTCGCGAGCGAAGACACACGATAGAGTAGTTTCCTGGAATGGAACATCGTGTTTGTGAGTAGGGTTACGCGTTCGCGTAGTGTTGGAGCGGGGGCTGATGGAATTGGTCTTCGCGAATGCAAAGTTGTCCCGCGTTCGAGATTGGTGGACTGGTCATGCTTCGTGATCACGAGTCTTTAGACACGATCTCGAGGCTTCAGACCGCCATCGCGAAAGGCAACGCCTGGGCAGAATATATGTCACCAATCGGAATTTTTGCTCATTTCATTCATTCCTCTCTTTCTTGGGCAATTTTTGGGTGATTTGGAGGTGCTAACTTCATCATCTACCTTGAGGTAAGAAACTACTACACATTGTGAGCTAAGTACATGAGTTATATATGAATTTAAACATGAAATTTTGTAAAAATTGTGGAATTTTTGGAAGAAAACCTAGAAGTGGTATTTTTGGACTTTGACCATAAAATTGGACATGGAATTAGGAATAAATTATATATTTGAGTTCGTGGTGTTATGGGTAATGATTATCTTAAAGAATTTTTGGAATCCAGACTCGTGGGTATGAGGGTTGACTTTGTTGACTCTTCAAGCGGAGTTGGAATTGTTATAAAGTAATAAATTATGAGTGGTGGAGAATATTTTTATTGGTTTTCATGATTGTTTGACTAGTTTTAGATCGATGGGAACTGATTTGCGATGCTAGAGAGGCATTGGAACCGGTTATGGAACTTCGGAGTGAGGTAAGTCTCCTGTCTAAACCTGTGAGGGGAAAACTACCCCTTGGTGATTTGATATGTGCTACCCGCTGTGGGGGCTACGTACGCACGAGGTAATGAGAGTCTGCACGTAGCTAGATTCATGTTATGTCCGGGTAGATGTAGGCCTTTATTATGTTATTACTTGCACTAATTGAACTCAATTGCTAGTTTAAATTGCTTGATTTAAATAGTGAGAATTTGGTTAACGATTATGTTAAATCAAGCTCCATTATCTCGAGATTTGGCGAACTGTTAATCATTGATGAGAATTTACATCCTTTTATGGGATTACCTTGAAGTTGTAAATACATAATTTGCAAATTCGAAGTGTTTCCCTATTCCTGTGGATATGGCCAAACGCCTCAGCGATATATATATATAATCACTAAGAGTCCGAGTACCCACGAGATTACCCTCTAAATTATACTTGGAAATTACGTAATACTTTCTTTATGACATGAGATCGGCTTCTATTGACCCTTCTATAACTCATGCATATTTATGATTCCTTCATTTTATTTACTAGACTGCTAGAATGTTACATCTTGCATTTCTCGTACGTTAACGTTTCGTCTTCAGTTAATTGACATAGACTAAGGGGATGATATTATCTTGAGGTTAGCATATTTATGCTATTTATAACGAGCGATAAGTAATGCCATGAAGGATAAAGGGTACACGAATTAAGTAAATAAGTTTCGTTGAAGGTTGTCGATTTGGGATAAAATACGGTCCGAGCTATAATACCCAATATTTATGGACTAGTACCATACAAGGTACCATATGACTGTGATTAGTATGATGTATAAAGTATATTAAAAATGAGTAGCATTTTAAGTAATTTGAGATAATTCTTAATTATGCGGGTAATTGGTTAATTACCGGATAATGGGACATTACCTAATTACCTAATAAGTGGATAAAGATTAACATTTCCCACCCCACCCCCACGTGGAAGTAAGGAACTAACCAAACAAAAGACTAAAGGTCATTTGGGATTAGGTGGCAACCTAATGTATGGATTTCAAGACACATCAATTCCAATACTTTCAAAACAAATCAAAATATGTAGCCTTAGGCAAAGTTAGTAACGTTCCATCATTGTCAATGCAATTAAGATGTGAGCTTTGCACATTAGCAAGTGAGTGCTTACAAATTCCTACAAAATAACACTACAATTAGAAGTGGGGAAGTTGACCATTACTGATAAGTTTCCAACTTTTCATTTTCAAACACTTAAGTCAGATTCTAAATCTTACATTTAGCAACGTGATTCCTACAAGTTTCAACAATTCTAACGAGAATTATTTACATATTAGCAACGTAAGATTTTGCGATTCTAAGGGAGTACAGTGCTACCTTTTCCAAGAATATCATACGGAATTTTTCCCTACTCCAGGTATGTTAAGGCTAAGCCCTTTCTTCATTTTGGCATGATCTCGTAATTACACGAGTTTGATGAAGAGGCACAAAGAAGAAATCATATCCTGGAATTTATGTATATTTTACTAGTCTTGTGAGTTATAGTATTCTCTTTATCGGGACTTCATATCCAATTGAGTATTTTCTTTTTTCTAGTCATGAGAGCAGAGAATCTATATATACAATATTACAGTATTTTTATTACCATCGAGTTATAATCGATGGGCAGGCCTCTATTGGGCAACCTCTGATCAGATGGTAAGTTATATACCGAGCCTATTGTGGCCAAGCGCCTATGAGCGAGCCTAGTTGGCCGAGATATAGAGCCTAGTATGGATGAGCGCCTATGAGCAAGCCTACTACGGCATAGCAGTTATATATATATATATATATATATATATATATATATATACCGAGCCTTATAAGGCCGGACAACTATTTTACTTACTATAATAGATTCAATATCAGCAGGTGAGCATATCTTCAGATTATCTTTGACCCCCACTTGCTTTCAGTTATTATATTAAAAGTTCAGTTTCAGCTTTCAATATATTGCCTTACATACTCGGTACACTATTTCATACTGACGTCCCTTCCTGGGGGCGCTGCATTTTATGCGTGCAGGTTCAGACAGACAAACGGGTAGACCTCCTCAGTAGGGGTTTCCCGAGTTCAGCTTTATTGGTAAGTTCCTCGTCCTTCGGAGTTGCTGAGTCTAGACGTTTTGTGTACATCTCGTGTATGTATGTAGATAGGTTATGGGTAGGTTGGGGTCCTGTTCCGATCACAGTACATCCATCAGTAGAGGCTTGTAGACATATCCTGTCAGTTAGTGCAGTATGTTAGGCTTGTAGGCCATGTACGTATATTTTGTTGGCTTGTCAGTTATAGTAGTTATGACGGCCTTGACGGCCCAGCTTTATGTTGATATTTAGTCAGCGTTAGTATCTATTCAGTTTTATATTTTTCTTAGCAAATTATCTTGCAATGTGGCCCCCGACAAAAGTATGACATTATATGTCCTGAATTCCTGAGTCGCAAGTTGGTACGCAAGGATAGATAAGGCACCGGGTGCCGGTCTTGCCTCCAGGCTCGGGGCGTGATAAAAGTGGTATCAGAGCAGTTCTGTCCTAGGGAGTCTAGAAGACGTGTCTAGTAGGGTCTTGTTTATAGATGCGTGGTACACCACATTATATAAGCAGGGGACTACAGGGCATTTAGGAGTTGGTTATCCTTCTTTCAAATCTAAATAATGCTGTAGAACTGAGTTATAGGAAATTTGAGTTAAACTTACGTGTTGGCATTTGCATGCACAGATGACGGTACCTAGGAAGACTACGGATAGCCAGAGAAGAGAAACAACAGTAAGTGAAGGGACTAGCAGGGTACCCCAGTAGATGGGGCCAAATCGGAGGCCCAGGGAGAGACCCCTTCTCAGCCATTACCGGCTCCTCAGCCACCTGAGGAGATTCCTAGGGAGATCGCACATCCAGTTCCCCCTCCGCTTCCATCAGATCAGGACTTGAGGAGTGTGGTGCATTTGATAGAACAGTTGGTAGCTACCCAGCAACAGGCCAGGGCATCCGTTAGTGCAGGACCTTTTGAGGGATCTGGGAGTTCAAGGGTCTGAGAGTTTATTGCGTTGAGTCCCCCAGAGTTCATGGGGACAGATAAGAGGAAGGACCCACAGGATTTCATAGATCAGCTCCATAGGATCTTTTGGGTTATTCATGCCACGGAGAAAGAGGCAGTTGAGCTAGCAGCTTTTCGACTCCGAGATATAGCCATGCTTTGGTACGAAGGATGGGAAAGATCCAGGGGACGTGATACACCTCCTGCTAATTGGGAGAATTTTTTAGATACCTTCCTTGACTAGTACTTACCACGAGAGATCCGACAGGCTCGAGTCGATAAATTTCTAGCCCTCAAGCAGGGCAATATGAGTGTTCGAGAGTATAATCTCGGTTTTGACAGGCCAGATATGCACCATCCATACTTGCGACTATGCAGGACATGATCCACAAGTTTATAGCAGGGTTGGCCCCAGAGTTGACCGAGGCATGTGCCACTGCTGCATTACACGATAGTATGGATATCTCCCGGATTCATGCATTTTCACAGAATATAGAAAGGGGTAAGCATCGACAGCAGGGTACGGAGAGGACTGACTCAGGGCAGCGTAAGACGATAAGATTTGCCAGGTCTCAGGAGCAGTCTCAGGGTAGTTACAGGCCCCAGTACTTTGAACGGCCACCTAGACCTCTGCCACCTCAGCTACAAGGTTAGAGGTATGACCGCTATACTCAGTCAGGACCAGGTGAAAGATCCCAGGCATCAGGTTTGCAGTGACAGTGAGGTTAGGGGCAGACATGGCCATTTCCGCCGCGGTGTGCCATCTGCGGTAGAGGATACTTGGGTCAATGCCGAGCCGGTTCCGATGCTTATTATGCATGTGGACGTCCGGGGCATATGATGCGAGATTGCCCAAGTAGAGATTCTAGGGGTATGGGGTAACCAGCGAATTCAGCAACAGGATCATCTATGTCCGTGCATCCTTCAGGGCATGAGTCTCAGTCTTCGCCTGGTAGAGGTCAAGGCAGAGGTAGAGGTTTCAGTTTCGGTGGTAACCAGAATCGTAGCTATGCGTTAGCGGGTCGACAGGACCAGGAATCCTCACCAGACGTTGCTTATACCTTGATAGACCTAGGATCTACTTTATCATGTATTACCTCATTTGTCGTGGGGAAGTCTGGTATAGTGCCTGAAATACAAAGTGATCATTTTGCGGTATCTACACCAGTCGGAGAATCGATTATTGCTAGACGGGTTTATCGAGGTTGTACGGTGTCAGTTTGTGGTCGTCAGACCTCAGCCGACCTAGTTGAGCTAGAGATGTTAAATTTTGATGCTATCATGGGCATGGACTGGTTGGCAGCTTTCTATGCCACAGTTGATTGTCGAGCAAAGATAGCTAGATTTCATTTTCCCGGTGAGCCAGTCCTTGAGTGGGTTGCTAATACAGCGACACCCAGAGGTAGGTTTATTTCCTATCTGAAGGCGAGGAAAATGATCGCAAAAGGGTGCATTTATCATATTGTGCAAGTTAGAGATGTGGATGCAGAGATACCTACACTTCAGTCTATTCCAGTAGTAATAGAGTACGCAGATGTATTCCACATGAACTTCTAGGTATTCCTCCAGAGCGAGAGATTGATTTTGGCATCGATTTGCTTCCGGGAACTCAACCAATATCCATCCCTCCATATAGAATGGCACCTGCTGAATTGAAGGAGTTGAAGAAGCAGTTAAAAGATTTACTGGAGAAAGGCTTCATTTGACCCAGTACCTCACCTTGGGGTGCACCAGTACTATTTGTACGGAAGAAAGACAGCTCGGTAAGGATGTGTATTGATTATAGGCAACTGAACAAGGTAACTATTAAGAATAAGTATCCACTTCCAAGGATAGACGACTTGTTTGATCAGTTGTAGGGAGCTAGATGCTTTTTAAAGATAGATTTGAGGTCGGGGTACCACCAGGTTAGAGTTCGGGAGAGAGATACTTCCAAGACATCTTTCAGGACCCGATATGGCCACTTCGAGTTCCTTGTCATGTCCTTCGGGTTGATGAATGCACCTGCCATATTTATGGGCTTGATGAACAGCCTATTCCGGCCATATTTAGATCTGTTCGTGATAGTCTTTATTGATGATATTCTGTTTTATTCACGCTCAGAGGATGAGCATGTGGACCACCTGCGAGCGGTACTCCAAACCCTCCGTGATAATAAATTGTATACTAAGTTTTCTAAATGTGAGTTCTGGTTGAAGTCTGTAGCATTCTTGGGGCACATTGTATCCGATGGAGGTATAAAGGTAGACACTCAGAAGATTGAGGCTGTGAAATCTTGACCTAGACCTACCACTCTGACAGAGATTCGTAGCTTTCTAGGCTTAGTAGGATACTACCGGAGGTTCGTAGGGGGTTTTTCTAATCTTTCAGCACCATTAACAAAGTTGACGCAGAAAGAAACCAATTTTCAGTGGACGGAAGCTTGTGAGCGGAGTTACCAGAAGCTTAAAAACAAGTTGACTTCAGCGCCAGTTCTAGCACTTCCAGAGGGTCCATATGGTTATGCCATGTATTGTGATGCCTCAGGTGTCGGGTTAGGATGTGTCCTGATGCAACATGGGAAAGTAATTGTGTATGCTTCTAGGCAGTTAAGGAAGCATGAGTGGAATTATCCGACCCACAACCTCGAATTAGCTGCGGTTGTCCATGCACTTAAGATATGGCGGCATTATTTATATGGTGTTCATGTTGATGTATTCACAGACCATAAAAGCTTGCAATACATCTTCAAGCAAAAAGAGTTGAATTTGTGACAGAGGCGATGGCTTGAGTTATTGAAAGATTACGATGTTAACATTCTCTACCATCCAAGGAAAGTTAATGTTGTAGCAGACACCTTAAATCGCCGATCTATGGGTAGCTTTGCACATGTAGAGGCCGAAAAAAGACAATTAATTAGAGAGATTCATCAACTGGCTTGTTTGGGGGTTCGGTTAGTAGACTCTGGCAATGGTGGAGTTGTACTCCAAAATACTGCAAAATCATACCTCATAACTGAAGTAAAGGAGAGGCAGTACGAGGATCCATAGTTGGTCAAGTTGAGAGAGCGAGTTTCGCTGCAGAAGGAGCCGTTGTTAGAGCTCAAGGGATATGGGGTTCTCAGATACAGGGGTCATTTGTGTGTTCCAAATGTAGCAGGGCTACAAGACATGATTATGTTAGAAGCACATCATTCGTGGTACTCCATTCATCCAGGGTCGATAAAGATGTATCATGACATTAAGGATGTGTATTGGTGGAACGATATGAAGAAGAACATTACTGAGTATATCGCTCAGTCCCCTAGTTGCTAGCAGGTGAAGATAGAGCACTAGAAGCCCGGAGGGCTAATGCAGACTATAAAGATCCCGACATAGAAATGGGAGGCAATAAACATGGACTTTATCACGGTTTTACCTCGTTCTCATCGTAAGTTAGATTCCATATGGGTGATAGTCGATAGGCTCACGATATCATCTCATTTACTATCGGTCAGATCTACATATACAACAGAATATTATGCAAAATTATATATTAAGGACATAGTGCGACTACACGGAGTACCAGTATCTATTATATCTGACCGTGGGGCCCAGTTTATAGCACATTTTTGGAGGTCATTTCAGAGAGGTCTAGGAACTTAGGTGAATATCAGCACAGCTTTTCATCCACAAACTGATGGACTAGCCGAGTGCACAATTCAGACACTCGAGGATATGTTACAAGTATGTGTGTTGGATTTTAAAATAAGTTGGGATGAACATCTACCTCTTATCGAGTTTGCATATAATAATAGTTACCACTCCAGTATCCAGATGGCTCCGTACGAGGCTTTGTATGGGCGTAAGTGCAGATTTCCTATAGGGTGGTTTGATGTTGGAGAATCTAGATTACATGGGCCAGACCTAGTTCAGCAGGCCATAGAAAAGGTAAAGCTCATCCGGGAGCGACTGTTGACAGCTCAGATTCATCAGAAGTCATATTCTGACGTGCGGCGACGAGATTTAGAGTTGGGTTAATGACTGGATATTCTTAAAGGTGTCACATATGAAGGGTGTGATGAGGTTTGGCAAGAAAGGCAAACTTAGCCCACGGTATATTGGGCCTTATAGGATCATTCAGAGAGTGGGCCAAGTAGCTTATGATTTAGAATTGCCCACAAAATTGGAGTCTGTCCATCCGATTTTTCACGTATTCCATGCTACGGAAGTGCGTTGGCGATCCTACCCGAGTGGTGCCCACAGATGATGTATAGATTATGGAGGACTTGTCATACGAGGAAATTCTGGTTGCCATCCTAGACCGACAAATCTTTGGAATAAGGAGGTGGCCTCCGTGAAGGTTTTACGGATAAGTAGGAATGTAGATGAGATGACGTGGGAAGCGGAGGAAGAAATAAAGTCTAAATACCCCCACCTATTTCAAACTCGAGATATGACTCGAGATGGGATACCTCAACTACACTCTATTCAGACCAGTAGGTCATCAGGTAAGCTCTTATTTTTGACTTTCCGAAATTATAATAGACAGTTTTGTGAGGCCAAGTGTGGCATATATAGTATGTTATATGTCTGCGTGCAAGGGTGGTTTTAGTCTAGTATACGGAGGAGACTCTGGCAAAAATTTTCCAAAGTATATAAGAGTAAACATTCGAGGACGAATATTTCTAAGGGGGGAATGATGTTACATCTCGTGTTTCTCGTATGTTAAAGTTTTGTCTTCAGTTAATTGACATAGATTCGGGGATGAGATTATCTTGAGTTTAGCATATTTATTTTATTTATAGCGAGAAATAAGTAAGGGCCATGAAAGATAAAGGGTACACGAATTAAGAAAATGAGTTTTGTTGAAATGTTGTCGATTTGGGATAAAATACGGTCCGAGCTATAATACCCGATATTTATGGACTAGTACCATACAAGGTATCATATGACTGTGATTAGTATGATGTATAAAGTATATTAAAAATGAGTAGAATCTTAATTAATTTGAGACAATTCTTAATTATGCGGGTAATTGGTTAATTACCGGATAACAGGACATTACCTAATTATCTAATAAGTGGATAAAGATTAACATTTCCCACCCCACCCCCATGTGGCAGCAAGGAGATAACCAAACAAATAACTAAGGGTCATTTGGGATTAGGTGGCAACCTAATGTATGGATTTCAAGACACATCAATTCCAACTCTTTCAATACAAATCAAAATGTGTAGCCTTGGGAAAAGTTAGTAATGTTCCAACATTGTCAATACAATTAAGATGTGAGCTTTGCACATTAGCAAGTGAGTGCTTACAAATTCCTACAAAATAACACTACAATTAGAAGTGGGGAACGTTGGCCATTACTGATAAGTTTCCAACTTTTCATTTTCAAACACTTAAGTCAGATTCTAAATCTTACATTTAGCAACATGATTCCTACAAGTTTCAACAATTCCAGCGAGAATTATTTACATATTAGCAACGTAAGATTTTTCGATTCTAAAGGAGTACGGTGCTACCTTTTCCAAGAATATCATACGAAATTTTCCCCTACTCCAGGTATGTTAAGGTTAAGCCCTTTCTTCATTTTGGCATGATCTCATAATTACACGAGTTTGATGACGAGGCATAAAGAAAAATTCGTATCCCGAAATTTACGTATGTTTTACTAGTCTTCTAATTTACAGTATTCTCCTTATCTAGATTTCATATCCAATTGAGTATTTCATTTTTTCTAGTTATGAGAGCAGAGAATCTATATATAGAGTATTACAGTATTTTCATTACCATCGAGCTATAATCGATGGGCAGGCCTATTTTGGGCAACCTCTGATCAGATGGTAAGTTATATACCAAGCCTACTGCCGCTGAGCGCCTATGAGCGAGTCTAGTTGACCGAGATACAGAGCCTAGTATGGCTGAGCGCCTATGAGCGAGCCTACTACGGCTGAGCAGTTATATATATATGCCGAGCCTATAAGGTCGGACAACTAATTTACTTAATATAATAGAGTCAGTATCAGCAGATGAGCATATCCTCAGATTATCTTTGACCCCCAGTTGCTTAATTATCTTTGTCAGTTATAGTAGTTATGACGGCCTTGCCGACTCAGCTTTATGTTGACATTTAGTCAGCGTTAGTCTCTATTTAGTTTTATATTTTGCTTCTAAAATTGTCTTGCAATGTGGCCCCTGGCCATAGTATTTGACATTATATGTCCAGAATTCCCGAGTCGCAAGTTGGTACGCAAGGATAGATGAGGCACCAGGTGCCGGTCTCGCCCCCAGGCTCGGGGAGTGACATAGTAAGTGTCGATGTCGAACTCTTGTCACTACTTCTCCGGGGTGAAGCTAGATACTTTTTGGGTACATGTTGATTTACGTATTCATGTGTCACGACCCAAAACCAAACCTATCGTGATGGCGCCTATCATGGTACTAGGCAAGCCAACTACTCACACATTTTTAACACTTTCAACTTTGAAATATACTAAAACAGTTTAAATAAATAAAAATCTCAAAAAACATAATAGAATATCATAACTCAATGCATAAGTTTTTCCAAAACTGGGGTGTCACTAAGTACATAAGCATCTACATATTGACATAGTCTGGTACACTGTCTGGAAAGTAGAAATAATTAAATAAACTAAAATATAGGGAAGGAGAGTCAAGGCCTACTGATGCCAAAGCAGCTACCTCGATGATCTCCGAATGTCTGAATTCTGTGAATCAGCACCCGCCGTTGCCGGAATCTCCTGGATCTGCACACGAGGTGCAGGGTGTAGCGTGAGTACAACCAATTCAATAAGTAACAAATCTAACCTTTGGACTAAAAGTAGTGACATGTCCAAGTGTTACAGCCCACACACAACATTAACAGTACAGAAAGTTACAGAAAAATATGACTGTGATATATCAAAAATTCATAATCTACAAGTAACGGTACAAGAATTTAGACATGCTTTCAGATTTTGCAATAAAACTCAACACAGAACATGGCAGATCTAGCCCGAATGCAAATAAAACTAGAGCAGATCCAGCCCAAATATAAATAAATTGCTAGCAACTGCGCCCACTATGGATGTGCAGACTCCGGAGGGGCTGATCCAGCCCAAGTGCTATAATAAGCCAAATCCTGGCATGAAACAATAAAGCCTGCTGCAATGTGCAGACAGATCCCA
Source organism: Nicotiana tomentosiformis (assembly GCF_000390325.3). NCBI lineage: Eukaryota > Viridiplantae > Streptophyta > Magnoliopsida > Solanales > Solanaceae > Nicotiana > Nicotiana tomentosiformis. The sequence goes on from NC_090812.1 coordinate 103,958,553, forward strand.
TGAATATCACTCACAATAGACCCTCAGCCTCACTCAGTCATTAAACTCTCCAATCTCTCGGGCTCACAAGAATCATGATAATCAGCCCAAACAATGATGATATGATGTATCAATACAGGACAACAGAGACTGAGATATGTTATGCAAATAATAGGTGTGACAGAGTATAAAATGGAAAGTTAAGTAAATAGTTCAACACGTAACACGACCTCTGTGGGTCCTAACAACACCAACACGTTGCCTAATCAAGATTTCTAACACGACTGGCAGCTCAAATGCTCTAACACATGGTGAAAGTACGGGTAACAACTAGATTATTCAGCTATACAGTTCCATGGAATCGACCAAGTCACAATTATTATGATGCACGCTTACCCGCTCATCACCTAGCATGTGCGTCACCTCAACACTAATCACATAACACGTAATTCAGGGTTTCATACCCTCAGAACCAAGTTTAGAACTATTACTTACCTCAAACTATGCAAAACTCTAGTCCAACAAGTCCTTGCCATGGAAAACAGCCTGTGAATGCCTCGAATCTAGCCATAAACAATTCGATATGATCAACTCAAGCTATATGAATCAATTCTATATGAAAATGATAAGTTCTTAATCAAAAGTCAAAAAGTTAACTCAAATGTTTACCCCTGGGCCCACATCTCGGAGTCTGATAAAAGTCATAAAATCCGAACACCCATTCAACCACGAGTCCACGCATACAAAATTTACTCAAATTCGATAACAAAATCTCGATCAAATCCCCAAAATTCGGCCTAAGGACTCTTCTCCATATTTTCCCAATTTTTCAACCCAAATCACTAATCAAATTATAAAATCAAAGATATAAACATGGAATTTAACCACAACTAAGTAAGGATCACTTATCCCAATCACTCCTTTTAAAATCCCTCCAAGAATCACCTCCAACCGAGCTCCAAAAATCAGATTTGTGAAATCGGGTCAAACCTTTATTTTTGAAATATTTAAGTGTGCCCAGATGTACCTTCTCCGCGATCGCGGGAAGTGCTTCGCGATCGCGAAGCACAAATCCTAAGTTGGCAAACTCAGTCCCTACGCGAACACGGACAAGTCCAGGCGAACATGATGCATTACCTCTCCAGACCCACGCGATCGCAAAAACCTCATGCGTTCGCATAGAGCAACGCGCGTGACCAGCTCCTTTTCCTTTCCTGTTCGCAAACACGACTCCTCCCACGTGTTCGCGATGCATTGACTGCTCCAGTTACACGATTGTGTACACCTGCTTGTGAACACATAGAGTAAAAATTCCATCAGTGGCAAACACCCCTTCGCGATTGCATACCTAACCTCGCGATCGCATAAAAGGAAACCAGACACTCCACACCAGCAAGCTTCAGCAATCTCCCAAGTCCAAATTTCCTTCCGTTAACCATCCAAAATTGAATATCATAGCGAATCATTTGTCAACAAAACTCTCTTCGTACAAGCGACCAAGGTAAATAGTAATAGTGCATCAAAAATGGACAATGTTTCTCCGTCTATTGGTGAAAAACCATCGGCCAACCTCAATCTAACCCCTTACAAAACGCACTCAACCCTCAACAAACAGCTCCCTCAAACTTACTCCAGTAGACTCAAGTCTTAGCGAGCCAGTCAGTGTAGCGGATAATTTCATGGGAGGAGAGAAGGCTTCTTCATCCATTTCTGGGCCAAATCGAGCTAACCCAAGGGCTAGGGAGATCTCTCCAAGTCAAGATGTCGATGCCCATTAAGTTTCAAATAACTTCACCATGAGAAATGAGATATCTGACCAACTGAAAAGCTATGGCGAACACCAGTTGAACGCAGATGGTGTTCCAGGTGTTCAAACTGAATCAAACCTAAGTGAAAGTGTTACTGATATCATAGATAATGTTATCCAACCAACGTCTGTGAACTTCACTCAGCCAAAGTCTACAGCCTTGCAAAATGGTAACTGAGCTGATATGATCAACCCAAGTGTTCGACCAAATGCCACAACCAGCTCCATAGGCCTACTTGGGATAATCGACAATGAAAATCAACTCACTAATGATAAGGAAACTCAGCAAATGAATGATGGGGCAACTATTACATCAAAATTGGGCGACCAAGCATCTCAACAGCCAAAGGTGATCAAGTTGATTTGATTAATCCTCTAGAGCGTCCCCCAAATGACCCTGTTGACATTACTGAGCCAGTTGATCAATCCAATCCAAAGAACCAATCTTACAATAATGTAAACCTATCACTATAACTAAGCCACGATCATGCTAGATCCAATCCTTCAGAGATTTTAAGCAGCCAAGTACTGACCCAACCCATACCTTTAATTGCTACCATTAACCCAAGCCACATCAACACAAGTAGCCTGATCCCAATCAATAAGGTTAACAGAACTCCTTCAAATACTATTTCCTAGATCAAATCACATGTTACAAATGTTCAGGATAACCAGGGAAAGACTCAGTCCAAACCTCCACAACCAAAAGTATCTACTAATTTCTATAGACCAGCCAAATATACTCCTCCCAAAATACCTGCTCAGACCCCTCCAAGCTAAGAACCTATAATTACCAATTCCACACAAACTATACTACCAAAAGACCAAGCCATCAAACCATAAAGCACTCCTGAACCCCCCCCCCTCCCCCCACTGTAACCCACTTACTTATAATCAAAATGAGAGCAAAATTGGCTCAGGATAGAACTCCAATTGAATTCACCCCTTTCAAGATCACTACTAAACAAGGCAAGCCTGCAGTGATATTCAAGAAGGAAGATTACATGGTCATGTTAGCTGCCAGGTGTCAATATATCGTGTTTGGCAAATTCTCTAACACAATGCCCAGGATAGAGGTCATTAGTAGAAGCTTCATTACTCAGACAAAGCTCAAAGGTGGAGTGAAAAATGCTCATTTCAATTCCAAAACAGTGTATATTGATTTAGAAAATGAGTATGACCATGCAACAGTTTGGAACAAGCATTATATGTATATTTAGGGTTAGATGATTTAATTTGAAGCTTGGTCTCCACTATTTAATCCAAATGAAGATTCTCCCATTGTAGCTGTGTGGGTGGTGATACCTGAACTCCATGGCATGTCTATTATATAGAAATCCTCACCCCTCTGTTATTTTCAGTAGGCAAGGCACTCTTTTTGGACTTAGCATCATTTCAAAAGACCAGAGGCAGTGTTGCAAAAATCAAAATGCAAATTAATCTTACAAAAGATAGACCCACTGATGTATGGCTTGTTTTTGATGAATACCAAGATGTAAATGGTGATGTCATATGGTTGGATGTCCAATATGAGAGCTTGCCCGAGTACTATTCTTACTACAAACACCTTGGTCACCTCTCTCATGCCTGCCCCAAAAGACTGAAAGAGGAAGATATGCAGAAAATGCTAGCTAGTTCCTTTGGCTCTGCAGAGAACAACCCAGATATAAGTACAAGATCAATTGGAGCTAAACAACCATTACATCATCCTAATCAAGGTAAGCAGCAACAATAAGTAGAGCAGGATCACAGTAACACCAATCAATTCACTTGAGACCAACTAGAGAAGATGAACCAAATCTCAGGGAATCAACCTTCAACTAAGGATTGGCAGACTCAAAAGAAAAGAAACTTGAATTCAGCAGAATAACACCAAAAAGACACAAGTTGTTTATATCCCAAAGCAAAATACCAACAAACAAGCAGAATTACCATCACAAGAGCATCCAGCCACAAAAGCACATGTACAACTTCTATCAATCCTCCAGCTCCACTGGAGAGGAATGCAGTTTCTGTGGCTCAGAATCATCCCAATCCCTCTACTCCCCTTACTGTTAATGTTGATTCTATTTAAGTTATTGGAGAAAGGACGGATGGTCAGGAGAAACCTATAGTGGTTCAGGATGGGGATCCAAAAGGGGTGGATGTGCCTCATATTTTGCATGAGAGTGCTACGGCACCTGGGGACCATAGGATGGACCAAATACCCCCTGCTACCACTTCTCAATATCCAGGCATTCAGGAAATACCACAAACATAAGCAAAGACAGGTGTGATTTCTATTTCTACTAATGGAGATCACAGAAGCAAGGTTGATAAAGGAAAGACTATTGCTACTTCAGAGATTACTACAACAAAACCAAAAAATAACCCTAGTCAGAAAAAGAGGAGGCAGATGCGGAAACCAAAAAATGCACAGAAACTTCTCAGTTCTACAAGTGTTGATGGATGACAGAATCTTGGAACCAATTCTTAGCTCCTAGCTCACCAAAAAACTGATGTAATTCCAATAGATATTCAAAAGATAAACATATCTGATATAGCACAAAGGGTGGAGGGTTCTGAAAATAGGCCTGAAGCAATACTAAATGCAACTATAACTATGGCTATCTACTCAGTTTCTAGGGAGCATATCTCTTCCCAAGTACATGGTATGAAAATAGTAATTGAGGAATGTCAAAAATCTTTTTCTAATGGGCTTGGAGAAGATGAATACAATCATATGCAATCAGAAGATGAGGTTGACATTGGTGATGAGGCAGATGATGAACACAATGTAAATTTGGAAGAAGAGGATACATGCAATCAGCTTCTTACTGCTATTAATTATGCCACAGATGTTGACAAAATGATTGAATCATATGGCTTGCCACCTAGAAATAAACCCCCAACTACCTCACCAGAAGTAAGGCTTCCAATATTATAGCACCACCAAAGTCAACCACTCCCAAAAAGTGTCCATGATCAGTACAATCATATGGAATACAAGAGGCATCAAAACTGTTGGTGCCATTGAGACACTCAGAACCTTAAAACAACTCCATAAACTTTCCTTCAATGCAGTCCTTGAACCTTTCCTTGATATCACCCACATCAACCACTATAGAATTCAACTATCTATGCAACACTTTGCTTCCAATGTTAATGATAAAATTTGGATTTCTGGGATCAGGATTTCACAGACACAATCATTGATCATGATGAGCAGCAGCTGACCATTGCATTGCAACATACTGAAGCTGCAGAACATTTCCAAATCATTGTCATCTATGCCAAATGCAAAATAACCTTGAGAAGACCTTTTTGGGAAATCATGAGACAAAAGTCTATGATATGTTCAATTCCCTAGTGTGTCATTGGAAATTTCAATGTGATTGCATCTATTGAAGAAAATACTGGGGGTCTTCCCTACCAAATGAATAAAAGCATGGATTTCCTGAGCATGATAGAAGATTATGGATCTAGGTTTTTATGGTCCAAGATACACTTGGTCAAATGGGAGAGGCCAAGGCTCTATTGTGTGAAAAAGACTGGATAGGGGATTGGTCAATGATAATTGGCTAATATCATTGACTGTAACAACTATCACTCACCTTTCCTCTGCAGGATCTGATCATAATACTCTTCTCTTTAAAATAAATGTGAGACAGGACACATGCAAAAGATACTTTAAGTTTCTCAGTTGCTGGGTTGAAAATGAGAACTTCCTTCCTCGAGTTCAGGAGGTCTGGAACAAAGAATTCAATGGCAATGCCATGTGGATTTTTCACCAAAAGCTTAAATCCTTGTCCAATGCCCTAAGCAAATAGTCCAGACAACAGTATGGAGATATCTTTCTAAAAGCCAAAGAATATGTACACAAGTTGAAGCAAGTTGAGATCGCCTGGGATCAGACCAATGATGGCAATGACAGACATAACTTTCAAGAACTTCAAGCTAATTATGTGAGATATATGAAGCTAGAAGATTCCTTCCTAAAGCAAAAAAGCACAACTGCAATGGTTTAAAGAAGGGGATGCCAATTCCAGATATTTTCACAGCCTGATTAAAGGGAGAATAAGGAAGTTATTTATACATAAAATTAAAGATGATGAAGGAGAATGGGTTTAGGGGGGATGAGGCTATTGGTGAAGCAGCATGCACATATTTTCATAACATCTTCACTGAAACAGGAGGTGCTATCAGAGAAGACCTGTTATCTTGTATCCCATCTTTGATCACAGAAGAGGACAATGAGATCCTTACTAAAGGTTCCCACCTTGGCAGAACTCAAAGAATCGGTATTCTTAATGAGTCCATCAAGTGTTGCACGACCTAATGGAATGAATGGAAAGTTCTTCCAATCATGCTGGCACATTATAAAAGCTGACTTTTTGAATGTGGTTCTGGACTTCTCTGGAGGTGCTACTATGCCAAAGTTCATGATCAGTGCTTGCTCAGTCCTTCTACCAAAAGTGGAATTTCCTAACTCCTTTACAGAATACAGACCAATTAGCCTCAGCAACTTCCTAAACAAGATCATATCCAAAGTTATTGGTTCTAGACTGGCTCCTATCCTTCCCAAAATAATTTTTGCAAATCATTCTAGTTTTGTGAAAGGAAGAAGCACATCATAAAACATAATGTTGGCACATGAAATTGTTCAAGGAAGTAAGAAACCTAACATTGGCTCTAATGTGGTCATCTAGCTTGACATGGCCAAAGCTTATGATAGAGTTTCCTAGGGATTTACATGCATAATGCTGAGAAAGATGGGAATTAATGAGATGATCATTGACATGATATGGAGAACAATGTCAAACAACTGGTATTCCGTCATCATAAATGATACTAGATGTGGATTCTTTCACTCTACTAGGGGGATGAAACAAGGTGACCCACTGGCTCCCTCTTTGTTTATCATTAGAGCTGAATTACTATACAGAGTGCTCAACAACGTCCCATGATTAGTTTTTTAATGGTTTTCATATGGAGAAGAGATATTCACAAATCAATCATTTGAGCTTTACTGATGATATCATCATCTTCACATCTGGCACCGAGAGTTCTCTAAAGAAAATCATTCAGATCCTTTGTAAATATGTGGAAACTTCTGGTCAACAGATCAATAAACAAAAGAGTCACTTCATGACCTCTCCATCTGTCTTCAATTCTACTGTCAAAAGAATTCAGCAAGTAATAGGTTTCAGCAAGAAAGAGTCTCCAATCACATATCTAGGTTGTCCTCTCTACACTGGCAGAATGAGAATTATGTACTTCAATTCCATTGTAGCCAAAGTTGTAGGTAGGATCAAAGGATGGCAAAGAAAAGTTCTCTCATATGGAGGAAAATCTACATTGATTAAATATGTACTACAGTTTATGCCCCTTTATCTTCTTTCAGCACTCTTCCCTCCCAAAACTGTCTTGAAGCAGATTGAAAAACTGGCTGCTAATTTATTCTGGGCATGGAAAAAGACAGGAAAATATATCACTAGTCATCTTGGCATAAGCTATCATTTCCTATGGTTGAAAGAGGAATTGGTTTTAGAACAATGGAAGATGTCTTTCAATCAATGAGATTCAAACAATGGTGGATATTTAGAACTAATACCTCTCTCTAGAGCAACTTTCTTAGAGCTAAATACTGCCAAACATCACACCTAATTTCTAAGAAATGGGACACAGGACAATCACAAACTTAGAAGAAGACGATGACTAACAAAAAAGAAGCAGGGAAATATATTCAATGGAGGTTGCACTCTGGCAATTGTAGCTTTTGGTGGGATAACTGGTTGGGTACAGATGCACTTGCTAATTACAGAAGTGAAGGGGATAGACCAGGTAAAATTATAGTTTCCGATATCTGGGAAAATGGACAGTGGAACCCTCAAAAGTTGAAAAGAAATGCTCTAGCTCATATGATCCATCTCATCATGCATACTCCCATCCATTATATGCCACAGTCCCAAGATCAACCCATTTGGACACCCACAATGACAGGTAAATTCACCTGTGCTTCTGTATGGGAAGTGATAAGCAATAGGAAGCAACCCAACTTCACCAACAAAATGACCTGGCATTAAAGGATCTCATTCAAGTGGTCCTTTTGCTTGTGGAGGGCCCTCAGAAACAAGTTTCCAACAGATGACAAGGTAATATCATTTGGTAACCCCACTGTTACCAGATGTGTATGTTGTATCTGTCTTGCAACTGAAACAGTTGATCACATTTTCAGTAGAGGCAACTTTGCAAAATTTGTCTGGCAAAAATATGGAGGACCAGTTAGAATCAAAACTGAAAATATGCCACTAAGATTGCTTCTTATGAACTGGTGGCTACAAAAAAGGAATAATGAGGTTCAGAAGTTAATCTTGGATATAGTTGCTATCATCATTTATTGGAATTTGTGGTAGAATAGATGCTCTGGAAAGTATGGAGGAAAGAAGTCTTTTATAACTAGAGTCATTTTTTCCGTTATTTATGGCATTCACCTGCTGGTTCATGCAACGTACCCTGCTATGAGATGGCCTCAAAGATGGGTGCATCTTTTTTATATCATTGAGGATATCAAGCATTGCACTACCACTCAACAGGTTATTTGGACTAAACCAAATGCCAATTTTGTTAAAGTCATCTCTGATGGTAGTGCACTGACTAATCCATGAAAGATAGGTGGTGGGGCCATCATTAGAAATCACCTAGGGGGTTTCTTCAAGCAATTACATGTCCTTTGGATGAAGGTACCAACAACCTTGCAGATGTAGAAGTTGCTTTCATTGGTATCCAGTGGTGTATTGCCAGTGGATACAATAAAATTCACCTTGAAACAGACTCAACTCTATTGATCAATTGGCTGACAACCAACTCTGATCCTCCTTGGGCTTTAAAAATGAATATGCAAAAGCTAAGAAACCCGTGTCTTCAATGTGAGGAAGTTCATTACTCACATATATATAGAGAAGCCAACTATCCTGCAGACTCTTTGTCCAAGCTTAGACATGACTTGCCTACATTAACTCACTTCACCAGTGTTAACACATTGCCTACTCATATCAGGGGTCAACTTCAATTGGACTTCCTGAATACCCCTGCTTTTAGGCACAAGAAAACACACAAAATTATCCCACCACCTCACCTTGCTTAAACGTCTTCTCATGATTATGACTAAAACAGGATTCGTAAAAAAACATCACTATAGTCCCCATATATCCAAATCCATGAAAGACCAAACTCTACTCTTGGAAATTGACACTCACTCCAGTTTTTCACTAACATGTTTGTTCTTTTGTGTAGGTTCTCTAAGCACACTTCTAACAATCCAATGTTATAAGAAGTGTTGTACTCTGATCCTCTCATACCCAATACTCACCCAACCCATATACTTTAACCTACCACACCTACAGCCACCGGTACACTACTCCAAAAATAACACACAACCATCATTTCATCCTCATCCCTCCCAGTCTTCTAAGTTCAACTACAAATGTAGTAGAGACCATTTCCTTCTTACATACTCCCCCCTTCCCTTATGTTTAAACACACATTACAGAATCTAAAGAAAAATGCAAGCGTATAGCCATCACCACAAAAATAGTTTTTTCAATAACTTTGCTTCCTTTTTTGCAAGTACAATTCACTATGGTATACTAAATCATTTGACTTCCACTCAATGTGTGGTATTATCAATCTTAAGGCTCATCCGACTGAGTGTTAGTCAAAGGTTCATAGCATTCCATAAACCTCGTGCAATTTGGAAGATTGGATTTTGCAGCATCTATCTGCAGAAGAAACTATCTCATCCCACCAACTATAACTCCACCGGACAAGCCTTCAGATGCCACAAGAACCCGAGAGCAACACTCCATACTCATACACACAAGAACAACAACAACAATGGTCATAGCATACAACAATTCTACTATACAACTAGTAACATCACAACCATTCATTGGAAGCAAGGCAATGGTGCCCCTTTACTACTAATCTGTTTGCTGATTTTTGCAGGTACAATTGACAGGTCCAGATCACTGGTGCATTTCCAAGGTGTGGTATTAGCATCCCAGATGCTCAATTTATTGGAAATACATCAGTATTTTAGGGGCTGTCTTGGTAATCCTTCCAATGCCGCACATATTTTTGGGTACAATAGGTCCACTATCAGGCTTCAAATGCTAGGTCCTCACAAGAACACAACTAGGGGCTTAAACCTTGGCCATCATACCACTATTGTTACCAGAGTTCAACTCCAGAAGTCTACATACTGCACCAATCTTACATTGGAGAATGAAGTGTCTAGTTTCTATACCAATTATCAGTTGTTTCAAGTCCATTTCCTCTCTATTGTTTTCTGGACAAAGACACCAAGGATAAGCTCAATCTCTTCTGTCTACTACATTCTTTAGAGGCAACATGATTAGTCAACTACAAGGATTTTAGTCATTACTGTCTTCAAATTGGCTTTCTTTGCTCTCATTGTCAAAGCAAAACTGAAGACAGATTGTACCATACACATCTGCTTTTTGTCATGTTTCAAAGAGAGAATACACTTACCTTCTAGATGTAGGTTATTTTGTTTCTGGAAGATGTATTCCCAAACTGGTTACATAATTGCCTTAGAATCAATTGTTTGTATAGTTGACCTAGGTTCATTTCACACTGTTTTTGTATACCCAATTGTCTGCCAACTATGGATAAGCAATTGGCATTTCATTATAGGTCTAACTTCACTCATTATACATGATTCAATTTATTGTCTCTTTTGGATAATCAATTTTTTATCCACCATATATTTGGAGGTAAGGTCCATGTCCATTTCCTTTGTTGTACTAGTTGTTATTTTGTATATCAAAATTACCTCTAGGCTCAAGGCCTAGTGGATTTGAACAAACAAAATCCCATCCAAAATCCACCTGAGCCCCCCATGACCTAAACCAAACATACCAACAAGTCCAAAGTAATCATACGAACTCTCTCTAAGCGTCAAATCACATCAAACAATGCTAAAATCATGAATCGCGCATCAATTCAAGCCTAATAGACTTATGAACTTCCAACTTCTACATTCGATGCCGAAACCTATCAAATCAAGTCTGATTGACCTCAAATTTTGCACACAAATGATACAACAGACCTGCTTCAACTCCCGGAACCCCAATCCGATCTCGGTAACCACAAAGTCAACTCTAGGTCAAACTTCTAAATTTCTAAAACTTCTAGTTTTTCAACTTTCGCCATTTCAAGCCTAATTCAACTACGGACCTCAAAATCACTATCCGGACACACACCAAAGTCTAAAATCACTCAACAGAGCTAACAGGACCATCAAAACTCCACTCCGGAGTCGTTTACACCCAAGTTAGCATCCGGTCAACCCTTTTAATTTAAGCTTCCAACCTTAAGACTAACTATCTCAACGTATTTCAAAACATCGTCGGAACTAAACCAACTACCCCGGCAAGTCACATAGCAACTAATAAGCATAAAATGAGCAGTAAATGGGGGAACTAGGCTACAACACTCAAACCGAATGGCCGGGTTGTTACATCCCCCCTCTTAAACAAACGTTCATCATCAAACGGGTCAAGAAACGTACTTGGAGTCTCAAATAGGCATGGATATCTTCTCTGCATCTCCCGCTCGGTCTCTTAAGTAGCCTCCTTAATTGGATGACCTCTTCACTGTACCTTCAATGAAGCTATGTCTTTTGACCTCAATTTTCGAACTTGCTGATCCAAAATGGCCATCGGCTCCACATTATAAGTCAAATCACCATCCAACTGAATCGTGCTGAAATCCAAAACATGAGACGGATCGCCGACATACTTCTGGAGCATAGAAACATGAAATACTTGATGAACACTCGACAAACAAGACGGCAAAGAAAGCTTGTAAGCCACCTCTCCAATCCTCTGAAGCACCTCAAACAACCCAATATACCGATGGCTCAACTTGCCATTCTTTCTGAACCTCATAACACCCTTCATGGGTGAAACCTTGAGTAGTACTTTCTCCCCAACCATGTGAGAAACATCGCGAACCTTCCGATCGATGTAACTCTTCTATCTAGACTGTGCCGTGTGAAGCCGATCCTGAATCAATTTAACCTTATCCAAAGCATCCTAAACCAAGTCAATACCCAATAGCCTAGCATCACCCGGATCAAACCATCCCACTGGACACTGCCACTGTCTCCCATATAAAGCCTCAAACAGAGCCATATGAATGCTCGATTGGTAGCTATTATTATAGAAAAACTCTACGAGAGGTAGAAAATCTATGACACAAGCGCGTAGCATATCCTCCAATATTTGAATAGTGCGCTCGAATTGCCCGTCCGTTTGATGGTGAAATGTTGTACTCAACTCAATCTGTGTGCCCAACTCTCACTACACGACTCTCAAGAACTTTAATGTAAATTGGGTGCCCCGATCTGAAATGATGGATACCGGGACACCCTGAAGGCGAACAATCTCACAGATGTAAATCTTCGCCAACCGCTCCAAAGAATAAGTAGTCCCAATAGGAATGAAGTGTGCGGACTTGGTCAATCGATCCAAAATCACCCAAATAGCATCAAACTTCCTCGAAATCCATGGGAGTCCAACTACAAAATCCATGGTGATAAGCTCTCATTTCCACTCCGGAATCTCAAGCCTCTTAAGCAATCCATTTGGTCTCTGATGCTCATACATTACCTTCTTACAGTTTAGGCACCGAGCTACAAACTCCACTATATTCTTCTTCATCCTCCTCCACCAATAGGGCTGCCTCAAGTCCTGGTACATCTTCGCGGCACCCGGATGAATGGAATATCGCAAACTGTGGGCCTTCTCAAGAATCAACTCACATAGCCCATCTACATTAGGCACACAAATCCAACCTTGCATTCTCAACACCCCATCATCCCCAATAGTAACATCCTTGGCATCACCGCGCTAAACCATGTCCTTAAGGACAAGCAAATGGGGATCATCATATTGGCGCTCTCTAATGCGATCATATAGGGAAGACCGAGAAACCACACTAGCTAGAACCCGAGTGGGCTCCGAAACATCTAATCTCATGAACTGGTTGGCCAAGGCCTGAACATCAACTGCAATTGGTCTCTTACCAATAGGAATGAATGCAAGGCTACCCGTACTCACCGCCTTTCTACTCAAGGCATCGACCACCACTTTGGCCTTCCCGGAATGATACAAAATAGAAATATCATAGTCCTTTAGTAGCTCTAACCATATCTGCTGCCTCAAGTTTAGATCCTTTTATTTGACAAGTGTTAAAGACTTCGATGATCTGTAAATACCTCATAAGACACACCGTAGAGATAATGCCTTCAAATCTTCAATGCATGAATGATGGCAGCCAAGTCCAAATCATTAACATGGTAGTTCTTCTCATGCGGCATCAACTGGCACAAAGCATAAGCAATCACTCTACCCCCTGCATCAAGACACACCCAATACCAATCCGAGAAGCATCACAATACACTGTATAAGAGCGTGACACTGAAGGCAACACTAGAACTTGAGTTGTGGTCAAGGCATTCTTGAGCTTCTGAAAGATGTTTTCACACTCATCTAACCAGCTGAAAGTAGCACCCTTTGGGTCAATTTGGTCAAAGGCAATGCGATATGCGAGAAACCCTCCACGAATCGACAATAATAACCAGCCAAGCTAAGAAAGCTCCGAATCTCCGTGTTTAAGGACGGTTTGGGCCAATTCTGAACCACCTCTATCTTCTTTGGATCCACCTTAATTTCCTCATTGGACACCACGTGCTCCAAGAATGCCACCGAACTAAGACAAAACTCACACTTGGAGAACTTGGCATAAAACTTCTCCTCCCTCAGCCGCTGTAGTACAATCCTCAAATACTGAGCATGCTCCTCTTGGCTAAGTGAGTTCACCAAGATATCATCAATGAATACTATGACAAACGAGATGCGATACGGTTGAAATACATTGTTTATCGGATGCATGAATGCTGCTAGGGCGTTGGTCAGCCCAAAAGACATCACAATGAGCTCATAGTCACCATAACGGTTCCTGAATGCCGTCTTTATAATATCTAAGTCCCAAATCTTTAACTGGTGATACCCAAACCTCAAATCAATCTTAAATAACACCCTCGCTTCCTGAAGCAGGTCAAATAGATCATCAGTACGTGGCAAAGGATACTTGTTCTTGATTGTAACTTTGGTCAACTGCCTATAGTCGATGCACATCCGCATAGTACTATCCTTCTTCTTCACAAACAGAACCGGTGCACCCTAAGGCGACACACTAGTCCTAATAAACCCCTTATCAAGAAGTTCCTAAAGCTGCTCTTTTGATTCCTTCAACTTAGCTAGTGCCATACGATGCGAAGGAATAGAAATGGGTTGAGTGTCCGGCACCAAGTCAATACCAAAGTCAATATCCCTGTCGGGTGGCATGCCAAGCAGGTCTACAGGAAACATATCTGAAAAGTCTCGCACCACCAGAATAGAATCAATAGTAGGGGTATCAGTACCAACATCCCTCACAAAGGCCAGATATGACAAACATCCCTTGCTAACCAACCGTTGGGCCTTCAAATATGAAATCACCCTACTGGGAACATAATCTAGAGAACTTTTCCACTAGATCCTTGGCAACCCCTACATCGCCAATGTCACGGTCTTAGCGTGACAATCAATAATAGCATGACATGGAGACAAATAATCCATACCCAGGATCACATCGAAATCAACCATGCTAAGCAATAAGAGATTAACTCTACTCTCCAATCCCCCAATAGTCACTACACATGACTAATATATATGGTCCAAAATAATAGTATCGCCCACTGGTATAGATACATGAACATATGAAGCTAAGGACTCACGGGGCATATCCAGGTAACGAGCAAAATATGATGATACATACGGGTAAGTGGAACTAGGGTCAAATAACACAGAAGCATCTCTGTCACATACTGGGACAATACTTGTGATCACTGTGTCTGAAGCAACGATATCTGGCCTGGAAGGAATAACATAGAATTGAGCTTGACCACCACCTGATCGGCCTCCCTCTCTTGGGCGACCTCTAGATGCCTGAGCCCCACCCCGAGCTGGCTGGGCAGGTGGTGAAGTAACTAGTGCTAAAGTCGTGGCCTGACTCCTCTCCTGACCTGGACCTCCCATAAGGCGGGGACAAAACTTCTTCACATGAACCAATTCTTCACACTCGAAACATCCCCTCTCGGAAAATGGTGGCAAATATTGAGGTGAACCTTAAGAACCAAAATAACTACCAGAAGAACCTGGTGCAGATGATCCCTGAACTAAAGGTGCATGAGATGAACTCTGAGCTGGGAGAGCACTGAGAGATGACTGACCCGGTCTAGCACTGTATGAACCATGGCTAGATGATGCGCGACGATGAACTGGATGAGACATCTGAGCGGGCCTATAAGGACAACCCCTGATGTGGTAGGACTGTCCCCTAGAAGGAACACCACTAAAACCATCCGATCCACAAGGCTTCTTGGCCTCCCTCTCCTCGCACTCCTAACTACGAACCATCTCTAGCCACCGAGCAATATCAACCACCTCATTAAGTGTAGCACCTGATACATTGTCCCTAGTCACAACAAAACAACACTGATAGTAGAGGCCATCAATGAACCTCTTAATCCTCTACCTCTAAGTGGGAACCAACCAAACTGTGTGACGAGCCAACTCTGAAAACCTCATCTCATACAAGGTCACAGACATGCCATCCTGACGTAGCTGCTCGTAGTTCCTCCCTGTGGGTCTATGGCACAAACTTCTCCAAGAAGATAACGGTGAACTAATGCCATGTAAGTGGTGCTTCACCGACTGTCATGTGCCTCTCATAGGCCTTCCACCATCTGAAAGCAGCCTCAGTAAACTGAAATGTAGTGAATGAGACCCCACTAGTCTCTAGAATACCCACCGTGTAAAGAATCCGCTGGCACCTATCCAAGAAGTCATGGGCATCCTCTGACTTAGCCCCACTGAATGATGGAGGCTGGAGCCTTCCAAATCTCTCTAGTGTCCTCTGCTCATCATCAGTCATAATGGGACCCATTTGGGCCTGAGCAACTGCAACCAACTGGACTAGTACTACCCACGGTGTCTGAATTCCCTGTATTACCTACTCTAGAGTACGCGCGGTGGGAATCTAACTAACTCCCCCATCCTGAGAATTGGATGTCGCAGTCTGAATAGAAACCGCCTGAGTAAGGCTAGTGCACACAGTTAAAATCTGACCCAAAGCCTCCTGAAGGCCTAGAATCACAATGGGCACAACATCTAGAACTTGCCCCTGAGCTAGAGCAACTAGTGGATTTACTATCGCTACTCTAGTTGTTGTACAAGCTGCACCTCTGCCCCTACCACGACCCCTACCACATCCCCAGCCTCCCATGGCCCTGGCTGGTGGTACTAGTGGTTGTCCGTCCCATCCGGTGGCACGTATCCTCTCCATGTTTAAGAGAATAGAATAATAGAAATTTAGTTCCTGGAATCAACAAATCCACATGACAAGAATACATTAATGTGAAGTTCCTAAGGGTTCGGTAGCCTCTCGAAGATAAGTACAGACTTCTCTGTACCGATCCGCAAGACTCTACTAAATCTTTTCATGACTCGTGAGACCTATGTAACCTAGGCTCTGATACCAACTTGTCACGACCCAAAACCCAAATAGTTATGATGGCGCCTATCATGGTACTAGGCAAGCTGACTACTCAGACATTTCCAACACTTTCAACTTTGAAATAAACTCAAATAATTTAAATTAATTAAAATCTCATAAAACGTAATAGAATATCATAACTCAATATATAAGTTTTTCCAAAATCGGGGTGTCACTAAGTACATGAGCATCTACATAATGACATAGTCTGGTACACTGTCTGGAAAGTAGAACTGAGTAAATAAATTGAAAGATAGAGAAGGAGAGTCATGGCCTGCGGACGCCAAAGAAACTTCCTCAATGATTTCCAAATGTCTGAACTTTGTGAATCAGCACTCGCCGTGACTATAAACACATGGATCTGCACATAATGTACAAGGTGTAGTGTGAGTACAACCAACTCAATAAGTAACAAATCTAACCTTTGGACTTAAGGTAGTGATAGGTCCAAGTGTTATAGCCCACACACAACATTAATAGTACGGAAAGTTACAGAAAACTATGATAGTGATTTATCAAAAATTCATAATCTACAAGTAACGGTACAAGAATTTAGACATGCTTTTAGATTTTGTGATAAAACTCAACACAGAATAGGGGAGATCGAACTCGAATGCAAATAAAACTATGGTAGATCTAGCCCAAGCGCTATAATAAGCCAAATTCTAGTATGAATCAATAAAGCATGTTGCGGTGTGCAGTCGATCCCATGAATATCACTCACAATAGACCCTCAGCCTCACTCAGTCATTAATCTCTCGGGCTCACAAGAATCATGATAATCAGCACAAACAATGATGATATGATGTATCAATAAAGGACAACAGAGACGAGATATGATATGCAAATAATAGCTATGACAGAGTATAAAATGGCAAGTTAAGCAAATTGTTCAATATGTAACATGACCTCTGTGGGTCCTTATAGTACCAACACGTAGCCTAAGCAGGATTTCTATCACGACTCGCAGCTCAAATGCTCTAACACATGGTGAAAATATGGGTAACAACAAGATCATTCAACTATAAAGTTCCATGGAATCCACCAAGTCACAATTCTTATGGTTCACGCTCACCCGCTCGTCATCTAGCATGTGCGTCACCTCAACACTAATCACATAACATGTAATTTAGGGTTTCATATCCTCAGAACTAAGTTTAGAAGTGTTACTTACTTCAAACTATGCAAAACTCTACTCCAACAAGCCCTTGCCACACGAAATGGCCTCTGAATGCCTCAAATCTAGCCACAAACAATTTGATACGATCAACTCAAGTTATAGGAATCAATTCCATATGAAAATGTTAAGTTCTTAATCAAAAGTCAAAAAGTAAACTCAAAAGTCAACCCCCAAGACCACGTCTCAGAATTTGATAAAAGTTACAAAATTAGAACACCCATTCAACCACGAGTCCACCCATACCAAAATTACTCAAATCCGATACCAAAATCTCGATCAAATCCCCAAAATTCAGCCTAAGGACTTTCCTTTGTTTTTCCCTAATATTTCAACACAAATCACTAATTAAATGATGAAATCAAAGATATAAATATGAAATTTAACCAAAACTAAGTGAGGATCACTTACCCTAATCACTCCCTTTAAAATCTCTCCAAGAATCGCCTCCAACCGAGCTCCCAAAATCAAATTTGTGAAATAGGCTCAAACCCTCATTTTTTGAAATATTTAAGTCTGCCCAGATGTACCTTCTTCGCGATCGCGGGAAAGGTTTCGCGATCACGAAGCACATATCCTAAGCTGCCAAACTCAGTCCCTACGCGAATGCGATGCATTACCTCTCTAGACCCACGTGATCGCACAAACACCCACGCGTTCGCATAGAGCAACACGCGTGACTAGCTCCTCTTCCTTTCCTCTTCGCGAACGTAGCTCCTCCCACACGTTCGCGATGCATTGACTGCTCCAGCTATGTGATCGCGTACACCTTCTCACAAACGCATAGAGCAAATATTCCATCAGTGGCCAACACCCTTCACGATCGCGTACCTAACCTCGCGATCGCATAGAAGGAAACCAGGCACTCTACACCAGCAAGCTACAGCAGTCTCCCAAGTCCAAATTTCACTCCATTAAGCATCCAAAATCCACCTGAGGCCCCCAGGACCTCAACCAAACCTACCAAAAAGTCCTAAATCATCATACAAATTCGCTCGAAGCATCAAATCACATCAAACAATGCTAAAATCATGAATCGCGCATCGATTCAAGCCTAATGGACTTATGAACTTCCAACTTCTACATTCGACGCCGATACCTATCAAATCATGTCCGATTAACCTCAAATTTTGCACATAAGTCAAAAATGACCTACTCCAACTCCCTGAACCCCAATAACCACAAAGTCAACTCTTTGTCAAACTTCTAAATTTCCAAAACTTATAATTTTCCAACTTTCGCCATTTCAAGCCTAATTCAACTATGGACCTCCAAATCACTATCCAGACACACTCCCAAGTTTAAAATCGCCCAACGGAACTAACAAAACCATTAAAACTTCATTTCGCAGTCGTTTACACCCAAGTCAATATCCGGTCAACCTTTTCAACTTAAGCTTCCAACCTTGAGACTAAGTGTCTCAACTTATTCCGAAACATTCCCGAAATTGAACCAACGACCCCGACAAGTCACATAGTAACTAATAAGCATAAAATGAGCAGTAAATAGGGGAACAGGGCTACAACACTCATAACGACCGATCGGGTCGTTACATCATGCTACACTTCTATACTACACGTGTAGGATCTGACAGGTTCATTTGGTGGTCATCCTGGCGTGTAGGCGCAACTTCTGAGGGAACATTATGGTAAGTTTATTTCTATGTTACGTACCACAGTCCTCAGAGTCTCCATCTTATTTATTTATATTATTCTATCTATTGTATATTCCATACAGATGTTGTATTATTATTGCACACTTTAGCAAATACTCACGCACTTGTGACACCGGGTTTTGGGATATTCTATTGATGTTTACAAATTTGCATATTATTATCACCTTTTATTTTTATGCCTTACTAATTATGAATATACCCATGATTTTAAATGCGTAAATTTCTTTACTTAATAAATTTTATGATTTCGAAAGTAATAAAATGAACAATTAACGTGATAGTTCACTGTTGGCTTACCTAACAGCGATGTTGGGCACCATCATGACCTATAGTGGGTTTTGGGTCGTGACACCTTAGTATCAGAGCTCTAGGTTCACTTGGGTATCACGAGTCATGAGCGAATCTAGTAGAGTCTTGCGGATCAGTACGGAGACGTCTGTACTTATCTTCGAGAGGCTACATGGTTGTTAGGAGAACTTCCCTTCTTGATTCCTTGGTGTGCAATTTCCTATGCTATTATCGTCATCCCGTGGAAGGGTGTTCAGTTGTTTTTCCCCAATGTCAGTGTTTCCTATAGCTTCGAGGCCAAATCTAGTGTGTTATGATGTTTGTGCATTGTTATCGCGCAATATTGGTGTAAATGGTAAGGTGCTTATGTATGTGTCGTGGCACTGAATGGCCCGAAGGGAGTATTTCTTTGTTCATGGTTTAGAGGTTCAATATTTAATTCCATCGGAGGAAAGTCAACAGGACTATGGATGTTCAGGCTTGGGTTGGCGAAGTACCGAGACTTGATATTTTCGGGCGTGGTGGAATTCTCATCGTGGTGTGGTGTCATCGTTGTTGTTGGGGTACATCAAGGCCCGACAATGTTATGGTCTTCTTTGATTTGCCTTCGAGGCAGGGTGTTGTGAAATGGAGGTGTCTAAGAAGTGGTTATCGGATGGCAGTGTGTTGCAGTTTCAGAGTCAAGTCGGTGTTTCTAATGTTGATGGCTCAAGAAAGATCGTCTTAGAGGAGGCTTAGAATTGGTAGCAATTTACTAGTTCGGGTGCTAAAAAGATGAATTATGATTTGAGGTAGTATTTTGGCAGCGAAGGAAGAGGAAGGACATAGTGGGAGGTGTCTTGTGTTTGCGGCAGCGAAGGAGGAAGAAGGATGTGGTGGGAGGTATCTCGTGATGGTTGAATTGCTAGCAGGTCAAGAATGATCAATAGAGGCCGAGTAGTTACTTAATGAGATTGTTGACCGAAGTGGGAGTAGCAGCGTATGGATTTTGTGGTAGGCTAGCCACATGCCTTAGGGATCATGGTGGACAGTGTGTATGTCTATGGATTTCATTGGAGGTTGTGACTTTGTGCTTCAGAAGTTTGAATATGATGGAAAGCGTTGTTTGGGATGTAATATGACTACGAGTTTTAGATGCATCGATGGACCTTCGTTTTATTCTGATTGAAATAGACAGGCACTTTCGACTGGTGGGTGACCGCGGGCTCAGGAGGATTAATTGATTTCGTGATGGCTATAATTAGTGCAATATCGTTGGAAGATGTCAATATGGGGTTACACAGGCGGGCTATCTCCTATGAAGTGTTAAAAGTTGTGTGATTTCTAGTAAAGGTCCTCTGAATAACATTATTTTCTATCCAACATGAAGTATGTATTGCGATGTGAGTTGGGATTGCTTTAATAAGATGGTGTAGCGGTCAAGAGAAGGTCGGGTATGTGATTGGATATGATAATTCGAGTTATGTTATCCAAGTTTAACATGAGATTACGAAGAAATTGGTGGGGCGATGGTGCAAAATCATGGTAACCGAGGAGGAGGAGTCATTGTGAATTATGGATTTATGTAATTGTGGATTGAAGCTAAGTGGGGGAGCCCACCATCTATGAATGTGTTACATGGTTATCTTCCTAGGCAGTATCGGGTTATCGGTACATTAGTAGATTGGTTATGACTGAGGAAAGAAAACATCAAGGGTGATTCGGGCAAGGGACTTGATGATTATGTGCTACATTCCACCTTATCAGTTCGTGTGCAGATTTTGAGACGACTCAGAGTTTATGCTTCTTATGGATGTGATGTTCAAGGAAAGGAATTTGTCCGATTATTTCTTTTAGGTATGTTCATATGCTAACAGAGTACTAGAGTTTGGTTATATATTCCGGACCAGGTTAGAGTGGATGACTCTTAATAATGGTTCTAGTGGGTTCAAGAATTAAAGCACATTATCTAAGGATTTTGAGTTCATTATGTGGCTGAGGAATTAGCTTTGCAGCGAAGTGTGAAAGAGACTTCGAGTATTTCTATGAATGTCACCGGGTCTGCGGTGCGATATTAGAGATATGGAGGAAACAACTTCGGATTTGAAGGTGGTCTTTCAGAACGGGTGTATCATATGGAGATATTATTGAGTGCATAAGGAGGGTATGAGATGGTTGATGGGTATTGAGATGATATGGTCATATAATTTGGGTCACTCAAGATGAGTGTTGTTTGAGGTTCGTTATATGTTTGAATAGAACTGTTATTTCAAAGGCAAGTCAGGAGTAAATTGGAAGAAGTTGAGTCAGTTAGTAATGGTTTGAATTAGCATAGTTGTGGAAATGATTAGTTCCTTCGGTGTGTTAAGCTATATAGGTAATTCGTGGATGTATGTGCAGGCTTGACAGCCACTAGAATGTGCTTGATTTGGGAGGTATTTGATTCTGATGGCCTTGTTATGTGTAAATGGATCCCAGAAGAGTTATAGCAGTCTATACTTTGACTTGAGGGTTGCATTTTCTGCAATTTTGGGAATTCGGTTGCGTGTTGTAATTGTTCTTATGAGATGAGTGGAGTAAAAGGGGTTCTAGCCAATGAAGTATTTATTCTACTGGTGGTTCAGGGACTATGATAAAATTCTTAGACTCCTGCGTTCTGCGTAGCAGCATGATAGGTGGAGTGAGCAATATGGAAATTAAAAGTTGAGGATCAAGGTTGCGGTTCGATTTTGATAAGAATGTCACGAGCTCAAAGGAGAGGGGAATGATTTTAGATGTTCAGTGTATGCCAGCACTATTTCGGGTAGCCTGAGCATGGTCTATTTTGTGGTAGGAGTGTAGGGTATTGAAATGTGGATGTTTGTCTAGTACTGTAAAAATAGCATGGTGAATGGCCATTGATGTTCAGATATTGCTACCTAGTGCGGAAGGTTGTAGGAGTATATCCCATGGGAAGATCGTATAAGTGTAACGTATTAGTCATTCGATTGTTAGAGACTAAAATAAGGTGTGAAGATTTTGGTACTGTCGCCAATGTGAGATGTTATGACTGAGAGGCGCTCTATTATTTTAATTGTGGACTATGGGAATTTGTTCCGGATTTGACGACTGCTCGTATGTATCATGAATAGGGGTCGTTGTGGTTACTTGAAAGGTTATTGGCCCAGTTTTGGATTATTAGGATCAGCTTGAGGTCCGTTAGTAAATCTAATGTGAATGTATGCTCTACATCTGGTCGGATGTGTTCATTCGACATAGCATTGCTTATGGAGGAGTCTTCGGGTGTTAGATGTTATTCCTGTCGTCAGCTATTCTATGTGACACTCTATTATGCCATGTGGGTTATGAGACGACTTGATTATTCTCACATGTGTAATGGTCCCATGTAGCTTGTGGTTTTATAGGAGCAACATGGCTCTTGAGATGCAAATCGTCTATTGCATCATAGTCGTGCTTGCCATTTTGTAGCGCATGGCACTATCTGTCTCCCCAGGGTTATGTTTATGCACTTAACGTGCCTGTGGTCGACATTCGGGCTTTTTGTGGGTATGAGCATTTTGGCTCGTTAGGTGTTTCCTTATTGATTGTATGTGTGTGG
Organism: Nicotiana tomentosiformis; assembly: GCF_000390325.3. Lineage (NCBI taxonomy): Eukaryota > Viridiplantae > Streptophyta > Magnoliopsida > Solanales > Solanaceae > Nicotiana > Nicotiana tomentosiformis. The sequence continues at coordinate 103,981,723 of NC_090812.1, forward strand.
ATCGGGTGGTACGCCGCCACGGGTATGATGTTTGGATCGATTTTCATGCCACAACAGTATCATGTGTGGATCGGGTTGCACGCCGCAACAGTGAGATGTTGAGTACGGTCCCTTATACTTATTTTATATGTTTTGTTTTTCATCTCTAAGATAGGTTCATAGTATTGGTTTGGTTGTTTTGTTCGTTGCGCAGGCTGGATAATCTTGTATTCGGGTTTGTTATTCCTTATTGGTCATATTCGAGTTGTGGCTTGTTGGCATATTGATGGCGTCACATGAGATTTTAGACGGTGTTTGAGGTGGCTTATTGCCCGACCAGCTTGTACTGGGTGAGACGACGTTATTGGACATGAGATCAGTGCGATCGGGTTTATGTAGGGTATATTAAGTAGAAAATGTCACAATTCAGTTCTTAATGAGGTAATGGTTCTTGTCAAGCGGAGAGACTTCATGAGTTATTGATTTGGCAGCCGGTTATGAGCTTCTACGAGTCGCTCCCATCGTTACAGTATCACGAGGGTTAGATCAGGGCTTATGCACGTTATGAGGTATAATACAGGCATCAAGATAGTGAATTTGCAGCTTCTACGGTTTGAGGATGTTATTTTGGGCATACGAATTATACGGTTCATTGTGTGATTTCAGCATGGATGCATGTTCATATTTGGTACAACGGGTTGAGATTGATACAATGTTTGTATGTTAGAATCAAGCCTCGTAGAGAATTTCGGATGTTGGAATTTGGTTCTAAGGCTTGTGGGCTAAGGAGGTAGCAGGAAGGATCTTCAGTCGTGTAACGACCCGGCCGGTCGTTTTGAGAGTATTAGCCTCGAACCCCTATTTATTTCTCCCTCTATTTCATTTTGTGGTTACGTAACTTATCGGGAGGTTTGGTTTTGGTTTCGGAGTGAAATGGGACACATAGTCCCTAAAATGGAAGTTTAAGTCGTAGGAATTTACCGTAGTTTGATTTGTGTGAAGATGAATCCGGAATGGACCTTCGATGGTTCCAATAGCTCAGTAGGGTGAGTTTGGTCTTAGGAACGTGTTCGTATGTTGATTTGGAGGTCCGTAGGTCATTTCGACGTTAATTGGCGAAAGTTGGAAAGTTAGGTGATTTTTTGGAAAGTTTGACCCGAAGTGGACGTTTTGATATCGGGGTCGGATTCCAATTCCGGAAGTTGGAGTAGGTCCATAATATCAATTATGACTTGTGTGCAAAATTTGAGGTCAATCGAACTTCATTTGATAGGATTCAACATCGTATGTAGAAGTTTGAAGTTCTAAAGTTCATTAGGCTTGAATCAATGTGTAATTCGTGCTTCTAGCATTGTTTGATGTGATTTAAAGGCTCGACTAAGCCCGTATAATATTTTAGGACTTGTTGGTATACTCGGACATGGTCCCGGGGGCCCCAGGTGTGATTCGGACTTGAATCCGGAACAAAATTGGACTTGGTGCATAACTTAAGCATTGTTGTGTCTGGTGCAATCGCACCTGCATTTTGGGCCGCAGGTGCGGCACCGTAGAAGCAGCCATCGAGCCGTACAGCATATTTGGGACTGCCCAGCTAAAATTGTAGATGCGGTCATGGCCCTACATAAGCGAGCTCGAATAAGAGTGAGGCCAAGCGCAGAAGCAAAACTGAAGAGGGTGGTCAGTGGTCGCAGATGCGACGTGAAGGCCGCAGAAGCAGAGCCGATTCTGCTGTAGGATGATCGCAGAAGCGGAGAGTGAGGGAACTGAGGTGACCAAGGTTTTTGCAGAAGCGGACAAGTGGGCGCGGAAGCACTTCCGCAGATGCGGATGGTTCTGCGCAGGTGCAATATTTGGGAGTTTAAGTTAGCTCTGCAGATGCGGAGATATCACCGCAAAAGCGATACCGCATAAGTGGATTTTGGACTGCAAAAGCGGAAAGTGCAGGGCAGTGTTTAAAACCGAAGGATTTCGTGATTTCTCTCATTTTGGAATTTGCAAACTCAATCAAAGGCGATTTTTGAGAGGACTTTCTTGAGGTAAGCCACTTGTGAACATTTTTATTCAATAATCTTGTTTCCCCGTTAAACTTCCCACTTAGTTTGTGTGTATTTAAGGTGTAGTTTGGGAGTTTGAGGCTGGGGATTTGAGTGGAGATTTGGTGTTGGATTTTGGTAAATTTGGTATGGTTGGACTCGTGATCGAATGGGTGTTCGTATTTTTTGACTTTTACCCGATTCCAAGATCTGGGCCCTGGTCAACTTTTTGGGGCAATTTTCTAATTCCTTGCTAAAGTCATAATTTCATTATTTAGATTAGTTTCTTATAGTTATATTTATAGTATGTAATTGCTTTTGGATAGATTTGGGCCTTTCGGAATCTGAAAGTCGAGGGAAAGGCATTCTTATCGATTGATTGAGCGAGATTTAAGGTAAGTGACTTGTCTAACCTTGTGTAGGGGAAACTCCCCTTAGGTTTTGTTACTATTATGATATTTTTAATATGTGAAGGCCGTGTATGCGAGGTGACGAGTACGTACTCGGGTTAAATGTTGAAAAATCCGGTTCTTGCTGAGTAGTTTTCTTTTAATTCCTTAACTGAGTTGCTCTAGCATGTGTAGTCATCACGTTTAGCCTAATGTCACATGTCTATGTGTCTTAACTCTTACTTGCAATTTGTGCAACATACTTACTTGAATTATCTGCTTCTTTGATCTTGTATTCATTCTTTAACGGTAGGATTCCTTGCTTTAAATTCATTGTTCAATAGGTTATGAGTTGTGTATTTATTTTTGGGAATATGAGGCGATACCTCGAGAGCACCCCTATTGCATATTTACTTTTGGTACTACGAGGTGGTACCTCGGAAGCTCCCCTATCGTGTATTAACTTTTGGGACTACGAGGCGATACCTCGGGAGCGCCCCTATTACATATTTACTTTTGGGACTACGAGGCAGTACCTCGGGAGCTCCCTTATTGTGTATTTACGTTTGGGACTATGACACAGTACCTCAGGAGCGCCCCTATTGTTTACCTCTATTTACGGTGTTATTACCTTTCTGTAATTTCTCATTGTTCAAATTCTTAGTCATTTCATTATATTATTATATCTTTTCCCTTGTTTGTTCTATTCCAGTAGGGCCTTGACCTGACCCTGTCACTACTCTACCGAGGTTAGGCTTGGCACTTACTGGATTCTATTGTGGTATATTCATACTATACTTCTGCACATCGTTTTATGTAGATCCAGATACTGCTTACCATACTAGGTACCAGTGAGCTAGACCGTACGTGGAGACTTCAAGGTACATCTGCCAGCATCCGTAGACCTTGGAGTCCCCATCTATCTTTATGATGTTGCTTTCTTTATTTTCATTAGACTCTGATGTATAAAGACACTTAGCATTTTCTCTTTAGAACTTGTGACTTATTTCTATCGGGTGTTGGGAGTTGTAATTATTTTGAACCGTAGTTCTTATTTATTTCAGATGTTGAGGTTGACTTTTACCTTTATATACAGTCATCCCGCATAATTGTTAGGCTTAACAAGTCTTAGAGACTAGGTGCCATCACGACATCCTACGGAGGGAAATTTGGGTTGTGATAAGTCTGGCTTGAGCAAATATGCTCACATGGGTTATGGTGGCACAAGTAGGTGCTTTAGTGTTAAACAGTGGAGTTGGGCAATTCTGTAGCACTTCATGGAACGTTCGAGGATGAATATATGTTTAAGTGGGGGAGAATGTAACGACTCGATCGGTCATTTTGAGATCTAGCGCATCGTTCGGTGGGTTGAGGCCTTAAATAGCTTCGCTTCATGTTTTATGACTTGTACATGTGGTCGGAATTGAATTTCGGGAGGTTTGGGGTTGAGTCAGATGAAAAATTCTCAATTCGGAAGCTTTAGGTTGGAAGAGTTGATCAAGGTTTGACTTTTGAGTAAACGACCTCGAACTTGGGCATGCGTTCAGGTTGAGAATCGGGTGGCCCAGGAGCATTTCGGCACTTATTATGGAAAGTTAGCATTTTTGAAAGTTTTAGAATTTGCTAAGTTTAATTTAAAGTGGACTTTGCTGTTATAGATGTCCGTTTGGGATTCCGAGCCTTGGAATAGGTTCGTATCGTGATTTGTGACTTGTATGTAAAGTTGGCGTTATTCCGGAATGTTTAAGTGTAATTCAGACGCGTTTGTCGAAGTTTATAAGTTTGAAGATTTAAAGAATGGTTTTGATCATCGATTCGTGATTTTGATGTTATTCGCGGCGTTTCGAGCCCTTGAATAAGATTGGATAAGGTATTGGGACTGGTTGGTGTGATTGGACAGGGTCTTGGGGGTCTCGGGTGTATTTTGGGCTTATTTATTGCTTCTTTGGCATGCTTCGCGATCAGGGAAGGTAAGTGGGAGAAGATGGTGAATTGTTCTTCGTGATCGCGGGCAAAGATACGTGATCGCGTAGTTTCCTGGGCTGGAACATTGCATTCGCGTGTGGGGTTACGCATTCACGTAATGTTGAAGCGGGGGCAGATGGAATTGGCCTTCTTGAACGTGAAGTTCTCCCCCATTCGCGATTAGTGGACTGGTCGTGCTCCACGATCGCGAGTCTTCAGACGCGATTGTGTAGGGCATTTTTGGCAGCAGATGTGGTATTGTTTCGCAATCGCGAGGCTTCAGATCGCTATTGTGAAAGGCAACGCCTGGGCAGAATATATGTCACTTAATCGGGATTTTTGCTCATTTCACTTATTCCTTTCTTACTTGGGCGATTTGGAGGAGCTAACTTCATCATCTACATTGAGGTAAGAAACTTCTATACATTGTGAGCTAAGTACATGAGTTATATATGGATTTAAACATGAAATTTTGTATAAATAGTGAATTTTTTGTAAGAAAAACCCATAAGTGGTATTTTTGGACTTTGACCATGAAATTGGACACGGAATTAGGAATATATTATATATTTGAGTTCGTAGTGTTATGGGTAATGATTATCTTCAAGAATGTTCGTAATCCGGACAAGTGGGCCTGAGAGTGAACTTTGTTGACTCTTCAAGAGGAGTTGGAAATTGTTGTAAAATAATTATGAGTGGTGGAGTATATTTTTATCGGTTTTCATGGTTGTTTGACTAGATTCGGATCGATGGGCACTGGTTTGAGGTGCTAGAGAGGTGTTGGGGCCAGTTATGAAACTTCGGAGTGAGGTAAGTCTCATTTCTAAACCTGTGAGGGGGAAACTATCCCCTAGGTGATTTGATATGTGCTACCTGTTGTGGGGGCTACGTACGCACGAGGTCACGAGAGTTCATACGTAGCTGGATTCATGTTATGTGCGGATAGACGTAGGCCTTTATTATGTTATTACTTGCACTAATTGAACTCAGTTGCTAGTTTAAATTGCTTGAATTGAATAGTGAGAATTTGGTTAACGATTATGTTAAATCGAGCTCCATTATCTAGAGATTTGAAGGATTGTGAATCATTGATGAGAATTTATATCCCTCTATGGGCTTACCTTGATGTTGTAAATACATAATTCGCAAATCCGAAGTGTTTCCCTATTCCTGTGGATTCGGCCGAACGCCTATATATATATATATATATATATATATATATATATATATATATATATATATATATATATATATATATATATTATGAGATGCATCCATAGATCGGGTCGTACGACCTCGGCAATGTATATACATGACTATATGGGTCGGGCCGAATGACCTCAGCATAATTCGTGCGTAAAATCGCTAAGAATCCGAGTACCCACGAAATTATCGTCTTAATTAAACTTGGAAATTACATATTACTTTCTTTATGACATGAGATCAGATATCTAATTGAGGGTTCCTATTTGTTGAGATAGCATGAAGCCTTGGGGACATTTTAATTGATAATTGATGTTTACGGATTTTGTTATCTAATGTTCCTTATTCTATTGACCCTGTTGTAATTCATGCCTATTTATGATTCCGGTATTTTATTTATTGGACTACTTGTAAGTGTCAATGTCAATCACTCGTCACTATTTTTCCGGTGTTAGATAAGATACTTATTGGGTACGCGTTGATTTATGTAGTGATGCGACAATTTTGTACTACACGTGCAGGATCTAACAGGTTCATTTGGTAGTCATTCTGGCGCGTAGGCGGAACTGCTGAGGGGGCATTATGGTGAGATGCTTTCTATGCTATTATGGTGAGATGCTTTCTCACACGTGCAGGATCTTATTTATTTACTTTATCCTGTCTATTTTATATTCCAGACAGATATTGTATTATTATTGCACTCTTTTACAGATGCTCATGTTCTTTGATACCGGGTTTTGGGATATTCTAGTTGATGTTTACAGATTTGCATATTATTGACACCTTTTATTTTTATGGCTTACTAATTATGTATGTACCCATGATTTTAAATGCGTAAATTTCTTTACTTAATAAAGTTTATGATTTCGAAAGTAATAAAACGAACAATTAACGTGATAGCACCATTGGCTTGGCTAACGGCGACGTTGGGCGCCATCACGACCTATAGTGGATTTTGGGTCGTGACATTCGGTAGATAAAAATTTCCAAGGAATCAATTATTTTATTTCTTGACTTTAAATCGTTACTTATCTAAGTGGTCTTATCACTTTTGTCCTTTAGTTTACTTTTACCGAATTCATGTGCGTTTTTAGGGATCTTGTGTTTTTTATGAATTTGCTTGAAATTCATGGGAGTTCCATCATTGCCATAGATGTGTAGGGTCTAGAATCTTTTAAATTCGACAATTTCTGTCAAAACTGTTCATTTTTTTATTTTTTAATTATCTAGTTATTCGTCTCCGCATGTGGAGGAGACTTATTTTATTATGATAATAATATTGGTGCCACTTTATCGATCTTTGTTTTATGTATTGTAAGATGGTTTAACTACTTGGGGACTTGTTATAAGATTGCATGTTATTATTGATATTACAAAACGATTAGTTAAGGGCTCGTCATCGCCCTTTAACATTAAATTATGACAGATACTACGAAGAAATCAAAATGAAATGCGCAAAAAATTGAATGTGCAAGAAAAATCTTTTAAGCATGAAGATGAAAATTGTTCTTTGGTGCTATAATAGCTACAACTACATATGTTTTATTGGTAACTAGTTTCTATTAGTATGCTAACTAGTCATCCATTACATAGTAATTGGAGTTATATCCTCTCAACAACATAGAATGCATGAGCCTTGTTACGCGGCGCCTTCCTGAGATTCTTTGGAAGGGCGACGTAAGGCTAAGCAATCGATGTCAGTGTGATTACTGTCCGCCAACTGAGGTCCATATCGTACGCTAGACTAGATTGTCAGTGCCGTACGAAAAAACCAATGTCATGAGCAATTGAGAGAGAGCAGAAAAGAGAATTGAGAATGAAAGAAAGCTTGATTGCATTGAATGAAAGCTATTACAGAAAAACAACACAGTGTCGGGGGGGAGAGACACCGGAACAGAGAATTGTTTGCTTGCTAGAAAGTTTGATTGCTTGGTCCCCCTTAATAATGCTTAAAAAAAATACACCAAAGTTACATGACTTGACCTAAATAAGCTGTAAAAGCACACTTAAAGAAAATACAGTAAAACTACTCTATATTTACAATGAAAAGGACTTAGTCTTCTACAAAGTAGAAACAAGTCCGTTGGCAGCAACTTTGTCTTTAGCATTAGGGTCTGCGCACACGGTGTCGTCTGCCCGCGCAACGCTGTTGGCATCTATATGTGGCTGGGCGTTGGTGATGGCAATCGGTGGGGAGACAGAGGCACATGTGCGCTTGTCTCTTGGAGCTACCGAGACCACGGGGCCAACCGTGGCGCTGGGCATTGGGAGGCTTGTCAGGATGCCACGGGGCGCGTCCAAGGAGTCATGGGGCATGGCTGGAAAGCCACCCATGACATTCTCTCCCACCTGAGTTGTCGACGTCCTCGACGTCTTACTTGTAAGATAATCATCAATTAGGCTCTTGTAGGCTTTGAGGTTTGTTCCCCTCTCCCAGGTATTCTCCTCTGCATCACATCCCTGCCATTTCACCAAGAACTTCTGGTGATCTTTCCTTGAGGCGTGAATCACTCGATTATCAAGAATAGCTTCAGCACGCCTTTTTCCAGTTGAATTGAGACCTCGAATACTTAGTATTGTGAATTGGATTCGTGAAGGGTCCTCCATATCTTCCCGAAAAGGTTTCAGGAGACTGACATGGAAAACGAGATGGCTTTTTCACCATGATGGTGTATCCACCCGGTATGCAACTTTCCCAATGCGCCTTTCAATGGACAATGGTCCAATATATTTTTGCAATAGGCGAGAGTCATGGGCCCCTACAAACAAGTACCACTTTGGGATTTTTACCATTACTTTGTCTCCCTCTTGGTATTCAAAAAAGCGGCGATTCTGATCAACATGCTTCATCATCTTCTTTTGAGCTTTGACAAGATAGCTTCGCACTATCTCTAAATTTTGCTTTCATTCTTTTGAGAAGCTAGCAGCCAGATGAGATTTTGACATGTTTGGTACGTTCACAGTATGTGGGAGTAGCGGTTGTTATCCGGTAATAATTTCAAAAGTAGAGTTGTATCTTCTGCTGATATATATTGTGGGGCTGCTATAAAGGTAGCATACTTGGAAAATCGATCCACCACAACCAAGATAGTTGTGAGATCTCCGACCTTGGGCAATCTAGTGATGAAATCCAGGGAAACGCTTTCCCAAGATCGTTTTGGGATGGCTAGTGGTTCCAAGAGTCCTACCTGCATCAAGCAGTCTAACTTATCCTTCTGGCATACTAGACAAGTCTTCACATACTGAGCGACATCATCGGCCACTTGAGGCCAATAATATACACGGCGAAGCAATGCCATAGTGCGTTCTTCACCGGGATGACCGGCCCACAAAGTATCGTGGCATTCCACCAGAAGAGCCCTTCGCAGATCTCATCCTTTAGGAACATAAAGTCGGTTCCCTTCCACTTTCAGGAAACCATCTTCTATGTAGAACTGGCGAGTCTTGCCCTGTCATACCAAATCAACCAAATACTGTGCAGTACGATCCTTGATGAGTAGATCGAGTATCTGGCCTTTTATGGTGGTGGTTACTTCGCTCCCCCTTAGGGTGGCGAGTACGCACACCGATGCTAGATCAGCTCTCCGACTATGTTGTTTGTCTTGACAACGAATGGGGTTCCCAGTAGATAATGCCTCCAAAGGTGTAAGAAATGAAAGACAACCAATAATTCTTTCTCGTGGGCGGTATAGCACCGCTCTACATCCTTCAGTTTTCGGCTCTCGTACGCTACGGGATACCCTTCTTGTAGCAAGACCCTACCAAGTGCATTGTCGGAGGCATCCGTTTGTACCTCGAATGGCTTGGCCAAATTAGGGAGGGCCAAGACGGGGGCTACTAGACATAGCCATTTTCAATGCATTGAAGGCCTCCGTCCACTTGGGTCCCCAATCCCAGGGTGTGACCTTCTTGAGAAGTTCTGTCAGCGGCACTGCAATGAGAGAGTAGCTTTTCACAAATCACCGATAGAAGTTGCATAGGCCAAGGAAAGACCTCAAGTCGTGGATATCCTTAGGCGGCGGCCAATCCGTGATGGCCTGAATCTTCGGTTGGTCTATCTTGATCCGTCCTTCCCTGATGACATGTCCGAGGAAGTCAATTTGTTTCTGAGCAAAGGAGCACATGGATAACTTCGCATATAATTCGTGCTCCCTCAATTGGGCTAGGACCTTCCGCAGGTTCTCCATGTGTTCTTCCATGGTCTGGCTATATACCACAGTGTCATCCAAGTAGACCACGATGAATTCGTCGATGTATTCTTGGAAAACTTGGTTCATCAGGGTGCAACATGTGGCTGGTGCGTTAGTCAAGCCAAATGGCATAACCAAAAAGTCGTAGGACCCATATCTTATCACGCAGGTTGTCTTGTGTTCATCACCCTCTACAATCCGGACTTTCTAATAACCTGTCCTCAGGTCTATTTTTGTGAACACCGTCGCACCACCCAATCTATCAAACAAGTCTTCTATTAGCGGAATAGGGTACTTGTTCTTCACAGTGATTTTGTTTAGAGCCTGATAATCCACGCAGAGTCGTAGATTGCCATCATGTTTCTTTTGGAATAGCACAGGGGACCCGTATGGGGACTTGGAGGGTACGATGATCCCTGTGTCTAGCATTTCCATCAATTGTCTCCAAAGTTTGGTGAGTTCGGGTTATTACATTCTGTACGGTGCCCGTGCAGGTGTCTTCGCACCCGGCACCAACTCAATCTCATGGTCCACAGTTTGCCTAGGCGGGAGACGCTTTTGAATTTCTTGTGGCTTGATGTCTTCAAATTCCAGTAGCAACTCCTTCACATGTGTAGGAATGGGACCCGAGGAGCGTTCAATATCTTCAATGCAGAGGGTAGCCATGAAGGTAGGTTCATGTCTTCTAACTCCCTTCTTCAGCTGCAAGGCCGAGATGTTCTCAACGACCATCTTCATGGGCATGCACGGGATAATGCAGGGCTTGGCCCCATTTGCACCCATCATCATTAGCATGTCTGCATATGGTACATGGATGGTGTTGGTTTGCCTCATGAATTCCAACCCCACTATCAAATCGAAGTCATCTATGATCACCACACGCAGGTTGAATTTTCCTTCATAAGGGTTAAGCTTCACTAGTACTTCTTTGGCTATTCCACCCACTGGCTGAGGAGGTAAGTTGATAGCCTTGACACTACCTTTGCCCTTTCCTACAACTAGGCCAAGGCGCTCCACCTGAGTTGAGGCAAAGTAGTTGTAGGTAACACCCGTATCTATCATTGCCCGAATGGGCTTGCCATTTACCTTCATGTCGACGAACATTAAGGTCCTCTCTTGATTTGGAAGAGTCCTCTCATTTACCTTTTTTTCCCTTTCTTGGCGACTGGGCAGGGGTCCTTCTTCTTACGGATACCAGCACGGGTTCCCGCTAAGGACTCAGAAATAGAGTCAACAATTACATTGAATGCACTTACTGGTTCAGTCTGGTCCGCATCATTTGCGTCGTCATCTGTCCCATCATCAAAAGCTTGATGGGCATTCATCTGTGGATGTGGGCATTCATTGTTCCAATGTGGTCCGTCGCAATGACGACATCATGAGGGGGGTTTCCTTCCTCGATCATTGTTATTAGACGCAGTGCTAGTACTTCCTGAGGGGGAAGCCTTAGATTTGGTTGCACTCCGGTCTCCTCCACCTTTGCTAGGGCCACCAGTGTTTGGCTAGCTCTCTTTGTGTCCTCCTCGGACAGGTTGTTGAGGCCTATCCTTCCGGGCTTCCACTTGATAATCCCCAAGGCACTCCGCTGCTTGGATCACCTTAGGTAACGTGTCTACCCTTTGTCTCTGTAACTCCATGCGGGCATAAGGTTTCAACCCTTCCATAAAGGTGAAGAGTTTTTTCTTTGTCCCCCATGTCGCGTATATTAAGCATGAGCGCTGAGAATTCCCGCACATAGTCCCGCAATGATTTGCTCTGGCGGAGCTCCCGTAGCTTTCTCCTTGCATTGTACTCAATATTTTTGGGGAAGAACTGTAGGCGTATAGCTGCCTTCAGCTCTTCCCACGTCTCGAGGGCATCTTCACCAAACTTATGGCTTCATATTTCACCCGCCATCAGAGTTTGGCATCACTCTGAAGATATATGGTAGCAATTGCTACCTTCTTAGCTTTTTCTAGGCCTCCCACGGCATCGAAGTATTGTTCGATGTCGAAAATAAAATTTTCCACTTCCTTGGCATTCCGAGCTCCACTGTATTGCTTTAGCTTCGGAATCTTCAGTTTTTCTGCCATAGGGGCGAGGTTCACACCACCCCCAAATTGGTTTCCGCCTCCTTGAAGTAGGCCTTGTAAAGCGGCATTGACAATATTGAGTTGGCCTGTCAAGTTGTCTATAGTTTGTTGCATGGAAGTCACCCTATCTGCCTCTTGTTCCCTGTTGGCTAAATCCTCGGCACGCTCCTGCTGGAGGACCTCGAATTTACCAAAAATTTTGGCTGCCTCTATGGCTGCCGTTTGCCGGTCTCATTCAGAGTCGCGACTGATATTTTCTATGTCAACTTCGGCCTGGACCAGTCTGGTCCAGGTCATCCAACCTTTGCACTAGGCTAGTCTTTAGGTCAGGCATCATTTTCACGATGGTCCATAATGCGTCAACCGTCCCCTTAAGGTCGCGATGCGATCCCCATAATTCACCATGGTCAGAAATGGTGGTAATTGCAATGTAATCCCTCGTCCGATGTCGATCCTAGGCTCTGATACCAACTATTACGCGCGCGCCTTCCTGAGATTCTTTGGAATATCGACGTAAGGCTAAGCAATCGATGTCAGTGCGATTACTGTCCGCCAATTGAGGTCCTCTCTGTACGCTAGACTAGATTGTCAGTGTCGTAAGGGAAAATCAATATCATGAGCATTTGAGAGAGAGCAAAAAAGAGAATTGAGAATGAAATAAAGCTTGATTGCATTGAATGAAAGCTATCACAGAAAAACAACACGGTGTCGGGGGAGGGGGGAGCACACCAGTACAGAGAATTGTTTGCTTGCTAGAAAGTTTGATTGCTTGGTCCCCTTTAATAATGCTTAAAAAAAATAAACCAAAGTTGCATGACTTGACCTAAATAAGCTCTAAAAGCACACTTAAAGAAAATGCAGTAAAACTACTCTATATTTATAATGAAAAGGATTTAGTCTTCTACAAAGTAGAAACAAGTCCGTTGGCAGCAACTTTGTCTTTAGTATTAGGGTCTGCGCACAAGGCGTCGTCTGCGCGCGCGGCGCTGTTGGCATCTGCCTGTGGCTGGGCACTGGTGATGGCTATCAATGGGGCGACAGAGGCACATGCACGTTTGTGACTTGGAGCTGCCAAGACCACGGGGCCGACCATGGCGCTGGGCGTTGGGAAGCTTGCCAGGACGCGCCACGGGGTGCGTCAATGGAGTAATGGGGCATGGCTGGAAAGCCGCCCATGTCACCTTTATCGCAAATGCAACATTTGGTTTTGCATTGTGATGCAAAAGCGCAACCTTCAATTCGCGAAACAAACATATTTCATATACAATAGATACAAAAAATAAAGACTTTCATTATAAAGGCTGTAAACCTAATAGAAGAAAGCCGAATCTACGAATTTTGAAACCAAAAATACACATTTGTAATCATGATTATAAAAATAATTATATACTCATAAGAAAAATTTGAATCTATTAGTGCCAAAAGCGTAATTTCAAAAAAAAGAAAAAAACTTATCTTGAAATTTCAACATCAAACATCAATTTCAAATATCCCATAGGAATATATTTTTGAGTTATTTAGTGTCTTTGATGATGTATCAATTCTTAAGTTATGAAAATTTTAATTTTAATTATCAACGGAAGAATGAAAAATGAAAAATAAAATAAAAATAGAAATAAAATTAGATATACATGTAATAGATACACGAGTGCTACGACTTGCAGCAGATAGTTCTAGTGATGTTGTTGGTGATGTTGCTTCTGGTGCGTATGATAGCTCCGATACATATGATGGTTTTGGTGCATACGAAGACTCTGGCACCCCTGAGTTAATGAAAAAAAACAAACATGACAAAAATCATGTAAACCAAAACATTGGTTGATTTTGTCATCTTAAACAACTGTATTTGTTATGCCACTCTTGTTTGTTCCTCTTAGTTTTTTCTATTGAAGTGCTTATAGATGCAAAATATCTTTTCCTTTTATAGTAAATATGGAACATAATTTTTCTTACGTAAGTAGTTATATCAATTATCAGTATGCATTATAGGAGATCCAATCTAATTACAAAAATAATATGCAATCCTGTAAATTTAATATGAAATCATTGACTTACTAAATTGTATGTAGCAAATATTATATTTATTTCCAAATAGTTAAATTTATCTCCTTTTGTGGGGGATTTGATAAAAAAAATTTCATTTATCTCTTTATATTTGTGACGAGCACAAAACATGACACGGAAATTAATGCTCGCTAGCTAAAGATGGTATAGTAAAATATCGTCTACACAGGGATTGGATCTCAACACTTTGGTTTGGAATGATTAAAACAAAATATAACAAACTAAAATTAAAGTAAGTAATACTTGATCATAGAGAACTAGAGAGTAGCAAACTTTGGTTGTTATCAATGCGAGAAATAAGGGCCAGGACATGATAGATGCACGATTACTATCCTGAATTTGATATTGTTAAATTTTACTCTTAAGGTTCCATTGATTCTAACGAATTCTACAAGTTATTATCTTTTTATTCTGATTTAGATTAGTCTCTCGATTAAACATAAATCGTTCAAATAAGCTAATGTAAAAGTACAGTGAACATGCAAGAATCTATTAGTAGAAATAATCTAAGAAAAACATCTCACAATTATTTCTCAATCTTAATTCAAATAATGGATCACAATAACGGTCGTTTGATTACTTTAAAGAACCATTAAAACAAATTAAGGCATGTGTTCCAATAATATTAAATATTTTATTCCTATTCTGATTAAACAATATAACGAATAAAATTACAACTAAGATTACAGCTCCTCCAATAAATCCAAGCACTTAAACAATAATAAAACCAATAAATAATTTATCTCTCTCTCTACTCTCTCGGGATATCTTAAAATTGCGCCGACATCGGAATTGGGGGGGGGGAGGGGCACGAAACATTGTGACTGAGCTTTCGCTCTCAGATCTGAGAGCAGGGGCGGCTAAACTATAAGGCAACTAAAGCAATGGCTTGGGGCCCCAACTTTTTGGGGCCCCCATTTTTTTCTAAAGATGTATGTGTCACGACCCAAAATTTACCACCGACGGGACCGTGATGACGCCTAACATTTTACTTGCTAGGCAAGCCAACATTAGAGAATCATTAACCAATTACTTATTACCATTCAGTAATTAATAATAATTAACTAAGATGAAATATATTAAGTGCTGAATATCATAAAACTGTATTAATTACTACCATCCGGATCTGGAGTCACAATTCACGAGCATTCTAGAATTTACTACAAGTAATAGTCTGAAAGAAATACAACTGTCTAAATGAAAGAAACAGTAGAACAGAAAAAGATAGACGGGGACTTCAAGGTCTGTGAACGCCGACAGATATACCTTGAGTCTCCGGACAGCGGACCAATAGCAAAATCTAGATCAACCCGAGCCGGTATCAAAATCTGCACAGAAAGTGCAGAGTACAGTATCAGTACAACCGACTACATGTACTGGTAAGTGTCGATCCTAACCTCGACGAAGTAGTGACGAGGCTAAGGTAAGGCACCTACAAATCAACCTGTACAATTTAACAGTGTATATACACATAACAGAAATGAAGAACTAAACAGGAAATGTCGGGAGGGGAACATACTGAGGGAAATACAGGATAAAGGACTACAACAGAATGATCACCGGAGCAGTCAATATACTATGAATCAATAGGACTAGTGAATACAGTAAGAAAAAATACACGGCATCACCCTTCATGCTTTTATTCTCAATCTCACCATAAAATTAATAGAAACAACACGACACAAAAGTTGCCCTAAAAAAGTGTTTTCCGTCTATTTATAGTGTCCAGAATTTTTCTGACAAAAATGCCCTTCGGGATGTTGTGCAGCGGCACAATTGCATGTGCGGACTATACTTTTCTTCTGCTCTTGCATTAGGAGGAAATCTGCGCCCGCACAATTATCACTGCGGTTGCACTTCAGCTTCGCGGCCGCACATTTTGATTGCATACTGCATTCTCAAGAGGCTTCACACTTTGTCTTTTGCACCTTCTCTGAACTTATCAAACTTTGTTAGTGTGACCAGCTTTTGCGGCCGCATAATTTAGTGTGCGGACCACACTTCTACAAAAACTCCTCAGAGGCTTCAAGATATCATCTACGACATCACTTCTATTTTTGTGGACCGTATGATCATCTGTGGCTGCAGAAGTAGTTTTGCGAACCGCACTTCTGCTTGCATTTCTCCTTTTATCCTTGTTGAGTTGGAATACTCTTTTTTGAGTTAGATTTCTTCATTAATTCCCAATCCTCCAATATGCCTCCAATTCACACAATTTCATTAAATTTGGAAACAAAAGTCACTACTTTCGGACTAAAACTAAAGCAAAAAGGTACTAATAAGTGGTTAAAATCCATACTTAGACCAGGTGCGATGCACCTTACGATTCTGCAAAGCTCTCGCCCAACCTGCCTTCCCCTTCCTGCTCAGCATCACCCGCATCAGCGCAGATGCGCAAAACATCCGCATCTGCGAGAACTTGCCTAGCTTAGCCTTTTCTATTATGCGCCTCCTTGTCCGCATTTGCGGATCCGCACCCACGCCCAAGATTCCGCAGCTGCGATGACACCAGTTCTCTGCCCAAACTAGCCTCAACCAAGATGACTCAAAATGGTACGAAACCCGTCTGAAACTCACCCGAGCCTTTTGGAACCCCCTCCGAACATACAAGTACCAAAACATAACACAGACCTACTCGTGGCCTCAAATTACACATAACAATATCAAAACCATGAATCGCACATCACATCGAATTTAATGAACTTTTTAACTTTCAACTTCCAAAACTCGTGCCGAAACATATCAAATCAACTCAAAATGACCTCAAAGTTTGCACATAAGTTCCAAATAATATAACGAACCTATTCCAACTCTCGAAACAAAAATCTGAACCCGATATCATCAAAGTCAACTCCCGGTCAAACTTATGAACGTTTCAAACCTTCAAATTGCCAACTTTTGCCAATTAGCGCCAAAACCTTGTAAAAGCCTCCAAATGCAAATCCGGGCAGACGCCTTAGTCCAAAATCACCATATGGACCTAACGGAACCATCAAAACTTCGATCCGGGGTCAATTACTCAAAAGTTAACTTGGTCAACTCTTTCAACTTAAAGCTTCTAAACTGAGAATTGTTCTCCCAAATAAATTCTAAATCCCCCGGAAACCAAAACCGATGATACACATAAGTCATAATACATCATACAGAGCTACTCATGCCCTCAAGCCACCGAACGAAGTGCAAATGCTCAAAATAACCGGTCGGGTCATTACATTCTCCTCCACTTAAACATACATTCGTGCTCGAACGTGCTAAGGTATGTTCCAAAGTCATCAAATCACTGTGTAATCTTACCATGCACATACCCGGGGTGATCCCATGTAACCCCAATCCAAATAAGTCCATCAACTCAACATAACTGAAGATTCTTCCTTCAAATTTAGTCCATAAACCTTAGGATGAAACCCTCGATATCCGGAATCCATTACAAGGCCCGATTCTCATATCTATACATTGTATAAGCATGAACAAGCCATAACCATAACCCATGATGTAATCAGATGATATACCACATAACTCACATACTCATAGCAATACTTTTCGATCACAGTAGTTGCCCAATAGCAAACCTAGTACCGGTAACAAATCTCATATCAAATAACACCTTGTTCTAAACCTTCGTGCATTGCCAATGATGAAAGAAACATACAGAGACTCATAACCACCCATCGAATCCACAAGTCGTGGAGCTCTCTCGCCAAACAAGAACCATAGCCCAATTCTAAGATGACTAGTGACATTATTCTTCCAAACATGCCGTAATAAAATCCGATAGGACCCATCCTAGGTGCATTGACCTCATCTCATAAATACAACTACTCTATTGACATGCCACACCAATACAACCTCAATCCACAAACCATGCAATTCGTGCACCAATAAGCAATAATTCAAATGTACCCAATCCTTAACCAAATCTCACCAAAAGAGATCCAATCATGAAACCACGTTGTCCTAAAGCTCATAAGCCATTGTATTCCCTCTTAAGTACCCAAAAATATTGCATCTAAGATATCTACTCTAAAGAGACCTTATGTGAATCTGAAACTGTTTCCTTTACCCTTCTGATACTGAAATGTAGAATCCATAATGATATAGAAATACTGCAAGTCTCGACACCATCCAATGTAAGTTTCAGATCTTAGCCATTTACAAGAAGAATCCCCGAAAATAGAGGAATCCTCGGCTCTTCTCAACTCTCTCACTAAGGGCTTCTATTCCAATAAGCCTACTTATACGTTCTATCTGAGCCTAGCTTCCAAAACCAACTCATTCTCATGGACGGGATAACAAGAAAGGATGGGAAAGAATAAAGAGTGCTTGCAAGTCGGAGAGCAGAGAATACTTAGCTATAGGGCTAGGCTCCGCTCCTCGCTCGAGCTACCAGCTTTCTTAGATTTCATTCCTGTTGACTAATCTGAGTCCTTGAGAGCTTAGACGTCAGCGGGGAAGAACTCCGAAAGAATTTCATCGGCTCCTCCTCTCTTGCCCTCTTGATGGTATCCAGTTGAAATGGTTGCTGGATTGCCGCTAGTTACCAAGGCCTGATATAAGGGTAAGCCAATAGCGAATAACCTTTTCTTCCCTGCCTCCTCGACCTTCATTCCCATCCTGCAGCCAAAGTGATAGCGGCTGTAGCATCCACCGGTAATGTGTGGAAGATCCGGAAATTGCTCAAATACCACATATGAATCATGAACTCGTTAGAACTTTCTTGGGATTCATCCACCCTACTATAATCTCAAATGCACCGCCAAAACGAGCCAAACAACCGGTGTTCCATAGAACCCAAACACCTAAAAAAGTACTACATATCTTTAAGCCATCGAGTAAATCCCTACTTCATGAATACTACCTCCACCACAATTAACAAACTCGAATTGTTACAAGATTTATAGTATTCCCAAAAATTATAGCATATCATGCATCCAACAATCCCCTTGCTCAAGTCATCCTCAAAGACAATCTCTTTAGGTCACAACTGATCCTCAAATATGCCTCAGACTGAAACCAATATAACATAAAATCATGCAATCTGATCATCTATAGCAAACTCCCCCTCTTGGCTCGAAGCCATAGAACAAAACATTCGATATCCCACAATACCCTTATTCCATAACTGCCATAATCCTGCACTGTGATTCAACAAAATCCTACATGAACCCACATATCACTAATCATATAAATGCCTCAATCTTCTGAGGAGGTTGGCACTAATCATTGTCATGCCAACCTCCTCAAGTGATCCAAACTCAAATTGCAACACATATAACTCACAGATAGAAAGAAACTCTCCACATAATCATCATTAGAATCACACAATCCTTAGAGCATCCTGCGGGAAATAACCCACCTGCTTAGCCTCAACCTGGAATCTCTCTATGCCCTACCATAGTCACAACCACTATGCATTCACTAAATCTTCCCGAGTTTAAGATCGTCAACAAAACATAAGAATCTACTTCATCCCACAAATAAACAATATAAAATATTTCTCAACATGCTTATAACTTGATACCGTGTAACATATCAAGATAGAAATCAAGCACCCAATAGCCCTTTTCACATCCCAAGCAAAGTCTTCTCATCACATCCATATCCATCTGAACACATCTCATGGTCACATCATATTCATCATATAGGTATCCAACCACTCACCGAGCTATAAATCCTACTCCAAGGGACACTACCAGACATATAAGTCCAAAACCACATGCTTGCACAACTAAAACTACCGAACTCGAGCTGCGGTCCAAACCTGGCCGCAAGTCCTCTAGACTGGCCCACACAAGCACGACAAACACCTCTCGCACCAAATTCATGAAATCACAAGCCATCGATGCACAGCTGATACCGAGCGCTCACATAACATACGAGTGAGTGGAAGGAATTCAAAGAGATACACTTCAAGCTGAATCAATGTCCCACGATAAGGAAAGAAAGATGGGAAGTGTATCCTACATGCCCGATAGCATTTAGAAAATAAATATGGACGTCATCATATCGATCCACAAGACTCTACTAGACACTTGCTCAGGACTCGTAGAACCTATGAACCTAGAACTTTGATACCAACTTGTCACGGTCCAAAATCCAACTAGTCATTATGGCACTTAACCTAACCCGATAAGTAAGCCAAATAACAGTAAACATAATTTAGTGATATAATTAAGAGTCAAAAGGTGTAATAACTGAATTTTATACAATTTCCCAAGGGCTGGTACAAGTCATGAGCTTCTAAGACTTAAGAGTTACAAAGCTGGTATGAAAAGAATATATCATCTGTTCGAAATATACATAAACAGATTTACAAATTTAAAGCTTCCAAAGACAAGTGGCAGCTATAATTGGACCACAGGTACATATTCAATGCCAGCTCCCACCATACACAACAACATCAGCTCCAAGATCTGCACGCAAGGTGCATAAGTGTGGTATGAGTACAACCGATCCCATGTACTCAATAAGTAACAAACCTAATCTCAGGTTAAAAGCAGTGACAAGCTTGGAAGACGGTCATAATCCAATACCAATAGCCACTAACAACTCGTGATTATATAATGAGAACAACAAAGGTAAATAACTCAAGGGATGTATGCTTAGCTTGTTCACAGTTACGAGAAAGTAGATATGCTTTTTAAGTAAAATAGTAAATTCCAAACCTCACCAATGAAAAACAACTAAACATAAGTTTATAAAGAACCATATTACCAATTCACAACACCATATGAGAATTTTTGTTTACCAATTAGCATGAGGAAAGTACATCTTTATGCCTACATGTCAATTTACATGTCAAGTCGTCAATTATAATATACCGTCTAGCATGAGGAATTTACATAACATATCTATGCCTACTTTTCAAATATACATGTCCAATCATAAATGTCACATTACCGCCTAGCATGAGGAAACTACATCTCTATTACATTGCAAGTATGCATGTCAAATGAATTATTTTACGGTGATACCCCCAAGTACTCTCACCCTCAACATACTCAAGCTGCCTGTCTCAATTCCCACTTCATCACACACACAATCACTGAGGACTGTACGGGTGCCTCGCTCATAAGCTCCTCAACAAAGCACGTGTATGTATCATTGTGCATGCGCTCACTACTAGCATGTCAGACTCCGGAGGGATGGATCCTGCCCAAGCGCTAATCAAAATCCAATAAGGCGTACTGCGGTGCACAACCTGATCCATAATAATAATAATAAAGCCCATAAGGCCTGTTGCGGCGTGCAGTCCGATCCATAATAATAATAATAATAATAATAATAATAATAATAATAATAATAATAATAATAATAATAATAATAATAATAATAATAATAATAATAAGAATAACAAGAACAAGAACAAGAACAATATTAATAATAATAATAATAATAATAATAATAATAATAACAACAACAACAACAACAATAATAATAATAATAATAATAATAATAATAATAATAATAATAATAATAATAATAATAATAATAATAATAATAATAGTAAAGACAATACGGCATGCTGCAACTTGCATCCTGATCCACAACAACACTCTCAACACGGCTCTTAGGCCCACATCAATCATCAACCTCTCAAGGGCTCACAATCTTTTATCACTCAGCCCAACAACTCCACATATGGAAAATCAATAAAAACATGCGATGTAACCATGAATGATGAACAAAGGCTGAGATATGATATGAAAATGAAGAACCATGACTGAGTGTATAATTACAACTAAATCAGAAAACTCAAAACAACAGAAATAGCCTCATTAGGTCTCAATCGAATAAGCACATAGCCTAAACATGATTTCTAACATAAATCACAGCTCAAATAATCAAACAAGTAGGGAAAAAACACAGATATAACAAAATATGGTAGCAGAACAAGTCTGGTACTAGTCTAAAAGTCAACATAAATACTGCAGCGTAAGGTGGGCCTTACGCCGCAGTATGGCCTGCTGCGGCGTGCAGCCTGATCCACAACAACACTCTCAACAAGGCTCTAAGGCCCACCTCAATCATTAAGCTCTCAAGTCTCAAGGGCTCACAATCTCATGCCACTCAGTCCAACAACACCACATATGGAAAACAATGATAACATGCGATGTAACCATGAATGATGAACAGAGACTGAGATATGATATACAAATAAAGAACCATGACTAAGTGTATAATTACAGCTAAATCAGATAACTCAAAATAACAAAAATAGCCTCATTAGGTCTCAAAATCGAATAAAGACATAGCCTAAACATGATTTCTAACATCAATCACCACTCAAATAATCAAACAAATAGGGACAAAATATGGATATAACAAAATATGGTAGCAGAACAAGTATGGCACTAGTCTAAAAGTCAACTTGAATCATGATTAGCCCGGTGCACGCCCACACGCCCGTCACCTAGCATGTGCGTCACATCAACAAATCACGAATAACATGGTTCATCAAGATAATTACCATCAATTCCAAGTTTAGAAATGTTACTTACGTCCAACAATCCAAATCCAATACCGAGTAAGCCAAACAACACTCTAGAAACTCCATCATGTGCAATCAACCTCCAAACAGCTCGAAACTAGCCAAAAGTAACTCAAAATCATCAAATAATCCCAAAGGAAACAAACCCAAATGATAAAGGTCAAAACTTTAATCGATTGCTTAAGGTCAACAAAAATGTCAAACCTGGGTAAGCACCTCGGAACCCAGAAAAACCTACAAAATCCGACAACCTATTCAATTACGAGTCCAACCATACTAATTTCACTCAAATCCGACTATGAATCGATGTTCAAAGATCAAATATTCACTTTAGGGAAGTTTAGACAAAACTCCCCCAAATTCTCTTTAAAATTCATAATCCAAATGCCAAACTCGAAGTTAGATTCATGAAATATAATCAAAATCGAGTCAAGAATAGTTACCCCAATCTATTTGGTGAAAATCCTCTCTGAAATCACCCAAAATCAAGCTCCAAATTTTCAAAATGTGATAAAATGGACAACCCTCAAAATAAATAGAGTCTTCCAGCACGTCTGCACGTGCGGTCCAAGAGCTGCTTCTACAACTCACTTCTGCGACCCACTCTCCCGTTCAGCGAAAAACACTCAGGCCCGACCACTCGTACTTGCGGACGTTCCTCCGCTTCTATGACATCGTAGGTGCGATTCACCTTACGCTTCTGCAAAGCTCTCGCCCAGCCTGCCTTCCCGCTCCTGCATAGCATCGCCCATATCTGAGCTCCCGCAGATGCGAAAACTTTCATATCTGCGATAACTTGCCCAGCTTAGCCTTTTCGCTTATGTTCCTCCTTGTCCGCATTTGCAGATCCGCACCTACGCCCAAGAAAAATACAGGTGTGATGACACTATTTCTCTGCCAAAACCAGTCTCAACCAACATAACTCAAAATGGTCTGAAATCTGTCTGAAACTCACCCGAGCCCCTCTAGGCCTTGTTCGAACATACCAACAAGTCCCAAAACATAACACAGACGTACTTGATGCCTCAAATTATACATAACAACATCAAAATCATGAATTACACCTCAAATCAAACTTAATAAACTTTGAACTTTCAAAACCCATGCCGAAACATATCAAATCAACTCAAAATGGCCTCAAATTTTGCACATAAGTTCCAAATCACATAAGAACCTATTCCAACTCCCTGTGATAATCTAGATGCTTGTCTTTTGTATTGTAGATCAGTTCCACTATTTATTGCTTATTTTATGTTCACTTTTGGTTACATGACTTGTCAAGCGGTTGGTTTGGTTCCGGGGATGTTTCTGAATGAATTGGGATACTTAGTCCCAAAGTTGGAAGTTGAAGTTGTAAGAGTTGACGGGATGTTGACTTTTGTGTATACGATTCCAGAATGGAGTTTTGAGGGTTTCAATAGCTTCGTATGGTTATTTTGGACTTGGGCGTATGTCCGGAATTGGATTAGAGTCGTTTTGGTTTGAATTGACGAAAAGTTGGAAAGTTGAAGGTTTGGAAGGTTGAGAAGTTTGATCGAGAGTTGACTTTGTTGATACCGAGTTCAGATTTTGGTTTTGAAAGTTTTAATAGGTCTGTTCTGTCATTTGTGACTCGTGTGTAAAATTTAAAGTCAATCGGAGTTGGTTTGATATGTTTCGGCATTATTTTTAGAAGTTGGAAGTTCAATAGTTCTTAGGCTTGAATTAGGGTGCGAATCATGATTTCGATATTGTTTGATGCGATTTGATGCTTCGACTAAGTTCGTATCATATTTTAGGACTTGTTGGTATGTTTGGATGGGGTCTCGGGGCCTCGGGTGTGTTTCGGATCATGTTCGGACTCATTTTGGACTTTGTTGGACTGCTGATATCCGGGCTTCTGGTTTTCTCTTTCGCGATCGCGGGAAGAGGGACGCGATCGTGTAGCGTCTTTTCTGGCAGCTAGGCATTTGTTCTATGAGTTAGCGAGGATGTGGTCACAATTGCGATCGCGGAGTTTTGCGATTTTGTAATACGCGAACGCGGGTGTATAGACGTGCTCGCGAAGAAGGTAGGAGAGGTCTGGGATTTTCAGACGCGTTGTTCTTCACGGTTGCGTAAGGCTGTCCGCGATTGCGTAGGTTTGAAGGATTGGTCACCGCATTCACGATCTTGAGGGTGCATTCACGTAGAAGGGTTTTTGGTCACTGAAGATTTTGTTCGTCGCGATTACGTTGAGTTTTCCGCGATTGCGATGTGTAATCACTAGGTAGCAACTTTAAAATTCCAAATCGAGGGTTAGAGTATTATTTTCACATTTTGAGTTGGAGAGCTCAGTTTTGGGCGATTTTGTAAGGTATTTTCACATTTTGGATCGGGGTAAGTGTTTTTGACTCGGATTCATCATTATTCCATGATTATATCTTTGTGTTTAGCATTTAATGAGTGAATTAAAGTGAAGAAATGGGGGATTTTGTGAAAACTTTGGAAAAATGAAAAATGGAGGTTTTAAGGTCGATTTAAGGTCGGAATTTGATGATTTTGGTATGGTTGGAATCGTATGTGAATGGGTGTTCAAATTTTAT
Source organism: Nicotiana tomentosiformis (assembly GCF_000390325.3). Classification (NCBI taxonomy): domain Eukaryota; kingdom Viridiplantae; phylum Streptophyta; class Magnoliopsida; order Solanales; family Solanaceae; genus Nicotiana; species Nicotiana tomentosiformis. The sequence continues at coordinate 104,006,670 of NC_090812.1, forward strand.
AATTTTTTCATTTTTTGAGATGTAGGCCCGGGGTTGACTTTTTGATTTTGGTTAAAGATCTTAGCTTTATCATTTGGAATCAGATGCTATAACTTTTAATGATAGTATAACATTATTTTGACTAGATTCGAGCCTTCCAGAGGTTGATACGCGCGAGAAGGACTTGTTAAGGGAGTAATTTGGCTTGCTTGACGTAAGTACCGAAACTATGTTGCATCCAAAAATGAAAATCAAGCGTTCCCATTCCTCTGCATTCTAGCAAACGTTTTTCGTCACATTCGAACTTCCCAAGTACAAAAGCCACCACCTCAAACAAATACACTGACCTAGTCAATTGTCCACTATGGACCAAATCACACTAAGCTTTCTTAAAGCATGTGGCTATCCTGCTACAAAATCCATATAATATGCTACCACTCCCACTCCGGTTAAACCATCTTTCTAAGAAAACTACTCGATCTCTGCTGCTTGTACTTGACCTGCAAACAATTCAAGCACCGCGAGACATATCCTGCCATGTCCATTCTCGTCATACACCACCGGTCATGCCGCCCTAAATCATGATCCATTTCTGTAACACCCGAACAAATAGAATGCCATCAACTCTGAGCCTCCTCAAGGATCATCTCCCTCGAATCATCAACACCAGAAGCACCAATCCAACCCTGAAGTTGCAATACACCGTCATCTCAGATAACCATTTTTTAGGAACCATTTCACGACACTGTGCCCCCCAAAGGCAAACAAATGAAGACCCTCACACTGACAAGTCTTAAGGCGTTTAACAAGGACGACGATAAAACATCACAAACAAGAATTCCAATAAGTTTGGAAATATCCAATCTTCCAACTCCGTCAACCAATACCTGAACATCCATTGTCCAATTGCCTCTCTTTCGATGGAATTAAATTTCGAAAGTTCCATTCATGAACAAAATAATCCTCGTCCCGAATCATTCACTGCCATGACACATAGGTAAGCACCCTACCACTTACACCAGCACTGCACGATAATAACACATGAACATCATAATACACTGTGTAAAACCTTGAAACCATGGGCAATACTAACATTGGGTTGAAATGACAGAACACTCTGCACAAGGTAATAGTCTGCCTACATACGCAGGAAAGAAAACATCCTGCACCACATCTGTATCATCTCCACAACTCGTCGGTGCCCAGCTAATATCGAATACTCGACATCAGATATGAATGAGTAGGAAGGAACTTAAGGCATAAGCCTAAACGAAATCAAATCGCATCACAAGGAATCAAGAAAGGGAAGTTCTCCTAACAGTCTTGTAACCTCTAGAAGATAAGTACAGATATCTGCGTACCGATCCACAAGACTCTACTAAACTTGTTCATGAATCGTGAGACCTACGTGAACCTAGAGCTCTAATACCAATGGGGAGTGATGGCGCCCAACGCTGTTTTTAGGCAAGCCAAAAATTAAATCAACACATCAATAGTTAATCCAAAGTGCATTTTGAAACAACTAAAGAAACAAAGAGTGGAAATCGTTCATTTTTTAAAATATAAAAAGTAGATATTATTATTTTAAATGTTTGCATGAGGCCAAAATATAAACCAAAAAGATCATAGCGAATACAACCAAGAGCAAGATGCACGAGCATCTACCAGGATATACAATACTACTAAAACAACTGTCTGGAATAGAAAATAAAAAAATACAATAAATGGATAGGACGAGGACTCTGTGTATTGTGGATAGTAACATAGAGAGCAGCTCACCACAAAACCTCCTCAGTAACTACGCCTACACGCCCAGATGACCTCTAAAATTTCCTGTCTCAGTACCTGCACAATTAGTGCCTAAGTGTAGTATGAGTACGTAATCAACGCGTATCCAATAAGTATCTATCCTAACGCCGAAAAAGCAGTGACGAGGTGTCGATATCGATACTTTCTAGTGGTTCAATAAATCAAGTATAGTAAAAGTAGACATGTGTGAAGCATAGAAAGTAAAACAGTGATAATAGATATATGTACACAACACGATCCTCAACACCAGAGGTAAATGAAGTCCTCAATAACTAGTTACTCCCTCGAAAGGGATACATAATGGTCAACACCATATCAAATATAACATCTCAAGTCAGGAAGACTCATAGGTACACTGACTCCTTACCAAGCATTACACATGATTCTACCGAGGCGAACGACCCAAATCCATAAGAGTAAAGGCACGATATCCTGTCGTGGCATACGCCTGATCCCATAATAATCATGTACACTACCGAAGGTCGACCGGCCCGAACCATAGATGCATATAATAATACTGTCGAGGGTGTACAACTCGATTCATGATAATATTGCTGAGGCTTTCAGCTCGATCCGTAGGAATAGTGAAACTTGATGGGTCACTGGCCCCACTCATGAATATATGTGTAAGTTATGAAATTCAAGAAACTTTCGGACAAATAAGTATGACGCGGGATAAATCCACAAAAGAAGTATAAGTTCTACTAGTAACCATGTAGCTCGTCAAGTATTTAAGGTAGCAAGGTTCGATACTCTATACAAGTCCAGTATCAAGCTAAATGTGATAATTAAAGCATGTAAACATGCAAGGATAACTCAAATAATACAATTAAAGCATAATGTGAGTATAAGTCTACCCGAACCTGATAAGGAATCCTAGCATACGCACAGCCACTTATCACCTCATACGTGCGTAGCTCCCATAAAATGTAGCACATAACAATTATAACACCTGCGTGGTAAATTCCCCCTCACAAGGTTAGACATGAGACTTACCTGGCTTTGAAATTCGATAACCGGATCCAATGCCTCTCTAGCACCTTAAACCAATAAGAAACAATTCGAATATAGTCAAAGAACATGCACACCAATCAAAATATACCCAAAGACTCGTAATTTTACAATTTTCAAATTTTTTGAATATAAACATTTCGAATATAAACATTACTTGTAGCACCGTGAAGCCAAATATATAATTTATTCCCAATGCCATTTCCAAATTCGTGGTCAATATTCAAAAATACCATTTCTAGGCTTTCTTCGAAATTTCACAATTTATACCAATTTTCATGTTAAAAATCAATATATAATCTATCTATTTAACTCTATTTAACTCACAATGAGTAGGAATTAGTTACCTTATGATAGATGATGAAAATGGTTGTACGAAATCGTCCCAAAATTGGCTCCAATGGAAGAAATGTGATAAAATGAGCAGAGACCTGATTTCAATTCTTATACACTGCCTAGGTCCTTCCTCTTCATGATCGCGAAAGATCCTATGCGATCTGTAATGACCTGACCGGCAGACCGAAGATGACATGCAGAGCAGATAACCACACTTATTCAGCACTCCAGGTATGATTCTAGACCCCTTTGAGGATGAATATTTGTTTAAGAGGTGGAGAATGTAACGACCCGATCAGTCATTTTGCTTTCTAGATCGACATTCCCCTAATTAAGACCTCTCATATGTGCTTTAACAGTTTAATGACTTGCAGGGATGATGGGTTGAATTCGAAACACTTAGTTCCTTAATAGTGGCCTAATGTGATCAAGTTTGACTTGAGTCAATATTTTTAGTAAATGATCCCAAAATTGGGATTTAAATATTTTAATAGGTTTGTATGATGATTTTGGACGTGGGCGTGTATTCAGATTGAATTTTGGGTGATCAGGAAACGTTTTAGTGCTTATTGTTCGAAGTTGGCATCTGGAAGGTTTTTGAGGTTCTTAAATTTGGTTTCAAGTAGACTTTGGTGCTATCAATGTTCATTTGAGATTATGGGCCTGAGAATTGGTTTGTATGATGATTTGTGACTTGTGCATAAAGTTTGGCGTCATTCGAATTGTGTAAGTATGATTGACGAGCTCGAAACACACACTTAAATATGCTCGCTAGTCTAATAGAGTATAATATAATATTGTATCAACAGGGATTGGATTTAAATAATGTTTTCATAGTTTCTAGTTTAATTGTTATCCAAGATGATTAACAATTGAGATTTATGTGATTAAAACTACAATTAACTAAGAATCTAGAGCTATTGACTAGTGACAGTCGAAGCAAGGAATAAGCAAAGAAAGATATCAATGGGAGAAGATATGGTTTTGATAGGATAGGTGCAAGATAATTGTTTGGGATCAAACTCTAGATAATTCATTTCTAATGTTCAAGTGAGTCTCTTGAATTCACTCAATTATTAGTTCAAACGTTCAACAAAAACTCCTCTCTCGATTAAGTCTTAACCTCACAAGATGACCCAATTTAAGCACGTGAAGATATGCAAGAATGTGTAGTGGATTGTTCTTTAGGAGAACCTCTCTCGATTATACTCCTAACTAGGTTTAATCAAAGATTCAACTAGCCTATTTCGATTACTAAGAAGAATTAATGAATTCAACCAACACTATAATGCAAACATATCACAAGTTATGCCTCTCTCGATTGCATAAACCAATGAATATAAATGCAACGATTAAATCATCCAAAACGATTCAATACATAAAACTTGAGTTATAATCCAAAAACAATCATCAATATACCAAATCCATCAAACCCTAAAGGGAACTACTCCATAGATATGGCGCTATTCATCACAAATATGTTTAAAGTAAAGGAAAATATAAAACGATCCAAACTCGGATCTTGATTGAGGATTGAATGATAAACTCCATGTGATTTTGCTTCTCTAACTCCTCCTTAGCCTCCTTAGGTCTCCAATATGTCAAAAGTCCCAAATATAATATTTTCCAGTGTATTTATACTAAGTAGGGTCAGGCCTAGATGAAATCACCTTCTCTTAGCCAAAATAGGATTTTCACTTTATAAAAATTGCACAGGTGCAGTGCATGGGGTGACGCGCCATGCGGGGCATTAGTGGGAAAATCCAAAGAGTTGATTCTGACAGGCAGCAGAGATATGGGCAACCGCGTCGCGCCACGCGGCGCGGCAGTGGATTTTTCTCAGAGTACAGAATTTTACTCGCTTTTTGATATCCATATGTGGTTCTCGACGCCCGAAAGCGATCCCGGCTTAATCCTTTGGGGTTTTACTCAAACATCAAAGCTTCAAATAGCTCGAATTCATTCCATAACATCTACATAGCTCGGAATCACTCCCACAAAGCAGAAAACATGCAATAAGTACAAAACCCCATCAATGAAAACTCAAACATGAATAAAGTGCAGTGAATTAGAGTGCAATAAGCGACTAAAACATGAGATTATAGACTACCATCAACACCCTACACATAAACCATTGCTCGTACTCGAGCAATCAAACTACACTTGACAATAGACACGACCTTTTTAAACTCCCCTAACTCATCACACCACGAATAATTAAAACAGATTAAGCACAATACGGTAACATCCTAGCCTCAAGATTTGACTCAAAAGCACCACACATTTTTTATAACCCGCTCACTTACTCTAACACAGAATTCAATGACATTACCTTTCCTTCATGAATCAAGTGCCCTCAGACAACAATAGAGAGTAGTTCCACACACAATAAAATTTAAGAACAATTAGGAACTCAAGATAGACAGAATTCACTCACTCTCAAAAACAACATTCATATGCCACAAAAGACGTACCGTAGGCTTGCCCGTAGGTACTCCTCAACTAATCGAGCTCATTCAGTCAAGGATCAAGTAGGACTTTAATTGGTTGTAATGTAGGATGCGAGATAGGTAGGATACATTTAGATATAAGAGTGACTACACCTCCCTAAGCACTTTAATGCATACATTTCATTGTTCAAAACTCCACACTTATGTCAAACCATAACTCTACCTTCACATCAATATACATTAACTCCCTACTTCTTTAAGCATAATTACATCAAGAGTTACCACTATCAAGGAATATTTTTCACAACAATACAACTATTTTCCTTTTTCTTTTCTTATTCAATTCAAGTGGCTCTTACTTTTTCAAAACAAGTGCACCTCTCTCCTTATTTCATTAGTTCCACTTAAAATTTAAACCAACCACCCCACACTTCAATTTTTACAAAGTTCATATCAAATGCAAGTTCTCACGAGAGGTGAAAAGGTTCAAATAGATGGGCAATTTGAACAAATGGGTAAGGCTTGTAACGTGGTTTCCAAAAAAATAGGATTACAGGCTCAAAGGGGTTAAATACGTTCCATAACAATTAGGTGGGTAAAAGAGATGCCTATATCACTTCCAAGACTGAATAAAACTACTATTTCGCTTTGCAAACACATGGGGAAAGTTGTAGACATCAAATGCAATGCACAGAATAACACAAAACCTCACACACATGGCACATAACTCACTCAGGATCGGATTATCAAGACACTCTAGTCAAAGCAGTTAAGCAAAGTTAAGATCATACAATCTAAGGTACTTATGCAAGAGTCAAAAAATGAGCCTAAATGTTACAACTAAAGCACTCACTATTCTCAAGGCATAATAAAGTCAAGAGATATTTCTTTCCATTCAAACCATAACACAAGGTTTCCTACTCCTAACAAAAAAAAAACTAACTACACCTGGTTCAAACAAAACCCTTGGAAAAGAACCGCGACACATAGAAAAATCAAGGGGGAATTGTTGCACTATCAAACAAAAAAAATCTTTTTGTCTTTTTCTTTCAACTTTATTCCCTCAAGAAACTCGTCGAATGATATCCATCGTCGGAAAAAATTGACAAATTTTCAAATTTTTATTATTTTTTTTGTTCCAATTATTTTCTATCTCTAACTACTACAACTTACAAAAAGAAAACCAAAATACATACATACATACATACAAATATCCCCCACCCCACACTTTAAGTTGTGGCATGTCCCCATGACACACAATTAAAAAGTATAAGGTAAAGGAAACTTCCCTGAACATCTAGTCGGGGTCTGAGTCGAAGTCGGGATCCATTCCTCACCTTCGAACTAATGCGCACATCTATGTAGACAGATTCTTCTCGGCCTTTTTAGGGTACACCCTACACTTTTCTTTCTCACTCAGTGCAGCTGTTTTTTCCTTTTGTGCCCCCTTTTCTACATTCATTTCAAATGTCACCGTCTCCTCACCCACTCTAAGCATGAGTTTCCTCTTGTGTATATCCAATATTACTCTACCCGTTACTGGGAATGGTCTTCCTAGGATGAGGGGGACCTCTTTGTTCTCCTCCATATTCACCACTAAAATGTCTATAGGAAATACGAACTTATCCACTCAAACTAACACATATTCCACTATACTCTCGGGTATTAAGGTCGTTTGGTCTGCCAGATGCAAAGATATTGGCACCGACCTTATCTCTCCAATCTCCTTCTCCGGTTTCCTGTAAATAGATAGAGGCATTAAGTTAATTGATGCACCAGAATCACATAAATACTTATCAAAATTTAAAGTCCTTAATGAGCAAGGTATAGTAAAACTCCATGGTTTCCCACACTTTTGTGGGAGTTTATTTTGGAATATCGCGCTGCAATGCTCTGTAAGCTTGGCCACTAAGGTCTCCTCTATTTTCCTCTTCTTTGCCAAGATCTCCTTCATAAATTTGGCATAAGAAAGCATTTGTGAGAGCACTTCTGTGAATGGTAAGTTTACATGAACCTGTTTCAACTCATCCAGAAATCTCCCAAACTACTTGTCCAGCTTTTCTGTAATTTGCTTTTGAGGAAAAGGTAGAGTAGGCATATACTTGCTCTCCTCAAGTTCCTCCCCTATTGAGTTTTCATCCTTCTTTTTCTTATCGGCTTTCTTTGGTCCTTTCTTCTTCTTGTCATCATCACTTTTCAGTTGCTCCCCACTTTCTTTTGCAATTATCAAATCTTTTTGGATTAGTATGGGATCCTTCAACACTTGCCCACTTCTCAAGGTCACAACATTCACTATTTCTTTGGGATTTCTCTCAGTATCATCGGGGAGAGTTCCTGGAATCCTCTCAGACAATAGAGTCACTAGCTGCCCAACCCGTCTTTCCAGGTTTCGAAAACTAGTGCCCAGTTCTTTGATAGCTGCTCCATGTTCCCGTATAGCTGCGCTATGTGTTTCAAGCCTCTCATCAGTTTTCATAATGAAGGCCTTCATGAGATCTTCTATGCCAGACTAAATAGGATGTTGAGGCTAAAATTACTGCCTCTACTGATTTTAGAATATTGGCGCTCTTTGTCCCTAGGGTCTAGAGTTATTTTGTTTCCATGCATTCGCAGTACTCCCAGGTGAACTCCATGAAACATTGGGGTGCCTCTGACCCATTGCATTAAGATTGTAGTTCCCCACATCATTTACTTCCTCAGTTGAGGCTTGACACTCATGAGTAGGGTATCCTCTTCCGCATATATCCCAAGCTGCATGAGGCTCACTTTGTATCGAGGCTAAGGTCAACTTTTGTATTTCTTTGGCCATAGCACCAAGCTGTACCTACACAAATGTGTTAGCATAAACTTGGTGAACACCGATCGATCTTTTTCTTTTAGCACTCTCAAAGGGCCACTGATTTGCATCTTCAGATAACTCATCAAGAATTTTGACTATCTCCTCTGGAGTCTTCTTTATCACGGACCTCCAGCTGCATTGCTCAATGTTCTACGTGAGTGCGGTGTCAATCCATCCCAAAAGTCATGGAGTTGCATCCAGAGTTCAATTCTGCTATGTTGACACTTCCAAACAATCTCCTTAAACCTCTCCAATGCTTCAAAAACAGTTTCATTCTCTTTCTGGCAGAAGTTATGGATTTCTCTTCTAAACTTGCCCGTTTTAGCTGGGGAGAAATATTTATCAAGGAATTTTCTGATCATCTCCTCCCATGTTCTAATTGATCCCGTGGGTAAACTTCGAAGCCACTGCTTTGCATCATCTTTGAGTGTGAAGAGGAATGCCCTTAAGTACACTACATCTTGTGATACACCATTGTATTGAATAGTGTTCATAATTCTACGACCACTCTCTTCTTCGTAGATAATCTGTGCATCTCTAATAGCTGCTTCTTCAGCATCCCATGTAGCTTTCTCTCTTCTTTGGGCTACTTCTCTCGCAGCCAAATCTACATTATCATCACCGTGTCCAGCCATATCTTCCAGCAACGATGAGAACAAGCTGCACAGGATGCTGAAGAAACAGCTATTAGAGATGCACACTGTTTCCAGCCATATCTTCTTTGGTTGAGGATTGCCCAACCTTTTCTAATATCTCGGTGAGACTTATTTCCTTCCTCAGCTGTCGCACTTGTTTTTCAATTTCTAGCTCGTATTGTAGCACTTCCTTCGCAGAAGTTCGAGTCATGCACCAATCTAACATGTAACTTGCGCACAGTCAAAGAACACCAAACGTAAAAAGACAAAAATAAAAGAAAAATTCCTGAATTAGCACTACAAACTATTTCAAACACTATTGATTGACAATCCCCGACAGCGACACCAACTTTTGATGAGCTCGAAACACACACTTAAATATGCTCGCTAGTTGAATATAGTATAATATGATTAAAACAGTGTTTTCGTAGTTTCTAGTTTAATTTCTATCCAAGATGATCAACAGTTGAGATTTATATGATTAAAACTATAATTAACAAAGAATCTAGGGCTATTGACTAATGACAATCGAAGCAAGGAATAAGCAAAGAAAGATATCAATGGGAGAAGATAGGGTTTTGATAGGATAGGTGCAATATAATTGTTTGGGATCTAACTATAGATAATTCACTTCCAATATTCAAGTGATTCTCTCGAATTCACTCCATTATTAGTTCAAACGTTCAACAAAAACTCCTCTCTCGATAAAGTCTTAACCTCACAAGATGAACCAATTTAAGCACGCGAAGATATGCAAGAACGCATAGTGGATTGATCTTTAGGAGAACCTCTCTCGATTATCCTCCTAACTAGGTTTATTAAAAGATTCAACTAGCCTCTTTCGATTACTAAGAAGAATTAATGAATTCAACCAACACTATAATGCAAAGATATCACAAGTTATGCCTCTCTAGCTGACATGAACAAGTGAATATAAATGCAACGATTAAATCATCCAAAACTATTCAATACATAAAAATAGAGTTATAATTCACAAACAATCATCAATACACCAAATCCATCAAAACCTAAAGGGGACTACTCCGTAGATATGGAGCAATGCATCACAAATATGTTTAAAGTAAAGGAAAGCATAAAACGATCTAGACTCGGGTCTTGGGTGAGGATTGAATGATTAACTCCTAGTGCTTTTGCTTCTCTAACTCCTCCTTAGCCTCCTTAGGTATCCAATATGTCAAAAGTCCCAAAAATAACGTTTTTCCATGTATTTATACTAAGTAGGGTCGGGCCTAGACGAAACTAACTTTTCCTAGCAGAAATAGGATTTTCACTCTGTAAATATTACACTGGTGCGCCGCATGGGGTGAAGCACCATGCGGGGCATTAGTGGGGAAATCGAGAGAGTTGATCTTGACAGGTATCAGAGATTTGGGTAGCCTCAACGCGCCATGCGCCGCGGCAATGGACTTTTCTTAGAGTACGGAATTTTCCCCGCTTTTTGATATCCAGATGTGGTTCTCCACCCCCAAATGTGATCCCGACCTAATCCCTTGGGCTTTTACTCAGACTTCAAAGCTCCAAATAGCTTGAATTCATTCTATAACATCTACATATCTCGGAATCACTCCTACAAGGTATAAAACATGCAATAAGTACAAAACACGATCCATTAAAGCTCAGACATGAATAAAGTGCAGTTAATTAGAGTGCAATAAGCAATTAAAATACAAGATTATAGCCTACATCAATGATTCGCCGCTTTCTGAGCTTGTTGAAGGAGTTTGAAGTTCATACGTTGATTAATTTAGTTTTAAGGTGCGATTCTTTGTTTTGATTTTTCTTTATGTATTTCGAGGCTTCGAGTAGGTGCGTATCATATTTATAAACTTGTTGGTGCATTTAGACGGGGTCTCGGGTGGCTTGGATATTTTTCGTACCACCCAGAGTTAAATCCAAAAATGCAGAAATTGCTGATTCTGGTTTCCTTATTCGCGAACGCGAAGGTTTTCTTGTGTACGTGGTGAAGGACTGAGGGTTCAGTCATTTTTTGCTTCGAGTTCACGAAGATTGAGTCGTGTTTCTAAAGGCCTAGGACCAATGGCCTTTGCATTCTCAATGGTAGTCCCGTATTCGTCTAGAAGGAACTTGGTCTGGGGGGGGGGTTAACTGGTCATTGCCCTTCACGTTTGCGAAGAACGTTTTCTGGGCCTTGGCATATTTTGCCTTCGCCATCACGAGGGCCTTTTCGTGATCGCGAAGAAGGGGTCACTGGGCAAAAGCTTTTAAAATGTCGGGATTAAGTTCATTTTACTCACTCTTACACTTTGCTTGGCCCATTTTGGAACTTTTTGGAGAGGGATCTTCACCTAGCATCTTGAGGTATGTAATTTCTACATAATGTGAGTTTAATACATAGTTTATGGGTAGATTTAAATATAGGAATTATGGAAAATTATGGGATTTTGTTGATAAACATCGGAATTGGTAAAAATAGGATTAGGCCATTAAATTAATTATGGAGTTGAGTAAAAATTATGTATTTGAGTTCATGATATCATGGGTAACATTATTCTACGAAATATTTCTGGAATTCGGGCACGTGGGCCCAGGGGTAACGTTTTAGGAACTTTCCGATTTGGGTAGGGTGATTATTCTAATAGATGAATTATTAACTTTTGAGCATATATTGACTAGTTTGTACAACCTTTGTCTTGATTCGGATTGCTCGGCATCGATTTGGGGCAATTAGTGAGGTTGAAGGGCCGAGTAGTGGACTTGGAAGTGTAGTAAGTCTCTTGGCTAACCTTGTAAGAGGGAATTAACCTCGTAGGTATTTAAATTGTCATTTGTTAATAATTGTGGGTGCTACATATGCACGAAGTGATGAGAGTCCGTACGTAGCTAAAATCATGTTTATGTACGGATAGACTTAGAATTTTATCTACTAATACTTGTATTATTTGAACCCAACTTGTTAGTTTAATTACTTGAATTTATAATTGAAATTTTATTAGGGATTATGTTAGACCGAGCTTCGTTACTTTGAGTTTTGGCGGAATATTCGATTGTTGATAGAAAATTATGCTCCTCTATGTGTCTATCATGGTGTTGTAAATGTATATCCCGTAGTCCCGAAGAGTTTCCTGTGGATCGAGCCGAATGCCTCGAATATATATATATATATATATATATATATATATATATATATATATATATCCATGGATCGGATCAGTATGACCTCTATAGTGTATGTACACGATTATTATGGATCGGGCTGTACGACCTCGGCATAACTCGTGCGTAATATCACCATGAGTCTGAATATACCTGACATTTCCTTCATGACTTGAGAATGTATGCTTATTTGATGATTCTTCTTTGTTGAAATGACATGTAATATTTGGGGACTTTAATTTGATATTTTGTTAAAGAATCATGTTATTCATTTTTTCTTATTCCATTGTTACTGTTGTATTTCATGCCTATTTATAATTCTTACACTTTATTTATTGACCACTAGTAAGTATCGATGTCTATCCCTCATCACTACCTTTTCGAGGTTAGACTAGATATTTACTAGGTACGCGTCGATTTACGTACTCATGCTCCACGTCTGCACTAATTGTGCAGGTTCTGAGGCAGGTACATCTGGTGTCCATTCGGGCGCGCATGTCCGTTATTCAGAGGCCTAGTGGTGAGCTGCTTCCCATGCTCCGATCTACAGCACCCGGAGTCTTCCCCTTGTTGTATTTACTATTTCTGTCTATTTTATTTCAGACAGTAGTTATAGGGGTTTTGTATATTCTAATAGATTGCTCGGGCACTTGTGACCCCAAATTTTAGGAATTATTAGTAGATGTTTATGGGTTTGCCTAACATTGTTAACATTTTATTTTTATGTCTTATTTATGCGTTATATCACCACAATATTTTATACTTAGTTTCTTTATTAAATAAAAATTCACGATTTCAAAAGCAATAAAATGAGTAATTTGATAGTTCATCGTTGGCTTGCCTAACGGCGTCGTTGGATGCCATCACAGCCTATAGTGGGTTTGGGGTCGTGGCAGCTTGGTATCAAAGCATTAGGTTCACATAGGTCTCACAAGTCATGAGCAGGCCTAGTAAAGTCTTACGGATCGATGCAGAGACATCCATAATTATCTTCAAGAGGATATAAGGTTTTAGAAAACTTCCCTTTTCTTCATATTCCATTGTGCAGTTGATGTTGTGCTAAGTATCTTTCTCTTATTCCCTCACAAAAGGTGAGAACGTACACTACAACTATACCTGGTTGTATAGGGGCTGCTCCCCCGGTTGTTAATAGGATGAGGCAGAGTCCGAGGGAGGGCCACAACTCATGCTAGAGGATGAGGGCATCCTAGAGTTGCTTTTGTTGTACCACCAGTTGATCCAGTGGAGGATCCTTTTATTGAGAACCAGGATGAGGTGCCTGCAGCTGATCTGACCTCGACAGATTTTATGACTGCACCAAGATTTCAGGAGGTCATGGGCCATTAGTTTTGGTTCATGGATTCTATGACTCAGGTTGGGATATTTCTGGCAGATACGGCCATATCTCAGGCAGGGGGGAGCACATACCCCTGCTTCTTAGGCTCCAGGATACGTTGCTGCCGTTTATTAAACCCTAGATACACTACCTACTGGCGGGGCCCAGCCAATAGCAGCGGTTATACCAGAGCCCTAACTAGTCGCGACCATTGAGCAGCAAAAGTGGCTGGACAGATGGACTATGCTACATCCTCCTATCCTTGGCGGTGAACGGCGTGAGGACCCATAGGAATTGATTGATCATTGCAGGAACATGCTGCAGAATATGGGAGTATTGAAGTCCAACGGGGAGGACTTCACCACATTTCAGTTGGAGGGTAAGGCCCATATAAGGTGGCAGTTTTATCTCTATAGGAGTCCAGTAGGTTCACCTCCCTTGACTTGGGAAGTGTTCACACGTGTCTTTTTGGACAGGTATATACCACCCTCTGAGAGGGAAGAGTTACGGGGTCAGTTCGTGCAGCTCCAGTAGGGTCAGATGTCTGTGACCGATTAGGAGGCAAGATTCTCTGAGTTGTCTCACCACGCACATATGATACTCCCCACATATGTAGAGAGAGTGCGGAGCTTTATTGCGGGCTTGCATTATGGTATCCAGGTTACTATGGCCCGAGAGGTTGAGATGGGGACTTCTTACGAGCAGGTTATGGAGATAGCTCGGAGGATCAAGGGTATCCACAGACAAGGTCGAATGTGTACGACGGGGAAAAAGCGGATTCAGTATTCTAGCAGATTTAGTGGCGCCATGTCTGGGGGTAGAGGTCAGTTTATGAGGGGCCAGTCTAACAGACCTATGTATTCAGCACCACCGCCTACTCAGGGTTCTTCGCCATGGCCCTATTTCAGCACCATTCTAGAGAGTACCTACCGTCCATCGGCTATTTAGGGTTCCTCTAGTGGGTATTCCGATCACTAGGGTCAGACTCAGGGTCAACGGTATTCTGCACTGAGGGGTTGCTACGAGTGCGGGGAGCTTGGTCACATTAGGAGGTTTTGCCCAGGCTTCGGGGCAAGACAGTACAGTAGGGCCATCAGCCCATGATTACAGCACCAACTGCCGCACTGCTCGTCCGACCGGCCAAAAGTGGGGAGCAGGTGGGTAGGGATCGCCCTAGAGGTAGAGGCCAGCCAGATGGCGCTCTATCTAGGTTCTATGCCTTTCCAGTTATACTGGATGCGGTAGCCTCAGACACCATGATCACAGCTATTATTTTTATCTACAGTAGGGATGCTTCGATACTATTCGATCCAGAGTCTACATATTCATATGTGCATTCTCTATTTTCTCCTTATTTTTATGTCTTTCATGAGTCCTTGGGTGTTTCTGTATATGTGTCCATGCCAGTGGGTGATTCTGTTGTTATGGATTGGGTTTACCGGTCCTGTGTTATGACTTTCTGTGGTTATGAGACCGGAGCGGATCTTTTATTGTTTGATATGATCGACTTTGAGGTCATCCTGGGCATGGACTGGTTGCTTCCGTACCATGCCATTCTTGATTGCCATTCCAAGACTGTTACATTGGAGATGCCCGTGTTGCCTAGATTAGAGTGAAGGAGCTCATCTATTAGTACATCTAGTCGAGTTATCTCTTTTTTGAAGGATCGACATATAGTGGAGAAGGGTTATTTGGCCTATCTGGATTATGTTCGGGATACTGCTATAGAGACTTCCACGATTGATTCAGTGCCCGTAGTGCGGGAGTTCTCTGCCGTATTTCCTTCTGATCTACCAGGTATGCCACCAGATCGTGATATCCATTTTAGTATTGATTTGGCACCAGGCACCTAGCCTATCTCTATTCCACCGTACTGCATGGCTCCAAAGAAATTGAAGGAGTTGAAGGAGCATCTTGAGGAGTTGCTCGAGAAGGGGTTTATCAGGCTGAATGTGTCACCTTGGGGTGCATTGGTATTTTTTGTGAAGAAGAAGGATGGGAGTATGCGGATGTGCATTGATTATTGCCACATGAACAAAGCCACTATCAAGAATAAGTACTCGATATCGCACATTGATGAATTTTTTTTATCAGTCACATGGTGCTATGGTGTTCTCTAAGATCGACTTGAGGCCTCATTATCATCAGCTGAGGATTTGTGCTTTGGATATTCCGCATATGGCTTTCCAGACTAGATATGTGCAATATGAGTTTCTAGTGATGTCCTTCGGTTTGACTAATGTCGCGGCAACGTTTATGGATTTGATGAATCAAGTTTTCAAGACATATCTTGACTCATTTGTTATTCTCTTCATTGATGACATATTGATATAATCGCGTAGTGTGGAGGAGCACGAGCAGCATTTAAGGGTTGTGCTTTAGACCTTGCGGGAACAAACTCTATATGCTAATTTTTCCAAGTGCGAGTTCAGATTAGATTTTGTGGCATTCTTGGGGCATGTTGTATCATATGAGGGTATCAAGGTAGATCCCAAGAAGATCGAGGCAGTTCAGAAAAGACCGAGATAAGGAGTTTCTCAGGGCTAGCAGTGTAACATTCCTCAAATCTATAAAAGTTTCAACACACGCTAATTATAGAATTTATTTTTTTTAAATCTTGCCTTGAGTGCATAAAAATTATACTTTTATTACGGATTTAAACCCTGGTCATTGACTTTGAGTTACTTCTCTATTTAAAAATAATGGAATATACAATTAGGGAAATATTAATAATTTTAATATTATTAATTATTAAAAGTGGGTATCATTAATTATTAGTTAAGTTAAAACAAATAAAGGGGTCAAAATAACAAAAAAGGTGGGGGCCAACCTAAAGCCCATCAAATGCGTAGGCAAAAGGCTTAAATTAAAGCCTTAAACAATGTGTTTCTATCATTCACGCAAAAGGAAGAAGGCAACAGCCTTATACGAACGTTTTGTTCGCTCACGAAGCAGAGACCCACGAAACAAAGGCTTATTACTCACGCAGGCCACAAAAAGTTTTGGGTTTCTTTACAAATCACTGTTCTTGAACTCAGGTATAAAAACTTTCCTATTCTCAATTATCCTACAGTATAAGAATTGGATAGTTAATTCCCTTCTTTCTCTGTATCAACAGTAAATTTCATGTTTAGGTATGAAACTTTAAAATTAATTAAAATGCACTGGTTGTTGTAGAATCAATTGTTTGACGGGTATAAATTGGACTGGGGCCTATGTGTTGGCTCGAGGAGTTTTGATGTGGGTTGATATAACCCTTTACTAAAGTGGTTTAACTCACAAAAGCACACATACAAGGTGTTTGATGAATTGCTTAAAAGAGTTAATATGTACTTAATTGGAGTGAGAGAGCACCTATTAGTTTAGAATTATTCTAGTTAAAGTTTAGATGATTTATTCTGATATATATGCTTAAATTTTCAGATTTTTGTGTAATTCTTATATACCATTTTGATGTTGAAAAACATATTCATGAAGAAGCAATAATATTTAGAAATACTTTTGAATTTTTATTTCATTCTTATGCCATGCTTTACATTAAAGATACCAGTATAAGTATGTATAAAAGATTTAGACTTGAAAAGTCATAAGAAGAAGTTTTAGAAAGAAAAGATTTTTGGGAGTATCCTCTATTCTAAGAAGGGGTCATCGTCCAGGCCGAGGGTCCTGACCAAGGCGTTGACTTTCTGAAACTACTTGTGCCAAAGTAGGGAGCCACACAAGCTGAGGGTCTCGTTGCTGAGATTTTACTTAGCTAGGCTAAGGTATGATACATGAGCGCTGGGAACCATAAAGCGAGTGACACCTCGTGGATTGGGCCTATTCGATCTGGTTAGGATCGAACCTGTGCCGATCACACGGTGACTAAGACAGAAATAAGTCAGGATAGTTGGAACCCCCGAAGTATAAAGTGAAGTATTTTCTTTTACAAGAAATAAAAAGAAAAGAATTTCTTTTAGAATATTCATAAACTGCTATTACGCAATTATTTTAGAATTATACTTAGAAGCTTTATGTTTTCCATGCATTTAGAATCTTTGCTCGTAATGTATATTTTATTAAAGTTTCGTCCACTATCATTAAGACTCACTGAGTATAATGGATGGTACTGACGCTCTCTTTTGGGAACCTATGTTGGTCTGTGGTACAATGTAGGAACCGGTTTTGCGGGCGAGCAGGCTACTGGTTAGGGCTTCCCTCACTTCCAGTGCTATTGGTGAGCTCCGCTTTTGTTTGTGGAGTACTCCTTTGAGTCATCATTATTTACCTATTTCTTTGTTTACGTAGAGAACTTGCTAGGAAATCTCATGTCCTGAGCCGTGCGTCAGTTTATCGGTAGAGGCTTCATAGACACAGTCGATGGGTTAAGATTCAGATATTTTTGATAATAACTTAGCAGTATTTCAATGGTTACTACGAATAAAGTCTTATGGTTGGGTTATTCTAGATATTTCAATTAATTAAAAGTATTTGGTTAAAGTATTGCCTTGTTGCATATAAAGTTTGAAGTTATAATAGATTTAATAAGTGCAGATGGTTCGCTCTGTCAAGTTTAGTGATCGGGTGCCGGTCATAGCTTGTTCAGAAAATGGGTCGTGACAAACTTGGTATCAGAGCCTCTGGTTTATGGAGTCCTAGGGGTCTATGAAGCCGTGACAATAGAGTCTTATTTATGGGTATGAAGCGCGCCATACTTATAAATAGGAGGCTACCGGCATTTAGGAAAAGTCTCATATTTTCATACTTTAGATCGTGCAGTAGAGCCTACCTCTAAGAAATTATCTAATGTATTCGTTTCTCCAAAACTCGCAGAAATGGCTCGTACTTGCAACTCTGACACCGACACTAATGATGCTACTCAAGAAACTATTGCGACTATTGTGGCTCAAGGTAGAACTAAGAAGGCTTCAACTCATAAAAGGAAGGGTAAATCCACAAATGGGGTTCAAGTACCCTGAGTTGAACACAAAGAAGGAGTGGAGCATGATGAGCCAGTATCTCAGGATCCAGTGCCACCCCCCAACAGCAGCTCTGACTCAGACAGCTATATCTTCAGAGGTGGTCAGATGTTTAATGTTGTCAAAAATGCTATGAAGATGTTTAAAGCTTCATGGCTAACCAGAAGGAGAGAAGAGATGAGATTCAATCTCAATCAAATAGACAGAATATTTTTGAGTCCTCAAGAGTGAATAAATTTTTAATGTTGAGTCCTTCATTGTTCTGTTGTACTATAGTTGATGAAGATCCAATGTTGTGGCTTAAGGGTGTTAAGAAAGCCCTCCGAGGGATGAAGGCATTTGATGATGAAGCTGTGGAGCTGGGTGCTTACAAGCTTAGAGATGTGGCCGGCGCTTGGTTTGAGATGTGGGAAAAGGAAAGAGATGAAGATGATGGTCCTCCTACTTGGGAAGAATTTGAAGAGGCCTTCATGGCTAATTTTAAACCAGAAGAGGATAGGGAAACTAAGGCTACAGAGTTCGAGCGATTCAAGCAAGGGCATAAAAGTGTGCAAGAGTACTACATGGAATTCATAAGTTTGGCTAAGCATGCTCCTCACATGGTTAAGATAGAAAAAGCAAAGATCTGAAGGTTTGTTGGCGGTTTGTCTTACTACATTAAGCATACGACCTCAACTACAGCAGTAGGAATGACAGCTTTCTCCTATGTTGTGGGATTCGCCAAGCACTTAGAAAAAGACAGACAACAAAGGAGAGAGAAAAATGAGCATAACAAGAAAGCCCGGATAACGGGCGGGTTTAATGGTACATCAAGCGGAGGTAGAAGGGGTTCCTCCAATAAGGATTCATTAGCACCAGCTCAGTCCAGTCATCAGTCAGGTGTTGGGTCTTCCTTCAGACGTACTCAGAGTTATGGAAACCAGTCTCGTCAAAATCAGAATTTTAGAATATTATCCTCACATAGACAGAGTCATGCTGAGCAACATTGACAACAACAAGGCCTTTGTGGAATATGTAAGCGGCAACATTCAGTTCAGTGCAAGCTTGGGTTTCACGGTTGTTGTCATTGCGGAGACATTGGTCATATAATGGCCAACTGCCCAAAGTTGCGATGTAATTTCAGTGGGGGATCAACTTGTCCTTCTAGTTCCTCAGCTACTACAGTTGCACCACCTCACGCTCATGGTTCTCATAATCAGGCCGGGCATGGAGTTGGCAGAGATGCAGATCAAGTTATTCAGGGAGGGGGACAACCCCGTTTGTTTTCTACACTTGATTGTCAGAGTGCAGAGGCATATGCAGAAGTTATTATAGGTATACGTGACTCCATACTTTGCAATTAACCTCGGGCTAGAACCTGAAGAACTTAGTGAGCCATTCCTAGTGTCTACTCCATTTGGCGAGTCAGTGGAAGCCACAAGAGTCTATAGAGGTTGTATGGTTTCAGTCCAAGGTCGCAGCACCAAGGCGAATCTTATAGAGTTAGAAATGGTGGGTTTCGATGTGATCAGGGGTATGGATTGGTTGTCTTCCTGCTATGCCATGTAAGATTGTCATGCCAAGATAGTCAGGTTCTAATTTCCAAATGAAGACGTCTAAGATTGGAAGGGTATTTCAGCATCGCTTGTAGGTAAGTTTATTTCTTACCTTAAGGCACAACAAATAATCGGCAAGTGGGTGTCTTGCCTATTTATCTCACATCATTAATGCAGAATCAGAACCACCAACTCTCCAGTCTGTGCCAGTTATTAGAGAATTCCTAGAAGTTTTCCCAGATCACCTTCCCTGATTTTCTCCCAAAAGGATCATAGACTTTGGCATTGATCTCATGCCAGGCACTCAGCCCATATCTATACCTCCTTATAAGATGGATCCAGCAGAAGTTAATGAGTTGAGAGAATAATTGAAAGACCTTCATGACAAGGGTTTCATCAGGCTAAGTGTTTCACCGTGGGGTGCCCCGGTCCTGTTTGTCAAGAAGAAAGATGGGTCTCTCAGAATGTGTGTCGACTATCGGCAGTTGAATAAAGTTACCATTAAGAACAAGTACCCACTGCCAAGAATTGATGATTTATTTGATCAACTTCAGGGTGCAAAGTACTTTTTAAAGATAGACTTGAGGTTCGGGTACCAGCAGTTGAGAATCAGAGAAGAGGATATATCTAAAATAGCCTTTAGAACTCGCTACACGCACTATGAATTTCTAGTGATGTCCTTCGGGTTGACAAATGCTCCAGCTGCATTCATGGACCTCATGAACAGAGTTTTCAAGCCATTCCTTGATACCTTTATTATCGTGTTTATAGACGATATTTTGGTATACTCTAAGAGCAAGGAAGATCATTCAAAACACCTTTGGATAGCCTTGCAGACCTTGAAGGAGAATGAGCTTTATACCAAGTTTTCAAAATATGAGTTCTGGTTGCAGTTAGTGGCATTTTTATGCCACGTGGTATCTAGTGAAGGCATAAAAGTAGATCCTCAGAAGACAGAAGCAGTCAAGAACTGGACTAGGCCGAGAACGCCAACCGAAATCAGGAGTTTCTTGGGCTTAGCTGGCTACCATAGAAGGTTTGTAGAGGGATTTTCCTCACTTGCTACTCCATTAACTAAATTGACTCAGAAAGCAGTTAAGTTCTAGTGGTCAGACGCTTTTGAGCAGAGTTTTCAAGAGTTAAAAAAGAGGTTGACCACTGCACCTGTGTTAACCTTGCCGACAGGTTTGGGTGGGTTCACAGTGTATTGTGATACCTACAGAGTTGGTCTTGGTTGTGT
The DNA here is from genome assembly GCF_000390325.3 of Nicotiana tomentosiformis. Classification (NCBI taxonomy): domain Eukaryota; kingdom Viridiplantae; phylum Streptophyta; class Magnoliopsida; order Solanales; family Solanaceae; genus Nicotiana; species Nicotiana tomentosiformis. The sequence continues at coordinate 104,027,933 of NC_090812.1, forward strand.
TGTTATGCAAGATAAAAAAATTATTGCTTATGCTTCCAGACAGTTAAAGAATCATGAGAAAAACTACCCCACACACGACTTGGAGCTTGCAGCATTGGTGTTTGCATTAAAGATATGGCGACACTACTTTTATGGCGAGCATTCTGAAGTCTTTACAGATCACAAAAGCCTCCAGTATATCTTCAAGCAGAAAGAATTATATTTGAGACAGAGAAGGTGGCTCGAGCTATTGAAGGATTATGACATCAATATCCTTTATCACCCGGGCAAAGCTAATGTGGTAGCAGATGCACTTAGTAGGAAGTCAATGGGTGTCCTGGCCCATCTTGCAGTACAAATGCGAACTTTGGGTCGAGAAATTCAAAAACTGGCAAATGATGAAATTAGATTGGATGAGACCGGAGAAAGAGGTATAACTGCTTATGCCTTAGCGCAATCCTCTCTTGTTGCGCACGTCAAGGCTAAAGAAGATGAAGATTCGTACTTAGTGAAGTTAAAAGAAGGAGTCAGAAAGAAAGAAATCACCGCTTTCATTCTAGAAAGTGAAGGAGTTTTGAAGTTGAATGATCAGTTATGCGTGCCTCAAATCTATAAAAGTTTTAACACACGCTAATTATAGAATTTAATTTTTTTTAAATCTTGCCTTGAGTGCATAAAAATTATACTGTTATTACGGATTTAAACCATGGTCATTGACTTTGAGTTACTTCTCTATTTAAAAATAATTTAATATACAATTAGGGAAATATTAATAATTTTAATATTATTAATTATTAAATGTGGGTATCATTAATTATTAGTTAAGTTAAAACAAAACAAAATGGTCAAAATAACAAAAAAGATGGAGGCCAGCCTAAAACCCATAAAATGGGAAGGCAAAAGGCTTAAATTAAAGCCTTAAACAATGGGTTTCAGTCATTCACGCAAAAGGCAGAAGGAAAAAGCCTTATACGAAAGTTCTGTTCGCTCACGAAACAGAGAGCCACGAAACAGAGGCTGCTTAATCACGCAGGTCACGGAAGTTTTGGGTTTCTTCACAAATCACTAGTTCCTAAACTCAGGTATAAAAAATTTCCTATTCTCAATTATCCTACAGTATAAGAATTGGATAGTTAATTCCCTTCTTTCTCTGTATCAACAGTAAATTCCATATTTAGGTATGAAACTTTAAAATTAATTAAAATACAGTGGTTGTTGTAGAATCAATTATTTGACGGGTATAAATTAGACTGGGGCCTACGTGTTAGCTCGAGGAGTTTTGAGGTGAGTTGATATAACCCTTTACTAAAGTGGTTTAACTCACAAAATCACGCATATAGATGTTTGATGAATTGCTTAAAATAGTTAATATGTACTTAATTGGAGTGAGTGAGTACCTATTAGTTTAGAATTATTCTAGTTAAAGTTTAGATGATTTATTCTGATATATGTGCTTAAATTATCAGATTTTTGTGTAATTCTTATATGCCATTTTCATGTTGAAAAACAAAATTCATGAAGAAGCAAGAATCTTTAGAAATATTGTTGAATGTTTATTTCATTCTTATGTCGTGCTTTACATTTAAGGATGCCATTATGAGTATATATAAACGATTTAGACGTGAAAAGTCACAAGAAGAAGTTTTAGAAAGAAAAGATTTTTGGGAGTATCCTCTATTCTAAGAAGGGGTCATCGTCTAGGCCGAGGGTCCTGACCAAGGCGTTGACTTCCTGAAACTACTTGTGCCAATGCAGGGAGAACGTGAGCCGAGAGTCTCCTTGCTGAGAATTTACTTAGCCAGGCTAAGGTATGATACATGAGCGCTGCGAACCATAAAGCGAGTGGCACCTCGTGGATTGGGCCTATTCGATCAGGTTGGGATCGAACTCATGCCGATCATACGGTGACTAAGATAGAAATAAATCAGGATAGTTGGAACTCCCGAAGTATAAAGTGAAGTATTTTATTTTATAAGAAAGAAAAAGAAAAGAATTTCTTTTAGAATATTCATAAACTGCTATTACGCAATTATTTTAGAATTGTTCTTAGAAGATTTATGTTTTTCATGCATTTAGAATCTTTGCTCGTAATGTATATTTTATTAAAGTTTCATCCTCTGTCGTTGAGGATCACTGAGTACAATGGATGGTACTGACCTTCTCTTTTGGGAACCTACATTGGTCTGCAGTACAACGTAGGAACTGGTTTTGTAGGCGAGCAGGCTACTGGTTAGTACTTCCCTCATTTCCAGTGCTATTGGTGAGCTCAGCTTTTGTTCGTGGAGTACTTCTTTGAGTCATCATTATTTAGCTATTTCTTTGTTTACCTAGAGAACTTGCCAGGAAATCTCATGTCCTGAGCAGTGCGTCAGTTTATCGGTAGAGGCTTCGTAGACACAATCGATAGATTAAGATTCAGATATTTTTGATAATAACTTAGCAGTATTTCAGTGGTTACTACGAATAAAGTTTTATGGTTGGGTTATTCTAGATATTTAAATTAATTAAAAGTATTTGGTTAAAGTACTGCCTTGTTGCATATAATGTTTGAAGTTATAATAGATTTGATAAGTGCAGATGGTTCGCTCGGTCAAGATTAGTGATCAGGTGCCGGTCACAGCTTGTTCATAAAATGGGTCGTGATAGTTTTTATCATTGTTTTGTGGAGAGTTTCTCTTCCACCGCATCTCCTCTGACTAGACTGATAAAGTAGAGTTCTCTATTTAGACGGTCCGATGATTGCGAGGTGACCTTCCAGAAGCTCAAGATCGTGATGATATGCTCAGAGCATCTGTGATTGACTTCGCAGGGCAGTGGGATCGATCTTTTACCTTTGGCCAAGTTTGCTTATAACAACAGTTATTAATCCAGCATCGAGATGGCTCTATTTGTGGCCTTGTATGGCCGCCGATATCATTCCCCCGTTGATTGTTTTGAGTCTGACAAGGCTAGGTTATATGGTATTGATTTGGTAAAGGATGCCTTGGATAAGGTAAAGTTGATACATGAGCGACTTCAGACAGCTCAGTCCAGATAGAAGAGTTATGCAGATCAGAAAGCGCATGATTTATCTTTTATAGTGGTTGTGAAAGAAGGGCAAGCTGAGTCCGAGGTTCATCGGTTCATTTGAGGTGTTGGAGCAAATTGGAGAGGTTGCTTATAGGCTTGCTTTCCCTCCTAGTCTATCGGGAGTTCATTTGATTTTTCACGTGCCTATGTTTCGTAAGTACCATGCCGACATGTCATATATGTTATATTATAGCACTGTTCAGCTAGATGAGAGCTTTGGTTATGAGGAGGAGCCAGTTGCCATTGTTTCCAGGCAGGTCCGCCAGTTGAGGTCTATGAAGATTTCAGTGGTAAAGGTCTAATAGAGGGGTCAACCAGTCGAGGAGGTGACTTGGGAGATCGAAGAGGACATGCGGAGCAGATATGCACACTTATTCAGCACTCCAGGTATGATTCTAAACCCGTTCGAGGACGAACATTTGTTTAAGAGGTGGAGAATGTAACGATCTGATAGGTCATTTTACTTTATAGATCCTTGTTCCCCTTATTAAGGACTCCCATATGTGCTTATACTGTTTTTTGACTTGCAGGGATGATGGGTTTGATTTTGGAAGGGTTGGGGTTGAATTCGAAACATTTAGTTCCTTAAGAGTGGCCTAAGGTGTCCAAGTTTGACTTGAGTCAACATTATTAGTAAACGACCTCAGAAAAGGGATTTGAAGGTTCCAATAGGTTCTTATGATGATTTTGAACGTGAGCGTGTGTTCGGATCGAGTTTCGGGTGATCCAGGAGTGTTTCAGTGCTTATTATTGGAAGTTGGAGCCTTGAAGGTTTTAGAGTTTCTTAAATTTGGTTTGTAGTAGATATTGGTGTTATCGATGCCCGTTTGGGATTCTGAGCCTGGGAATAGGGTTGTATGGTGATTTGTGACTTGTACATAAGATTTGGTGTCATTCCGATTTGTTTAAGTATGATTCATTGCTTTTGGAGCTAGTTGAAAAAGTTAAAGTTCATAAGTTGATTAACTTGGTTTTAGGATGAGATTCTTAGTTTCAATGTTGCTTTACATATTTCGAGGCTTCGATCAGGTCCGTATCATGTTTATGAACTTATTGGTGCATTAGAACGGGGTCTCGGGTGGCTCATGTGTGCTTCAGAATTTTTGGTTCTGATTTCCTTCTTCGCGAACACAGGATGTTATCTCACGTTCGCGATGAAGGATTGGGGGTTGGGTCATTTTGTGCTTCTCATTCGTGAAGAATGGGTCTCGTTTGCGAAGGCCTAGGACCAACGGCCTCCGCGTTCGCGATGGTAGTCATACGTTCACGTAGAAGGAACTGAGTCTGGGGGGTCAGTTGGTCATTGCCCTTCGCGTTCGCGAAGGGAGGACCACATTCGCGAAGAAAATTTTCTGGACCTTGGGAGATTTTATCTTCGTGATCGCGAGGGCCTTTTCGCGATCGCGAAGAAGGGGTCACTGGGAGAAACTTTGAAAATGTCGGGATTAAGCTTATTTTACTCATTCTTACACTTAGCTTGGCCGATTTTGGAGCTTTTTGGCTAAAGATTTTCACGTAGCATCTTGAGGTAAGTAATCTCTACATAATGTGAGTTTAATACATAGTTTATAGGTAGCTTTTAACATAGAAATTATGGAAAATTAAGTGATTTTGTTGAAAAGCCTAGGGTTTGGTAAATATTGGATTATGCCACGAAATTGATTATAGAATTGAGTAGAAATTATATATTTTTCTTCATGAGATCATGGGTAACATTAATCTATGAAACATTTCTGGAATCCGGGCACGTGGGCCTGGGAATGACTTTTAAGAACTTTTCGATATGGGTTGGGTAATTATTCTAATAGATGAATTATGAACTTTTGAGCATATATTGACTACTTTGTACAACCTTTGGCTAGTTTCGGATTGCTTGGCATCGATTTGGGGCATTTAGTGAGATTGAAGGGGCGAGTAGTGGACTTGGAAGCAAGGCAAATCTCTTACCTAACCTTGTAAAAGGGAGTTAACCTTGTAGGTGTTTAAATTGTTATTTGTTAATTGTTGTAGTTTCTACTTACGCACGAAGTACGAGAGTCCATACGTAGCTAAAATCATGTTATGTCCAGGTAGACTTAGGACTTTATCTACTAATACTTGTATTATTTGAACCCAACTTGTTAGGGATTATGTTAGACCAAGCTTCGTTATTTTTACTTTTGGTGGAATATTCTATTGTTGATAGAAAATTATGATCCTTTATGTGCCTATGATTGTGTTTTAAATGTATGTCTTGTAGTCCGAAGACTTTCCTTATGCCTGTGGATCGGGCCGAATGACTCTGCACTATATATGTAATGAGATGTATCCATGGATCGGGCCATACGACCTCTGTAGCTATGTACACGATTATTATGTGTCGGGCAATACGACCTCGACATAACTCGTGTGTAATATTGCTAGGAGTCCGAATATACCTGATATTTCCTTCATGGCTTGAGAATTGATTTAGATTTAATGAATCTTATTTTTTGAAATGGCATGTAATATTTGGGGACTTTAATTTGATATTTTGTTAAAGAATCACTCCATTTATTGTTTCTTATTCCATTGTTACTGTTGTATTTCATACCTATTTATAATTCTTGCAATTTATTTATTGACTACTAGTAAGTGTCGATGTCGACTCTTTGTCACTATTTATTCAAGGTTAAACTAGGTACTTACTGGGTACGTATTGATTTATGTACTCAACTACACTTTTTCACTAATTGTGCAGGTTCTGAGGCAGATACATATGTTGGCCATTCGGGCGTGCATCCCTGTTATCCAGAGACCTAGTGTTGAGTTTCTTCCCACTCTCCGATCTGCAGCACTCAGAGTCTTTCCCTTGTTATATTTACTATTTCTCTCTATTTTATTTCAGACAGTAGTTATAGGGGTTTTGTATATTCTACTATATTGCCCGTGCACTTGTGACACCAGGTTTTGGAAATTACTAGTAGATGTTTATAGTATTTCTTAACAGTGTTACCATTTCATTTTTATGTCTTATTTATGCGTTATATCACCGCGATCGTTTATACTTAGTTTCTTTATTAATTAAAAATTCATGATTTCAAAAGAAATAAAATGAGTAATTAATTTGATAGTTCACTGTTGGCTTACCTAACGGCGACGTTTGGCGCCATCACGGCCTATAGTAGATTTGGGGTCGTGACACATTTGCGAAGTCCAACCAGCATCGCCCAGGAAAACCTTCTACGTCAACGTGAGCCCAGATCTATGCCCGCAAAGGCCAAACCTTCCAACCGCAGATGAATACCTTCCGTGATCGCGAATAGCTCCCCGCGATCACGAAGAGCAACCTCCAAACCCAGCCACCTTGCTAACTCTTCGCATTCGCGATCCTTACCACACGAACGTGATGAACAAGAAGACTAAGCACCACGATCACGTGCCCCTAGTCGCGATTGCGAAGAACAATTCTTCCCAGCTCCCAAACAACACTCCGGGATCACAAAAAACACCCCTGACACTAGAAACCAACAATCCCTAAACAAAGGGACATGGTCCAAAACCATCCCGAAAGACACCCGAGGCACCCAAGACCCCGTCCAATCATACGAACTAGTCACAATACCTTACCCAAAATTATCCAAAAGCTCAAAATACTACGGATAACATCAAAATCATGAATCGACGGTCAAAATCCTTCTTTTAACTTTCAAACATTCAAATTTTGCCGAACGCGTTCGAATCACAATTAGACATTCCGGATCGTGACCAAACTTCACACACAAGTTCCAATCAACTAAATGAACCTCTCCAAGGTCCTAGAACACCGTCCGGAGTCTGATAACACCAAAGCACACTCCAAGTCAAACTTAGAAAATTTCAAAACTTTCAAAATGCAAACATGTGATAATAAGCGTCGAATCGCTCCCGGACCATCCGATTCTCAACTCGAAGATATGCCCAAGTCAGATCTCATCTTACGAACCTATAAGATCCTTCAAATCCCGATTTTGAGGTCTTTTAATCAAAAGTCAAATCTTGGTCAACTCTTCTAACTTAAAGCTTTCAAATTGAGAATTATTCTTTCAAATCAACTCCGAACCTGCTGAAAAGCTAAACAACTACACGTACAAGTCATTATATATGAAGTGAAGCTAATCAAAGTCTCAAACCACTGAACAACATGCTAAAGCTCAAAATGATCGGTCAGATCGTTACACTGCATTCTCTGATTTTAAGGTGGATGTCCTAAAGAAGCTAGTAGAAGAGGATAAGCATGATAAGTATGGGGTGTGCCAGAAGAAGTTAGAGAATAAAATCTCGGCATGGTTGTGTGTACTGGGTCGGGCGTGAAAAGTAGACCCCGACACTATTTTGTTTTTATTTAAATCCCTCAAGAAAATTATATAGGAGATCCATCATCAAGAAAAGTCTAATTTTTTTTAAAAAAGAAATTCTAAAATAATGAGGAAAAACACACAAAACAAATATACACATATTAATATCCCCTACCCCGAACTTTAAATTGTGGCATGTCCCCTTGACACACAAGTAAAAAGCAAGAAGTAAGGAAACTCCCCTGGATATTTTTCTTTTTCGAGAACTTATAAACTCCACCCCTAATTCTGAGTTCGTTCCTTATTTCTGCTCCTTGGAATTATTTATGGAGCTCATTAAGCAAGTTTTCTGAGGTTATCTGTAAGACCCGCTCTTTTCTTTCTTTCTTGGCCTCATTTTGAGCGGTGAATTATTCTTTCAGGTTGATCCTCAACTTGTTCCAGCATTCTTTCATAGGAACAATCCATGCATATTCCTATAAATCTTAAAATCCACATGATCAAGGTTAGAATATGAAAACAAAGAAGAAAGGTCATGTGAATATTCTCTGGTATGGCCAAGACCATTTGTTTCTCATTCTCTTCTACTAAAGGTTGTAAATTTAAAAAGGTGGATAGAGGTTTGAACTATTCTTTTATTGCTTCACAATCAACCAAATCCTCATCTTCAACCATCTCAATTAAATCAGAGTCCTCTTGTAGAGTGGCAAGTTCTCTATTCAGATGCTCATCCACTTTGGTAGGCTCATTTTCACAGGGTATCTCCTCCATATATTCACCATTACAATACAATGAGCTTTCTGAAAGTATACTTACGATTTGAGTCACTTGCGTTGTTAGTTTTTTAATGGCTTCATCATTTTGTATAAGTCTCTCTTCAACACTAGTCATGAACTTATACATAAGCTCTTCTAAACTACCATTCTCCTCTTGAGGAGGTTGTCTCACTTCGCTTTTATTCCAGTCATAATAAGGGCATTCGTTCCATTCAGACTCAAGATTGTGGCCATATGAAACCTCATACCTATAAGGACTAGAAACATAGTGAGATTTTTCAAACGATGAACCATAGGAGGAATACTGCTTGACAGTCAATCCATAGATGCTTTCCACAATATTTAAAACAAATAGCAGACTTGTGATAATGTTCAACTGCTAACTCTGCAACCGTTTTCTTAGGCTGGTTGTGCTCCATCTTCACAACATTTAGAGTTCAATATCAAAAGTATTTTTCTTTAATCCTTTCTCCCTAAAACTTTTCAGGCACTATAAAAAATATCTTGAAGAGAAGTTAACCAATAAATTTAAAAAGAGTAAAAAGGAAAAAAATAAAAGTAAAACCTAATTCCCTAATTAGCACCAAAAACTTTTTGAACAGTATTGATTGCCAATCACCAGCAACAATGCCAAAATTTGACGAGTAGAAAACACAACACGAAAATAATGTTCTCTAGACGAAAATAGTATAGTAAAATATGTTCAAGTAATTTCTGGTTTAAATGCTATTCAGGATATTCAACACTTTGATTTGGGTTGATTAATACTAAAACTAACAAACTAAAATTAAAGCAAATAATACTTGATCACAAATAACTAGAGAGTAGCAAACTTAGATTGTTATCAGTGCGAGAAATAAGGGTCACGACATAATAGGTGCACGATTGCTATCCTGGATTTTATATTGTTCAATTTTACTCTTAAGGTTTCAGTGATTCTTATAAATTTAACAGGCTACTATCTTGTTATTCTGATTTAGATTCCTCTTTCAATTAAGCCTAAACCGTTCAATTAAGCTAATATGAAGTACAGCAAACATGCAAGAATATTTTACTAGGAATGATCTAAGAGAAACTTCTCGCGGATATTTCTCAATCTTAATTCATATAATGGATCGCAAAGCTCTTTCTATAATGACCCAATATGCCATTTTGAGCATTTGCATTCCGTTCGACTGTTTAAAGTCTTGAGTAGCTTCATATGATGTATTATGACTTGTGTGTATCATCGGTTTTGATTTTTAGGTAATTCAGAATTAGTTTGGAAGAATGATTTCATGCTTGAAGCGTTAAGTTGGAATAATTGACCAAGTTTTACTTTTTTATATTTGACCGTGGATTAGAGTTTTGATGATTCCTTTAGGTCCTGATAGCAATTTTGGACTTCGGCGTATGCCCGAATTTGTGTTCGGATGTTTCTAGAAGGTTTCGGCACTAATTTGCGAAAGTTGGAAATTTGAAGGTTTAGAATGTTCATAAGTTTGATCTAGAGTTGGCTTTGATGATGTCGGGTTCGAATTGTTTTTCCGAGATTTAGAATAGGTTCGTTATGTAATTTGGAACTTGTATGCAAAATTTGGATTCACTCCGGATTGGTTAGGCTTGAATCAGACATTTTGTTTGAAGTTTGAAGTTTATGAACTTAAGAGATTGATCTGGATCGATGATTCATGGTTTTGATTTTGTTATGTGTGATTTGAGGCGTCGAATAGGTCCGTATTATGTTTTGGGACTTGTTGGTATGTTCAGACGGGGTTCCGAGGGGTTCGGGTGATTTTCGGGGTGGTTTCAGCCCAATTTTAGGCCATTTTCAACTGCTAGTTTTTGGCTACAGGGGTGTACATTACGATCGTGTAGAATTGGTTGCGATCGCGAAGAGTAAAATGGGAAAAATGGACTTGTGCATCACGTTCGCGGAGGAAGCTTCGCGTTCACGAATAAGAAATTTTGTTGTCACTGAGCTAACTTCGGAAGCTTATATCTTGCAATCTATAAAGAATTTGGAGATGATCGAAAAAAGAAAGTTGTAGCCCTTTATTTTTAGTTTTTAGAAAGTCAAACTGTTTATCATTTGGAGTTACGTACAAAACATTATGGTTGTACACTCTAGGCTGTTTGAGAAGGGTTTGGGAAGGGTTAATGGATATTTGTTCATCGCGATCATAGGGAAATGGCCGCGATCGCTTAGGGTAAAAGTTGTCATGTAAAATTTTGTAATCGCGATCGCGAGGTGGGTGACCGCGATTGTGAAGGGAACCTCTGGAACAAGACATAATGTATTCTATTTCGAATGTCTTGGTCATTCTATCATATTTTGAGCTGTAGAGCTCGGATTTGGGTGATTTTGGAGGCGCTTTTCACCATATGGATTGGGGTAAATCTTTTCTACTTGGTTTTGATTATATTTCATGAATCTATCTCCAATTTTTGCATTTGAATTATACATTTTAAAGAGAAATTGGGGGGATTTTGTCTAAACTTTACTAAAGTGAAGTTTTGAGGTTTGAACAGTGATTCAGAGTTGGATTTGAGTGAAATTAGTATGGTTGGACTCGTAATTAAATGGGTTTTCATATTTTATGAGTTTTGTCGAGTTCTAAGGTGCAAGCCTAGTTTGACTTTTTGGGTGACTTTGAGTAAATGTGTAAAGATTCGACCTTTATCATTTGGGATTGATTCCTTAGGCATTATTTGATGTATTTGAGTTGCTTTTGACTAGTTTCGAGCTGTTCAGAGCTTTATATACATAGGATGGAATTTCTAGAGTATTGTTTGGCTTGCTCGGTATTGAATTTGTCTTGTTCGAGGTAAGTAACATATCTAAACTTGGATTTGAGGGTATTTAACCCTGGGAACTATGTTGTAAGAGATGTATTGAGGTGACACACATGCTAGGTGACAAGCGTGTGGGCGTGCACCGGGGAAATCATAATTTTAGTTGTCTATTCAAGTATGATCGGACTTTTTTTGTTGTTATATCTTGTTACAACCATGTTCTCCCTACTTGTTTGATTATACGAGCTATGAATTATGTTAGAAATTATGTTTAGGCTATGCGCTTATTCGGTTGAGACCTAATGAAGCTATTTATGTTATTTTGAGTTATCTTCTTTAACTGCAATTTTATACTCAGTCATGATTCTTCATTTGTATATAATATCTTAGTCTATGTTCATCACTCATTGTTACATCACATGTTATCATTGTTTGGGCTGAGTGTTACGAGATTGTGAGCCTTTGAAACTTGAGAGATTAATGACTGGGGTGGGTCTGAGAGTGCCATTACGACTAGTTGATCAAGGTTTGACTTTTGAGTAAACGACCTTGAAATCGGGATTTGAAGGTTCTAATAGGTTTGTATGATGATTTAGGACTTGGGCGTGTGTTCGGGTTGAGTATCGGGTGGCCTGGGAGCATTTCAGCGCTTATTGTGGGAAGTTATTATTTTTTATAGGTTTTAGAATTTCTAAAGTTTGATTTGAAGTGGACTTCGATGTTATGGATGTCCGTTTGGGATTCCGAACCTGGAATAGATTCGTATTGTGATTTGTGACTTGTACGTAAAGTTTGGCATCATTCCTGAATGTTTAAGTGTAATTCGGACGCATTTGTCAAAGTTTATAAGTTTGAAGGTTTAAAAAATAGTTTTGATCGTTAATTTGTGATTTTGATATTATTTGCTGCGTTTTGAGCCCTTGAATATGTTTGGATAAGGTATTGGGGCTGGTTGGTGTGATTGGACGGTGTCCCGGGGTCTTCGGGTGTGTTTTGGGGTGGTTTCAGACCAAGATTGGGTTATTTATAGCTGTTGGTTTCTGGTGTCTTTGGCATGCTTCACGATAGTGAAGAGGGAGACGCGATCACAAAAGGTAAGTGGGAGCAGATGGTGAATTGTTCTTTGCGGTTACTGGCGAAGATACGCGATCATGTAGTTTCCTGGGATGGAACATCGTGTTCGTGAGTGGGGTTACGCGTTCACGTAGTGTTGAAGCGGGGACTGATGGAATTGGTCTTCGCGAACACAAAGTTGTCATGCATTCGCGATTTGTGGACTGGTTGTGCTTTGCGATCGCTAGTCTTCAGACGGGCTCTCGAGGCTTCAGACCGCGATCGCGTAAGGCAATGCATGGGAATAATATATGTCACCAATCGGGATTTTTGCTCATTTCACTCATTCTTCTTGAGGTAAGAAATTACTATGCATTGTGAGCTAAGTACATGAGTTATATATGGATTTAAACATGAATATTTTAGAAATTGTGGAATATTTGGAAGAAAACCTAGAAGTGGTATTTTTGGACTTAGACCACGAAATTGGACATGGAATTAGAAAGAAATTATATATTTGAGTTCGTGGTGTTATGGGTAATGATTATCTTCAAGAATTTTCGGAATCCGGACTAGTGGGCCTGAGGGTTGACTTTGTTGACTCTTCAAGCGGAGTTGAAAATTATTATAAATTAATTAATTATGGCTGGTGGAGTATATTTTATTATTTTTCATGATTGTTTGACTAGTTTCGGACCGATGGACACTGATTTGAGGTGCTAGAGAGGCGTTGGAGCCGGTTATGAAACTTCAGAGTGAGGTAAGTGTCCTGTCTAAACCTGTGAGGAGGAAACTAGCCCTATGTGATTTGATATGTGCTACCTGTTGTGGGGGCTACATATGCACAAGGTGACGAGAGTCCGCGTAGCTAGATTCATGTTATGTCTGGGTAGACGCATCCCTTTATTATATTATTACTTGCACTAATTGAACTCAATTGCTAGTTTAAATTGCTTGAATTAAATAGTGAGATTTTTGTTAACGATTATGTTAAATTGAGCTTCATTATCTAGAGATTTGGCGGACTGTTAATCATTGATGAGAATTTATATCCTTTTAGGATTGCCTTGAAGTTGTAAATACATAATGCGCGAATTCGAAGTGTTTCCATATTCTTGTAGATCGAGCCGAACGCTTTAGCGATGTATACATACATATATACATACATATATATATATATATATATATATATATATATATATATATATATATATACATATTATGGGATGCATCCATGGATCGGGTCGTACGACCTTGGCAGTGTATATACACGACTATATGGATCGGGCCGAACGACCTCGGCATAATTCGTAATACTATCTTTATGATATGAGATAAGATATCTAATTGAGGGTTCCTATTTGTTGAGATATCATGAGGCCTTGGGGACATTTTAATTGATAATTGTTGTTAACTGATTTTGTTATTTACTGTTCCTTATTCTATTGACCCTGCTGTAATTCATGCCTATTTATGATTCCTTCATTTTATTTATTGGACTGCTAGTAAGTGTCGATGTCGACCCCTCGTCACTACTTCTTCGCGGATATTATAGATACTTATTGGGTACGCGTTGATTTTATGTACTCATGTGTCTCGACCCAAAACCCAACCTGTTGTGATGGCGCGTATCATGGTACTAGACAAGCCAACTACTCAGACATTTCCAACACTTTCAACTTTGAAATACACTAAAACAGTTTAAATAAATAAAAATCTCATAAAACGGAATAGAATATTATATCTCAAAACATAAGTTTTTCCAAAACCGGGGTGTCACTGAGTACATGAGCATCTACATAATGACATAGTCTCGTACACTGTCTGGAAATTACAACTGAATAAATAACCTGAAAGGTAAGGAAGGAGAGTCAAAACGTGCTGACACCAAAGCAGCTACCTCAATGATCCCCTAATGTCTGAACTCTATGAATTAGCACCCGCCATGACCAGAAACACCTGGATTTGCACAAGAGGTGCAAGGTGTAGCGTGAGTACAACTAATTCAATAAGTTACAAATCTAACCTCTGGACTGAAAGTAGTGACAGGTCTGAGTGTTACAACCTACACACAACATTAACACTACGGAAAGTTACAAAAAATATGACAGTGATATATCAAAAATTCATAATCTACAAGTAACGGTATAATAATTTAGACATTCTTTTAGATTTTGCAATAAAACTCGACATAGAACAGGGCAGATCCAGCCCAAGGAAGATCCAACCTGAATGCAAATAAAACTAGGGCAGATCTAGCCCAAATGTAAATAAATTGCTAGCAACTGCACCCACTATGGATGTGCAGACTCCGGAGGGGCCAATCCAGCCCAAACGCTATAATAAGCCAAATCCTTGCATGAATCAATAAAGCCTGTTGCGGCGTGTAACCCGATCCCATGAATATCACTCACAATAGACCCTCAACCTCACTCAGCCATTAATCTCTCCAGTTTCTCGGGCTCACAAGAATCATGATAATCAGCACAAACAATGATGATATGATGTATGAATAAAGGACAACAAATACTAAGATATGATATGCAAATAATAGTTGCGACAGAGTATAAAATGGCAAGTTATGCAAATAGTTCAACATGTAACACGACCTTTGTGGGTCCTAACAGCACCAACACGTAGCCTAAGCAAGATTTCTAACATGACTGGCAACTCAAATGCTCTAACACATGGTGAAAGTATGGATAACAACAAGATTATTCAACTATACAGTTCTATGAAAATGGCCAAGTCACAATTCTTACGGTGCACGCCCACCCGCTCGTCACCTATCATGTGTGTCACCTCAAGACTAATCACATAACACGTAATTCGGGGTTTTATACCCTCAGAACCAAGTTTAGAAGTGTTACTTACCTCAAACTATGTAAAATGCTACTCCAACAAGCCTTTGTCATGCGAAACAGCCTATGAATGCCTCAAATCTAGTCACAAACAATTCGATATGATCAACTCAAGCTATAGGAATCTATTCCATATGAAAATGCTAAGTTCTTAATCAAAAGTCAAAAAGTCAACTCAAAAGTTTACCCCCGGGACAACATCTCGAAATCCGATAAAAGTTACAAAATCCGAACACCCATTCAACCATGAGTCCACCCATACCAAAATTACTCAAATCCGATATCAAAATATCGATAAAATCCCCAAAATTCGGCCTAAGGACTCTCTTCCATATTTCCCCAAAGTTTCAACCCAAATAACTAATTAAATGATGAAATCAAAGATATAAACATGTAATTTAATCAAAACTAAGTAAGGATCACTTACCCCAATCACTCCCTTGAAAATCTCTCCAAGAATCGCCTCCAATCGAGCTCCCAAAATCAAATTTGTGAATTAGGCTCAAACCTTCATTTTTGAAATATTTAAGTTTTCCCATATGTACCTTCTTCATGATCGTGGGAAATGCTTCGCAATCGCGAAGCACAAATCCTAAGCTGACAAACTCAGTCCCTACGCGAACTCGGAAAAGTCCACGCGAACGCGATGCATTACCTCACCAGACCCACGCGATCGCACAAACACCTACGCATTCGTATAGAGCAACGCACGTGACCAAATCCTCTTCCTTACCTCTCCGCGAACGCGGCTCCTCCCACGCATTCACGATATATTGAATGCTCTAGCTACGCGATTGTGTACACCTGCTCATGAATGCATAAAGCAAAAATTCCATCATTGGCCAACATCCCTTCGCAGTCGCATACCTTACCTCGCGATCGCACAGAAGGAAACCAGACACTCCACACCAACAAGCTTCAACAATCTCCCAAGTTCAAATTTCACTCCGTTAACCATCCAAAATTGAATATCATACTGAATCTCTAGTCAACAAAACTCTCTCCGTACATGCGACCAAGGTGCACAGTAACAGTGCATCGGAAATGGACAATATTCCTCTGTCCTGTGGTGAAAACCACCGTACCAACCTCAATCTAACCCCTTATAAAACACACACAACCCTCAACAAACAATTACCTCAAACTCACTTCAGTAGACTCAAGTCTTAGCGAGCCAATCACTGTAGCGGGTAATTGCATGGGAGGAGAGAAAGCTTCTTCATCCAATTCTGGGCCAAATCGAGCTAACCCAAGGGCTAAGGAGATCTCTCCAAGTCAAGATGCTGATGCCCATCAAGTTTCAAATAACTTCACCATGAGAAATGAGATATCCGACCAACTGAAAAGCTATGGCGAACACCAGTTGAACGCAAATGGTGTTCCAGGTGTTCAAACTGAATCAAACCTAAGTGAAAGTGTTCCTGCTACCATAGAAAATGTTATCCAACCAACATCAGTGAACTTCACTCAGACAAAGTCCACAACCTTGCAAAATGGTAACTGAGCTGAAATGAGCAACCCAAGTGTTCGACCAAATGCCACAACCAGCTCCACAGACCCACTTGGGATAATCGACAGTGAAAATCAACTCATTAATGATAAGGAAACTCATCAAATGAATGATGGGGCAACTATTTCATCGAAATCGGGTGACCAAGAATCGAATCATTCTCAAGCTTCACAGGAGGTAATCGATAGGCATCTCAACAACCCAAGGTGATCAAGTTGATTTGATTAATCCTTTAGAGCCCCCCCCCCCCAAATGACCATGTTGACATTGCTAAGCCAGTTGATCAATTGAATCAAAAGAACCAATCTTACAATAACATAAACCTATCACCAGAACTAAGCCATGATCATGCTAGACCCAATCCTTCAGAGGTTTTAAGCAGCCAAGTACTGACCCAACCCACACCTACAATTGCTACCATTAACCCAAACCACATCAACACAAGTAACCTAATCCCAGGCATTGAGGTTAACAGACCTCCTGCAAAACTATTTCCCAGAGCAAATCCCAGGTTACAAATGTTCAGGATAACCAGGGAAAAACTCAGTCCAAACCTCCACAACCAAAAGTATCTGCTAATTTTGATAGATCATCCAAATATACTCCTCCCAAAATACCTGCTCAGACCCTTCCAAGCCAAGAACCTGCAGTTACCAATTCCACACAAACTATACTTCCAAAAGACCAATCCATCAAATTGCAAAGCACTCCTGAACCCCCCACCCATTGTAACCCACTTACTTGCAACCAAAATGATAGCAAAATTGGCTCAGGAAAGAACTCCAATTGAATTCACCCCTCCAAGATCACTACTAAATAAGGCAAGCTTGCAGTGATATTCAAGAAGGAAGATTACATGGTTAAGTTGGCTTCCAAGTGTCAATATACCGTAGTTGGAAAATTCTCTAACACAATTCCCATGATGGAGGTCATTAAAAGAAGCTTCATTACTCAGACAGAGCTCAAAGGTGGAGTGAAGATTGCTTATTTCAATTCCAAAACAGTGTATATTGATTTAGACAATAAGTATGACCATACAATAGTTTGGAACAAGCGTTATATGTATATTCAGGATCAGATGATGAAATAAGAAGCTTGGTCTCCACTTTTTATTCCATATGAAGATTCTCCCATTGTACATGTGTGTATGGTGGTACCTGAACTCCCATAGCATGTCTATTATATTGAAATCCTCACCCTTCTGTTATCTTCAGTAGGCACTCATTTTGGACTTAGCATCATTTCAAAAGATCCGAGGCAGTGTTGTAAAAATCAAAATGCAAATTAATATTACAAAAGATAGACCCTCTCAAGTATGGCTTGGTTTTGATGAATACCAAGATGTAAATGGTGATGACATATGGTTGGAGGTCCAATATGAGAGCTTTCCCGAGTAATGTTCTTACTACAAACACCTTGGTCACCTCTCTCATGCCTTCCCCAAAAGACTGAAAGAGGAAAATATGCAGAAAATGGTAGCTAGTTCCTCTGCCTCTGCAGAGAATAACCTAGATATAACTACAAGATCAATTTGAGCTAAATAACTACCACATCATCCTAATCAAGGTAAGCAACAACAGCAAGTGGAGCAGGATCACAGTAACACCAATCAAGACACAGGAGACCAACAAGAGAAGATGCACCAAATCACAGGGAATGAACCTTCAACTAAGGATTGGCAGACTCAAAAGAAAAGAAACTTCAAAGGAATTCAGCAGAATAACACCAAAAAAATACAAGTTGTTTATATCCCAAAGCAAAATACCAACAAACAAGCAGAATTACCATCACTAGAGCATCCAGCCACCCAAAGCATAGGTATAACTTGTATCAATCCCTCCAGCTCCACTAGAGAGGACTGCAGATTTTGTGGCTTAGAATCATCCCAATCTCTCTACTCCCCTACTGTTAATGTTCAAGATGGGGATCCAAAGGGGGGTAGATGTTCCTCATATTTTGCATGAGTGTGCTACGGCACCTGGGGACCATAAGACGGACCAAATACCCCATGTTACCACTTCTCATTATCTAGGCATTCAGGAAACACAACAAACACAAGATAAGACATGTGTGATTTTTATTTCTACTGATGGAGATCATAGAAGCAAGGTTGATAAAGGAAAGACTATTTCTACTTCAGAGATTACTACACAAAACAAAAAAATAACCTTAGTCAGAAAAAGAGGAGGCAGATGAGGAAACAAAAAAATGCACAGAAACTTCTCAGTTCTACAAGTGCTGATGGATCACAGAATCTTGGATATTCAAAAGAGCAACATATCTGATATAGCACAAGGGGTGGAGGTTCTGAAAATAGGTCTGCAGCAATACCAAATGCAACTGTAACTATGGCTATCCACTCAGATTCTAGGGAGCATGTCTCTTCCTAGGTACATGGTATGAAAACAGTAATTGAGGAGTGTCAAAAATCCTTTTCTAATGGGCTTGGAGAAGATGAATACAATCATATGCAATCAGAAGATGAGGTTAACATTGGCGGTGAGGCAGATGATGAACACAGTGTAGATGTTTAAGAAGAGGATACATGCAATAACTTCTTACTGCTATCAATGGTGCCACAGATGTTGACAAAATGATTGAATCATATGGTCTGTCACCTACAACTAAACCCAATATATATATATATATATATATATATATATATATATATATATATATATATATATATATATATATAATGTATTAAATATTTTATGTGCACATATATAGAGTTGTACATATATACGATATTTGTATTATAGTTTTATATAAAAGTTATATGTATATTATTATTCTATGTATAAAAGTTGTATATACATTGTATCCAAAGTTTGGCAATGTACTTTGTGTATATTAAGTGTATTCCGAATGTGTTTGTGTATCCAAGGCGTATATTGAATTTTTTTTTATACATGATTATATAGTGTATATATACTACTTAATATGTATATAGTATAAGACATACAAATTATATACATATTTTATACACGATTGATACATATTGTGCAAGTGTATTTTTGTATAAAAATTGTATATAGATGTTTTATGTGTATAGAAGATGTATATTTACAGTTATATAGTATTTAAAAGTTTTATATACAGTATTTTCCGAGTTTGATAATGTATTCTTAGTGTATTCCGAGCATATTGTATATTTTAAGTGTATGAAAAATATATATATTGTTCAACAATGTATAAAAAAAGTGTCTACACACTATTCTAGTGTATAATATGTATAGTACTTGTACAATCTATACATCACCTTCTTCCTCTTCTTCTTATATCATGGATATTTTTACTTATGCAATACTATATTTTTCTAGATTGGATCACTAAAAATTTAATTTTTTTTTGTAAAAGATAAAAAGGGGATTGTAATTTGTGTATAATAAGAGCGGTTTATAGCCTCGCAATAGAATTTTGCTACTACGCCAAAACTTTATTACTATAATGAAGGATATTTTGTTATACTATTCAGCAACATGGAAGATAAAAATGAGGTGCTATACTCAGGGCCACACACTATGGGAACGAAGCCAATAATACTGAAGTCATGGTCAGCTGATTTTAACTTATATAGAAGTCTTAAAGACAATATCATTGTGGGTTAGCTTTCCAAATTTGCCTTAGCAGAGTGAGCCACAAATATTAGATGGAGACCAACAAGTATGGAAAAAAGTAAAAGGAAGGGGAGGACAAACAATCCCATCTCAGCAAATTCTCACCACTACTAATGGATTCTCTCCATTAAGAGTGAAAATACAGGAGGAAAGCATAAAATGTTTTGATGATGATGATCTTCAAGGTTGCATAGGAGCAGACGTAGAAGAAGCACCAACCCATCCTAACTCTACATGGATATAGCTACTTGGAATATGAGGGATTTAAATAAGATATATAAGCAAAAGGACATGAAATTGTTCTTGCAGATTAATAAGATCAGTCTTATAGCAAGAGTTGAACAAAGAGTACAAGACAATAAGGCAAAGCAAATTATAAATAAATGTGCAGCTGGGTGGAGCTGGTGTTCCAATGTTACTTCTAATGGAAGAGGCCGGATATGGATCATTTGGGATCCAAATAGCATTCGGTTTAATATGTTTCATAATCATATGCAATTCATACATAGGATAGTTCATATTATTAATTCTAGCAATCAGTTTGCTTTTACTGCTATCTATGGATTACATACAATTGCCCATCAATGTGCTTTGTGTTGCACTAAGGGATTTAGACTCAAAGACAAATAGCCCCTAGCTAATCATGGGTGATTTTAATGCAATACTAGATATAGAGGATAGGGTGAATTGTACTGCAGTGCAGGAAAATAAAATTAAGGACTTCAGGGCTCTGATCGAAGACTACAGATTGACTGATTTTTCAACTATGGGAAAGTCATATACATGGACAAATAGCCATGTATACAGAAGAATAGACAGAGCTATTGTTAATGCACCGTGAATGTTGAATATGCCTCCAATGCAAGTCAATGGGATGGATCCTCATTTCTCAGATCATTCTCCACTATGTATAGAACTGGAAACATCAATGGATAATAACGGGAAACCTTTCATATTCTTTAACTGCTTAGTTGATCATCTAGAATTTGAAAATATAGTACAGGGAAGGAAGCATGATAAGCATTTGGCAAAACTTAAAAAATGTGAAGGCTTCTATTAAAAGTCTTTACAGAAAGGAATTTGCAGGAACGGCCAGTAAGGTTCTGCAACTAAGGGAGGCACTAGCTAGCATATAAGCTCAGATAAGGAACACTATAACACTTGCTGATATGTTTGAGAATAAAAAAATTATTAAACAACAGTTGAAAAAGTGGAGAATGGTAGAGGAAAGCATATACAAACAAAGATCAAGAGTTCAATGGCTTAAATTGGGATACTCTAACACATCATTCTTCTTTGCCAGTATGAAAGGAAGAATTTCACAGAACCAGATTAAAATGCTTACAGCTGATGATAGAAGCTTGATCAAAACAACAGAAGGCATTGAGCAAGAAGTAGTGGGTTTCTACAGAATATTACTAGGAAATTCATCTAATAGTATACCTGCTATTAATCTTAGTATATTGAGGAAAAGTCCAGGACTTACAAGATCTCAACAACTACAACTCATCTCCCCTTTCACTAAATATGATGTGGTACAAGAATTGCAAGGAATAGGAGATTCCAAGGCTCCAGGAGGGGATGGATTCAATGCCTACTTCTACAAAAGGCATAGCACTTAATTGGAGAGGATGTTACAGAGGTTGTATTGAAATTCTTTAATGAGGGTGCCATGTACAAACCAATAAATAGTACCTCAACAACAACAACAATAACAACAACCCAGTATAATCCTACTAGTGCGGTATGAGGAGGGTAGTGTGTACGCAGACCTTACCCCTACTCTGGGGTAGAGAGAATGTTTCTGATAGACCCTCGACTCCCTCCCTCCAAGAACTCCCCACATTGCACTTGGGGTGACTCGAACTCACAACCTCTTGGTTGGAAGTGGAGGGTGCTCACACAGGTAAGTGTACTACTACACAAATATCAACAACAAGAATGCCCCCATGCCATCACAAATCATCACAATTCAATCCCTGACACAGCCCACCTTGTCTCGCCACGTGTACAATAGTAAAGTAAATGCCCGCCTTGTCTCGCCACACGTGCATAATAATGTTCCCACCTTGTCTCGCCACATGCGCTACCCACATATCTATATATATCCCACCTTGTCACGCCGCATGTGCAAATATCAATAGTAACAATAACATGGAAGAAACCTCGTGCAACCCCATAACAACAACCGCACGGCAGAAACCTTGTGCATCACAATAACCACAACCGCACGACAGAAACCTCGTGCATCACCACAATAAGTACAATAGCAACAATGACAATAATACAAAGTACGATAGGTAAATCAGCTCAAGAACTGTAAATCACAAAGAAACGGTAGAACCAATTCACAAGGAATAATCACAGTAAAGGATGCTAGGCGTAAAGAGAACAACTCAACAAGGGAAAAACTAATATGTAGCAACGATCCCACAATATACATTTCAACAACAGGGAAGCTAACACGAGTCAAATAATTCCAAATAAAACAAGTCAACTAAGATGTATGATATCTAACTTCTTTTAAGGTTGAGAAATTACGAAGGATATTCAATAATTCAATTAAGGATAAGCAGCAGAAAGATAATCATAACCTCAATTAAGAATGAACAATTATAGGATGAGATAATAATAATTCCAATTAAAGATAAGCAGTTATGAAAAGATAGCATGACAATATAAGAGGTAAAATCTTCTGTTAAGTCAAATAAGAGTCAAATAGGCAATAAGAGTGAATCCAGAAGCAATTAATTCAAATTAAAGCATGAAGATGTGAAACTAGTAAATAGGAACTTAATCATATCAAGAACGACTTCATACTCAGTGAATATAAGGACCTAAGAACCCTAAAAGGCCAACTTTCCACAAATAAGTCCGAGTACGCACTCGTCACCTCGCGTACATGGACTACAATCAACCTAGAAGACTCAAATCCTAAGGGGAAATCCCCCACACAAGGTTAGGCAAGATACTTACCTCAAAGAAGACAGACCGATACTCAAAATGAACTTCTCAGGTGAAATGACCTACAGACGGCTCAAATCTAATCAAAATAACTCCAAAGCACAAATAAAACTCATAAAAGACTATTCTGGATCATAAAGTTTCAATCTTTATCAAAATCTAAAAGTCAGTCTAAAAGTCGACCCTCGAGCTCGCACCTCGAAACCCGACAAATTTTGCAAAACCCGAACACCCATTCCGATATGAGTCTAACCATAAAAAAATTATCAAATTCCGATACCTTTTCGTCCCTCAAATCATGATTTTTTATTATGGAAATTTTCTTCAAAAACTACCATTTTCCTCTACTCAAAACATAAATTAAATGATAAATATAAAGATAAAATAATGAAATATATAAAATTCTAGATGAGGAACAATTACCCAATCAAATTGCCTGAAAAACCCATCAAGAATCGCTCAAAACCGAGCTCTACAAGTCAAAATATAGTGAAATTGGCGTAACCCTCGATTTGGAAAACTTATATTCTCCCCAGATGACTACGCATCGCGATCGCGGAGATTTGGTCGCGATCGCGGAGAAGAGAATTGAGGCTGCCAAGAAAGACCCTTCGTGATCGCGAGTGAAGGGACGCAAACGCGATGAACAATTGGCAGGAGCTTACACGAATGCGGGGCAAATAATGCGAACGCTAAGAAGAAATAGCGAACAGCCCCTAGCTCCTAATTTCTACTACGCGGACGCGAGGCAACAAATGCAAACGCAAAGTAGAAGAAAGCAGACCTTCGCGATCGCGTGAGATACTATGCGAATGCGATGAAGAAAAAAAAGGGGCAGATCAACAGAACACTACGCGATCGCGACTGGAGCTACGCGATCTCGACTGGAGCTACGCGATCGCGAAAGAGAGTACCAGACACCAGAAACCAACAATCCAAAAATAGAAGAAATTGGCCTGAGGGCCATCCGAAACACACCTGATGCCCCCGGGACCCCGTCTAAACACATAAACAAGTTTCATAACCTAACACGGACTCGTTCGAGGTCTCAAATCACATCGAACAACGCCGAAAATATAAATCGCACTATGAATCAAACTTATGAACTTCCAAAACTTCCAACTTCTAAAACTCGTGCTGAAACCTATCAAACCAACTCGGAATGACGTCAAATTTTGCAGGCAAGTCCCAAATAACATAACGGAGCTGTTTCAACTCTCGGAATCGCATTCTGACCCTGATATCAAAAAGTCCACTTCCGGTCAAAATCTCCAAAAATTTAATTTTTGCCATTTCAAGCCTAAATCAGCTACAGACCTCAAATTTGCAGTCTGGACATGCTCCTAGTTCCAAAATCACCCAACGGAGCTAACGTAACTGACGAAACTCCATTCCGGAGTCGTCTTCACACAATTTCGACTATGGTCAAAATTCTAAGACTTAAGCTTCCGTTTTAGGAACCAAGTGTCCCAAATCACTCTGAATCATTCGGTAACTGAATTCAACCACGCACGCAAGTCAATACACATAATACGAAGCTGCTCAAGGGCTTATGCCGCCGAACGGGACTTAAATTCTCAAAACGACCGATCGGGTGACCCCATGCCAAGAATCGCCTCTTAACAAACGTTCGTCCTCGAATGTGCTAAGAATCGCCTCGAAGTATTTAAATCACTGAAAGTACATATCCAACATACGCTCGTGGGTGACCCCATGCCACCCCAATCCACATAAGCCTTACGACACCATCTCAACTGTAATTTATCCTTTCTATCAACACTGATAAGCCTTAGAGTCTAAATTCTCACCTTCCATTTATCTTCAAAAGACCTGATTCTAAATCCATAACCGGTATCAGTCTCAACCAACTGCAACAACTCATGCCTACACCCACAAGGTACGACCACACAACAAGACACACCACACATAGGCCCATAATAACATTTCTGATCACAATAGCTGCCCATAATTAAAACTAGCACCGGCAATTAGCCTCATATCCGTTAGAACCCTGCTCAAACCTCCACAACTCTGACAACGATGCAAGAAACATGAAGACCTATTAACTATACACCCAAATCAACAAGTCACAACTAACACCACCGGGCACACACCTCGCAAGCTAAAACTCAACAAGGGAAACAAGCCCGACATGAACAACTCTCTAACAGTACCACACTACGAATTAATTTAAATAGGAAAAATCAAAGTATATGAACAAATCACAAGAATCTCATCCTGATATAACTTCCACCGCGGCATGCAGCCCAGCTCAAACATATCAAATCACATGGAATCGCAATGGTCTCACCCTCAACTCTGAATCACAAGACGAATATACATCATATCAATTGAAATCTTCCACTAACTTAATTCTGCCAATAAAATCACAACACTTACTAAACTCTCACCCCGATAGAATATCAATTCACAAATCGTAATCAATTACTCAGGAATCACATCAAACCTACAATAATGGACAACATGAATTCACTTCTAGTCTTGTAACTTTCAATAATGAATTTAAAACAACGATAGACACGGCTATCACTCATAGAATCTCCTAACAGGAGCAAACACAAAAACATAATACTTAGTCCTGAACTCACCCATATATGGGACAACAAATAGGGGACTCGCCCCGATAAGCAGAATCAAATCAAAATATGAATGGTGCCCCTCTGTAACAAATCAAAAACATACCTGTATGACATCATCTGGCACAGTGGCCTCAAGCCTACTATATGAGACACATCAACGGACCGTACCTTCCCTTCTTGGGCGCCCTCTACTCGCCTTAATACTCAGATGTGACACGCCTGTCCGGAGTCTAGGACAATCTCTCACCCTGTGGCTGGTATCTCCACACTCGAAGCAACCTCTCTACTGATGTGGCTGTGGGAACTGTACGGTTCGGGTACTCTGAGACCTTTGAGCACCTGAAACACTATGCAAAACCTGAAGTGCAAACTGAACTGGCTGATTCACAAAACCTCTACCAGGTCGTACCTTGTCTCTAAATTAAGGACCAGTAGATCTCTCCGGTCTACAAGGCCTCCTCGCCTCCCTGTCCTCTCTCTCATGAACTTGTCTGTCCTCTCTCTCCTAATCCTACATGCCCTCTACATGGCGAGCAATCCCTACCACCTGCTGAAACGAAACATCTGACTCTAACTCCCGAGCCATGCTGAACCGAATATCATGCCTGAGTCCCTCAATGAATCTACGGACACGCTCTCTAACTGTGGTGACCAAAGCAGGTGCATGCCTGGCCAAATCACTGAATCTCACAGCATACTCTGATACTCACATAGTGCACTAGCGCAACCGCTCAAACTCCGCGCGCCATGCATCCCGAAGGGAAAGAGGTAAAACCTCTCTCAAGAACATCTTTGAAAATTGAACCCATATGCCCGCCACCACTAATAAGCTGCTCCATTAAGACGGAACGTAGTAAAAGCAAACCCACTCATCTCAATAATACCCATAGTGTGGAGAATGCGATGGCACTCCTCCAGAAAATCATGTGCACTCTCTGAAGCCAAACCACTGAATGTAGGAGGGTCATATTTCTTAAACCTTGCAAGTCTGAGCTGCTCTTCCTCAAATGATGTTGCCCTAACCACGGGCTGAACTGGAACCACAAGTTGTGTTGCCATGACACTTGGAACCTGACCAACATGAACTCGTTGCTCTAGAGTGTGGGCGGCGGGAGTCTAGGTTGTTCCCCCGGTCTGTGAAATAGCTGGTGCAACTGGAATCAACCCTGCCTGAGCCAATGGACCAAACATGCTCAATAACTGTGCTAAGGTCTCCTGAAGTCCGGGGGTAACAGCAGGCACCTCCGGTACCTGCCCCCCAACTGGAACAACTAGCGGCTCCTCAATTGTTGCTCTGGTAGGTGCTCTGGCTGCAGAATGTACTCCTCGCTGGCCTCTGCCTCTGCCTCTAGCGACACCTGCTCCAGGAGCAACGTCATCGATAACTACAGCTTGTGTCCTCACCATCTGTGAGAGAATGGAAATGATACAAGTTCAAACTCCGAGATCAATAAACTCGCACGATAGGAATGAAATAAATGAGATTGTCCTAATAGTTCTGTAGCCTCTCGAACCGATCCGCAATACTCTACTAAACTCGCTTATGACTCGTAGCACCTATGAACCTAGAGCTCTAATACCAACTTGTCACGACCCGAATTCCCCTCCGTTTAGTTATTTTGATGGCACCTAGTCTTAGAGACTAGGTAAGCCTAACACTAATTGAAACAACAACATTATCTAAATAACATCCAACAGTTTGAAATAGCAATCTCTTAAAATTTACAATTCCCAAAACCGGTAGTACAAGTCATAAGCTCTACAGAGTGTTTTCTAGAAAACATCTAAATACAACTGTCTAGAAATAAGAATAAACAGTGAAAAATAAAAACTTGAAGGTTCCTTGGAAGCCTGCGAACATAGCAGCATGTTTACCTTTAGTCTCCACAGCAACGACCCGCACAGCTACTATCGAACAAATACCTGGATCTGCACAAAAATATGCAGAAATGTAGAATGAGCACACCACAGCGGTTTCCAGTAAGTATCAAGACTAACCTCGGTGAAGTAGTGACGAGGAACAATCAAGACACCCACTAGTCTAATAACTGAACAAGTATAAGTATAGGAACAACAAAAATATGATATCTACATAAAGACTATGCAATATGGCTCACAATACAGTAATTGCAATATGAAAGGAAACAACAAGTATCAGTGGAATACCATAAAAATGACACAGAAGAGTGAATGGAACACAACATAAATCCGGAATCACAAATTCAATAGTGACAAGTAATAACTCAGCAACTACAACCGCTTTTACATCATATTTTAGTCAACAAACCCCACGAGGTACCGAACCTCGGACAAATCACAACTCACGGGTTTCAATACCAGAACCCTAACACTTGGTATCTTGTGCCCTCATAATACCCCATAACTGCACTGACGACTCACGTGCCAATGGAGCCATTCTCACATAGAATGCAAGAAAACAAGGGTGAGCATATATGCTCAACAATATCAAGAACACCTCTTATCCGATAAGAGTGCTTAACTACATGTATGCTTGTGCAAGTGTCCTAACATAGTCCATACCAGCAAATATGCATAAGGAAAAAAAATAGAACGGACAGCAAGTAGAATATTTTTCTCACAACTTTCACAAGATAAATCTCACACATGTAAGTGTACCACTACACAAATATCAACAACAAGAATGCCCCCAGGCCATCACAAATCATCATAATTCAATCCCTGATATAGCCCACCTTGTCTCGCCACGTGTGCAATAGTAAAGTAAATACCCGCCTTGTCTCGCCACACGTGCATAATAATGTTCCCACGTTGTCTCGACATATACCACCCCCCCCACATATATATATATATATATATATATATATATATCCCTCCTTGTCACACCGCATGTGCAAATATCAATAGTAACAATAACATCGCAGAAACCTCGTGTAACCCCATAACAACAAACGCATGACAGAAACCTCGTGCATCACAATAACCACAATAGCACGACAGAAACCTCGTGCATCACCATAACAAGGACAACAACAACAATGACAATAATACAAAGTACGACAAGTAAATCAGCTCAAGAACTTTAAATCACAAAGAAATGGTAGAACCAATTCACAAGGAATAGCCACAATAAAAGTATGTTAGGCGTAAAGAAAACAACTCAACATGGGAAAAACCAATATGTAGCAACGATCCCACAATATACATTTCAACAACAGGGAAGCTAACACGAGTCAAATAATTCCAAATAAAACAAGTCGACTAAGATGTAGGATATCTAACTTCTTTTAAGGTTGAGAAATTACGAAGGATATTTAACAATTCAATTAAGAATAAGCAGTGGAAAGATAATCATAACCTCAATTAAGACTGAACAATTATAGGATGAGATAATAATAATTCCAATTAAAAATAAGCAGTTATGAAAAGATAGCATGACAATAAAAGAGGTAAAATCTTCAGTTAAGTCAAATAAGAGTCAAATAGGCAATAAGAGTGAATCCTGAAGCAATTAATTCAAATTAAAGCATGTAGAGGTGAAACTAGTAAATAGGAACTTAATCACATCAAGAACGACTTCATACTCAGTGAATATAAGGACCTAAGAACCCTAACATGCCAACTTTCCACAAATAAGTCCGAGTACGCACTCGTCACCTCGCGTACATGGACTACAATCAACATAGAAGACTCAAATCCTAAGGGGAAATCCCCCACACAAGGTTAGGCAAGATACTTACCTCAAAGAAGACAGACCAATACTCAAAATGAACTTCTCGGGTAAAATGACCTACGGACGGCTCAAATCTAATCAAAATAACTTCAAAGTACAAATAAAACTCATAAGATACTATTCCGGATCATAAAGTCAATCTTTATCAAAATCTAAAAATCGGTCTAAAAGTTGACTCTCGGGCCCGCACCTTGGAACTCGACAAATTTTACAAAACCCGAACACCCATATCGATACCATTTCGAACCTCAAATCATGATTTTTCATTTTGGAAATTTTCATCAGAAACTACCAATTTCCTCTACTCAAAACATAACTTAAATGATAAAAATAAAGATAAAATCATGGAATATATAAAGTTCTAGATGAGGAACACTTACCCAATCAAATTTCTTGAAACACCCATCAATAATCGCTCAAAACCGAGCTCTACAACTCAAAATATGATGAACATGGCCTAACCCTCGATTTGGAAAACTTACATTCTACCCAGATGACTATGCATCGCGATCACGGAGATTGGATCGCGATCGCGATCGCGGAGAAGAGAATTGAGGCTGCCAAGAAAGACCCTTCACAATCGCAAGTGAAGGGACGCAAATGCGATGAACAATGGGCAGAAGCTTACGCGAACGCGGGGCAAATGATGCGAATGCGAAGAAGAAATAGTCAACAGCCCCCAACTCCTAATTTCTACTACGCGGACGCGAGGCTACAAAGGGGAACGCGAAGTAGAAGAAAGCAGACCTTTGCAATCGCGTGAAGTACTATGCAAACGCGATGAAGAAAAAAAATGGGACAGATCAACAGAACACTACGCGATCGCGACTGGAGCTACGCGATCGCGAAAGAGAGTACCAGACACCAGAAACCAGCAATCCAAAAATAGAAGAAATTGGCTCGAGGCCCATCTAAAACACACCTGAGGCCCCCGGTACCCCGTATAAACACACAAACGAGTTCCATAACCTAACATGGACTCGCTCGAGGTCTCAAATCATATCGAACAATGCCGAAAATACAAATCGAACCACGAATCGAACTTATGAACTTCCAAACCTTAAACTTCTAAAACGCGTGTCGAAACCTATCAAACCAACCCGGAATGACGTCAAATTTTGTAGGCAAGTCCCAAATAACATAAAGGATCTGTTCAAACTCTCGGAATCATATTCCGACCCCGATATCAAAAAGTCCACTTCCAGTCAAAATCTCCAAAAATTTAACTTTTGTCATTTCAAGCCTAAATCAGCTACAGACCTCAAATTCACAGTCTGGAGATGCTCCTAAGTCCAAAATTACCCAACGGAGCTAACGGAACTGACAGAACGCCATTCCGGAGTTGTCTTCATATAGTTCCGACTATGGTCAAAATCCTAAGACTTAAGCTTCCGTTTTAAGGACCAAGTATCCCAAATCACTCTGAATCATCCGGTAACTGAATTCAACCATGCACGTAAGTCAATACATATAATACGAAGCTCCTCAAGGCCTTATGCCGTAGAACGGGACTTAAATTCTCAAAACGACCGGCCGGGTCGTTATAATAGAGTGTTGAATGATAATATCTTACTGGGGCATGAACTTGTAAAAGGATATGGAAGGAAAGGAATCTCACCCAGGTGTATGGTCAATATTAATATGCAGAAAGCATATGATTCTTTAGAATGGGGGTTTCTTAAGCAGGTTCTCACATCACTGAATGTTCTAGAGCAATTCCTATCATGGATCATGACATGTGTCACTACAGTGTCCTATTCTATTGTTATAAATGGCAAGCCAACAACTCCCTTTGATGCAAAAAGAGGAGTCAGGCAAGGGGGTCCATTGTCGCTATATCTTTTTGTCTTGGCCATGGAATACTTGACCAGAATCTTAAAGAATTTGAAGGACGTGCCTGATTTTAATTATCATCGCCGATGTTAAAAGCTGAACATAGTGCAACTCAGCTTTGCATATGATTTGATGTTGTTTTGTAGAGGTGATGTGGTGTCCATTCAGCTACTCTATGAATGTTTTTAACACTTTTCCAGGCCCTCGGGACCAAGACAAAAGTTGTATCTATTTTGGAGGGGTACTAGTGGATGTTGAACAACAGATTACCCAATGCCTAGGATTTTCCACAAGCACCCTGCCATTCAGATACTTGGGGTTCCATTAAGTACCAAAAGATTAACTGTAGCTCAATGTGAGCCCCTACTGGATAAGATGCTTACCAGAGTTACACATTGGACAACAAAGTTTTTATCTTATACAGGAAGGTTACAATTGATCAAAGGTTTTCTGATTGCCATTCAATTCTTTTGGTCACAAATCGTTCCTCTACCAAAGAAGATTATTCTAAAGATTGAGACCATTTGTAAGAGGTTTCTCTGGACAGGTGAAACAGAAGGTAGCCACAAGGCACTGGTGGCCTGGAAACAACTGTGCTGGCCAAAATCTGCAGGTAGATTGAACATCACTGATATCCTCACTGGAATAGAGCTGCAATCCTTAAGCAACTATGGAATTTGTGTAAGAAGAAGGATCATCTATGGATACAGAGGATACATACATATTATATAAAATAGCATGTGATATGGAATGTAAACGTGAAATAAGCATTCTGGCTCACTCGAAAAATATTAGGAGCTGCAAAGTATTTAGATGAAGCAAATATAGGAGTGGAGGACATGATGAATGAGAGGAACTACTCCATCAGAGACATATATAATAAGCTTAGAGGAGAGTTTCCTAAAGCTGAATGGAGGAGACTAATATGTAATAACAACAATAGTCCTAAATGGATCTTTATTTTCTATCTAGCAATCCTAGGAAAATTATACAGACGAGACATGATTATTACTTGGGGAATATTAGCCAATCCATCATGCTCGTTATGAGAAGGAAGTACATAGGACCATGATCATCTATTCTTTAGATGCACCTACTAAACAACAGTATGGAGGAAACTATTATACTGGATTGGTGTCAATAGAGATGCGACTGGGTGGAATGAAGAGGTAAAATGAGCTACAAAACATGAAGCAGGTAAGCAGCCATCAACAATAATATACAGAATGCTACTAACTTGTACTGTATACCATATATGACAAGAAAGGAATTGGATAACTTTTCACAGGCAGTAGAGGACATATTAGGAGATGGTTAAAATGATAATTCAAGAGGTCCATTGTCGAGGAAGCTTGAGTCCTAGTCTAACTAAAAGACTTCAAGAATTAAACTTCTATCCTTAGCTAGTTTATACTTAGATTTGGTGTTACTTAGTTTTGATGTTCCTAGGTTTGGGGCTGCATGTCCAAACTTGGGCTGATAGAGATAGGGTTTTTTGTTATACTTGTAAATATTTTCCCTAGTAATAAAAAACTAATTACCAAAAAAAAGAAATATGGAGGGCCAGCTGGAATCAAAACTGAAAATATGCCACTAAGACTGCTTCTTATGAACTGGTGGCTACAGAAAAGAAACAATGAGGTTCAGAAGTTAATCCTGGATACAATTGCTATCATCATTTGTTTGAATTTGTGGAAGAATAGATGCTCTGCAAAGTATGGAGGAAAGAAGTCTTCTATAACTAGAGTTTTTTTTTCCATTAATTATGACATTCACCTACTGCTTCATGCAACTTACCCTACTATCAGATGGCCTCAAAGATGGGTGGATCTTTATTCTATCATTGAGGATATCAAGCATTGCACTACCACTCAACAGGTTGTTTGGACTAAACCAAAAGCCAATTTTGTTAAACTCAACTCTAATGGTAGTGCACCGACTAATCCAGGGAAGATAGGTGGTGGGGCCATCATTAGAAATCACCTAGGAGAGTTTCTTTTTTTGTAGGTACAATTCACTATGGTATACTCAATCATTTGAATTACACTCAGTGTGTGGTATTAGCAATCTCAAGGCTCATCCTATTGAGTGTTAGTCAAAGGTTCATAGTATTCCATTAACCTCGTGAAATTTGGAAGAGAGGATTCTGTAGCATCTATATGCAGAAGGAACTATCTCATCCCACCAACTATAACTCCACCGGACAAGCCTTCAGATACCACAAGAACCTTAGAGCAACACTCCATACTCATACACACAAAAACAACAACAACAATGGTTATAGCATACAACAATTCTCCTATACTGCCAGCAATGCCACAACCATTCATTGGAAGCAAGGCAATGGTACCCCTTTACTACTAATCTATTTGCTGATTTTTGCAGGTACAATTGACAGGTCCAAATCACTGGTGCATTTCCAAGGTGTGGTATTAGCATCCCAAATGCTCAATCTGTTGGAAATACATCAGTATTTTAGGGGCTATCTTGGTAATCCTTCCAATGCCACACACATATTTAGGTACAACATGTGCACTCTCAGGCTTCAAATGCTAGGGCCTCACAAGAACACAAGTAGGGGCTCAAACCTTGGACATCATACCACTACTGTTACCAGAGTTCAAGTCCAGAAGTCTACATATTGCATCAATCTTACATTGGAGAATGAAGTATCTGGTTTCTATACCAATTATCAGCTGTTACAAGTCTATTTCCTCTCCATTAGTTTCTCGAAAAAGACACCAAGGATAAGCTCAATCTTTTCTGGCAGCTGCATTCTTTAGAGGCAACAAGATCAGTCAACTACAAGGATTTCAGTCATCACTGTCTTCATATTGTCTTTCTTTGCTCTCATTGTCAAAGCTAAATTGAAGACAGATTGTACTATACACATCTGGTTTTTGTCATGTTTCAAAGGGAGAATACACTTACCTTTTAGATGCAGGTTATTTTATTTCTGGAAGATGTATTCCCAAACTACTTACATAGTTGCCTTAGCATCAGTTGTTTGTATAGTTGACCTAGGTTTATTTCACACTGTTTCTATATACCTAATTGTCTGATTACCTTTAGGCACAAGGCCTAGTGGATTTGAACAAACACAAACCCATCCGAAATCCACCCGAGGCCCACGGGACCTCAATCAAATATACCAACAAGTCCTAAATAGTTATACGAACTCGCTCGAAGCGTCAAATCACATCAAACAATGCTAAAACCACGAATCGCACATTGATTCAAGCCTAATGGACTTATGAACTTCCAACTTCTACATTCGACGTTGAAACCTATCAAATCAAATCCGATTGACCATAAATTTTATACACAAGTCACAAATGATAAAACAGACCTACTCCAACTCCCGGAACCCCAATTCGAGCCCGGTAACCACAAAGTCAACTCTCAGTCAAACTTCTAAATTTCCAAAACTTCTAATATCCAACTTTCGCCATTTCAACCCTAATTCAACTACGGACCTCCAAATTACTATCCGGGCGCACTCCAAAGTCCAAAATCATCCAACGGAGCTAACGGAACCATCAAAACTCTATTCTGGAGTTGTTTACACCCAAGTCAACATCCGGTCAACCTTTTAAACTTAAGCTTGCAACCTTGAGACTAAGTGTCTCAACTTATTCTGAAATATCCTCGAAACCGAACCAACTACTCCGGCAAGTCATATAGAAACTAATAAACATAAATCTGCAGTAAATGGGGGAACAGAGCAACAACACACAAAATGACTGGGCGGGTTGTTACATCATCCCCTTCTTTAACAAATATTCATACTCGAACGGGTCTAGAAAGGTACCTTAGTCTCAAATAGGCGTGGATATTTGCTCTGCATCTCCCGCTCGGTGTCCCAAGTAGCCTCCTCAATTGGCTGACCTCTCCACTGCACCTTCATTCAAGCTATGTCTTTTGACCTCAACTTTCAAACCTACCTATCCAAAATGGCCACCGGCTCCACATCATAAGTCAAATCACCATCCAACTGAACTGTGCTGAAATTCAAAACATAAGACGGATCGCCGACATACTTTCGGAGCATAGCAAGAAATACTGGATGAACACTCGACAATTTATGAACTTCCAACTTCTACATTCGACGTTGAAACCTATCAAATCAAATCCGATTGACCATAAATTTTATACACAAGTCACAAATGATAAAACAGACCTACTCCAACTCCCGGAACCCCAATTCGAGCCCGGTAACCACAAAGTCAACTCTCAGTCAAACTTCTAAATTTCCAAAACTTCTAATATCCAACTTTCGCCATTTCAAGCCTAATTCAACTACGGACCTCCAAATTACTATCCGGGCACACTCCAAAGTCCAAAATCATCCAACGGAGCTAACGGAACCATCAAAACTCTATTCTGGAGTTGTTTACACCCAAGTCAACATCCGGTCAACCTTTTAAACTTAAGCTTGCAACCTTGAGACTAAGTGTCTCAACTTATTCTGAAATATCCTCAAAACCGAACCAACTACTCCGGCAAGTCATATAGAAACTAATAAACATAAATCTGCAGTAAATGGGGGAACAGAGCAACAACACACAAAATGACTGGGCGGGTTGTTACATCATCCCCTTCTTTAATAAATATTCATACTCGAGCGGGTCTAGAAAGGTACCTTAGTCTCAAATAGGCGTGGATATTTGCTCTGCATCTCCCGCTCGGTGTCCCAAGTAGCCTCCTCAATTGGCTGACCTCTCCACTGCACCTTCATTCAAGCTATGTCTTTTGACCTCAACTTTCAAACCTACCTATCCAAAATGGCCACCGGCTCCACATCATAAGTCAAATCACCATCCAACTGAACTGTGCTGAAATTCAAAACATGAGACGGATCGCCGACATACTTTCGGAGCATAGCAAGAAATACTGGATGAACACTCGACAATTTAGGCGGCAAGGCAAGCTTGTAAGCCACCTCTCCAATCCTCTGAAGCACCTCAAATGGCCCAATATAACGAGGGGTCAACTTGCCCTTCTTTCCGAACCTCATAACACCCTTCATGGGTGAAACCTTGAGTAGTACCTTCTCCCCAACCATGTAAGAAACATCATGAACCTTCCAATCGCCGTAACTCTTATGTCTAGACTGCGCCATGTGAAGCTGATCCTGAATCAATTTAACTTTGTCCAAAGCATCCTGAACCAAGTCAGTACCCAATAGCCTAGCCTCACCCGACTCAAATCATCCCACCGGAGACCGACACCATCTCCCATACAAAGCCTCATACGGAGCTATCTAAATGCTCGATTGGTAGTTGTTGTTGTAGGAAAAATCTGCGAGTGGCAGAAACGGATCCTAAAACCCCCCAAAATCTATGACCCAAGTGCGTAGCATATCCTCCAATATCTGAATAGTGCGCTCGAAATGCCCGTCCGTCTGATGGTGAAATGCTATACTCAACTCAACCTGTGTGCCCAACTCTCGCTGCACGGCTCTTTAAAACTATGATGTAAACTGCGTGCCCCTATTTGAAATGATGGATACCGGCACACCGTGAAGGCGAACAATCTCGGTGATGTAAATCATCGCCAACCGCTCCAAATAATAAATAGTCCCAACTAGAATGAAGTGTGCAGACTTGGTCAACTGATCCATAATCAACCAAATAGAATCAAACTTCCTCAAAGTCCGTGGGAGTGTCCAACTACAAAGTCCATGGTGATACGCTCCCATTTCCACTCCAGAATCTCAAGCCTCTATATCCTTCTTCATCCTTCTCCACCAGTAGTGCAATCCGCCTGGTCTCTGATGCTCATAATTTACCTGCTGACAGTTTAGGCACCGAGCTACAAATCCCACTATATCCTTCTTCATCCTCCTCCACCAGTAGTGTTGTCTCACGTCCTGGTACATATTCGCGACACCCGGATGAATGAAATACCGCGAACTATGGGTCTCCTCAAAAATCAACTCACGTTGCCCATCTACATTAGGCACAAAAATCCGATCTTGCATCCTCAACACCCCATCATCCCCAATAGTAACATCCTTGGCATCACCATGGTGAACCGTGTCCTTAAGGACAAGCAAATGGCGCTCTGATGCGATCATATAGGGAAGACCAAGAAACCATACAAGCTAGAACCCGAGTGGGCTCTGAAACATCTAATCTGACGAACTGGTTGGCCAGGGCTTGAACATTAACTGCAAGTGGTCTCTCACCAACATGAATGAATGCAAGGCTACCCATACTCATCGCCTTTCTACTCAAGGCATCGGCCACCACATGGGCCTTCCTGGGATGATACAAAATAGTAATATCATAGTCCTTTAGCAGCTCCAACCATATCCGGTGCCTCGAGTTTAGATCCTTTTGTTTGAACAACTGCTAAAGACTCCGATGATCTGTAAATACCTCAAAAGACACACTGTAGAGATAATGCCTTCAAATCTTTAATGCATGAACAATGGCAACCAACTCCAAATCGTAAACATGGGAGTTCTTCTCATGAGGCTTCAATTGACACAAAGCATAAGCAATCACTCTACCCCCTACATCAAGAAACACCCAATACTAATACGAGAAGCATCACAATACGATGTATAAGAGCCTAAAGTTGAAGGAAAAACTAGAACTAGAGTTGTGGTTAAGGCAATCTTGAGATTCTGAAATATCTCCTCACACTCATCCGACCACCAGAAAGGAGCACCATTCCAGGTCAATTTGGTCAAAGGAGATGCAATAGACAAAAAACCCTCCATAAAGCGATGATAATAATTGGCCAAGCCGAGAAAGCTCCAAATATCCGTGGCTGAGGACGGTCTAGGACAACTCTAAACTACCTCTATCTTCTTTGAATCCGCCTTAATCCCATCACTGGACACCACGTGCCCCAAGAACCCCATCAAACTAAGCCAAAACTCACACGTGGATAACTGGCATAAAGCTTCTCCTCCCTCAGCCGCTGTAGTACAATCCTCAAATGTTTAGCATGACTCTCCTTGATAAATGAGCATACCAGGATATCATCAATGAATACTATGACAAACGAGTCGAGAGATGGCTGAAATACATTATTCATCAGATGCATGAATGTTGTTAGGGCGTTGGTCAGCCCAAAGGACATCACAAGGAGCTCATATTGACCATAATAGGTCCTGAATGTCGTCTTTAGAATATCCGAGTCCCGAATCTTCAACTTGTGATACCTAGACCTCAAATAAATCTTAGAGAACACCCTCGATCCCTGAAGCTGGTAAAATAGATCATCAATACGCGACAAAGGATACTTGTTCTTGATTGTAACTTTGTTCAACTCCTTATAGTCGATGCACATTCGCATAGTACCATCTTTCTTCTTCACAAATAGAACTGGTGCACCCCAAGGTGGCACACTAGGCCTAATAAACCCCTTATCAAGAAGTTCATGAAGATGCTCTTTTAATTCCTTCAACTCAGCTGGTGCCATATGATACAGAGGAATAGAAATGGGCTGAGTGCCCGGCACCAAGTCAGTACCAAAGTCAATATCCCTGTCGGGTGGTATGTCTAGCAGATCCGTAGGAAACACATCCAAAAAATCTCGCACCACCGGAACAGAATCAATAGTAGGGGGTATCAGTACCAACATCCCTCACCAAGGCAAGATATGACAAACATCCCTTCCCAACCATCCGTTGGGCCTTCAAATATGAAATCACTCTGCTGGGAACATAATCTAGAGAACCTTTCCACTCGTTACTTGGCAACCCCGGCATCGCCAATATCATGGTTTTAGCGTGACAATCCAGAATAACATGACATGGAGACAACCAATCCATACCCAAGATCACGTCGAAAGCAACCATACTAAGTAATAAGAGATCAACTCTAGTATCCAATCCCCCAATAGTCACTACACATGACCGATATACATGGTACACAACAATAGTTTCACTACTAGCTCAGATACATGAACATATGATGCTAAGGACTCACGTGGCATATCCAGGTAACGAGCAAAATATGATGATACATACGAGTAAGTGGAACCAGGGTCAAATAATACAGAAGCATCATTGTGGCATACTAAGACAATACATGTGATCACTGTGTCTGAAGCAATGACATCTGGCCTGGCAGGAATAGCATAGAATCGAGCTTGACCGCCACATGATTGGCCTCCCCCTCTTGGGCGACCTCTAGCTGCCTGAGCCCCACCCCGAGCTGGCTGGGTGGGTGGTGAAGTAACTGGTGTTGAAGTCATAGCTTGACTTCTTTCCTGAGCTGGACCTCCCATAAGGTGTGTAAAAAACTTCTTCACATGACTCAACTCACCACACTCAAAACACCCCCTCTTAGAAAATGGTGGCAAATATTGAGGCGGACCCCGAGAACCAAAATAACTACCAGAAGAATCCGGTACAGATGATCCCTAAAATGAAGGTGCACGAGATAAACTCTAAGCTTGAAGAGCTCTGAGAGATGACTGACTCGGTCTAGAACTGTATGAACCCTGGCTAGATGATGCGCCACGATGAACTGGACGAGACATCTGAGCGGGCCTATAAGGATGACCCCTGCTGTGGTAGGACTGTCCCCCAGAAGTAACACTACTGAAACCACCCAAATGCCTCCCTTTCCTCATGTTCCTGACTACGAACCATCTCTAACCGTCGAGCAATATCAACCACCTCATTAAGCATAGCACCTAATACACTCTCCCTAGTCATAAAAAATAATATTGATAGTAGAGGCCATTAATGAACCTCCTAATCCTCTCCCTCTCAGTGGGAACCAACCAAACTGCGTGACGAGCCAACTCTGAAAACCTCATCTCATACTGGGTCACAGGCATACCATCCTGACGTAGCTGCTTGAACTATCTGCGCAGCTCCTCCCTGTGGGTTTGTGGCACAAACTTCTCCAAGAAGAGAACGATGAACTCATGCTATGTAAGTGGTGCTGCACTTACTGGCCTGCGCCTCTCATAGGCCTCCCACCATATGAAAACAGCCCCAGTAAACTGAAAAGTAGTCAACGAGACCCCACTAGTCTCCAGAATACCCGTCGTGCGAAGCATCCGCTGGCATATATCCAAGAAGTCCTGGGCATCCTCTGACTCAGTCCCACTGAATGATGATGGCTGGAGCCTTCAAATTCTCTATTGTCTCCTCTGCTCATCATCAATCCCTACATCACCTGCTCTGGAGTACGGGCGGCAGGAGTCTGAGTACCTCCCTCGACCTGAGAAGTGGTTGGCGCGGTTTGAACAGAAACCGCCTGAGCAAGGCTAGTGCACACAGTCAAAATCTGAGCCAAAGCCTCCTGAAAGCCATGAATCACAATGGGCACAGCTGGTGCCTGAGCTTGCCTTACTGGCTTAACCATATATGGAACCTTCCCCTGAGCTGGAGCAACTGGTGGATCTGCTAGCACTACTCTAGCTGTTGTACGAGCTGAACCTTTGCCCCTACCACATCCTCAGCCTCTCATGGATCTATTTGGTGGTACTGGTGGCACATATCGTCACCAGCTTTAAGAGAATAGAATAATAGAAGTTTAGTTCCCAGAATCAACAAATCCACATGATAAGAATACAAAAATGTGAAGTTTCCTAAGAGTTCGGCATCCTCTCAAAGATAAGTACAGACGTCTCCGTATCGATCCGCAAGACTATACTAAACGCGCCCATGTCTCATCACACCTATGTAACCTAGGCTCAGATACCAACCTATCACGACCCAAAAACTAACCTATTATGAAGGCGCATATCATGGTACTAGGCAAGCCGACTACTCAGACATTTCCAACACTTTCAACTTTGAAATATACTAAAACAATTTAAATTTATAAAAATCTCATAAAACATAATGGAATATCATAACTCAATACATAAGTTTTCCCAAAACTGGGGTATCACTGAGTACATGAGCATCTATATAATGACATAGTCTAGTACACTGTCTGGAAAGTAGAACTGAATAAATAAACTGAAAGATAGGGAATGTGAGTCAAGGCATGCGAATGCCAAAGCAACTACCGCGATGATCTCAAAATGTCTGAACTCTATGAATCAGCACCCGCTATGATCGGAAACACATGGATCTGCACACGTGGAGCAGGGTGTAGCGTGAGTACAACTAACTCAATAAGTAATAAATCTAACCTTTGGATTGAAAATAGTGACGGGTCCGAGTGTTATAGCCCACACACAGCATTAACAATATGGAAAGTTACAGAAAAATATGATAGTGATATTGTAAGGCCTCGTAAAATTTTACCTAAAACCTGGGGTTTTGTGGTGCCGAAGTAGGTGATATTGAGGCACCTATACTTGAGTTTGTGCCGGTTGTGAATGAATTTCTAGAGGTCTTTCCGGATGAGCTCCCTGGGATCCCGCCAGACAGGGAGATTGATTTTGGGATTGATGTGATGCAAGGCACACAACCTATATCTATTCCACACTACAGAATGGCACCGACAGAATTGAAAGAGCTAAAGGAACAATTGAAAGATTTGTTAGAGAAGGGCTTCATTCGGCCGAGTGTGTCGCCTTGGGGAACACCGGTTCTCTTTGTAAGAAATAATGATGGGTCATTAATGATGTGTATTGACTATCGGCAGCTCAACAAGGTTACAATCAAGAATAAATACTCACTGCCAAGGATAGACAATTTGTTTGATCAATTGCAGGGTGCTAAGTACTTCTCCAAGATCTATTTAAGATCTAGGTATCACCAATTGAAGATCAGGGAGCAGGATATTCTGAGAATAGCTTTTAGGACCCTGTATGGGCACTTTGAATTTCTGGTAATGACTTTTGGGCTAACAAATGCCCCGGTAGCTTTCATGGATCTTATGAATCGAGTCTTGAAACCTTTTCTTAACTCATTCGTGATAGTGTTTATTGACGATATCCTTGTGCATTCGCGCAGTCGAGAGGACCATGCTGGTCATCTCAGGGAAGTTCTACAGACTATATATCAGCACAAGTTGTACGCAAAATTTCGAAATGTGAATTTTGGCTTGAATCTGTCACGTTCTTGGGTCATGTCATCTCTAGAGAGGGAATTAAGGTTGATCCTCAGAATATTGCAGCTGTGAAGAATTGGCCTAGAGCTACTACTCAGATAGAGATTCGTAGTTTCTTGGGCTTAGCTGGATATTATAGGAAGTTTGTGGAGGAATTATCTACTCTTGCCTCTCCATTGACTATATTGACGCAGAAGGCAGTTAAGTTCCAATGGTGAGAAGCTTGTGAAAGGAGCTTCCAAGAGTTGAAATCAAGATTAAATACGACACCAATGTTGACCCTACCAGAGGGTACTGATGGGTTTGTGATATATTGTGATGCTTCAAGAATCGGACTTGGGTGTGTATTAATGCAACATGACAAGATTATAGCTTATGCTTCTAGGCAAATCAACAATCATGAAAATAACTGTCTAACACATGACTTAGAGCTTGCGGTGGTGGTATTTTCATTGAAGGTTTGGCGTCATTATCTATATGGGGTCCATATGAATATATTCACGGACCATAAGAGTCTTCAATGTATTTTCAAACAGAAGGAATTGAATTTAAGGCAGATAAGGTGGCTTGAGTTACTCAAGGATTACGACATCGATATCCTATATCATCCGAGGAAGGCTAATGTTGTGGCAGATGCTCTTAGCTAGAAATCTATGGGTAGTTTGGCTCACTTTGAAGCATATCAAAGGCCTTTGGCCAAGGAGTTTCATCGGGTGGCTAGTTTGGGAGTTCATTTTGCGGACTCTAGTGAATGAGGGGTGATTGTGCGAAATAGGGCTGAATCATCGCTTGTGGTGAAAGTCAAGGAGAAGCAATACAACGATCCATTGTTGGTACAATTGAAGGAGGGGATTCATAAACATAAGACCATGGCCTTTTCTCCTGGCAAGGATGATGGTACACTAAGGTACCAAGGGAAACTATGTGTTCTAAATATGGATGGTCTCCAGAAAAGAATCATGACCGAGGCTCACACTTCTAGGTATTCTATACACCCAGGCTCTACAAAGATGTACCATGATTATAAGGAAGTCTCCTGGTGGAATGATATGAAGAGGAATGTAGTGGACTTTGTGGCTAGACGTCCAAATTGTTAGCAAGTGAAGGCCGAACACCAAAGGCCCGGTGGGTTGGCACAGAACATAGAAATTTCGATGTGGAAATGGGAGATGATCAATATGGACTTTGTGGTAGGA
Organism: Nicotiana tomentosiformis; assembly: GCF_000390325.3. NCBI lineage: Eukaryota > Viridiplantae > Streptophyta > Magnoliopsida > Solanales > Solanaceae > Nicotiana > Nicotiana tomentosiformis. Next base: position 104,071,158 of record NC_090812.1, read on the forward strand.
CTACCTCACACTCCTCGCAAGTTCAACTCAATTTGGGTGATTGTGGAATGACTCAGGAAATCAGCATACTTCTTACCTGTTAAGGCTACCGACACAGCGGAACAGTATGCTCAATTGGAAATCAAGGAAATTGTCAGGTTACATGGCACTCCATTTTCTATTATCTTATCAAGGGGCACAGTTCACGGATAATGTTTGGAAGAAATTTCAGCAAGGTTTGGGCACTCAAGTGAATCTTAGTACAACTTTCCATCCATAGACCGACAGGCAAGCACAACGGACTATTCAGACGCTTGAAGATATGTTGCACGCTTGTGTTCTTTACTTTAGGGGTAGTTGGGATGATCATTTGACATTCATAGAGTTTGCCTACAACAACAGATATCATGCTAGCATTCAGATGGCACCGTTCCAGGCTTTATGTGTTAGGAGATATAGATCTCCCATTGGGTGGTTCGAGATTGGGGAAGCGGAGTTGATGGGGCCAGACCTCATGCATCAGGCTATAGAGAATGTTAAGATTATTACAGAATGGTTGAAAACTACCCAGAGTCGTAAGAAGTCCTATTCGGATATACATCGAAGGGATTTGGAGTTCAAAGAAGATGATTGGGTATTCTTGAAGGTTTCCCCTATGAAAGGTATATTGTGGTTTGGTAAGAAAGGGAAATTGTGTCCGAGGTATGTCGGACCATACAAAATCATTCAGACGATTGTCCAGGTGGCTTACAGGCTAGAAATACCTCCAGAGATGTCTTTAGTGCACCTAGTATTCCATGTATCCATGTTGAAGAAGGTGGTTGGGGATCTGTCGCTTATTGTTCCGGTTGAGACTATCGAGCTTAATGAAGAATTGACTTATGAAGAAATTTCAGTTTCCATTCTTGATAGGCAAGTTCAAAAGTTGAGGAATAAAGAGATTGCATCCGTGAAAGTGTTATGACGAAAGCAACAAGTCGAAAAGGCCACCTGGGAGGCCGAGAAAGAAATGAAGAAAAAAAACCCTCATTTGTTTGAATTGTCATGTACTTATAAAGTTGGATTCTATAAAAATGTTAAGAGTTTACCTTCTATGAATTATGTAACATTTGTACAGTTGATGTTAAGGGTGTTCCCATTTGGTGATATACTACTCGTAAGGCCATGGTTGCCATTGTTTTTAATGATATATTGCTTCATTAGTTCATGTATATATTGTTAAGGTTGGTTTGTAGGATTCTCTGGCAGGTTGATAGTCCTAGTTACAGGGGGCAACTCTGGCAAAAACTTTGGAAATTTGGGGAGTTAGAACTATTGGTGTGTTATAGCACCCGAGTTCTATTGGTGTCTAATGGCGGATTTTGGCCCTCATTAGAGGACGAATGATCTTAAGTAGGGGAGGATGTAAGGCCTCGCAAAATTTTACCTAAAACTCAGGGTTTCATGGTTCAGACTTTTTGGGTTGAACAGTGCGTTGGGGAGTTGAAAAATTTTTTTGGAAATATAGGGCATTTTCTACGGTCGCAGAACTGATCTGCGGACCGCATATCTGCCGCTGACCGAGGCAAAAATCTGGGCAAAAATTTTGGACCATTATGTGGTCTATTATGAGGCCGTATAATTCCTTTGCGGGCCGCATAACCCCTCGTAGATCCAACATAAAACAATTCCTGAGGAACGCTCTGCAACGAATTATGCGACCATAGAATAGGTCTAGGACCGCAGAACAGTCACAGAGTGAGGCAGGGGTGCCCAGTTCCGGGGGCCATTATGCGGCCCATTGTGCGGACCGCAGAAGCATTATGCGGTCGCATATGCGACCGCCGATCTGCATCGGAGCTTCATTTTTCTAAATTTTTAACTCGACCCTATCTCGATAATTAGGCGTAAGATACCATTTCTAAAGGGGATATCTCGTATTTTTAGAGAGAAGGAGTGCCCTAGAGTGAGAGGTGAAGTTCCTGAGCTAATGTTTCCTCCAAAATCTTGTCCAAGCTTTGAAATTCAACAAAAAAGCTCACAAAGACTTCAACCAAGAGGTAAGATTCTAGCCCTAACCCTCAATTACGAAATTTTATTTTGGAATAAGTAATGGGGAGGAAGGTTTTGAGGATAACGGTTGTTGTTTATGCATGCATGTACATTTATTAGTTGTGGGAAGAATTTTGAGCTCATTTGGATAAATTTTGTGTAGTGGGATGAAAGAATACACCATAGGAGGACCTTGAAATCTTAATGCACACATAGTGTTTGATACAATGCTCAAGTGAGCTGAAACCATGAACTCCTTCCTAATTTATGTTTAATTTTGCTATATCTCTAAATAGATCAAAGTTGCTAGGATTCCGGGACTGTGTAGTGAATTAAGGAAAGCTCGAGGCAAGGTATATTGGCTAAACTCTTCTCTTAGAATTGAACCCCACAATGTCTTTATAAGTCCCGTGATGTTCATTATAAATTGATTTTTGTCAAATAAGCCTCGTGTCAAAATAATTATGCATTCAATATGTATTCCAAAGATTCTTGTTATGTTGAGTTAATGTTTGAGAATGTGGTTTAAGTATGGGCTATGTGTTATTATGTTATGATTTAAAAGCATGATTATAATGAAAGCTATCATGTCAATTGTATAAGAAATCACATATGCCTAAGACCCTAAATTTCACAAATATGTGTTAAAGTCTTAATTAGAAAGGCCTTGTTGTTGATTATCCATGATGATATTTAAAAGTGAAAGAAGAGAACATGAAATATGATGTGCGTCCATCGTGCCAAGAATGATATTATGTCATGGCCACTGGTGCCAATGAAATGTATGATATGAAAAAGATTACGAAATGAGTGGTAAATCCTTTTAATAATAAATGCCTTGGGATTACCATTTAGCCACCGAGGAATGGTAGGTTGAAACAACCTAACATTGAAACTACACATTCCGGTGTAGGTGTTATTGAGGGGTAAATCCCTGTGTTAATGTGATGAGACTGTTTCCCCTTATATGGGATGAGATTGGTGTGTTGAGATGTTTTTCCTTAAATGGGATGAGATTATTGCTAGCGGGATGTGATGTGATGTCGACCCACACGGCATTGTGGTGAGACGGCTTAGCCGATCGGGCTGAGATTTGACGCTATGCCGCGCACATGGTGGTATTACGAGTGTATGTCTCGGGGTGAGATGGCTTAGCCGGTCGGGCTGAGATCGGACTCCGTGCTAAAATATGGTGGTGTATCGGTGCTAAAGATCTCCCAACTTAAATGACAGAAACTTACTTGAAATTTACCTTTCCCCTAACTTGACACCTTGATACCGTTTGAGTCCCTTATTGATTTCATATTTTATTCTCTATTTATTGTTACTTATTCTATTAAGGGTGTGTTTAGTTTTACATACTAGTACTATTCCATATGTACTAACACCCTTTTTTGCTGGGGGCGCTGCATCCTTGATGGATGCAGGTGGTTACATAGCAGGTAGCATTGATTAGTGACAGCGGCACACCCTCTCCTTAGCTGACTTGGTGAGCCCCATTTCATTTCGGGGTCATGTGTCTCTTATCCTTTGTACATAGCGTTTTGAGGTATAGTCAGGGCCTTGTTGCCGACACTGTCATAACACTCTTTTATTCCTGTTAGAGGCTCTGTAGACATAGTGTGGGTTGTATCTATTTTCGGGAAAGTTAAACTAAAAATGTTGTAATTGTATCATATGTTCCACTTTAACTATGATTGTACAATGTGTTGTTTTGGAGACTTGCTAATGACGTAACTAATTGAAATGAACCGGTGTTATTCACATGACCTCTTACTGTCAATTAATGAAATGTATTCTTCTCTTTATTCATGGGTGAGTTTGGTAGAAGGTATTGTAAAGGCTTGTTTGACCGGGATATCTCGGTTGAGTGCCAGTCGCGGTTCTCAAGGTCGGGGCATGACATATATATTAGAAATTCATAATCTATAAGTAACGGTACAAGAATTTAGATATGCTTTCAGATTTTGCAATAAAACTCAACACAGAACAGGGCAGATCCAGCCTGAATGCAAATAAAACTAGGGCAGATCTAGCCCAAATATAAATATATTGCTAGCAACTGCACCCACTGTGGATGTGCAGACTCCAGAGGGGCCGATCTAGCCCAAGCGCTATAATAAGCCAAATACTGGCATGAATCAATAAAGCCTGTTGGGGCGTGCAACCCGATCCCATCAATATCACTCACAATAGACCCCCAGCCTCACTCAGACATTAATCTCTCCAGTCTCTCGGGCTCAATAGAATCATGATAATCAGCCCAAACAATGATGATATGATGTATCAATAAAGGACAACAGAGATTGAGATATGATATGCAAATAATAGCTGTGACAGAGTATAAAATGGCAAGTTAAGCAAATAGTTCAATATGTAACACGACCTCTGTGGGTCCTAACAGTACCAACACATAGCCTAAACAGGATTTCTAACTCGACTACCAACTCAAATGCTCTAACAATGGTGAAAATATGGGTACCAACAAGATTATTCAACTACATAGTTCCATGGAATCGACCAAGTCACAATTCTTACGGTGCACGCCCACCCGCTCGTCACCTAGCATGTGCGTCACCTCAACACTAATCACATTACACGTAATTCGTGATTTTATACCCTTAGAACCAAGTTTAGAAGTGTTACTTACCTCAAACTATGCAAAACTCTACTCCAACAAGCCCTTGCCACGCAAAACGGACTGCGAATGCCTCGAATCTAGCCACAAACAATTCGATACGATCATCTCAAGCTATAGGAATCAATTCCATATGAAAATGCTAAGTTCTTAATCAAAAGTCAAAAAAGTAAACTCAAAAGTCAACCCCCGGGCCATGTCTCGGAATCTGATAAAAGTTACGAAATACGAACAACCATTCAACCACGAGTCCACCCATACCAAAATTACTAAATCCGATACCAAAATCTCGATCAAATCCCCAAAATTCGACCTAAGGACTTTCCTCCATTGTTCCCTAATATTTCAACCCAAATCACTAATTAAATGATAAAATCAAAGATATAAATATGGAATTTAACCAAAACTAAGTAAGGATCACTTGCCCCAATCACTCACTTGAAAATCTCTCCAAGAATCGCCTCCAACCGAGCTCCAAATATCAAATTTGTGAAATAGGCTCAAACCCTTGTTTTTGAAATATTTTAGTCTGCCCAGATGTACCTTCTTCGTGATCGCGGGAAATGGTTCGCGATCGCGAAGCACAAATCCTAAACTGCTAAACTCAGTACCTACATGAATGCATACAAGTCCACGCAAACGCGATGCATTACCTTACCATACCTACGCGATCGCACAAACACCCACGCGTTTGCATAGAGCAACGCGAGTGACCAGCTCTTCTTCCTTTCCTCTTCGCAAACGCGGCTCCTCCCACGCGTTCGCGATGCATTGACTGCTCCAGCTATGCGATAGTATACACCTGATCATGAACGCATAGAGCAAAAATTCCATCAATGGCCTACACCCCTTCGTGATCGCGTACCTAACCTCATGATCGCATAGAAGGAAACCAGACACTCCACACCAGCAAGCTTCAGCAATCTCCCAAGTCCAAATTTCACTTCGTTAACCATCCGAAATCTACCCGAAGCCCCCAGGACCTCAACCAAATATACCAACAAGTCCTAAATCATCATAGGAAATCGCTCGAAGCATCAAACCACATCAAACACCGCTAAAACTATGAATCGCGCATCGATTCAAGCCTAATAGACTTATGAACTTCCAACTTCTTCATTCGATGCTGATACCTATCAAATCATGTCCGATTAATCTCAAATTTTACACACAAGTCACAAATGATACAACAGACCTACTCCTACTCCCAGAACCCCAATCTGAGCCCGGTAACCATAAAGTCAACTCTCGGTCAAACTTCTAAATTTATCAAACTTCTAATTTTCTAACTTTCATCATTACAAGTCCAATTCAACTACGGACCAACAAATCACTATCTCGACACACTTCCAAGTCCAAAATCACCCAACAGAGCTAACGGAAGCATCAAAACTCCATTCCAGAGTCGTTTACACCCAAGTTAATATCCGATCAATATTTTCAACTTAAGAATCCAACCTTGATACTAAGTGTTTCAACTTATTCCAAAATATCCCCCGAATCGAACCAACTATCCCGGCATGTCACTTAGTAAATAATAAGCATAAAATGAGTAGTAAATGAGGGAACAAGGCTATAACACTGAAAATGATTGGCCGGGTCATTACATTATGCTACAGTTCTGCACTACATGTGCAGGATCTGACAGGTTCATTTGGTGGTCATCCTGGCACGTAGGCGTAACTGCTAAGGGGATATTATGGTAAGTTGCTTTCTATGCTACGCACCGCAGTCATCAGAGTCTCCATCTTTTTTATTTACTTTATCCTGTCTATTTTATGTTCTAGAAAGATATTGTATTATTATTGCACTATTTAGCAGACGCCATATACTTATGACACTGGGTTTTGAGATATTCTAGTTGATGTTTACAGATTTTCATATTATTATCACCTTTTATTTTTATGCCTTACTAATTATGTATGTACCCATGATTTTAAATGCGTAAATTTCTTTACTTTATAAAGTTTATGATTTCGAAAGTAATAAAATGAACAATTAGTGTGATAGTTCACTGTTGGCTTGCCTAACATTGATGTTGGATGCCATCACGACCTATAGTGGGTTTTGGATCATGACAGGTTTGTATCAGAGCTCTAGGTTCACTTGGGTATCACGAGTCATGAGCGATTCTAGTAGAGTCTTTCAGATCAGTACGGAAACATCTATACTTATCTTCGAGAGGCTACATGGCTGTTAGAAGCACTTCCCTTCTTGATTCCTCATTGTGCGATTTGATTTCTATTGAAGCGTATGCCTCATTTCCTTCCTACTTATTCTTATACGATGTTGAGCGCTCGTTATCAATTGGGCATTGAGGAGATGTAGTGGTACTGCAGATGTGGTGCAGGATGTTTCTTCATGCATATTCGAGCAAGCTATTATCGTAGTCTTGTGGAAGGGTGTTCAGTTATTTTGGCCCAGTGTCAGTGTTGCCTATAGCTTCAAGGCTATGCACAGTGCGTTATGATGTTCGTGCATTGTTATCGCGCAATATTGGTGTAAATGGTAGAGTGCTTATGTGTGTGTCACGGCAGTGAATGGCCTGAAAGGAGGATTTCTTGATTCAAGGTTTAGAGGTTCGGTAATTAATTTCAGCGGAGGAAAGGCAATGGGACTATGGATGTTTAGGCATGAGTTGGCGGAGTACCGAGACTTGATATTTTCGAGCGTTGTGGAATTCTCATTGTGGTGTGGTGTCATTATTCTTGTTGGGGCGCATCAAGGCCCGATAATGTTATGGTCTTCTTTGATTTGCCTTTGGGGAAAGGTGTTGTGAAATGGTGCCTAAGAAGTGGTTATCAGATGGCAGTGTGTAGCAGTTTCAGAGTCGAGTCGGTGTTTCTAATGTTGATGACTCGAGAAAGATGATCTTCGAAGAGGCTGAGAATTGGTAGAAATTTACTAGTTCAGGTTCTACAAAGATGAATTATTATTTGAGGTAGCATTTTGGCAGCGAAGGAGGAGGAAGGACATGGTGGGAGGTGTCTCGTGATTGTGGCAGCGAAGGAGGAGGAAGGATATGGTGGGACATGTCCTGTGATGATTGAACTCCTAGCAGGTCAAGTATGAACAATAGAGGTCGAGTAGTTGTTTAAGGAGATGGTTGACCGAAGTGGCAGTGGCAGAGTAGCGAATGGATTCTATTGTAGGCTAGCCACATGCCCTGGGGATCATGGTGAATATTGACTAGGTCTATGGATTTCATTGGAGATTGTGGCTTTGTTCTTCGGGGTTTGAATATGACGGAAAGAGTTGCATCGGATGTAATATGACTTTGAGTTTTGGATGCATCGCTGGACCTTTGTTTGATGTTGATAGAAATAGATGGACACTTTTGACTGATGGGAAAGCACGGGCTCAAGAGGATTAATTGATTTCGTGATGGCTATAATTAGGGTAATATCATTGGAAGATGTCAATATGAGGCTACACATGTGGGTTATCTCCTGTCAAATGTTAAGAGTTGTGTGATTTCTAGTAAAGGTCCTTTGAATAACTTTATTTTTTGTCCAACATGAAGTATGTACTGCGATGTGAGCTGGGATTGCTTTAATAAGATGGTGTAGTGGTCAGGAGGCCGGGTGTGTGATTGGAGATGATAATTCGAGTTATGTTATGAAAGTTTAACAAGAGATTACGAGGAAATTGGTGGGACGACGGTGCAAAATCATGGTAACCGAGGATGAGTCATCATTGTGAATTATGGATTTATGTAATTGTGGCTTGAAGCTAAGTGGGGGAGCCCACCGTCTATGAATGTGTCAGCTGGTTGTGTGCCTTGGCAGTATCGGGTTATCGGTACATTGGTAGATTGGTTATGACCAAGGAAAGAAAACATCAAGGGTAATTCGGGCAAGGGACTTGATGCCACCTTATCGGTTCGTGTGTAGATTTTGGGATGACTAACAGTTTATGCTTCTTATGAATGTGATGTTCAAGGAAAATAATTTGTGTGATTATTTCTTTTGGGAGTGTTCATATGCTAATAGAGTACTAGAGTTTGGTTATATATTTAGGACCAGGTCAGAGTGAATCACTCTCAACAATGGTTCTAGTGGGTTCAAGAATTAGAGCGCGGTGTCTAAGGATTTTGAGTTCATTATGTGGTTGATGAATTAGTTTTGCAGCGAAGTGTGAAAGAGACTTGGAGTATTTCTATGAATGTCACCGGGTCTGCGGTGTGATGTTAGAAATATGGAGGAAACAACTTCGGATTTGCAGGAGGTCTTTCAGAACGGGTGTATCAGTTGGAGATACTATTGAGTGCTTAAGGAGGGTATGAGATGGTTGATGGGTATTGAGACGATGTGGTATTGTGATTTGGGTCACTCGAGATGAATGTTGTTTGAGGTTCGTTATGTGTTTGAATAGAACTATTATTTCAAAGGCAAGTCAGGAGTAAATTGGAAGAAGTTGAGTTAGTTAGTAATGGTTGGAATCAGCATGGTTGTGGAAATGATTAGTTCCTTCAGTGTGTTGAGCTATATAGGTAATTCGTGGATGTACGTATGGGCTTAACAGCCACCATAATTTGCTTGATTGGGGAGGTATTTGATTATGATGGCCTTGTATGTGTAAATGGATCCAGGAAGAGTTATAGCCGTCTATACTTCGACTTGAGGGTTACATTTTCTGTGGTTTTTGGAATTCGGTTGCGTGTTGCAATTGTTCTTCTGAGATGAGTGGAGTGAAACGGGTTCTACCCAATGAAGTGTTTATTCTACTAGTGGTTCAGGGGTTATGATGAAATTCTTGGACTCTCGCGTAGCGGCATGATAGGCGCAGTGAGCAGTATGGAAATTGGAAGTTGAGGATCAAGGTTGCGGTTCAGTTTTGATAAGAATGTCTCGAGCTTAGAGGAGCGGGGAAGGATTTCACATGTTCAGTGTATTCCACCACTATTGTCGGGCAGCCTAAGGATGGTTTATTTTGTGGTAGGAGCGTTGGGTATTGAAATACAGATGCTTGGCTAATACTATAGAAATAGCATGCTCAATGGCCGTTGATGTTCAGATATTACTACCTAGTGCGAAAGGTTGTGGGAGTATATCCCACAAGAAGATTGTATAATTGTAACGTGTTAGTCATTCGATTGTTAGAGACTAAAATAAGGTCTGAAGATTTTGGTACTGTCGCCAATGGGAGAGGTTATGACTGAGAGGCGCTCTATTATTTTGGGTGTGGACTATGGGATTTTGTTCCGGATTTGACGATTGCTCGTATGTGTCATGAATAGGGGTCATTGTGGATACTTGAAAGGTTATTGGCCCAGTTTGGGATGATTAGGATCGGCTTGAGGTCCGTTAGTAAATCTAATGTGAATGTAAGCTCTACATCTGGTCAGATGTGTTCATTAGACATAGCATTGCTTATGGAGGAGTCTTCGGGTGTTGGATGTTATTCCTGTCATCAGCTATTCTATGTAACACTATATTATGCCATGTGGGTTATGAGACGACTTGATTATTCGCATATGTGTTGTGATCCCTTGTAGATTATTATGTTATAGGAGCAAGATTGCTCTCGAGATGCAAATCATCTATTGCACCTTAGTATTGCTTGGCATTTTGTAGCGCATGGCGCTATCTGTCTCCCCAAGGTTGTGTTTATGCACTTAACGTGCATGTGGTCCACATTCGGGCATTTTGTGGGTATGAGCATTTTGGCTCGGTAGGTATTTTCTTATTGATTGTATATGTGTGGATCGGGTGGCACGCCACCACGGGTATGATGTTTGGATCAAGTTGCACGTTGCAACGTTATCATGTGTGGATCGGGTTGCACACCACAATAGTTAGATGTTGAGTACGGTCCCTTATACTTATTTTGTGTCTTTTGTTTTTTATCTTTAAGACAGGTTCATAGCATTGGTTTGGTTGTTTTGTTCATTGCGCATGCCGGATAATCTTGTATTCAGGTTTGTTATTCCTTATTGGTCATATTCGAGTTGTGGCTTGTTGGAGTATTGCTGGCATCAAGTGAGATTTTAGAAGGTGTTTGAGGTGGCTTATTGCCCGAGTAGTTTGTACTGGGTGAGACGAGGTTATTGGACCTGAGATCAGTGCGATTGGGTTTATGTAGGGTATATTAAAGAGAAAATGTCACTATTCAGTTCAGGATGAGGTAATGGTTCTTGTCAAGCGGAGAGACTACATGGGTTATTGACTTGGCGATCGGTTATGAGCTTCTAAGGGTCGCTCCCATCATTGAAGTATCGTGAGGGTTGGATTGGGGCTTATGCGCATTTTGAGGTATAATACACGCATCAAGATAGTGAATTTGCAGCTTCTACGGTTGGAGGATGTTATTATGGGCATACGAATTATGCGGTGCATTGTGCAATTTCAGTATGGATGCATGTTCATATTTGGTATAACGGATTGAGATTGATACAGTGTTCGTATGTTAGAATCAGGCCTCGTACAAAATTTCAGATGTTGGAATTTGGTAAGGCTTGTGGGCTAGGGTAGAATGAATGATCTTCAGTCTGGCTCAAGAAAATGTACTCACACGGGTTGTGTTGGTACAAGCAAGTGCACTAGGTGTTAAACAGTGGAGTTGGGCAATTCCGGAGCGGTTCTTGGCACGTTCGTGGATGAACATATATTTAAGTGGGGGAGAATGTAACGACCCAATCAATTGTTTTGGGCTCTAGCGCGTTGTTTGGCAAGTTGAGGCTTTGAGTAGCTTCGCTTTATGTTTTATGAGTTCTACATGTGGTCGAATTTGAATTTTGGGAGGTTTGGGGTTAATTCAGATGGAAAATTCTCAATTCAGAAGCTTTAAGTTAGAAGAGTTGATCAAGGTTTGACTTTTGAGTAAACGACCTCGAAATCGGGATTTGAAGGTTTCAATAGGTTCATATGATGATATCAGACTTGGGCGTGCGTTCGGATTGAGTATCGGGTGGCCCGGGAGCATTTTGACACTTATTGTGGAAAGTTAGCATTGTTGAAGGTTATAGAATTGCCTAAGTTTGATTTAAAGTGGACTTTGATGTTATGGATGTCCGTTTGGATTCCGAGCCTTGGAATAGGTTCGTATCGTAATTTGTGACTTGTACGTAAAGTTGGTGTCATTCCAGAATATTTAAGTTCAACTCGGACTCGTTCGTCGAAATTTATAAGTTTAATGTTTTAAAGAAAAGTTTTGATCGTTGATTTGTGATTGTGATGTTATTCGCGGTGTTTCGAGCCCTTGAATAAGTTTGGATAAGGTATTGGGACTGGTTGGTGTGATTGGACGGGGTCCTGGGAGCCTCAGATGTGATTTGGGCTGGTTTATGGTTTCTTTGGCATGCTTCGCGATCGCGAAGAGAGAGATGCGATCACGGAAGGGAAGTGGGAGAAGATGGTAAATTGTTCTTTGTGGTCACGGGAGAAGATATGCGATCGCGTACTTTCTTGGGATGGAACATCACGTTCGCGTGTGGGGTTACGCGTTCACGTAATGTTGAAGTGGGGGCTGATGGAATTGGCCTTCACGAACACGAAGTTGTCCCGCATTAGCAACTTGTGGACTGGTCGTGCTCTGCGATCGCGAGTCTTCAGACGCGATTGCGTAGGGCATTTTTGGCGGCAGAGGTGGTATTGTTTCGCGACAGCGAGGCTTCAGAGCGCGATCGCAAAAGGCGACGCCTGGGCAGAATATACGTCACTCAATCGGGATTTTTGCTCATTTCACTCATTCCTCTCTTGCTTGGGCGATTTGGAGGAGCTAACATCATCATCTACCTTGAGATAAGAAACTTCTACAGATTGTGACCTAAGTACATGAGTTATATATGGATTTAAATAAGAAATTGTGAATTTTTGTATGAAAACCTAAAAGTGGTATTTTTGGACTTTAACCATGAAATTGGATATGGAATTAGGAATACATTATATATTTGAGTTCGTGGTGTTATGGGTAATTATTATCTTCAAGAATTTTTGTAATACAGACTAGTGGGCTCGAGGATTGATTTTGTTGACTCTTCAATAGGAGTTGTAAATTATTGTAAGTTAATTAATTATGAGTGGTGGAGTATATTTTTATCGGTTTTCATGGTTGTTTGTCTAGTTTCGGATCGATGGGCACTGGTTTGAGGTGCTAGAGAGGCGTTGGGGCCAGTTATGAAACTTCGGAGTGAGGTATGTCTCATGTCTAAACCTGTGACGGGGAAACTATACCCTAGGTAATTTGATATGTGCTACCTGTTGTGGGGGCTACGTACGCACGATGTGACGAGAGTCCGTACGTAGCTGGATTCATGTTATGTCCGGGTAGACGTAGGCCTTTATTATGTTATTACTTGCACTAATTGAACTCAATTGCTAGTTTAAATTGCTTGAATTGAATAGTGAGAATTTAGTTAACGATTATGTTAAATTGAGCTCCATTATCTAGAGATTTGGCGAACTGTTAATCATTGATGAGAATTTATATCCTTTTATGGGCTTACCTTGATGTTGTAAATACATAATTCGCAAATCCGAAGTGTTTCCCTATTCCTGTGGATTGGGCTGAACGCCTCGACGATATATATATATATATATATATATATATATATATATCCATGGATCGGATCGGGTCGGGTCGTACGATCACGGTAATGTATATACACGACTATATGGATCGGACCGAACGTCCTCAGCATAATTCGTGCATAAAATCGCTAAGAATCCGAGTACCCACGAAATTACCCTCTTAATTAAACTTGAAAATGACATATTACTTTCTCTATGACATGAGATGAGATATCTAATTAAGGGTTCCTATTTGTTGAGATAGCATGAGGCCTTGGGGACATTTTAATTGATAATTGATGTTAACTGATTTTGTTATCTACTGTTCCTTAGTCTATTAACCATGTTGTAATTCATGCCTATTTATTATTCTTGTATTTTATTTATTGGACTACTAGTAAGTGTCGATATCGATCTCTCGTCATTACCTCTATGGGGTTAGGCTGGATACTTACTAGGTACACGTTGATTTACGTAGTGATACTACAATTCTGCACTACACGTGCAGGATCTGACAAGTCCATTTGATGGTCATCCTGGCGCGTAGGCGCAACTGCTGAGGGGACATTATGGTGAGCTGCTTTCTATGCTATGCACCGTAGCCCTCAGAGTCTCCATCTTATTTATTTACTCTGTCCTGTCTATTTTATATTCCAGATAGATGTTGTATGATTATTACACTCTTTAGCAGACACTCATGTATTGTGATACCGGATTTTGGGATATTCTAGTTGATGTTTACAGATTTGCATATTATTGACACCTTTTATTTTTATGCCTTACTAGTTATGTATGTACCCATGATTTTAAATGTGTAAATTTCTTTACTTAATAAAGTTTATGATTTCGAAAGTAATAAAATGAACAATTAATGTGATAGTTCACTGTTGGCTTGTCCAACAGCGACGTTGGGCACCAGCACGATCTATAATAGATTTTTGGTCGGGACACTTAGTAGATAGAAATTTCCAAGGAATCAATTATTTTATGTCTTGAGTTTATTTCGTTACTTATCTAAGTGGTCTTATCAGTTTTGTCCTTTAGTTTACCTTTACTGTATTCATGCGCGTTTTTTATGAATTTGCTTGAAACACATGGGAGTTCCATCATTGCCATAAATGTTTAGGGTCTAGAATCTTTTAAATACGACAATTTCTGTCAAAACTGTTCATTTTTTTTATTTTTTAATTATCTAGTTATTCCTCTTCGCATCTGGAGGAGACTTATTTTATTATAATAGTGATATTGGTGCCACTTTATCGATTTTTATTTTATATATTGTAAGATGATTTTACTACTTGAGGACTTGTTATAAATGTCATGGGCGGCTTTCCAACCATGCCCCATGACCCCTTGGACGCGCCCCGTGGCGTCCTGGTAAGTTTTCCAATGCCCGTCGCCACAGTCGGCCCCGTGGTCTCGGCAGCTCCAAGTGACAAGCGCGCATGTGCCTCTGTCGCCCCACCGATAACCATCGCCAGCGCCCAGCCACAGGCAGATGCCAACAGCGTCGCGCGCGCAGACAATGCCTCGCACGCAGACCCTGATGCTAAAGACAAAGTTGCTGCCAACGGACTTGTTTCTGCTTTGTAGAAGACTAAGTCTTTTTCATTGTAAATATAGAGTAGTTTTACTGTATTTTCTTTAAGTGTGATTTTTCAGCTTTCATAGGTCTAGTCATGTAACTTTGGTTTATTTTTTTTAAGCATTATTAAGGGGGACCAAGCAATCAAAACTTTCAAGCAAGCAAACAATTCTCTGTACTGGTGTCTCTCCCCCCGACACCGTCTTATTTTTCTGGAATAGCTTTCATTCAATGCAATCAAGCTTTCTTTCATTATCAATTCTCTTTTCTGCTCTCTTTCAATTCCTCATGACATTGGTTTTCCCGTACGGCACTGACAATCTAGTCTAGCGTACGGAGGGGACCTCAGTTGGCGGATAGCAACCGTATTGACATCGGTTGCTTAGCCTTAAATCGCCCTTTCAAGGAATTTCAGGAAGGCGCCACATAACAGTTGGCATCAGAGCCTAGGCTCGACATCGGACGAGGGATTACATTACAATTACCACCATTTCTGACCATGGTGAATTATGGGGATCACATCGCGACCCTTGAGGGAACGATTGACGCATTTCGGCCCATCGTGGAAATGATGCCTGACACAAAGACCAGCCTAGTGCAAAGGTTGGATGACCTGGACCGCAGAATGGTCCAGGCCAAAGTTGACATAGAAAACATCAGTCGTGACTCTGAAAGAGACCGGCAAACGGCAGCCACAGAGGCAGCCAAAATTTTTGGTAAATTCGAGGCCCTCCAGCAGGAGATTGCCGAGGATTTAGCCAACAGGGAACAAGAGGCAGACAGGATGACTGCCATGCAACAAACTATAGACAACTTGACAGGCCAGCTCAACGTTGTCAATACTGCTTTACAAGGCCTACTTCGAGGAGGCGGAAACCAATTTGGGGGTGTGTGAACCTCGCCCCTATGGCACAAAAGCTGAAAATTCCTGAGCCAAAGCCATACAGTGGAGCTCGGAATGCCAAAGAAGTGGAAAACTTCATTTTTGACATCGAGCAATACTTCGATGCCGTGGGAGGCCTAGAAAAAGCTAAGAATGTAGCAACTGCTGCCATGTATCTTCAGGGTGATGCCAAACTCTGGTGGCGAGTGAAGTACGAAGCCATCAAGGCTGGTGAAGATGCCCTCGATACATGGGCAGAATTGAAGGCAGCCATACACCTACAGTTCTTCCCCAAAAATGTTGGTACAATGCCAAGAGAAAGTTACGAGACCTCCGCCAGACCAAATCAGTGCGAGATTATCTGCGGGAATTCTCTGCGCTCATGTTGAACATCCGTGACATGGGGGACAAAGACAAAATCTTCACCTTCCTAGAAGGGTTGAAACCTTATGCCCGCATGGAGTTGCAGAGGCAAAGGGTAGACACCTTGCCTAAGGCAATCCAAGCAGCAGAGTGCCTTGGGGATTACCAAGTGGAAGCCCGGAAGGATAGGCCTCAACAACCTGTCCGAGGAGGATACAAAGGGGGCCAGCCAAACACTGGTAGCCCTAGCAGAAGTGGAGGAGACCGGAGTGCACCCAAATCTAAGGCTCCCTATTCAAACAGTAATGGTGTTGTATCTAACAACAATGATCGGGGGAGGAAGCCCCCCCTCTGGATGCCGTCAATGTGGCAGACCACATTGGAATAATGAATGCCCACATGCACAGATGAATGCCCATCAAGCTTTTGAGGATGGGACGGATTACGACGCTGATGATGCGGACCAGACCGAGCCAGTAGGTGCATTCATTGCAATTGTTGGCTCCATTTCTGAGCCCTTAGCGGGAACCAGTGCCGGTAGCCGCGAAGAAGGACCCCTGTCCAATTTCCAAGAAAGGAAAAAAGAATGCGAACAAAAGGACTCCTCCTCATCAAGAGAGGACCTTAATGTTCGTTGACATGAAGGTAAATGAAAAGCCCATTCGGGCAATGATAGACACGGGTGATACCCACAACTACTTAGTCTCGACTCAGGTGGAGTGCCTTGGACTAGTTGTAGGAAAGGGCAAAGGTCTTGTGAAGGCTATCAACTCACCACCTCAACCAGTGGGTGGAATAGCCAAAGAAGTACCAGTGAAGCTTGGCCCTTATGAAGGAAAATTCAACCTGCGCGTAGTGATCATAGATGACTTTGAGTTAATAGTGGGGCTGGAATTTCTGAGACAGGCCAATACCATGCCCGCACCATATACAGACATGATACTGATGATGGGAGCAAATGGGGCCAAGCCCCGCATTATTCCGTGCATGCCCATGAAGATGGCCGCCGAGAACATCTCGGCCTTGCAGTTGAAGAAGGGGGTCAAAAGACATGAACCCACGTTCTTGGCTACCCTTTGCATGGAAGATATTGAGTGCTCCTCAGGTCCCATTCCTGCACCCGTGAAGGAGATGCTACTGGAATTTGAAGACATAATGCCAGAAGAAATGCCAAAGCGACTCCCGCCTAGGTGTACTGTGGACCATGAGATTGAGTTGGTGTCGGGGGCGAAGCCACCTGCCCGGGCGCCATACATAATGTCACAACCCGAACTCACCGAGCTTCGGAGACAATTGACGGAAATGCTAGACACAGGGATCATTGTGCCCTCCAAGTCCCCATACGGGTCCCCTGTGTGTTTCCAAAAGAAACATGATGGTATTTTACGACTCTGCGTGGATTAACGGGCTCTAAACAAAATCACCGTGAAAAACAAGTACCCTATTCCGCTAATGGCAGACTTGTTTGATAGACTGGGTGGTGCGACGGTGTTCACCAAAATAGACCTGAGGACAGGTTATTGGCAAGTTCGGATTGCAGAGGGTGATGAGCACAAGACGACCTATGTGACAAGATATGGGTCGTACGACTTCCTGGTTATGCCCTTTGGCTTGACTAACGCGCCAACCACATTTTGCACCTTGATGAACGAAGTCTTCCGAGAATACATTGATGAATTTGTCGTGGTTTATTTGGATGACATTGTGGTATATAGCCAGATACTAGAAGAACACCTGGAGCATTTGCGGAAGGTCCTAGCCCGATTGCGGGAGCACGAATTATATTCAAAGCTATCCAAGTGCTCCTTTACTCAGAAACAAATTGACTTCCTTGGATATGTCATCGGGGAAGGGTGGATCAAGATGGACCAACAGAAGATTCAGGCCATCACAGAATGGCCTCCTCCTAAGGATATCCACGCCTTGAGGTCGTTCCTTGGCCTATGCAACTTCTATTGGCGTTTTGTGAAAACTTACTCCCTCATTGCAGTGCCACTGACAGAACTCCTCAAGAAGGTCACACCGTGGGATTGGGGCCCCAAGCGGGCAGAGGCCTTCGACGCTTTGAAAATGGCTATGTCTAGTATCCCCGTCTTGGCCCTCCCTAACTTGGCCAAGCCATTCGAAGTGCAAATGGATGCCTCCGACTATGAACTTGGTGGAGTATTGCGACAAGAAGGGCATCCTGTAGCGTACAAGAGCCGGAAACTGAAGGATGCAGAGCGGGGCTATGCCGCCCATGAGAAAGAATTATTAGTTGTCGTTCATTGCTTACGCCTTTGGAGGCATTATCTATTGGGAGCCCAATTCATGGTCAAGACAGACAACACAGCCGTTAGCCATTTCATGACCCAACCAAAGCTGAATGGTCGACAGGCTAGGTGGCAGGAACTCCTAGCGGAATTTCACTTCAACATGGAGTACCGAAGTGGGAAGACCAATCATGTTGCTGATGCACTCAGTCGGAGAGCTGATCTAGCATCGATGTGTGTACTCGCCGCCCTAAAGGGAAGCGAAGTAACCACCACCATAAAAGACCAGATACAGGATCTACTCATCAAGGATCCTGCTGCACAGTATTTGGTTGATTTGGTAGGACAGGGCAAGACTCGCCAGTTCTACACCGAAGATGGGTTCCTGAAGGTGAAAGGGAACCGACTTTATGTTCCTAAAGGAGGAGATCTGCGACGGACTCTTCTTGCAGAATGCCACGATACTTTGTGGGCCGGTCATCCCGGCGAGGAACGCACCATGGCATTGCTTCGCCGTGCATATTATTGGCCCCAAATGGTCGACGACGTCGCTCAGTACGTGAAGACTTGTCTAGTATGCCAGAAGGATAAGTCAGACCGCTTGAAGCAGGCAGGGCTCTTGGAACCACTAGCTGTCCCAAAAAGACCTTGAGAAAGCGTTTCCCTGGACTTCATCACCAGATTGCCCAAGGTCGGAGATCTCACAACGATCTTGGTTGTAGTGGATCTGTTTTCCAAGTATGCTATCTTTATAGCAGCCCCACAATATATATCAACAGAAGACACAGCTTGACTATTCTTTTCTCATGTCGTCAAATATTGGGGCCTACCTAAAGACATTGTTAGTGATCGCAACTCACGCTTCACTAGCAATTTTTGGACCCAACTCTTTAAGTGTCTCGGGTCAAAATTGAGTCATAGCTCAAGTTTTCATCTGCAATCTGATGGCCAAACGGAGCAATTCAATGACATGCTAGAGGAATATCTCCGACACTTTGTGACCGGATCGCAGAAGAATTGGGTGAAGCTTCTGGATGCTGTTCAGCTGTGTTTCAATTCACAAAAGAGCTCAAGTACCAACAAAAGCACTTTTGAAATTGGTACGACAGCAACCGCTACTTCCACACACAGTGAACGCACCAAACATGTCAAAATCTCCTCGGGCTGCTAGCTTCTCAAAAGAATGGATGCAAAATTTGGAGATAGTGCGGAGCTATCTTGTCAAAGCCCAAAAGAGGATGAAGAGGAATGCTGATCAGAATCGCCGCTTTGTTGAATACCAAGTGGGGGACAAAGTGATGGTCAAAATCCCAAAGTGGTACTTGTTTGCAGGGGTCCATGACCCTCGCCTATTGCAAAAATATATTGGACCCTTGTCTATTAAAAAGCGCATTCGGAAAGTTGCATACCGGGTGGATACCCCAGCTTGGTGGAAAATTCATCATGTTTTCCATGTCAGTCTCCTGAAACCTTTTCGGGAAGATATGGAGGATCCTTCACGAAGCCAACTCACAATACCAAGTATTCGAGGTCCCAATTCAACCGAAAAAAGGCGTGCTGAAGCTATTCTTGATGATCGAGTGATTCACGCCTCAAGAAAAGATCACCAGGAGTTCTTGGTGAAATGGCAGGGATGTGATGCAGAGGAGAATACTTGGGAGAGGGGAACAAACCTCGAAGCCTATAAGAGCCTGATTGATGATTACCTTGCAAGGAAGGCGCCGAGGACGTCTCCAACTCAGGTGGGGGAGAATGTCATGGGCGGCTTTCCAGCCATGCCCCATGACCCCTTGGACGTGCCCCGTGGCGTCCTGGCAAGCTTCCCAACGCCCGTTGCCACGGTCGGCCCCGTGGTCTCGGCAGCTCCAAGTGACAAGCGCGCATGTGCCTCTGTCTCCCCACCGATAGCCATCGCCAGCGCCCAGCCACAGGCAGATGCCAATAGCGTCACGCGCGCAGACAATGCCGTGCACGCAGACCCTGATGCTAAAGACAAAGTTGCTGCCAACGGACTTGTTTCTGCTTTGTAGAAGACTAAGTCCTTTTCATTGTAAATATAGAGTAGTTTTACTGAATTTTCTTTAAGTGTGATTTTTCAGTTTTCATAGGTCTAGTCATGTAACTTTGGTTTATTTTTTTTTAAGCATTATTAAGGGGGACCAAGCAATCAAAACTTTCAAGAAAGCAAACAATTCTCTGTACTGGTGTCTCTCCCCCCGACACCGTCTTGTTTTTCTGTAATAGCTTTCATTCAATGCAATCAAGCTTTCTTTCATTCTCAATTCTCTTTTCTGCTCTCTTTCAATTCCTCATGACATTGGTTTTCCCGTACGGCACTGACAATCTATTCTAGCGTACGGAAGGGATCTCAGTTGGCGGACAACAACCGTACTAACATCGGTTGCTTAGCCTTACGTCGCCCTTCCAAGGAATTTCAGGAAGGCGCCTCGTAACAGATTGCATGTTATTATTGATGTTAGAAAATGATTAGTGAAGGGCTCGTCATGGCCCTCTAGCATTAAATTATGACAGATACTACGAAGAAAACAAAACAAAATGCGCAAAAAAATGGATGTGCAAGAAAAATCTTTTAAGCATGACGATAAAAATTGTTCTTTGGTGCTATAATAGCGACAAATACATATTTTTATCGGTAACTAATTTCTATTTGTATGCTAGCTAGTCATCCATTACATAGTAATTGGAGTTATACCCTCTCAACAACATCGAATGCATGCGCCTTTATTGCAAATGCAACATTTGGTTTTGCGTTGTGATGCAAAAGTGCAACCTGAAATTCACGAAACAAACATATTTCATATACAATAGATAAAAAAAAATAAAGACTTTTATTATAAAGGTTATAAACCTAAGAGAACAAAGCCTCTACGAATTTTGAAACTAAAAATACGCATTTGTAATCGTAATTAGAAAAATAATTATATACCCATAAATATTTTTTGAATATACTAGTTCCAAAACCATAATTTCAAAAAAAGAAAAAACTTATCTTGAAACATCAATTTCAAACATCCCATAGGAATATATTTTTGAGTTATTTAGTATCTTTGAAAATGTATCAATTCTTAAGTTAATGTAAATTTTAGTTTTAATTATCGACGGAGGAATGAGAAAATGAAAAAAAATGTAAAAAAAAAAAATTAAAACTAGATATACCTGTAATAGATACATGAGTGCTACGACTAGCGGCAGACAGTTCTAGTGATGTTGTTGATGATGTTGATTCTGGTGCGTATGATAGCTCAGATACATATGATGGTTTTGGTGCATACGAAGACTCTGGTACCCCTAAGTTAATGAAAAAAGAACAAACATGACAAAAATCATGTAAACCAAAACATTGGTTAATTTTGTCATATTAAGCAACTATACTTGTTATGCTTGTAGGTACTTTTATTTTTTCCTCTTAGTTTTTTCTATTGAAGTGCTCGTAGATGCAAGATAGATCTTCCTTTTATATTAAAGATGGAACATAATTTTTAAGTTAGTAGTGTTGATTCTTAAGTAAGTAGTTATATCAATTATTAGCATGCATTATAGGAGATCCAGTCAGATTACAAAAATAAAATGCAATCCTGTAAATTTGAATATAAAACTATTGACTAACTAAACTATATGTAGCAAATATTATATTTATTCTCAACTAGTTAAATTTATCTCCTTTTTTGAGGATTGTCACGCTCCATTTTCTCGCGAAAGCGGGTTTCGACATGTGACAACTCTTTTAAGGGAGGTATTAAAAGAGAAGAGCCGCCCCCTAACGATTTTTAATGTGCGTTAGGGTACCTATTTGCAAGTAAATCTGTTTGACTAATCTGTGTCACCAAAGAACGGGTAAGGGCTCAAATTAACTCAAAGAGAAGGTGTTAGACACTCTTCGAGATCCACAACAGTGGGTCCCGGCTGAACTTTAAACTATATGAATTATGTAATTAAACTAGGTGATCAAATAAATAAAGAAAAATTTAGAAGTTGAAGAGTCTTATTAGGGCACGTGAGAATCGGCACAAATCTTAATGACTACTGAGATACAACTACATTGATCTATGTTAAATGAATAAGTATAAATAACAAATACATAAAGGGGGGGGGGGGGTCATAAGTTTTTAAGCCTAAAATATCACCCCGTGCAACATAAATAATACTTCACAATACCTTTGAGGTAGGGGTTTGTCACGCCCTGAACCTGGGAGCGAGACCGGCACCCGGTGCCTTACCTAACCTAGCATACCAAATTGCGACTAAGGGACTCTGAACATATAATGTTAAAATCTGGCCATGGGGCCACATTGCAAGACAATTTTCGAAGCAAAATATAAAACTGAATGGAAACTAGCGCTGATTAAACATCAATATAAAGCTGGGCCGACAAGTCTGTCATAACTACTACAGCTGACAATCCATCAAAATATACATACCAGGCCTACAAGTCCAACAAACTGCACTAACTGACAGGATAAGTCTACAAACCTCTACTGATGGATATATTATGATCACAATAGGGCCCCGACGTACCCATAACATATATACATACATATAAAAGATGTACACGAAACCCTAGTCCCGATAACTACGAAGGACGTGGAGCTTACCGATCAGGCTGAACTCGAGGAACACCTACTAAGGAGGTCTACCCGTCTGTCAATCTGAACCTGCACGCATGAAATGCAGCGTCCCTAGAAAAGGGACGTCAATACAAATAATGTACAGAGTATGTAAGGCAATAACATAACTGAAAGATGAAACTGAAGTAATAATATAATAACTGAAAGTAACTGGGAGTCAAAGATGATCTTAAGATATATTTACATGTTGATATTGACTCAACTCTTTCAATATAGTAAGTAAAATAAATGTTCGGCCATATAAGGCTCGGTACATGTAACTGCTCAGCCGTAGTAGGCTCGCTCATAGGCGCTTGGCCACACTAGGATCTGTATCTCTGCCATCCTGGGTTCCTCATAGGCGCTCGGCCACAGTATGCTTGGTATATAACTTACCATCTGATCAGAGGTTTCCCATTAGTGTTACTCCACACCCTTCCTCCTCCAAAACTCCACAAAATAGTAGTAAAACATGCAGCCCAACAGCAACACAAAATAGTCCGCTACAAGTGAATAACTCGAACTCACGGCTTCCAATCACCGTCCCGTGAATTCTTACAAATATAGAATGACTTACTATGCATCTACAGCAGAAGAAAATGGATGAAAGAGAGCAGTAAACTTACCTTATCTGTTGGATAACTCAGCTCCTATCTTGGCTCTTCAAACTTTAGGCTTTACCTTCAATTAGAACTTGAGAAAGAGAGAAAATCAATTGGGGTTTGTGGGCAATATTTGGGAGGCTTTTTGCAGAGATTTTGTATAGTTATTTTGCCCTATTATAAGAAAAATATATGAATGGGATAGTCCTTTAAAAAGGTCTCTTTGGACGACCCTAACTGGCCCATTTTTGGACGACCCGAACTGGCCCATTTTTGGATTCTCGTTTAAGCAAGTAGGTGACAGTCTGCGTAGTCTCGCTAAAATTCCCATATGTCTCTACTCCGACATCGTATTAACAAACAGTTTAATGTGTTAGAAAATATACTCATAGATATTTAATTTGATGGGTGGAACACACTATAAATCTAAGTATATTGGGAGAAAAATGTAGTTACATTTGACCCAAAGTTTTAGTAAAACTTATGAACGTAACTTGTGATGACTTTCATCAACTTTTGTTCCACCACTAGCTTGACTTCAAAACATAACACACGACTAGCATACGACTAACATAACTCATAACATAACCTCTTTATCATGTTAAACACCCTGGTCTCACCCCAAAATTACATGCTATAACATTCCCAACTTGTCGACTTTCGACGAAATATTATTTTCTTCAATTCCTTTAGCTTCTGAACCTTCCAACCCTCTTTGTACTTGTTGTTCATGATCTTCAATATTTGTAACCTCTAAGGTAACATGATTAACTTACTTTATATATTTTCAAAGATGAACTCATTTTTGGTCCTACATTAGTTTGCTCACGACGCAGGTTTACGTACGAAAATATAGGGTGTAACATCATTCCCCCCTTGGGAACATTCGTCCTCGAATGTTTACTCTTAGGGACTTTGGAAAAAACTTTCTAGAGTCTCCTCCGTACACTATGCATGCCACACATGGCCAATGTCTATAAATAGCAACACTTTGCCTCACACAGTCGTAAATCATAAATACTGAAGGTCAGGAAATAAGAGCTTACCTGATGACCTACTAGCCTGAATAGAGTTGTGCTGTAGCATCCTATCTCGAGCCATATCTTCAGTTTGAAATAGGTGGGGGTATTTATACTTCATTTCTTCCTCCGCTTCCCATATCATCTCTTCCACATTCTTTCTTCTCCATAATACATTCACGGAGGCTACCTTCTTATTTCGTAGCTTGCGAATTTATCGGTCTAGGATGGCTACTAGAATTTCCTTGTATGACACGTCCTCTGTAATTTGTACATCATCAGTGGACACCACTCTAGTAGGATCACCAATGCACTTTCGTAGCATAGACACGTGAAAAACTAGATGGACTGACTCCAGTTCCGAGGGCAATTCTAACTCATAAGCTACTTGGCCCACTCTATGAATGATCCTATAAGGCCTAATATACCGTGGGCTAAGCTTGCCTTTCTTACCAAATCTTATCACGCCCTTCATAGGGGATACCTTTAAGAATACCCATTCATTAACCTCAAACTCTAAGTCTCGTCGCCGCATATTAGAATATGACTTCTGAAGACTCTGAGTTGTCAACAGTCGCTCCCGGATAAGCTTTACTTTCACTACGGCCTGTTGAACTAGGTATGGCCCATGTAACCCATATTCTCCAACATCAAACCACCCTATAGGATATCTGCACTTACGCCCATACAAAGCCTCCTACGGAGCCATCTGGATACTGGAGTGGTAACTGTTATTATATGCAAACTCGACAAGAGGTAGATGTTCATCCCAACTTCTTTTAAAATCCAACACACATGCTCGTAACATATCCTCGATCGTATGAATTGTGCGCTCGTCTTGTCCATCAGTCTGTGGATGAAAAGTTGTGCTGCAATTCACTTGAGTCCCTAGACCTCTCTGAAATGACCTCCAAAAATATGTTGTAAACTGGGGCCCACGGTCAAATATAGTGGATACTGGTACTCCATCTATCCGCACTATCTCCTTAATATATAACTTTGCATAATCTTCTGCTGTATATATAGAAATGACTAGTAGGAAATGAGTTGATTTTGTGAGCCTATCGACTATCACCCATATAGAATCAAACTTACGATGAGAACGAGGTAAACCCGTGACAAAGTCCATGTTTATCGCCTCCTATTTCCATGTCGGGATCTCTATAGTCTGCATTAGCCCTCTGGGCTTCTGATGCTCTACCTTCACCTGCTGGCAACTAGCACACTGGGCGACAAACTCAGCAATGTTCTTATTCATATCGTTCCACCAGTACACATCCTTAAAGTCATGATACATCTTCGTCGACCCAGGATAAATGGAGTACCACGAATAATGTGCCTCTGACATAATCATGTCTCGTAGCCCTGCTACATCTAGAACACACAGACGACCCCTATATCTGATCCCTTGAGCTCTAACAACGGCTTCTTCTGCTACGGAACTGGCTCTCTCAACTCGACCAACTCTGGGTCATCGTACTGCCTTTCCTTGACTTCAGCTATGAGAGATGATTTTGCAGTGTTTTGGAGTACAACTCCACCATCGTCGGAATCTACTAACTGAACCCCCAAACAAGCCAAATGATAAATCTCTCTAGTTAATTGTCTTTTCTCAGCCTCTACATATGCTAAGCTACCCATAGATCAGCGAGTTAAGGCACCTGCTACAACATTAGCTTTCCCTGGATGGTAGAGAATGTTAACATCGTAATCTTTCAATAACTCAAGCCATCGCCTCTATCGTAAATTCAACTCTTTTTGTTTGAAGATATATTGCAGGCTTTTATGATCTATAAATACATCAACATGAACACCATATAAATAATGTCGCCATATGTTAAGTGCATGGACAACTGCAACTAACTCGAGGTCGTGGGTTTGATAATTCTTCTCGTGCTTTCTTAACTGCCTTGAAGCATACGCAATTACCTTCCCATGTTGCATCAGGACACATCCTAACCCGACACTTGAGGCATCACAATACACGACATAACCCTCTGGAAGTGTTAGAACTGGCACTGAGGTCAACATGTTCTTAAGCTCTTGGAAACTCCGCTTGCAAGCCTCCATCCACTGAAACTTAGTTGATTTCTACGTCAACTTTGTCAATGGTGCCGAAAGGGAAGAATAACCCTCTACGAACCTCTGGTAATATCCTGCTAAGTCTAGAAAGCTATAAACCTCTGTCGGAGTGGTAGGTCTAGGCCAAGATTTCACGGACTTAATCTTCTGAGTGTCTACCTTAATACCTTCATCGGATACAATATGCCCTAAGAATGCTACAGACTTTAACAAGAACTCGTATTTAGAAAACTTACCATACAGCTTACGATCACGGAGGGTTTGGAGTACCGCCCACAGGTGGTCTGCATGCTCATCCTCTGAACTTGAATAAACCAAAATATCAAAATAAATACTATCACAAACAGATCTAAATATGGCCGGAATAAGCTATTCATCAAGTCCATAAATACAGCGGGTGCATTCGTCAACCCAAAAGACATGACAAGGAACTCGAAGTGGCCATATCGGGTCCTGAAGGCTGTCTTCGGAATATCTTTCTCCCGAACTCTGACCTGGTGGTATCCCGACCTCAAATCTATCTTTGAAAAGAATATAGCCCCCTGCAACTGATCAAACAAGTCATCGATCCTTGGAAGTGGATACTTATTCTTAATGGTTACCTTGTTCAGCTACCTATAATCGATACACATCCTTAGCGAAGCCATCTTTCTTTCGCACAAACAGTACCGGTGCACCCTAAGGTGAGGTACTGGGCATGATGAAACCTTTCTCCAGCACTTCTTTTAAGTGCTCCTTCAACTCCTTCAATTCGGTAGCTGCCATTCTATACGGAGGGATGGATATTGGTTGAGTTCCTGGAAGCAAATCGATGCTAAAATCAATCTCTCGCTATGGAGGAATACCTGGAAGCTCATCTGGAAACACATCTGCATACTCTTGGACTACGGGAATAGACTGAAGTGTAGGTATCTCAGCATCTGCATCTCTAACTCACACAATATGATAAATGCACCCTTTTGCGATCATTTTCCTCGCCTTCAGATAGGAAATAAACCTACCTCTGGGTGTCGCTGTATTACCTACCCATTCAAGGACTGGATCACTCGGAAAATGAAATCTGGCTGCCTTTGCTCGGCAATCAACTGTGGCATAGCAAGATGCCAACCAGTCCATCCTATGATAGTATCAAAATCCATTATCTCTAGCTCAACTGGGTCGGCTGAGGTCTGATGACTACAAACTGTCACTGTACAAACTCGGTAAACCCATCTAGCAATAATAGGTTCTTCGACAGGTGTAAATACTGCAATAGGATCACTTAGTATTTCAGGCACTATACCAAACTGACCCGCGACAAATGGGGTAATATATGATAATGTAGATCCTGGGTCTATCAAGGCATAAGCATCGTGAGAGCAAATGGTCAATATACCTATCACAACATCTGGTGAAGACTCCTGGTCCTGTCGACCCACTAAAGCATAGATACGGTTCTGATTACCACCTGAACTGGAACCTCTACCTCTACCTCTGCCTCAACCTCTACTAGCCGAAGACTGAGACTCGCGCCCTGAAGGGTGCACAACCATAAATGATCATGTTACTGAACTCGCTGGTTGTGCCATGCCTCCGGAATCTCTATTTGGGAAATCTCGCATCATATACCCTGGAGGCCCACATGTATAACAAACATCAGAACCTGCTCGGCATTGGCCCAAGTGTCCTCTACCACAGATGTCACACCGCGGTAGAAATGACCATGTCTGCTTGGAACTTCAATGTCGCTGCAAACCCGACACCCGTGAGCTCTCACCTGGTCCTGGCTAGGTATAGCGGTCATCCCTGTAACCCTGTAACTAAGGTGGCGGAGTCCTAGGTGGCCGTCCGAAGTACTGGGGCCTGTAACTACCCTGAGACTGCTCTTGAGACCTGGAAAATCTCATCCTCTTATGCTGCCCTTGCTCAGTCCTCTCTGTACTCTGCTGCTGACATCTACCCCTTTCTATATTGTGAGAAAATGCCTCAATCCGAGAGATATCCATATTATCATGCAATGCAGCGGTGGCACATACCTCGGTCAACTTTGGGGCTAACCCTGCTATAAACCTGTGGATCATGTCCCGCATAGTAGCAACTATGTATGGTGCATATCTGGCTAATGAGTCAAACAGAGACTATACTCTCGAACACTCATAATTCCCTGCTTGAGGGCTAGAAACTCATCGACTTGAGCCTGTCGGATCTCCCGCAGTATGTACTAGTGAAGGAAGGCATCTGAAAAATTCTCCCAACTAGCTGGAGGTGCATCACGTACCCTGGACCTCTCCCATCCCTCGTACCAAAGGATGGCTATATCTCGGAGTCGAAAAGCTGCTAGCTCAACTGCCTCTTTCTCTGTGGCATGCATTACCCTAAAGATCCTGTGAAGCTAATCTATGAAATCCTACGGGTTCTCCCTCTGATCTGTCCCCGTGAACTTTGGGGTACGCAAAGGAATAAACTCTCGGACCCTTGAACTCCCAGACACTCAAAATATCCTGCACTAGCTGATACCCTAGCTTGTTGCTGGGTAGCTACCAATTGTGTTAACAAATGCACTGCACTCCTCAAGTCTTGATCTGATGGAAGTGGAGGGGGGAAGTACAGTATCCGTAGGAATCTCCTCAGGTGGTGGAGGAGCTGATAATGGTTAAGTAGGGGTCTCGCCCTGGGCCTCAGACTGGGACCCATCTACTGGGGGTGCCCTGTTGTTCCCCTCACCTGCAGCTGTATCTCCCCTCTGGCTAGCCGTAGTCTTCCTAGTCACTGTCATCTGTGTATGCAAACACCAACACGTAAGTTAAACTCAAATTTCCTATAACTCAGTTCTACACCACGATTTTGATTTGAAAGAAGGGTAACCAACTCCTAAATGCCCTGTAGTTCCCTGCTTATATAATGTGGTACACAACACATCTATAAACAAGACCTTACTAGCCATGGCTTGTAGACTCCCTAGGATAGAACAGCTCTGATACCAAGTTTGTCACACCCCGGACCTGGGAGCGAGACCGGCACATGGTGCCTCAACTAACCTAGTGTACCAAATTGCGACTAAGGGACTCTGAACATATAATGTCATAATTTTGGCAATAGGGTCACATTGCAAGCCAATTTGCGAAGCAAAATATAAAACTGAATGGAAACTAATGCTGACTCAACATCAATATAAAAAGTTGGGCCGACAAGGCCATCATAACTACTACAGCTGACAAACTACCAAAATATACATACCAGGCTTACAAGCCCAACATAATGCACTAATTGACAGGATATGTCAATGAGCCTATATTGATGGATGTATTATGATCAGAACAGGGCCCCAACCTACCCATAACATATATACATAAATACAAAAGATGTACACGAAACCCTAGTCCCGATAACTCTGAAGGACGTGGAGCCTACCGATCAGGCTAAACTCGGGGAACACCTACTGAGGAGGTCTACCCGTCTATCTATCTGAACCTGCACGTATGAAATGCAGCGTCCCAAGAAAAGGGACGTTAGTACGAAATAATGTACCGAGTATGTAAGGCAATAATGTAACTGAAAGCTGAAACTGAACTGATAATTTAATAACTGAAAGTAACTAGGAGTCAAAGATGATCTGGAGATACATTTACCTGTTGATACTGACTCAACTCCTCCAATATAGTAAGTAAAATAAATGTTCAGCCCTATAAGGCTCGGTACGTGTAACTGCTCGGTCGTAGTAGGCTCGCTCATAGGCGCTCGGCCATACTAGGCTCTGCATCTCAGCCATCCTGGACTCGCTCATAGGCGCTCGACCATAGTAGGCTCGGTATATAACTTACCATCTGATCAGAGGTTGCCCAATAGGGGCCTGCCCATCGATTATAGCTCGATGGTGGTAAACATACTGTAATACTGTGTATATATATAGACCCCCTACTCTCTTGACTGGAAGAAAATAATACTTAACTGAATATAAAGTCTCGATAAGGGAGAATATTATAACTTCTGAGACTAGGATAATGTGAATAAATTCATGAATACAAACTTCTCTTTATGTCTCGTTGTCAAACATATGTAGTTACGGGATCATGCCAAAATGAAGGAAAGGCTTAGCCTTAACATACCTTATCACAATATTTCCAATCACCAGGTTGAACTCGCCTCTTCGCACCTTAATCTACAACAACGATAATAATACTATCATTAGGTTACGAAAGGTACAACTATCGCACAACAAATGACAAGCTTATTTTGTATTAAAACGGGCGGCATCTCCCCTATAATCCTTACTTCCTCCAAATTCAAGATAACACCAACAACACAAGAGAACAACAATAACATCCTATATACATTATTTTCCATCCTTATATACACCACAAAATACTACAAAATAGCCCAACACACCCCAATCTCTTCATAAACAAAATGACCACCGTAGTAGTGTCAAACAGCCCGAAAATGTTACGAGCGACCAGACCACCACCCTGAATTTATGTGGTGTTTCTCCACACCCTTACTCCTCCATAACTCCACAAAATATAAGTAAAACATGCAGCCCAACAGCAACACAAAACAGTCCACATAACAGTCCACAAAACAGTCTGCTACAAGTGAATAACTCGAACTGACGGCTTCCGATCACCGTCCCGTGAGTTCATACAAATATAGAACGACTTACTATGCATCTAAATAAGAAGAAAATGGATGAAAGAGAGCAGTAAACTTACCTTATTTTTTGGATAACTCAACTCCTATCTTGGTTCTTCAAACTCTAGGCTTTACCTTCAATTAGAACTTGAAAGAGAGAGAAAATCAATTGGGGTTTGTGGGCAATTGTTGGGAGGATTTTTGCAGAGATTTTGTCTGGTTATTTTACCCTATTATAAGTCTAATATATGAATGGGATAGGCCTTTAAAAAGGCCTCTTTGGACGACCCGAACTGGCCCATTTTTGGATTCTCGTTTAAGCAAGTAGGTGACAGTCTGCGCAGTCTCGCTAAAATGCCCATATGTCTCTACTCCGACATCGTATTGACAAACGGTTTAATGTGTTAGAAAATATACTCATAGATATTTAATTTGATGGGTGGAAAACCCCATAACTCTAAGTATATTTGGAGAAAATTGGAGTTACATTTGACCCAAAGTTTCAGTAAAACTTATGAACGTAACTTGTGATGACTTTCATCAACTTTTGTTCCACCACTAGCTTGACTTCACAACATAACACAAGACTATCATACGACTAACATAACTCATAACATAACCTCCTTATCATGTTAAACACCCTGGTCTCACCCCAAAAGTACATGCTATAACATTCCCAACTTGTCGACTTTCGATGAAACATTATTTTCTTCAATTCCTTTAGCTTCTGAACCTTCCGACCCTCTTTGTACTTGTTGTTCATGATATTCAATATTTGTATCCTCCGAGGTAACATGATTAACTTATTTTATATATTTTCAAAGATGATCTCATTTTTAGTCCTACATTAGTTTGCTCACGACGCAGTTTTATGTACAAAAATATAAGGTGTAATAGGGTTGCTCATATTATTCAGCGGGCACCGACTATCATCTCTTGCTACCCGATTACTTTGTTATAGTTGTTTACCTAAAGGCGCTCTAATTCAATACTTGGTCGTACCCTATGTGTGCACTACCCTTCCCATACCTACGGTCTAGAAGACTTTGGACCTCTATTTGGTTGGTTCTAGCTAGACTTCACTTAGGATGCTCAAAATGATAAAACTAGCGCACATTCAAAACATATAGGACTACACATAAGTACAATTAAAGGCTCAAGTTAATCTCCACACATAAACAACAAATGCACACGGGCAGTTAGGCAGTAGACAATTTCAGACGCATTAGAGTCATTAAGTCATATAAGCATGGTTTCTATGTGATTCTGAGTTCCAGAGTTGTACAGGCAGCGTTGCAGCTTTAAACTAACAATTTTGCAGATTAAAGGTATTACAAACCTATAGGCATGACATCTACATTGTTCATGCGATGAGGCAGTAAGGTAGTTGAAAAACTCAGGGTTTACGACACTGATTTTATAAACAAGTTTCTTAGGCAGGTGACAGTATCCTATAGGCAGGATTTCTAATAATTGACAATTGAAATTGATTTTATAATGCGTTATCCCTAGAGGCATTCCATCTAAGTTGGGGCAGTGTGGTGAAAGTAACAGAAGTGGTTGATTGATTGATTAAGGTCCTATAATATCTAGACGAGCAGTATACTAAAAGTAATAGCGGCGACTGATTGATTGATTAGTTGGATCCTTATAGACATGGTATATAGACTAGCCAAACACATTCCATTGCATCCTATAGGCATGAAATCTAAACGTGCACAATGAGAAATAAGTACATAAATGCTTAAACTAACATGCTTTGAGAGGTGTACAAGTATTAGACAAGTTAAGTGAAGTGTGTGATTTCCTATAGGCATGCTTTCTATTAGTGTACAACACACTAAACTAAATAACATATAAGGCCTTGGGGACATTTTAACAAATAGAACACATAGACCCTATAGGCATGTTTTCTACCCTTTTGTGCAAGCATTAGAATACCTC
The DNA here is from genome assembly GCF_000390325.3 of Nicotiana tomentosiformis. Lineage (NCBI taxonomy): Eukaryota > Viridiplantae > Streptophyta > Magnoliopsida > Solanales > Solanaceae > Nicotiana > Nicotiana tomentosiformis. The sequence goes on from NC_090812.1 coordinate 104,104,279, forward strand.
AGTCCCTTTCATTAACTTCCTCATCATTCGTTATTACAAGTTATTATAGCCCGAATGAAATAATACAAATTAAATATGAATAGCTACAGAAGAAGACAATTATAGGCCCAACGATAGGCCCAGTACAGATAACCCAATGCTTTTCCTAGGCCTTCGACAACTCCAGTAGACTAAAAACCCAGCTCATAAGACTAGCGATAGTCTGAATCCAACAGCCAAGCCCAACGTCACATAGAACAGACACCAAGCCCAAACGAAGGATTCAGACATGATTACAAGCAACAAACTATATGTTGAACTAACTAAACAAGGAAGGAAGTCCGCACACCTATTTCTTAGGACTATAAAGCTATTTATCACCAAGATGTATAGATAAATTCATGTGACATATTCGCAGGACACACATAAGAAGAGTTCATGCTTGAATTTTCAAAGTTTAGAGGACATGATTGATTATCACAGGATAACAGACTACTTCTAAAGAAGTTTCAAACATTAATATGGTCAAAAAAAGAACTCAAGGCAATTTCAAGCAGGGGATCTAATTATGAAAGCTGAAGGATCAACGGAGAACAACCTTAATAGAGTCGTTTTAGCATAAAGACTGACAATATTGGTTCAAAACAAGTGAAAGGATATAGCATGTGCAACATTAGCAGAGTTGAGGAGGCATATCACTTAGGTCAACATAGTAAGCATACATGCTTAGTTTTCAGAACAACAAGATTATAGTAAAGCATGAATTAGCCTAAAAGAGACTTAAAAGTAGGAATTTAAAGCATGAAGGTCTAACATGATCATAGTCAAAGAATGGAAAATAGACAAGCAAGTAGGCATGGTCAATAGTAGCTAATAAGAATCTTAATTGTGCTGAGTGTAACACAGAGGTTCCCAAGTTCAAAAATATCATGGCAGAAGGTATTGCCAACTTAAGGTTAAGCAGAGCAGACAGATTCAGAACTTAAACAAGTCAACCATGCACAAAACAGAAAACAAGTGTATTAGGATTCAGCTGGGAACCTAGGCAATACTAAAGAGCACAGAGTTTGCTAAACGCCACATTACAATTCTTAAAGCCACATATTTGGTTAAACATTGCGATAACAATTATGGTTCATGTAAGCAGTTATAAAAACAGAGTTCACAAAAAAGAGTTATCAATAGAAGTTCATTAAGGCAAATTTTGGGTATGAGACGATTCCCTAGGAATCTCAATGAGAGAATCCAAAACAAGGTGAAAAAAACTCATAATAAATAGCAGAACAACAAAGCAAACTTAAAGATACAAAGTTATTCAAGTTGAACACCTAGGAGTTTAAATAATTAGGCAGGTTGTGCCACTAGGAGATTCAGAACTACATAATAGCTATAATGCAGGTAAAACTGCCGATGATTACAACACAATATTGGAGTCATATTGGTTCGAACAACATGGATATACGAAGCACTGAAAACAAGCAAAAGAGGATAGAACTGCAAAATTCAAGACATTCACCAGTTTGTAGATTCAACAAACAAATAGAAGAGAAGGCTAAGTGTTAGAAACAACTCGAATATCACCAGCCAAGAGAATAGCTAGAAGACCCAAATCCTAGTGCGTCAGAGTTCACATGAGCCTCAAATGAGCTCCGAGCAGTGCTCGCACTAGGGAGGTCGTTAGAGAGGGTTCTGACAGCCTTGGCTTTAAGCCGGCCAAGAGTAGTAGATTCAGAATAGTATAGAGTGAGTGAAAGTATGAGAGAACAACAGCGATTAAAAGTCCGTTAAAGGGGACTGGGGGGGGGGGGAGGGGGTTATATAGTAGTAAAATTTAACGAACAAATAAGGAAACACGATCGATCAAACATAATAAAGGAAATAATAGCATGCAGAATAGATTTAAAATCGGATTAGGAGCAACATTAGGTAAACCGTAGTTCAAGATGGAGAAACCAAATAGTTAGAAAATTTCACTGAATTAGACTCATATAACCTGGTGGTGAATGTATCAAGTCAAGAACATGGCGATAATACAGAATCAGAGTCGAATGAACGCCTTTTGATAAATTTCCATAAATAAATCAGTACCAAACACATTGTAATATTTAAGAGATTGTAAGAATCTTTGTGTATGCAATAAAGGAAAGGAAACATGGAAGATTTCCATGTGATATCGGATTGGGGTTGTGATTTGAGTGAGGCGGCTAGGGTTTGTGAGGTGAGGGGTGGGTTTGAGAGAGTATAGAGGCGGTTGCCGAGGGAAAAATGGGATTAGGGTTTGGGTGAGGGGATATAAGGAAATGGGTTGGTTTATTATGGGATGTTGATCATTTAAGATCACCGGCCATGATCAAAGGGGAATCGGGGCGGGTTATTGGAAGGAGTCTGATCGGGTTGGCTTAAAGGGACGCTTGGTTTGGGTTGTGGGAGTATTGGACAAGCTTTTGGTTCGAAAATTGGCCTAGTTTTGGGCTAGATTTTAAATAAAAGAAATTACGGAAAAATAATTTAATAAAATAACTAAATCAATATAAAAAGTACTAATTGTGAGACTTAATATTTTAAAATAATAGTTGAAGATTACAAAAATATAAAAAATTATTTTTTGACCCTAAACAAAATGTTAAATGCAATTAATTGTAAAGTATAGGCTATTATTGCAAAATTATATAAAATAGCTTTAAAATACAACTATAATTATATAAAAATAAAGTAAAATATTATGAGACATATTTGTGGATGCAAATGAAAACTTTGGATAATTAAGTCATCACAAAATAAATTAAAGGGTAATTAGTGCATATTCATGTAATTTAAAATGTAAGAAAATTAATTTCAAAGCCTAAAACAATTTATAAAAATACTTGTATAAATCTTTTAGATTAAGTAAAAAATGATATTTTGAAAGTATATATACTATTTGAAAAATATGAGGTTAGAATTGGGTATCAACAGTTGCCCCTCTTTACCCGGGAATGATAAAAGAGTTGTTGGGTAAAGAAAATGATGACCAATTTTGTCCGAATTGACTGAGGAATGATGTTTTTTTTTAAAATGAGGGTTGAACCCTGGTTCTCGAGTTTCCTACATATCCCTGGTGTTATGGGAATCAGGCCGTGTGTAAAGCTGGATCTAAAGGCGAATAAAACCGATAGAGTTGTTATAAGAGTGGTCATATGCAATGAAAAATATCTTTTGGGTAGGATAGTGTTGTAAGTAACAGATAGGAGCTATGAATGCGAATTTGAACATTACAGATGTATCAGGAAAATATTTCAATGGTTATAGAACAAAGGGTAATCAATTGTTGATCATCGGTTACATTTGAGGTGATCGAAGGATGTGGACGTTGTGAATGGAAACCGGAGCAAGACTTGCTCCTTGTTGTAGAACGGTTACCTCGCGAGTTACCTACAAAACTTAAAACACGGTGCATGCGAATATATATGGATTATTCCGATAATTTAAACATGATACAAATTCCCTTTGGACCATGAAAGTCGCCTTCGGATGATGAGGATGATGTCCTTAGACCATGACGTACTGGGCCATGAAGTGTATGACAAGGGATTTGCCGGCCATGGAATGGTGTCCTCGGGCCATGAAGATGGTTCCTCTAGACCATGACGCCTTTGAATAATGATATGAAATTTCGAGAGATTCTCCAGCCATGGTATGATGTCTTTGGGCTTTGCGGATGATGCCCTCATACTATGACGCCTTCGAAAAATATGGCAATTTTTCAGCCCATGAGATGCAAAGATGTGGCGATATCGATCATTTGAGAGAGGAAACAGATAATGTTTAGTCTTATGCGAGAACGAGATGAGACAAGGTTTAGTCTTGTGTGAGATGAAGGCAGTGCTTAGCCCGATGCGAAGAGCGGAGACAGTGTTTAGTCTCATGCAAGGAAAGGCAATTCCTAGCCTTATGCAATAATAGAGGCAATGCTTAGCCTCATACAAGGAATGGAGACAGTGTTTAGTCTCATGCAAAGAAAGGCAGTGCTTAGCCTTATACAATAGTGGAGACAATGCTTAAATAATGGAGACAACACTTAGCCTTATGCAAGGAAAGGCAGTGCTTAGCCTTATGCGAGGAAAGGCAGTGCTTAGCCTCATGCAAGGAATAGAGACAGTGTTTAGCCTTATGCAATAGTGGAGACAGTGCTTAGTCTCATGCAAAGAAAGGCAGTGCTTAGCCTTGTGCAATAGTGGAGACATTGCTTAGTCTCATGCAAAGAATGGAGATAGTTCTTAGTCTCATGCAAAGAAAGGAAGTGCTTAGCCTTATGCAATGTGAGGGCAGTGTTTAGCCCTATGCAAGGAGTGGAGACAGTGCTTAGTCTCTGGCAAGGAAAGGCAGTGCTTAGCTTTATGTGATGATGAGGGCAGTGCTTAGCCCTATGCAAGAAAAGCAAATGGCTAAATTCAAGAGAATAAAACATTTCTTAGCTTGATGTGTTTATGTTTGGCGCCCTTTGTCGATGTGAAGATAGTGATCTTGCTGTGTGTATGTATTTGCGGACGTTCCTATTATGTTCATTGTTCCAGCGTTCAAAGAAAAGTCATGAGTTTTGTGGGGGAAAGGTTGGTTCGTGCCCTCGATTCCTTGCTTTGCCTTTTCTTTTGTCTGGAGGCCCTGCTTGAGTTACCCCGGGTAACGTCTGGCTGCTATAGAAACATAATATTTCGAAAAACATGCATTTGATAAATTGTTTTGAAAACCGTAGTTGTTTGAAATATGTGATAATACACGAGAGCAAATAATTTTATTGAATTGATGACTGTGACACGCTTTTGAGACATCGCAACCTTCTTACTCAGAATTTTGAGGATCCTCCTCAAAATTCTGCCCCAATTTAAATGCATACTTCTAGCATACCTTCCTTGGCAGTTCCAAACATGATGAGATCCTACAAACTTGAGTTCTTGCCCCTGTTTCTGACCATAGGGGAAATGAAGATTTTATTATGATGTGACCAAACCCACAGGGCTGCCTACGTATTCCCTATTAAATGGGAATCAGGTCAAGCATAGTTCAGTTATAACAAATAGAAAGTGCGAACATAATCTTAAATGTTGTATCTCATGATTGTGTCCGAATTGATAGGTTTTGGCGAAATCTCTCCATCCATTTCTGCAAGTATAAGTGCTCCTCCTGTTAATACTCGGCGAACCATGTAAGGGCATGCTAGTTGGGGGAGAATTTCCCCTTTGTTTCTTCCTGATGTGGGAAGATCCGTTTTAATACCAATTGCCCCGGTGTGAATTGCCTTGACCTAACCTTTTTGTTGAAAGCTCTTACTATTCTATTATGGTAGAGTTGGTTGTGACATACTATGTTCATTCTTTTTCCATCAATGAGAGCTAGGTGTTTATATCGGCTTTGTACCCATTCTGCGTCGCTGAGCTCGGCTTCCTGTATCACTCTTAAGGAAGGGATTTCTACTTTGGCGGGAATAACGGCTTCAGTACCGTAAACCAATAGATATGGAGTTGCCCTTGTGGATGTACGAACAATAGTGCGATACTCGATCAAAGCAAACGGTAGCTTCTTGTGCCATTGTTTGTAATTGTCTACCATTTTTCTCAATATCTTCTTGATGTTCTTGTTGGCGGCTTCTACGACTCCATTCATTTGCGGCCTGTATACTGTAGAGTTTTGATGCTTGATCTTGAATGTTTTACACATGGCTTTCATCAAGCCACTGTTGAGATTGGCGGCATTTTCAGTAATGATTGACTCAGGTACTCCAAATCGGCAAACAATGCGGTCCGGAACAAAATCTGCTACAATCTTCTTAGTTACAACCTTATAGGATGCGACATCAACCCATTTCGTGAAGTAGTCTATAGCCACTAGAATGAACCTATGTCTGTTTGAAGCAGCGCGTTCAATTGATCCGATGACATCCATACCCCAAGCAGAGAAAGGCCAGGGCGAACTCATTGCATCAAGTTTATTAGGTGGCACTCATATCATATCAGCATGTATCTGGCATTGGTGACACTTTTGAACATATTTGATGCAGTCTGTTTTCATAGCCATCCAGAAATATCCTGCTCTTAATATCTTCTTGGCAATAACTAAAACATTTATGTGGGGTTCGCAAGTTCCGGCATGTATTTCCTTGAGCAATCTAGATGTCTCCTTGGCATCGACGCATCGCAACAATCCCAAATCAGGAGTCCTTCTATACATAATTCCTCCGCTTCGAAAGAAATAGTTGGCCAGTCTTCGAAGCGTGCACTTCTGAGTGTGTGTAGCGTGCTCTGGATATTCTCCCTTTTCTAAGTATTCTATGATGTGTGGAACCACGAATTTTCGTTAATTTATTCTTCAACATGAGCATAATAAGCTGGCTGCTTATGAATTCCTATTGGGATAGGATCGATGAAATTCTTGTTTGGGTGTTGTATCATGGAAGATAAAGTGGCTAATGCATTTTCAAACTCATTCTGATTCTTTAGAACATGCTTGAACTCTATCTTTGTGAATCTCTTGATTAGCTCTTGTACATAGTGCAGGTATGGTAAATATTTTGGTGTTCTTCATAGCCCATTCTCCTAGAACCTGGTGCACCAATAGATGTGAATCTCCGATTACCAACAACTCCTGAACGTTCTTATCAATGGCCAACCTGAGTCCCACGATGCAAGCCTCATATTCTGCCATATTGTTGGTGCACGGGAACCTGAGTTTTGCGAATACAGGATAGTGTTGACCTGTTTTTGATACTAAGACAGCTCTGATGCCCACTCCTTTGAAGTTTGCTGCTCCGTCGAAGAACATCCTCAAACCATCATATGCCTCAATAATATATTATCCTACAAACGATACCTCCTCATCGGGAAAATACTTTGTCAGTGTTTCGTATTCTCCGTCTACGGGATTTTCTACCAAGTGATCCGCCAATGCTTGCCCTTTGGCTGCCTTCTGAGTTACATAAATGATGTCGACATCACTCAGTAATATCTGCCACTTTGCTAACTTACTCGTAGGCATGGGTTTCTGAAAGATGTATTTTAGCGGATCCATCCTTGATATGAGATATGTAGTGTATGCACAGAAATAATGTCTCAACTTCTAGGTTATCCATGTCAAATCACAGTAAGTGCTTTCAAATAAAGAGTATCAGGCTTCGTAATACGTGAACTTCTTGCTAAGATAATATATCACATGCTCCTTCCTTCCAGTTTCATCATGGTGTCCTAGAAAACAACCAAAGGCTCCTTCCAACACAGACATATAAAGCAGCAGAGGTCTTCCTGGTTCTAGTGGGACCAACACGGATAGTTTAGATAAATACTCCTTGATTTTATCGAAGGCTTTCTGGCATTCTTCAGTCTAGCTTGTTGCAGCATATTTCCTCAACATTCTAAAGATTGTCTCACATATCACCGTTGATTATGCTATAAAATGGCTGATATAATTGAGGCGCCCTAGAAAACTCATCACATATTTCTTATTCTTTGGCGGTGGCAAGTCCTGGATAACTTTGATTTTTTACGGATCTAACTCGATACCTCGGCCGCTGACGATGAAACCTAACAATTTTCCAGCAGGGACTCCGAAGGTACATTTTGCAAGGTTCAACTTTAGGTTGTATTTTCGAAGCCGATCAAAAAATTTCTTCAGGTATGCTATGTGATCTGGACTCCTTTTAGATTTGATGATAACATCATCCACGTACACCTCTATTTCCTTATGTATCATGTCGTGGAAGATAGTCATCATGGCCCTCATATAGGTGGCCCCAGCATTCTTCAAACCAAACGGTATCATTTTGTAACAATATATTCCTCATGGTATGATAAAGGTGGTCTTGTTGGCACCCTCTTCATCCATCCAAATCTGGTGGTATCCTGTGAAGCAATCCACAAAGTATTGGAGTTCTTGCTTAGCATAGCTGTCAATCAGTATGTGTATGTTGGGTAGAGGTAAATCATCCTTATGACTTGCTTTGTTCAGATCTCGGTAATCAACACATACTCAAACTTTCCCATCTTTCTTTGGAACTGGCACAAAGTTGGCTAACCATGTCGGGTATTCGACCACTCTGAGAACCTTGGCTTTGATTTGCTTGGTGACCTCCTCTATATCTTCAAACTCACATCTGACTTGAACTTTCTGAGCTTCTTCTTTACCGGTGGACACATGGGATTGACGGGTAGCTTATGAGCTACTATGATGTGCTCAAGCCAGTCATATCGTCGTAGGACCATGCAAAGATATCCTCATACTCCTTTAGGAACCTTATATACTCTTCTTTCTCTAACTGTGATAGATGAATGCTTATACGAGTTTCCTTGACTGTTTCAGAATCTCCTAAGTTAACGGCCTCAGTCTCTTCCAAATTAGACATCGGTTTATTTTCAAAATCCTCTACTTCTTTGACGATTTCCTTAGGTATTATATCATCCTCCCAATCTTTCGAATCATTCTCCTTATGTTGCGTTGTCTCATTACATGTCACAGTCATAGGTTCATCGGGATATGTAATAATTATGCTGAAAAGAATGTAGAAAGATAATAATAAATATGAAAAACAGTAATGCATTAAAGCTTTAAAATGTCAACAAGTACGACTCGATGGCTTGAGTAATTATTTCAAAATGAAATACTGAAAATGTCTTAAATGCTCAAAACTATTTGAAAATAATTCATGCTAATTTGCCAGGCTACCCAGGAACTAGGCGAGCCCGAGATAGTGCAACGATTCAGTTTTTTAGAACAACTCCCTCTTCCATTGTCTGAATAGTAAGGTATTCATCCTCTTCCTCCCCAATAATTGCACTGCATTCCATGTCTTCTTCATCTAGAAACAGCTTCCTCATACCGGCCAAAACTTCATCTTCTTCGGTTCCCCACATCATGTCGGCTTGATGGAATGTCTGGTGCAGCGGTGATACGAGTTGTTCCAGCAGATAATAAGGGGCACGCCATGGCAGTGTCCAATACTGATATTCTTGCCATGTATATTCATATCTGAGTCTAAAGGTTGTGCCATGATACTGTGGTTGTATAGCTTTGGTGATCCCCTAAAGCTTTTTGCCAAGACCATTGCCTTGTTCATATCACATCCACAACAATATGCTTCTATCTTCTTGCTCCACCATCGATCCTTTTCAATCGCGTTCACCTATTCAATGCAGTGATATATTTCTTCGCCCAACGTCCTTATGTTCTCGATGAATGGAATGTTCTGATTGGTGTAGATGGGGTTGCTTCCATCTCCAAGAATGATCACCTCCTGATGATTCCACTCGAACTTCACATCCTAGTGCAGAGTTGAAGCCACTGTCCCGGCTGCATGTATCCATGGCCGTCCCAACAATAGATTGTAAGTAGAGGATATATCTAGCACTTAGAATTCAACCTCAAACCAAGTTGGACCCATCTATAGATCGAGGTTGATTTCTCTGATAATGGCTCCCTGAGATCCACCGAACGCCTCCACATTCATGCTTCACATTCGTATTTCGTCCAGGCCTTTACCCAATCTCTTTAGAGTGGTCAGTGGGCATATGTTCAGACTCGAACCTCCATCTATCAAGACCCTGGAGATGAATTTGTCCTCGAATTGCACTTTGATGTGTAACGCCGTGTTGTGACTCAGTCCTTCTAGTGGTAACTCATCTTCATGGAAAGTGATTTTGTGGCTCTCCAATACCTATACGACCATGTTAGCCATCTCTCCACTAGCAATGCCGGAGGGTACATAAGCATCACTTAACACCTTCATCAAAGCATTCTTGTGCGCATCTGAGTTTTGCAATAGTGATAAGATGGATATCTGAGCAGAAGTCTTGTTTAGGTGGTCAACAACAGAGTACTCCCTTGCTTGTATCTTCCTCCATAGATTGTCAATAACAGTCTTAACAACATGTTGCTTATGTGCAGTTTCCTTGCTCGTTCCTCCCAGATTCTCAAGTGTGTAAACTCTGCCAGTCCTAGTCATACCTTGCGCGACACATGTTTCTTCCATTTTGGCTTTTCCCCTTACCTTGCTTCCGCAACATAATCCTACGGGATGGCATCAGACTTGTAAGATGGTGTGAGAGCTACCATTATAGTGAAAGGTGTACCTACCTCAACTTTAAATGGCACATGGGTTTGTACCACAACTAGCGTGAGGGTGACTGGAGATAGTTTAGTACCGTCTCACTATCGAATGAGTCTAATGGACCCTTCCTGATCCCACTCTTCATCAGTTTCTATCACGTTCACTCCATCACCTTTGTGATCTGGGAGAGGGTTGTTGCGAACATTTGGTGCAGCTTCCTTTGCTTGTATAACCTTAGTGTCGATCAACGTCTGAATCTTGTCTTTCAACGTGCGACACTCCTCAATGGTATGGCCCTTCATGCCTGAATGATAAGCACATGTTTTGTTAGGGTTGATTCATTGTGAGTGAGTTTTCACAACCATAGTAGGAATGGGGGTGACATAGTCGGCGACCTTCAGTCTCTCATACAGTTGGGCTATGGGTTCAGCAAGTGGGGTGTATTGTCTAGGTGGTCTGCGGTTGAAATTTGGCCTGATTTTGGGTAGTTTTGGCGGGCGGGTGGAGCTGAATAGTAATATGTAGGTTGAGTGTTGTAGGTATGGTAGGTGCTAACAGGGTATTGGTATTTTGGTGGTGAGGGTTGATATGTGGGTGGAGGTGTTCATGGGCTACCATCACGACACCCACTTCTTTCTTCTTTGAGATACCCTCGGATTGCAAGGCTTTATTTGTGGCTTTCAGCGCCTCAAAATTAGTTATCATCCCGCTCTTGATTCCTTCTTCTATTATTTCCCCTAATTTGATGATGTCGGAGAACTTGTGATTTTCGATGACCATCAACCTTTCTCAATACTGGATATCCTGAGACCTAACAAAGAACTTGTTCATTTGTTCTTCTTCAAGTGCTGGCCTTACCTTTGTGGCTTCTGATCTCCAACGAGTAGCATACTCACGGAAGGTTTCTGTCGGCTTCTTCTTGAGGTTCTGAATGTAGAAAACGTCCGGCACATTTTCCGTGTTGAACCCGAATCTATCTATGAAATTTGATGCCATATCCACCCAATTAACCCACTTCTTGAGGTTTTGACTGATATACCAAGACAAAGCGTCTCCTGTAAGGCTTTGCATGAATAGTTTCATGTGGATTTGTTTATTCTTACCCACTCCTACAAGCTTGTCGCAGTATGTTCTCAGATGCACCTTCGGGGCACCAGTACCATCGAACATTTCGAACTTGGGAGGTTTGTAACCCTCCAACAGTTTCACATCCGGCTGAATACATAGGTTCTCATTTAGACCTTCAATGCCTTTCCCACCTTCCACACTCTGACTCTCCTTGTGAGTTTCTTGAGTTCCTCTGCCATGTTTCTAATGAGCAGGTCCTTCTCAGTTGGTTCGGGTATGTATAGGGTTTGCTGCGGGGTATGGGGTAAGGTTTTCACATGTATCGGATTGCTTTGATAAGTTCCTGGAACTTGGGTATACGGGTGGTCGTTGGTCGAGTTTTGGGGATCGGGAGTAGGTTGTGGTGCATTTTGGGGAGTGTGATAAGTGGTGGTTTACGGGTATTGAGTTGGATGATGGTAGTGTTGTTGGAGGTTGGCACTGGTGGCGGGTTAAGGTTCTAGAGAGGTGCGGTATTATGATACTAGTGTGGTACGGGAGGGTTCAGAACTATGGGTGGTGGATTCTGATTTTGTGCGTTTTGTGGTGGTGTTTGGTTCTGGGTAGTCGGGTTTTGCTGGTTGATGTCGGGAACATTGAGGGTAAGGGAGAGGTCTGCCAGATTTCAGACCTGATCAAGCTCAGCCTGTAATTCCAGGATTTTTTGTTCCAAACATAAGACCAACTTATTCTGCCCCGGAGTACTTCTGCCATCTGATGTTTCAACGTTTTCGCCACAACGGCATTGTCTTTCTTGATACCGCTTAGATCATCCATTTTCCCTTTTCACTTGCTTTTGCTTTTCGGGTCGCTAGATGGAGGAGGTGGTGGAGGACCTCTAGATCTGGTGTGGTATGATGGTGATGCCAGTGTGCACGAACCAACCTATTGGGAACATGAGTAATCAAAAATAAAGAAAAAGCAAAAGATAAACCAAGTTAGAAGCAATCAAAACCTCTCTCTAGCTTTGCTCTCGGTGTAGGTTATGCCACCGACCCGTGGATGCCATGGCTAAGAAGAGAGGAAGACCATTCAAAAATCAACCACCTATTACTTTAGGAAGCTCCATCAGTGCAAGTGTGATTGCACAAACCCTTGAAAAAGGAAGTACACAAAAGGTAGTGACCCCAATTAGGAACCTTCCAGCTAGGTCACTCGATTTCGGTTCGCGAAATACAAAAGTAGCGGCATCGATGATGCTTAATTTGAGCCCAAATCAACTGATTGAGGTACAAAATTCAGCAAATTCAGCTAAGAGCATCGCTCAATCAAATGCAAAATCTAGGGCAACGACTGCAATGGAGGAAATGCAGGATATACCATAGATTCCATTGGACCAAGGCAAATAGAAAGCTGACCCACCTACTCTAGCGCCGAAAGCTGTACCTGAAGCTCCAAGGACAACCTTATTTGCTGGGAATCGAATAGTTGAACATGGTATGAAAATTTGGATGGCCAATATGTCGTTGACCTAGATAAAACAGAGGTTAAAAATAAAACTGAAAAATGGAGGAAATCACCCATTGTTTATGTGATTGGGGAAAAGTCGGGCTATAACTATAAGTGTAGATATATTGCTCAATATTGGAATGCTGTAGCAGAACCTGAAATTTATCTACACGAAGAGGGTTACTATATTATTAGATTTCAGAGTATTGAGGATCTGCAAGACATACTACATGGAGGTCCATACACCATAAGCAGTAGACCAATTATTCTCAAACAATGGACTCCTAATTTTGACTTTAAAGCTGAGTTCCTGACAGACATTCCTCTGTGGGTCAAGTTCCCTAAGTTCCCTATGAATTGCTGGGGGAGTAACTCATTGAGCAGGATGGCTAGTACACTAGGCAACCCTTTAGTTGCTGATGGATGCACCACCAAGCATACTAGGGTCTTTTATGCTAGAATCCTCATTGAAGTTAATGTCACAAAGTAGCTATCTAATGAAATAACAGTGAATGATCCCTCTGGCAGTATATTTCAGCAGGCTATTGAATTTGAGTGGAAGCCTGCTTTTTGTGCCAAGTGCTTAAAATTAGGACATAATTGTGCCAAAGCACCACATGAGGATAAGGCAGATCATTTATAAAGGAGAAGGAGACCAAGACTAGTTCCTACATGGAGGACAAATGGACAGCTGATACAACACCCTGCAACGGATCAAAAGGATCAACAGCCTATCAATGGGGGGAAAGAGGCTAAAGGAGGAGAATGGATGCAGGTTAAGCCAAAAGGAACACCACAACTTCCCAAACAAGTTGATAAGCCAACAACAAGTGGGAGTAAAAGTACAGAACAACAAACAAACAACTTAATTTGGCCAAGCCTAGATGTAGTTGTTTCAACAAAGAATGGATTTCAAGTGCTACATGAAGGAGGACACAGAGGATAAGGCCAGAAACCCCCTGATACAGGAGGGGGGAACAACATGCCCAATGACTTGGATTATCTGGAATATAAGAGGTACAAGTAGAAGGAACTAAAGCAGTATCTCAAAGAAAATCATATAAAAATAGCTGGACTCCTAGAAACTAGAGTGAAAAAGACCAAAGAACCACAGATTGCCAACAAGATTATTCCTGGTTAGGAGAGAATAAGCAACTACAGAGATGCAAGGAATGGAATAATACGGGTAGTATGGGATGCTAAAGCCTATAATATACATAATCTAGCTAGTACAAGTCAATTTATTCATTGTATGGTGACAGGAAGGCAGAATGGAATAGATTGTATACTTACAGTAGTATATGGATTTAATACAGTAGAAAAAATGAAAGCATTATGGGATTAATTGAAAGCAATGGCACCTATGATCAATAAACCTTGGCTAATTAGTGGGGATTTCAATGCAATCCTACACCCTAGTGATAAGTTGTCTGGAACAACTGTATCATTAGCTGAGTTAAAATATTTCTCTGAATATCGCAACAAACTACTTCTAAATGAGATTCCTTGGAAAGGGGAATATTACACTTGGACAAACAAACAGAGAGGGAATGATAGAGTATGTAGCAGGATTGATAGGCAATTGCCAATGATGAATGGATGCTTTAATATGGGCACTTGACTGCAGTATATGGAGAACCCTTCATATCTGATCATACACCCATTCTCATCCCAATGAGAGAAGCCAGAAGAAACATCAAAGTTACTTTCAGGTTCTTCAATGTCTGGATAGAACACCTCAGATTCAAGCAAATTGTGGAAACAAAGTGGGGTAGAAACAAGGCTATAGAGAAAATGAAGAATATCTTGCTCAAATTGAAAGACTTGAAGCGTGCACTTAAATAGTTGAACTTAGAAGAGTTCAAGGGGATTACAGAGAAGATGAACCAAGCAAGATCAAACCTGAAAAGGATTAAAGAAGAACTGGGGGTGCTTACTCTGATACATTGGCTGATCAGGAGAAAATCTATCTGATCCAACTGGAAAATGGTCCTTGATAGAGGAAAGTGCACTACAGCAGAAGTCAACAGCCACCTGGAACAAACTAGGGGATTCAAATACTAAGTACTTTTCAGCTGTAATGAAAGAGAAGCAATAGAAGAAGCAAATAACTGAGATCAAGTCATTGTTGGGGGTCAATCTTGAGGATCCTGAAGCTATCAAAGAAGAATTTGTTAGCTTTTACAAATCCTTGATAGGAACTGCAGCATCACAACTACCAGCAGTGAATAGATTGGTAATGAGAAATGGCCCTTGCTTATCACATACTGAACAGCTAAAGCTTTGTGTCCCAATTATAGAGGAGGAAATCTATGAAGGATTGAGCTTAATTGGAGACGATAAGGCTCCAGGAATTGATGGCTTTAATGTTGTATTTTTCAAGAAAACATGGTGCATTATTAAGAATGAAGTTTGTGAAGCTGTGCAAGATTTGTTTTCACCACAGGAACCTTGTATAAAGCTATAAACTACACTACACTTACTCCGGTGCCTAAGGTTCCAAGTCTAGATTCAGTCAAAGACTATAGGCCTATAGCTTGTTGTACAATGTTATACAAGATTATTGCTAAGGTCATCACCAGTAGGTTATAGAAAGTTATGGCCTACATCATCTCAAAGGCTCAGGCAGGGTTTATTCCAAGAAGGAAGATAGCAAACAACATCATTCTGGCATATGAACTTATCAAATCTATGGTAGAAAGCATATCTCCCCCAGATGTATGATAAAGGTAGATCTACAAAAAGCTTATGACTCATTGGAGTGGATCTACCTAGAGCAAGTTATTGAAGGACTGAGGTTTCCAGAAAAGTTCATCAAATGGGTAATGAACTGTATCAAAACAGTTAATTACTCTATTCTACTCAATGGAGAATCAGTTGCACCATTTAATGCAGCCAAAGGCTTGAGCCAAGGAGATCCTATGTCTCCTTTTCTCTTTGCCATTGCCATGGAGTACTTGAGTCTATTACTTAAAGACCTACAGCATGAGAAAAGCTATAAATTCCATCCAAGGTGTAGAAGACTGGGGATCACTCACCTAAGCTATGCTGATGATCTGTTGATGTTTTCTAGAGGAGACAGTAAATCTGTACAGAGACTTCATGCATGTTTTACTACTTTCTCAGCAGCCTCAAGCTTGCAAGCTAACTTAACCAAAAGTGCAGTCTATTGTGGGGGAATGGCACAGAGGGAGAAAGAGGCTATAGTTTAACTTCTAGGTTACTCACTAGGTGAAATTCCTTTTAAATATCTAGGGGTACCTCTAGACACTAAGAAGCTTACCATGGTATAGCGGCAACCCCTCATAGAAACAATAGTGGCTAAAATCTCTTCATGAACGGCAAAGAAACTATCATATGCTGGGAGAATTCAATTGATTCAAACAGTGTTATTTAGGATCCAATCTTATTGGGATCAACTCTTCCCTTTACCGGCTAAGGTGATACAAATAGTTGAAGCCCATTGCAGAAGCTACCTGTGGTCTGGGGGTGATATAATTACAAAGAAGGCCACTATTGCTTGGGAGAAGGTCTGCCTGCCTAAGTCTACGGGGGGGAGGGGAGGGGGCGTAACTTGCATAATCTCCAGGTATGGAACAATGCTGCAATTGCAAAGACACACTGGGATATGTCTCATAAGCATGATAGACCTTGGATAAAATGGATCCATGCCTACTATATCAAGGTTCAGAGTTTGGGAACTATGACTATTCCACAAACCTCTAGTTGGATGGTTAGATAAATTCTGGGAGCAAGAGACACTATTGGGCAGCTGAGCAGAACCATTACTGAACATAAGAATGTCATTAAACAAATATTCTTACAACCGATTCGAGAATACACAAAAATAAAGTGGAGAAAACTAGTGTTCCAGAACTTTGCAAGACCAAAAGCCTTATTCACAATATGGCTGCAATGTCAGGACAGACTTCTAACAATGGATAGATTGCTGAGATGGGGCCTTAGTGTACAAGCTGTATGTGCAATGTGTCAAGCTCACAATGAAATAAGAAATAATTTAGTTGTTGCATGCATATATGCTCAGGAAATTTGGAACAGAGTCAGCAAGTGGGCGCAACAACAACTCTATGGTGGCAGTAACTGGGAACTACAATTCCAAGAGATTGTTAAAAGTATACAAGGGAAGACAACAAAGACCAAACTCATTAAGATGATATAAGATAAAGTTATATATTCCATATGGAAGGAGAGGAATGCAAGAGTTTTTGAAGGGGTGGCCAGAGAATGTGAAGGAGTGGCAAAAGAGATAGCATGTGTTTGTAGCCACAGAGCTGTTGGGGAACTAAAATGATTAATACAAAAGCTAGTTTTCTAAGTTTCTTCCTTAATCTACACATCTTTGATTATGTTGTTTTTAAATTAGCTGGCTGAGTGTGCTAAGCTAATGATTTGTAATTGCTTTGGTGATTAATAAAAAGCCAAATTAATTACCAAAAAAAAAATACAAACCAAGTCAGTAAGGTGAAATAAAAGAGTGTTCGCAATATTTAAACATGTTTCACAAAGTCATGCAATAATTTGTGTCCTAATTTTGGGACCTCTTTGTGCCTGAGGTCGGCCTAAGCGACACATAGACTTGGAGAAAATTGGTGCGAACATTTGCTTCATTTCATTAATGTGAAAATGAGCCAAAACAAACTTTTACTAAATCTACAATAATATAATAAAATTACTAATGGCATTTAGCCTTATTATATCGAAATCTAATCTAAGCTAGAACGTAGTAAAGAACATCATCTCCTAATCTACTGGGTCCCTGAAGGACCTTCCCCATGCTTGGCTCGTTTGACCCCATCAATCAGATTTCTTAGGTCACGCATATCCAACAGTAAGTAAGCTTTTTTCCAGATTTCCTCCTTCATCGTGGTCCATGCCTTGACAATCCGAGAGTCTCTTCCTCATCTTCCCTTCTAGCTCCATCAGTCCTTATTCCAGGTATTCTAATCTTACTATTGACTTAGTGGCAATCTCCTTCCATTCCCTTATTGCTTCGGACTCAAACACCCTTTTGTGTAGCCTCTTGTAATTAACTTGTGCATCAGCCACTACATCTATGATCCTACCCTTCAGATTGACTCGTGGCTTGATGTCCCCTACTACATCGTCTTCTAGACATGACAGATAGTAGTACATATGACCGGCGTGATACCTGTCTGGCTTAATAGTTTCCCCTTCCATAATGATCTTTTGGTTCCACATGTGTTGCGCTTCGAACTTGAACGGAATGACATCTCCTTTGAAATCTGCCATGTACTGGACCATATTGGAAACCCGAGGTATGACTTGTTTTCTTCCGGCTTATCTTATTACCCTTATTAGAGCGTAAGGGTAGATACCTCACAGCCCGATCAGCACAAAGTGCGTAGTCCCTTTCGATCTAATGATGAACTCACTACTAGGAAACCATCAAACATCCAATGTACCTGCTTGTCTGTCAGATTGCTGAAGAAACACAACCAACTTACAGCATTTCCAGGCTTTGCAAACCTGTCTGGAATAAATGTTATTTTCTTTGGGTGATGGTTAGCTATATAGTGACGGTACCCTCCTCTCTGAAAGTGTTCCAGCAGCCAGACTCGTAGCAATAGATTACAACCCTCAAAGTGTCTGAATCTCTTCTTGCACCGATCTAGAGCACGGTACATCTCAGCTAAGATCTTGGGGATGATAGTGTAAGTTGTCCCTCGATGCCATCCATTAAGGTCCTGGCGACCATGGCTAAGCGAGTATGAATCATTCCTCCTTTCATTGGAAATATCAACAACTCCAAGAAGCAGACAATGAACACATAAACCCAGCGATGCACCCATCCTAAGAAAGTAATGGCTAGTTCATCATGGTGAAGATGATATGACTTGCTATGCCCATAACACTGATAGAGAAATTCAAAAGGAATGTATGATTTCTTTAGACAGAGCAGTTTGTCATTTTTTTTAAAACCCAACATTTTTAGAAAACCGTGCGGAGTATGATTCTTTGGTACCAGTAATCCGAGACTATCCCATGGAAACTTGGTGAAACCTCCTATTTCTTCTAGGAGAGGAGTCATTTCTATATTGCCAAATCGGAAAACATCTCTTTTCTCGTCCCAGAACATGGTGGCGTCCTTGATCAACTCCCTATTTGGTTGAATATTCAACAAAGAGGGAAGGTAACCAAGTACTCTTCTCACACATGATTCTTGTCACAAGGCACAATGTCTTTCCACTAGTCAAGTAGCAAAGGCAGGATATTCTGGACCAAACCGAACTTGGGGATTTTGTGCTTCATTTTCTGCAAACAAATAAAGGTTAGCCCTTTCCCCCTCCAGATTTGACTACTTACAACGCAATAATGATCAACACGTTGGCACATTTTCTCCAAGTAATGCACATAATATGATAGTGCCCACTAGGATTGTGTAAATCCTGTCGGGCTTTGGACAAGGCTCATCTTAGCGGGTTGTTACATTAAAAACACTTCAACTCGTACTAAGTTTAGCGTGATGCATGTACATTTTAAATTGGAGTAGGGTTTCAAGAAGGGTCTAGGCTGGTACTCCCAAGTGGACAACTTGAGAGGGAAAGGCACAAGACTGTCGACTACACCGCTAATCGACTAGTCTACCACAAATAAGCCTTTCCAATTTAAGAAGGGTGATTACATGAAAGCGCGGACACTCATCAAGTGCCTCTATGTTGATAATTGGCATGAGTGGAGTATGACGCGGAGCATGCTTTATGCGAAAATAATAACACATTGCCAAGTATTTGCATGATAAAAGTACGTAAAAGCAGTAATAGTAAAAGTGAACATGAGGAGAAAAAAAATGAAAGACAAAAGAGAGAAGTCAGCTTAGCTCATGAAAAAATGTGCGAGAACGTAATGAAGTAGGTAGGGAAATAAGGATGGGAGAGTCATAATATAGCAGTCTTAGACAAGATGAAGGAGATGGAGAGATATCATACATGTCATAGCAAATAAAGGAGAATAAGGGAAGGGATATGCATATAATAGCGTTTCAAAACAAATAAAGGTGAATAGGGAAAGGGATGTACATATAATAGCAGTTTAAGACAAAGAAAGTAATCCACATAAGTCAAGTTCATTATGGTAAGAGCCTAAGTAATCCCCAGCAGAGTCGCCATGCTATCGCGCCCCGTTTGCTCATGAAAGCGGGTTTCGACGTGTGAAAACTCTTTTAAGGGAGGTATTAAAATAGAAGAGTCATCACCTAACGATTTTTAAGGTGCGTTAGGGCACCTATTTGCAAGTAACTTTGTTTGACTAATCCGTATCACCAAAGAAACGGGTAAGGGCTCAAATTACCTCAAAGAGAAGGTGTTAGGCACTCTTCGAGGTCCACAACTGTGGGTCCCACCCGAACTTTAAACTATGTGGATTACGTAATTAGACTAGGGGATCAAATAAATAAAGGGAAATTTACAAGTGGAAGAGTCTTATTAGGGCACGTGAGACTCGGTACAAATCTTAATGACTACAGAGATATAACTACATTGATCTATGTTAATGACTAAGTGTAAATAATAAAAACATAAAGAAAATGGGGGGGAGGGGTCCTAAGTTTTTAAGCCTAAATGATCACCCCGTGCAACATAAATAATACTTCACAACTCCTTTGAGGTAGATGTTGCTCATATTATTCAGCAGGCACAGACTATCATCTCCCGCTACCCGATTGTTAAAGTTGTTTACCTAAAGGTACTCTAATTCAATTCTAGGTCGTACCCTACGCGTGCACTACCTGTCCCATACCTATGGTCCATGAGGTTTTGGATCACTATTTGGGTGGTTCTAGACTTCACTTAGGATGCTCTAAATGATAAAACTAGCGCACATTCAAAACATATAGGACTACACATAAGTACAATCAAAGGCTCAAGTTAACCTCCACACATAAACAACAAATGCACGCGGGAAGTTAGGCAGTAGACAATTTCCGATGCATTAGAGTCATTAAGTCCTATAGGCATAGTTTCTGTGTGATTCTGATTTCTAGCGTTGCAGCTTTAAACTAACGAATTTGTAGATCAAAGGTATTACAACCCTATAGGCATAACATCTACATTGTTCGTGCGATGAGGCAATAAGGCTGTTAGAAAACTAAAGGTTTACGACACTGATTTTATAAACATGTTTCTTAGGCAGGTAACAGTATCCTATAGGCAGGATTTCTAACAATTGACAATTGAAATTAATTTTATAATGCTTTATCCCTAGAGGCATGTCATCTAAGGCAGGGCAGTATGGTGAAAGTAACGGAAGTAGTAGATTGATTAATTAAGGTCATATAGTCATGATATCTAGATGAGCATTATACTAAAAGCAATAGAGGCGACTAATTGATTGATTAGCTGGATCCTTATAGACATGGTATATAGACTAGCCAAGCACATTCTATTGCATCCTATATTCATGTTGTCTAAATGTGCACAATGAGAAACAAGTACATCAAATGCTTAAACTAACATGCTTTGAGAGGTGTACAAGTATTAGACAAGTTAAGTGAAGTGTGTGATTTCCTATAGGCATGCTTTCTATTAGTGTACAACACACTAAACTAAATAACATATAAGGCATGCTGAACGAAATAGCAAATAGAACATATAGACCCTATAGGCATATTTTCTACCCTTTTGTGTAAGTATTAGAATACCTCAACCCCTTTCATTAACTTCCCCATCATTCGTTATTACAAGTTATTACAGCCCGAATGAAATAATACAAATTAAATATGAATAGCTACAGAAGAAGACAATTATAGGCCCAACGATAGGCCCAATATAGATAACATAGGGCTTTTCCTTGGCCTTCGACAACTCCAGTAGACTCAAAACCCAGCTCATAAGACTAGTAGTAAGTCTAAATCCAACAGCCAAGCCCAATATCACATAGAACATACACCAAGCCTATACGAAGGATTCACACATGATTACAAGCAACATACTATATGTTGAACTAACTAAACAAGGAAGGAAGACTGCACACCTATTTCTTAGGACTGTAAAGCTAATTTTCACTAAGACGTATAGAAACATTCATGTGACATGTTTGCAGGACACACACAAGACGAGTTCATGCTTGCATTTCCCAAGTTTAGGGGATATGATTGATTATCACAGGATAACATACTACTTCTAAAGAAGTTTCAAACATTAATATGGTAAAAAATAGCTCTAGGCAATTTCATGCAGGGGATCTAATTATGAAAGATGAAGGATCAATAGAGAACGGCCTTAATGGAGTCATTTTAGCATAGAGACTGACAATATAGGTTCATAACAAGTGAAAGGGTATAACATGTGCAACATTAGTAGAGCTGACGACACATATCACTTAGGTCAACATAGTAAGCATACATGCTTAGTTTTCAGAACAACAAGATTATAGTAAAGCATGAACTAACCTAAAAGAGACTTAAAACTAGGAATTTAAGGCATGAAGGTCTAACACCATCATAGTCAAAGAATGGAAAGCAAACAAGCAAGTAGGCATGGTCTATAGCAGCTAATAATAATATTAATTGTGCTAAGTGTAACATAGAGGTTCCCAAGTTCAAAAATATCATGGTAGAAGGTATTGCCAACTTAAGGTCAAGCAGAGTAGACGGATTTCAGAACTTAAACCAGTCAACCATGAATAATACAAAAAATAAGTGTATTAGGATTCAACTGGGAACCTAGGCAATACTAAAGAGCACAGAGTTTGCTAAACACCACATTACAATTCTTAAAGCCACATGTTTGGTTAAACATTGAGACAACAATTATGGTTCATATAAGCAAATATAAAAATAGAGTTCACATAAAGGAGTTATCAATAGAAGTTCATTAAGGCAAATTCTGGGTATGAGACAATTCCCTAGGAATCTCAATGCGAGAATCCAAAACAAGGTATGAGAAAAACTCATAATAAACAACAGAACAACAAAGCAAACTTAAAGATACAAAGTTACTCAAGCTGAACACATAGGAGTTTAAAGAATTAGGTAGGTTGTGACACTAGGAGATTCATAACTACAAAATAGCTATAATGCAGGTAAAATTGCCGATGATTACAATACAATATTGGAGTCATATTGGTTCGAACAACATGGATATGCGAAGCACTGGAAAAAAGCAAAAGAGGATAGAATTGCAAAAGTCAAGACACTCACCAGTTTGCAGATTCAACAAACAAATAGAATAGAAGGCTAAGTGTCAGAAATAACTCGAATATCACCACCAAAGAGAACAACCAGAAGACCCAAATACTAGTGCGTCAGAGTTCACAGAAGCCTCAAATGAGCTCCGTGCAGTGCTCGCACTAGAGAGGTCATTAGAGAAGGTTACAACAGCCTTGCCTTTCAGCCGGCCAAGAGCAGTAGATTCAGAATAGTATCCAGTGAGTGAGAGTATGAGAGAACAACAGTGATTAAAAATCCGTTAAAGGGGATTAGGGGAGGGGTTTATATAGTAGTAAAATTGAACGAACTAATAAGGAAACACAGTCGATCAAACATAATAAACGAAATAATAGCATGCAGAATCAATTTAGAATCTGATTAGGAGAAAAATTAGGTAAACCCTAGTTCAAGATGGAGAACCAAATAGTTAAAAATCCCATTGAATTAGACCCATTTAACCTGGTGGTGAATGTATCAAGTCAAGAACATGGCGATAATACAGAATCGGAGTCGAATGAACTCATGTTGATGAACTTCCATAAATAAATTAGTACCAAACACATTGTAATATTTAAGATATGGTAAGAATCTCCGTGTATGCAAGAACGGAAAAGAAACAAGGAAGATTTCCATGTAATATCGGATTGGGGCTGTGATTTGAGTGAAGAGGCTAGGGTTTGTGAAGTGAGGGGAGGGTTGCAGAGAGTATAGAGGCGGCTGCTGAGGGGAAAATGGGATTAGGGTTTGGGTGAGGGGATATAAGGAAAGAGGTTGGTTTATTATTAGTCATTGATCATTTGAGATCAACGGCCTGGATCAAAGGGGAATCAGGGCGGGTTATTTCAAGGGATCCGACCGGGTTGGCCTAAATGAACACTTGGTTTGGGTTGTGAGAGTATTGGGCCAGCTTTTGGTTCGAAAATTGGCCTAGCTTTGGACCAGATTTTAAATAAAAGAAATTAGAAAAAAACAATTTAATAAAATAACTAAATAAATTTAAAAAATAATATTTGTGAGACTTAATATTTTAAAATAATAGTTGAAGATTACAAAAATATAAAAAATTATTTTTTGACCCTGAACAAAATGATAAATGCAATTATTTGTAAAGAACAAGCTATTATTGCATAATTGTATAAAATAGCTTTAAACAACTATAATTATATAAAACCAAAGTAAAATATTATGAGACATATTTGTGGATGCAAATGAAAACTTTGGATGATTAATTCATCACAAAATAATTTAAGGGGTAATTAATGCATATTCAAGTATTTTAAAATGTAAGGAAATCAATTTTAAAGCCTAAACAAATTATAAAATACTTGTATAACTCTTGTAGATCAAGTAAAAAATGATATTTTGAAAGTATATATATTATTTAAAAAATATGAGGGTAAAATTGGGTATCAATATAGATTTGATAAAAAAAATTCAATTGTCTCTTGATATATGTGATGAGCGCAAAACACAACTGTGTGCTAGCCAAAGATAGTATGGTAAAATATTGTCTCCATAGGAATTGGATTTCAACACTTTGATTTGGAATGATTAATACTAAAACTAACAAACTAAAATTAAAGCAAGTAGTACTTGATCACAGAGAACTAGAGAATAGCAAACTTAGGTTGTTATCCGTGCGAGAAATAAGGGTCATGACATATAGGTGTACGATTGCTATCCTGGATTTGATATTGTTAAATTTCACTCTTAAGGTTCCATTGGTTCTCACGAATTCAACAGGTTATTATATTATTATTCTGATGTGTATTCCTCTCTCGATTAAACCTAAGTCATTCAAATAGGTGTCACGACCCAATTCCCATTATAAGTTGTGATGGCGCCTAACGTCGCAGTTAGGCATGCCAACAATGAACCATAAAATTTAATTATCTATTTTATTGCTTTCGAAATTATGGATTTCATTAAGTAAATGAATTTAAGCATAGAAAAACTCTAACGACCCGACCGGTCGTTTTGAGCTGTAGCCCGTCGTTCGGCGGTTTGAGGCCTTGAGTAGCTTTACTTCATGTTTTATGACTTATAAGCGTAGTCAAAATTGAATTTCGGGAAGTTGAGAGTTGATTCGGATGGAAAATTCTAATTTCGAAAGCTTTAAGTTGGAAGAATTTTCTAAGGTTTGACTTTTGAATAAACGACCTCGAAATAAAGATTTGAAGGTTCCAATAGGCTTGTATGATGATTTCGGACTTGAGTGTATATTCGGGTTGAGTATCGGGTGGTCCGGGAGCATTTCAGCGCTTATTGTAGAAAATTGGCATCTTTGAAAGTTTTAGAATTTCACAAGTTTGGTTTGGAGTTAATTTTGATGTTATCGATATCCGTTTGGTGTTTCGAGTTTTGGAATATGTTCGTATCATGATTTTTGACTTGAATGCAAAGTCTGGCGTCATTCTGGAATGTTTTGATATGGTTCGGACGCGTTCGTCGAAGCTTGGAAGTTTGAAAGTTTTAAGAAGGATTTCGGTCGTCGATTCGTAGTTTCGATGTTGTTTGGCATGATTTGAGGCCTCGACTAAGTTCATAATGTATTTTGGGATGCATTCGTATGTTTGGATAGGGTCCTGGGGGCCTCGGGGTTGAAACAGATTAAAATTGGGATTTGAAGAAGTGTTGGTGTTGCTGAAGATTGGTGTCTTCGCATCTGCGGAATAAGTGGTCGCATGTGCGGTCACGTAGGAGCGGAAGGAGTCATCGCACGTGCAAAATTCATGGACAGACCGGAGAGCGCAGGTGCGAGGAATATTCTGCACCTGCGAGGTCGCAGATGCGGGGAAGAGATCGCAGAAGTGGAATTGCCTAAGAAAGCCTGGGCCGTAAGAGCGGACTTTGTCACGTAGGCGCATGAGCGTAGAAACGCTTATTATCAATAGAAGTGGAAGCGCAGATGCGCTATTAGGGCCGCAAAAGCAGAGGCTGTTGTCTTGAGCTAGAACCACACATGCGATGGTTTCTCCGTAGGTGCTGAGCCGCATAAGCGGCTATTTGACAGCAGATGCGAAAGTCGCTGGGTAGTGGTGGTGATTTAATCCGAGACTTAGCCCATTTCTCTTATATTTGCATTTGGTTAGGTGACTTTTGGAGTTCGTGGAGGGAAGATTTTCATCATCTATATCAAAGTAAGCGATTCCCGCATATTGTGAGTTAAATACAAGGTTTATATATGGATTTAAACATGGAAATTAGTAGAAATTTGAGATTTTGGTGACAAACCTAGAATTTGGTATTTTTGGATTTTGACCACGAAATTTGACACAGAATTGGGAACAAAATATATATTTGAGTTCATAATATTATGGGTAATGTTTATCTTCGAACATTTTCGGAATCCGGGCACACGAGCCCGAGAGTTGACTTTATTGACTTTTCAAGCGGAGTTGGGAATTGTTATAAATTGATTTAGTATGAGTATTAGAGTATATTTTAATTAGTCTGCACATTGTTTGACATGTTTTGGAGCGACAGGCATACAACGGTTTGAAGTGTTAGAGTGGCTTTGGAGCCGATTATGGAACTTCGGAGCGAGATAAGTCTATTGTCTAACCCTGTGAGGGGGAAACTACCCCTAGGTGATGTATTTGGTATGTGCTATTTGTTTCGGGGAATATGTATGCACGAGGTGATGAGAGTCCGTACGTAGCTAGATTTATGCTATGTCCGGGTAGACTTAGGTTCCCTCCTTGTTATAACTGTACTATTTGAGTTGTCCCTTGCCTATTAAATTCCTTTATTTTACGCTACAACCTGAAACTAGACTTGTGTAGAGTGATAGACTAGCTATTTTAGAGATTTGACGAGCTTCATGATTAGTCGTGGAATAATTGTGCTCCCCTTATGAATTTCTTCTGCGTTGTGCATTTTCATCGAAAAGCTTCCTTAAAATTCATAACTCACACGTTTATTGATGAATGGGGTCAAAGACCCGTTAAAGCTTCTTATTATAATGGGATCGGGCTGTTTGCCTCCACAATATAATAGATGTATCTTTGGTTCGTGTCGTTCGACCCTCGGTAGTGCGCATATTATGATGCGATCGGGCCGTTCATCTCGATAATACAATAGATGTATCTATGGTTCATGTCGTTCGACCCTCGGCAGTGCATACATTATGATGGGATCGGGCCGTACGCCTCAGTATTTTTATAAAATACTCTTATGGAATCGTGCGTAATATTTGACAAGAAACCAGTGTATTTGTGAGTTTTTCCTGATTTGAATTGTAACGACCTATTTGGTGACGTCCATTATATATATACTCTGGTTGAGGAGGTAACTGCCAATCAAGACCTTGAGTTTATTATGGAGAGGAGGGTTGTGCCATGTATTTATACTTGTTTATTTCATTTATTTACTCTGTCTCATGTCTGTTTACTTCCTACTGCATTTGATTTATTGGACCACTAGTAAATGTCGATGTAGACCCCTCGTCACTACTTCTCTGGGATTAGGCTAGATACTTACTAGTTACGTGTTGATTTATGTACTCATGTTGCACTTATTGTGCAGGTCTATATATTTTTCCAGTGGTCCTTTAAGTGCAAAGGCTTGGCTATTGCGGGGAATTTACATTGCGTTGCATTCCATGTTACGATCCGCAGCATACAGAGTCTCTATCAGAGTTATTTATATTCTCTTATCTAACTTGTACTCCAGACGGATGTTGTATTTTATTGTACTCCTTAGTAGATGCTCATGTACTTGTGACACCGGATTTTGGGGGTTCCTACTGGTTGTTCGTTAGTGTAGTTCACGTAAATATTATCATTTAACCCTATAAATTATATTTTATACTACTTAATTAATGGAAATTATGGTTTCAAAAGTAATAAAAATGAGTAATTAAGTTGATGAATCACCGTTGGCTTGCCTGACGGAAATGTTAGGCGCCATCACGACCTATAGTGGATTTTGGGTCGTGACAGCTTGGTATCAGAGCGTTAGGTTCACTTAGGTCTCATGAGTCATGAGCAAGTCTAGTAGAGTCTTGCGGATCAGTACGGAGACGTCTGTACATATCATCGAGAGACTACAGGGTTATTAGGAGCACTTCCAATATTGATTCCTCTTCGTGCGATTTAATTCCTTTGAGGCTTGTGCCTTTATTTCCTTCCTACGCAATCTCATGCAACGTGAAGTGCTTGTTATTAATTGGGTATCGAGGAGTTGTAGTGGTACTACAGACGTGGTGCAGGATGTTTTCCCCAGCGTATTCGGGCAAGCTACTATCGTCGCCTTACGGAAGGATGTTCTGTCATCTCAGCTCAGTAGGTATATTTTCGATGGCTTTGAGGTTATGCACATATTGCTATGATGTTCATGCGTTGTTATCGCACAGTATTGATGTAATTGTAGGGTGCTTGTTTACTTGTCGAGGCAGTGAATGACTTGGAAGGAGGATCCCTTAGTGCGTGATTTAGAGGTTTGGAATTTAATTCTAGTGGAGGAAAGGCAATCAGACTATGGATGTTCAGGCTTTGGTTGATCTTGTAATGAGACTCGATATTTTCAAGAGTGGTGGAATTCTCATTTGTAATGTGGTGTTGTCGTCCTTATTTGAACGCATTAAGGCTCGTTGGTGTTATTGTCTTCTTTGATTTGCCTTCGAGGTGGGGTGTTGTGAAATGGTGCCTGAGAGACGCTTGTCAAGGATGGCGGTGTGTAGAGGTTTCAAAATTTAATCG
Source organism: Nicotiana tomentosiformis (assembly GCF_000390325.3). Classification (NCBI taxonomy): domain Eukaryota; kingdom Viridiplantae; phylum Streptophyta; class Magnoliopsida; order Solanales; family Solanaceae; genus Nicotiana; species Nicotiana tomentosiformis. The sequence continues at coordinate 104,132,771 of NC_090812.1, forward strand.
GTATTTCTAATGCTGATGGCTCAGGAAAGATGATCTGTGATGAGGCTTAGAGTTGGTAGCAATTTATTAGTTCGGGGGCTACAGGTATGGATTTTGATTTGAGGCAGCAATTAGGCAGCGAAGAATGAGGAAGGACATGTGGGAGGTGTCTTGCGGTGGTTGAATTTCTAGCAGGTCAAAGTATGAAAAGCAGAGGTCGGGGAGTTGCTTAGAGAAAGAGGTTTAATAGAAGTGGGAGTGGCAGAGTAGCATATGGATTTTGTGGCAGGAAAGCCACTTGCCTTGAGAATGTTTAGGGCGATTTGGGAATCATGATGGAAGGTGATTTGGTCTATAGATTTTATTTGGGATGGTGGCTATTGTACCGAGGAAGATTGAATATGGAAAAGAGGAGTTTGCTTGAAATGAAAAAGGGTGTGAAAACTTGATTATCGATTTGGATGTAACATGACTACGAGTTTGGAACGTATCATCGGACTTTTAGTTGAAGTTAATGGGGAATGAACAGACTTGTACAACTGGTGGGAGGGCATGAGCTCCGGAGGGTTTACTGAGTTCGCGGTGGTGGTACCCGGTGCATCATCGTTGGAAGATGTTGGTATGGAATTTCCACATGTGGGTTATCTCTTATGAGCAGGTTAGCAGTTGCATGATTTTGATGAAGTTTCTATGAAGAGATCTACTTACTACTCAGCGGAAGGTCGAATATGCGATTGTGACTGATAATTCAAAATATTCGTGAAGAGTTTAATAAGGGACTACGAGAAGTTTGGCGAGTTGATGGTGTGAGATCATGGTAATACTGAAGGAGGAATCTTTGTGGGTTCTACATTATGTGATGGTAGCTTAAAGTTATGTGAGGGAGCCTACCATCTACGATTTGATTGCGTGGTTGTCTGCTTGTACGATTTCTAGTTATAGGTGCATTGGTAGATTATTCATGACTAAGAAAGGGAAACATCAGGGGTAATTCGAGCAAAGAACGTGATGAATGTGTGATATATTTAACCTTATCGATTCATGTACAAGGAAAAATAATTTATCTGGTTGCTTCTTTGGGAGTGCTTATGTGCTGACAATGCACTAGAGTTTGGTTTTATATTCGGGACCAAGTCAGGGTGGGTGACTCTTAACAGTGGTTCTAATGGGTTAGTTATGTGGCTGGAGATCGGGATTTTGCAGTAGAGTGTGAAGAATACTTGGGGAATTTTCTATGATATCATCGAGTCTGCGGGGAAGTATTGGAAAAATAGGAGAAACAATTTTGGATTTGCAGAAGGTCATTCAGAATGGGTGTACCAATTGGAGATGATATTTTGCGCATGAGGAGGGTAGGAGATGGTTCATGGGTATTAAGACGATGTGGTCTCGTAAATTAGGTCACTTGGGAGGAGTGTTGTTGAGTTTTGTTATGTTCTTGAATGGAGCTATTATTATTTCTAAGGCAAGTTGAGAGTAAATTGAAGGAAGTAGGGTCAGTTGGTAATGGTTTGAATCAGCGTGATTGGGGCAATGATCAATTCTTTCGGCGTATTAAGGTTATACATGTGGTTGGTGGTTGTACGTATGGTCTTGACAGCCACCATAACTTGATGAATTCGAGAGGTATTTGATTCAAATGGCCTTGTGGTGAAAAGGGAATCTCGGAGGGATTATAGTGGTGTAGACCACAACTTGAGGTTTGTATTTTCTACAGTTTTGGAATTCGACTGCGTGTCTCTATGGTTCTTCCGAAATGAGTTAAGTGAAAGATTTCTAGCCAATGAAGTATTTATTCTACTATTAGTTCAGGGGTTATGGTGAATTCTTGTACTCTCGCATAGCGGCGGGATAGGTGCAGTGAGCGGCATGGGAATTTGAAAGTTGAGGATTAAGGTTGCGGTTCGGTGTTGACAAGAATGTCATGCGCTCGGATGAGCAGGGAAGAATTCAGATGTTCAGAGTAAGTTGGCATTTTCTTTAGTGTTACCTGAGGACGGTGTCCTATGTAAGAGGTTTTGTGTATTGATTTTGCGGATTCCCAATTTGCTTTACAAAATTAGTACGGTTGGTGGGATGGATATGCAGACTTGGCTACATGGTGCGGAAGGTCGTGGGAGCGTATCTCACAGGGAGATTTGTATAGTGTTACATGTTAGTCACTTAATTCCTAAGGATTGAAACTAAGTATGGAGATTCTGGTACAATCGCTAATATGAGAGTTTATGCCTGAAAGGCGCTCTCGTCATTTGGTTGTGGACCGTGAGAGTTTGTTCCGGATTGGATAGTTGCTCGTGTGTGTCAGGAATAGGGCCATTGTGGATCCTTGAAAGATTATTGGCCCAGTATGGGATGATTAGACTTGGCCTGGGGTCCGTTGGTAGGTTTAATGTGAATGTGTGCTCTACATCATGTCAGATGTGTTTGTTTGGCATAGCATTGCTTGTGGAGGAGCCTTCGGGCATTGGATGGTATTCCAGTCGTTAGCTATTCCATGTAATACTCTATTGTGCCATGTGGGTTATGATATGGCTTGATTATTTGCACATGTGTTGTGATCCCGTGTAGCTTGTGGTGTTATATGAGCATGATGGATCTCGAGATGCAGGTCATTTCTTGCACCTTAGTTGTGCTTGGGTTTTGTAGTGTATGACACTATCTATCTCCCCAAGTTTGTATTTTTGCACTTGGCGTGCTTGTGGTCGACATTCGGTATTTCGTAGGTATAAGCATTTTGGCTTGATGGATATTTTCTTATTTATTGTTATATGTGGATCGGGTGGCACGTCACCACGGGTATGTTGTTTGGATCGGGTTGCACGCTGTAACGGTATCATGTGTGGATCGTGAACAGTGAGATGATGAGTACGGTTCCCTATATCTATTCTTATGTATTTTTGTTTCCCATTCTCGGAGCAGGGTTCATAACATTTGTTACACCGTTTTATTCGTTACGAGGGCTGGGTAGCTCTTTTCTAGAGTTCATTTTTTCCTTATATATCATATTCAAGTTATAGCTTATTGGCGCATTGATGGTGTCATATGAAATCTTGGCGAGTGTTTGAGGTGGTTTATTGACTGCTTATACTGGGTGAGACGAGGTTATTGGGCCTAAAATTGGTGCGATCGGATTTGTGTAAAGTATATTAAATAGCAAATATCATTATTCAGTTCAGAATGAGGAAATAGTTTTTATCAGGAGAAGAGACTCCATGAATTATTGATTCGGCGGGTGGTAAGGAGTTTCAACGCATCACTTTTGTCGTGGAATTATTGCAAGAGTTGGATCAAGGCTTATATATGTTATGAGGTGTATTGCGGTGCATGATGTGATTTCATCATAGGTGCATCATCATGTTTTAGTACAGTGTGTAGTGATTGATATGGTGTTCGTATGATAGAATTTGGTCTCGTAGAGAATTCTGGATGTTGGAATGTGGTTCTAAGGGGAGGATCTTCATCCTAGCTCGAGCTAAAGTGCTCACATGGGTTGTGGTGGCACGGGCAGGTACACGAGGTGTTAAACAGTGATCTTGGACAACTCTAGAGCGGTCCTTGGCACATTCGAGGATAAATGTATGTTTAAGCGAGGGAGAATGTAATGACACCACCAATCATTTTGAGCTCTAGCGCGTCGTTCTGCAGTTTGAGGACTTGAGTAGCTTCACTTCATGTTTTATGACTTGTACGCATAGTCAGAATTGAATTTCGGGAAGTTCGGAGTTGATTCGGATGGAAAATTCTAATTTCGGAAGCTTTAAGTTGGACGAATTGACTAAGGTTTGACTTTTGAGTAAATGACCTCGGAATCGAGATTTGAAGGTTCTAATAGGTTCGTATGATGATTTCGGACTTGGGCATATGTTCGGGTTGAGTATCGGGTGGTCCGGGAGCATTTCGGCGCTTATTGTAGAAAGTTGGCATTTTTGAAAGTTTTAGAATTTCATAAGTTTGGTTTGAAGTGGATTTTGATGTTATCGATGTTCGTTTGAGGTTTCGAGCTTTGGAATAGGTGTGTATCATGATTTGAGACTTGCATGCAAAGTTTTGCGTCATTCTGGAATGTTTTGATATGGTTCGGACGCGTTCGTCGAAGTTTGGAAGTTTGAAAGTTTAAAGAAGGATTTCGGTCGTTGATTTGTAGTTCCGATGTTGTTTGGTATGATTTGAGGCCTCTACTAAGTCCGTAATGTGTTTTAGGATGCGTTGGTATGTTTAGATGGGTGCCAGGGGCCTCAGGGTTGAAACGGATCGAAAACGGATTGAAATTGGGATTTGAAGAAGTGCTGGTATTGCTGAAGACTGGTGCCTTCGCACCTGCGGGAGAAGTGGTCGCAGGTGCGGTCATGCAGGAGCGGAAGGGGTCGTCGTACGTTTGAAATTCGTGGATGGGACCGGGGAGAACAAGTGCGAGAAACATTCCACACCTGCGAGGTCGCAGATGCGAGGAGGAGATCGTAGAAGCAGAATTGGCCAAAAAGGCCTGGAGCCGCAAGAGCGGACATTATCACGTAGGTGCGTGAGCGCAGAAGCGACTAATTGACCATAGATGCGAAAGTGGCGGGGCAGTGGGGATGTTTTAATCCGAGACTTAGCCCATTTCGCTCACATTTTCATTTGGTTGGGCGATATTTTGGAGTTCTTGGAGGGAATATTTTCATCATCTATGTCAAGGTAAGTGATTCCCGCATATTGTGAGTTAAATACAAGGTTTATATATGGATTTAAACATGGAAATTAGTAGAAATTTGGAATTTTGGTAGAAAACCTAGAATTTGGTATTTTTGAATATTGAGCACGAAATTGGACATCGAATCGGGAGCAAATTATATATTTGAGTTCATAAATATTTATCTTCAAAAAGTTTTGGAATCCGGGCACGCGGGCCCGAGGGTTGACTTTATTGACTTTCTGAGTGGAGTTGGGAATTGTTATGAATTGATTTAGTATGAGTATTAGAGTATATTTTTATTGGTTTGCATATTGTTTGACTAGTTTTGGAGCGACGAGCATCGGTTTGAAGTGTTAGAGAGGCTTCGGAGCCGGTTATGAAACTTCGAAGCGAGGTAAGTCTCATGTCTAACCCTATGAGGGGAAAACTACCCCTAGGTGATGTATTTGATATGTGATATTTGTTGTGGGGGCTACGTACGCACGAGGTGACGAGAGTCCGTACGCAGCAAGATTCATGCTATGTCCGGGTAGACTTAGGTTCCCCCATGTTATAACTATACTATTTGAGATGTCCCTTGCCTATGAAATTCCTTTATTTTAAGTTACAACCTGAGACTAGACTTGTGTAGAGTGATAGCCTTACTATTTTAGAGATTTGACGAGCTTTATGATTAGTCGTGGAATAATTGTGCTCCTATTACGAATTTCTCCTGCATTGTGCAATTTCATCGAAAAACTTCCTTAAAGTTCATAACTCAAACGTTTATTCATGAATGGGGTCAAGGACCCGTTAAAGCTTCTTATTCTAATGGGATCGGTCGTAATATTTGACAAGAGGCCGGTGTATTTGTTAGTTTTTCCTGATTTGAATTGCAACGACCTATTTGGTGATATCCATTATATATATACTCCGGTTGAGGAGGTAACTGCCAATCAAGACCTTGAGTTTATTGTGGAGAGGAGGGTTGTGCCATGTATTTATACTTGTTTATTTCATTTATTTACTCTGTCTCATGTCTGTTTACTTCCTACTGCATTTGATGTATTGGACCACTAGTAAGTGTCGATGTAGACCCCTCGTCACTACTTCTTTGGGATTAGGCTGGATACTTACTAGTTACGCGTTGATTTACCTATTCATGTTGCACTTATTGTGCAGTTCTATATATTTTTCCAGTGGTCCTCTGAGTGCAAAGGCTCGGCTATTGCGGGGAATTTACGTTGAGCTGCATTCCATGTTACGATCCACAGCATACAGAGTCTCCATCAGAGTTATTTATATTCTCCTGTCTAACTTGTACTCCAGACGGATGTTGTATTTTATTGTACTCCTTAGTAGATGCTCATGCACTTGTGACACCGGATTTTGGGGGTTCCTACTGGTTGTTCGTTATTGTAGTTCACGTAAATATTATCATTTAACCCTATAAATTATATTTTATACTACTTAATTAATGGAAATTATGGTTTCAAAATAATAAAAATGAGTAATTAAGTTGATCAATCACCGTTGGCTTGCCTGACGGTGGCGTTAGGTGCCATCACGACTTATAGTGGATTTTGGGTCGTGAAATAAACCATGGAGATACGAAGCATAAATAAACATAAAAGGAAATGGTGACAATATTAGGTAAAAATCATAAACATCTACTATATATTCCCAAAATCCGATGTTACGAGTGCACTAGCAATCTAGTAGAATATACAAACCACTATAACTACTGTGTGAAGTAAAATAAACAGAAATAGTAAATACAACAAGAAGGAGACTCCGGGTGCTGCATATCAGAGCATGGAGAGAAACTCGCCACTAAGTCTCCAGATAGTATGTATGTGCGCCCTAGTGGCTACCTGATGTATCTACCTCAGTACCTGGACAATTAGTGCAGAAGTGTAGTATGAGTACGTAAATCAACGTGTACCCAATAAGTATCTAATCTCACTTAGCACGCTCAATCACTTAGCACTCTCACTCATCACTCAACGGTACCTACACTCACTGCTGGTATGTCAGACTCTGGCAGTGCGGATCCTGCCCAAGCGCTAATACAAAGCCAATATGGCATGCTACGGCGTGCAGCCCGACCCCATAATAATAGATAAAGCTTATAAGGCATGCTGCGTTGTACCCCGATCACATAATATATATATATATATATATATATATATATATATATATATATATATATATATATATATATATATAAAGCCAATAAGGCATATTGCAGCGTGCAACCCAATCCACAACATCACTCACAGATACGGGTCTCAGGCCCGAACTCAGTCATCAATCTCTCCAGTCTCAAGGGCTCACATATCTCTTGTCACTCAGCCCAAACAATGATAACATGATGTAACAGTGAATGATAACAGAGACTGAGATAGGATATGCAAATGAATGAATATGACTGAGTACATGGTTGCAATTTAAACAAATAGCTCAACAACAAAAATGACCTCAGTGGGTCCCAACGGAATAAGCATATAGTCTAAACATGATTTCTAACATGGATCACACCTCAATTACTCTAACATGTAGAAGTTACATTGATAAAACAAGGTTAGGTAACTACACAGTACCACAGAATTAACCGAATCATAAAAATCATGGTACAAGCCCACACGCCCATCACCTAGCATGTGCGTCACCTCAACACCTACCATATAACATGAAATGCATGGATTCATACCCTTAGTACCAAGTTTAGAAGTGTTACTTACCTCAAACCACGCAAATCACAACTCCAATAAGCCCTTGCCTCACGAATCAGCCTCCGAACGACTCGAATCTAGCCACAAACAACTTAATACAATCGATACAAGCTATAGGAATTGATTTCGTACGATAAAGTTAAGTTCATTAACTAAAGTCAAAAATGCAACCCAATACGTCAACCCCGAGCCCCCATCTCGGAACTCGACAAAATTCAAAAAATTTGAACACCCACTCAATAACGAGTCCAACCATACCAAAATCATCCAATTCCAACCACAAATCAACACTCAAATCCCCAAATCTTACTCTCTTATACATGTGCCAAAAATCCCCAAAGTCTAACTTAGATTCATGATAAATAGGTGGAATAATCAATAGGTATTCCAAATACATGGAAAAAAGTGATCAAAAATCACTTACCTCTTCAATCTAGGTGAAAACCCCTTAAACAATCGCCTCAATCCAAGCTCCCAAAGTCCAAAAAATGAAGAAAATATTCTAACCCTCGCTTATATCTATTGTGCCAACAAAACCGCACCTACGGTCATGAACTCCGCTTCTGCGGTCGCATGTCCGCATCTACGAAAAACACTAGATAACCGACCAGTCGCTTTTGCAGCCAAAAGCTCGCACCTACGGCCCTAGTTCTGCATCTGCGCATTCAGGCCAAGCTTCCAATCTCCGCACCTGCGGACTCCTCATCGCAGAAGCACTTTCGTTTCTGCGGAAACTCACCCGCTTCTGCAGGACTCCCCGCCTTTACTCCAGTACGCATATGTGACCAAAGCACCGCACCGGTGGTATCACATCTGTGGCCACTCCCATCGCAGGTGCGAACGCACTAGAACTGAATACACTAGTACTTATACGAGTCCAAAATTCCATCCGATTTTAATCTGAATCACACCCAAGGCTTCTGGTACCCTATCCAAACATACCAACCCTTCCTGAAACATCCTACAAACTTAGTTGAGGCTTTAAATCACATCACATAACATCAAAAACATGAATCGCACACCAATTCAAGCCTATTGAAACTACTAGATTTCCAACTCCTACAATCGATGTTGAAACCTATCAAACCAACTCCGATTAATCTCAAATTTTGCACACAAGTCATAAATGATACAACAGACCTATCCCAACTTCCTGAACCAAAATCCGAGCCTGGTATCTACAAACGCAACTCTTTAGTCAAACTCTTCAACTCTCCAAACTTCAACTTTTCCAACTTTCGCCAATTCAAGCCAAAACCAACTACGGACCTCCAAATTGATATTCAGGCACACTCCTATGTCTAAAATCACCATAGGAGCTATCGGAACCATCAATACTTTATTCTGGAGTCATTTACACATAAGTCAACATCCGGTTAACTCTTTCCACTTAGGCTTCCAACCTTGGGACTAAGTGTCCTAATTCATTCTGAAATATCTCCAAAACCAAACCAACCACCGTGGGATGCCACATAACAACAAACAAACATAAAATAAGCAATAAATGAGAGAACATCGCTACAATACTCAAAAGGGACCGATTGGGTCGCTACATTCTCCCCCTCTTAAACAAACTTTCATCCTCAAATGGGTCTAGAATCATACATAGAGTCTCAAATAGGTGTGGGTAGCTGCTCCTCATCTCCCGCTCGGTCTCCCAAGTAACCTCCTCGACTGGCTGACCTCTCCACTACACTTTCACTGAAGCTATACTCTTTGATATCAACTTTCGAACCTGCCAATCCAAAATGGCCACCACCTCCACATCACAAGTCAAATCCCCATCTAGCTGAACCTTGCTAAAGTCCAAAACATGAGAAGGATCACCGAAATTATTCCAGAGCATTGAAACATGAAACACTAGGTGTACATTCGATAGACTAGGTGGTAATTCAAGCTTGTAGGCCACCTCTCTAATCTTCTCAAGCACCTCAAAAGGTCCAATATACCGAGGACTCAACTTACCCTGCTTCCCAAACCTTATAACACCCTTCATGGGTGAAACTTTGAGCAATACATTCTCTTCCACCATGTAGAAAATATCACGAACCTTTCAATAGGCGTAACTATTCTATCTAGACTGTGCTATGCGAAACCAATCTTGAATCAACTTGACCTTTTCTAGAGCGTCCTAAACTAGATTCGCACCCAATAGCCTAGCCTCACCTGGCTCAAACCAACCAACTGGAGATCGACACGGCCTCCCATACAAGGCCTCATACGGAGCCATCTGAATATTCGCTTGGTAGTTGTTGTTGTAAGCAAACTCTGCAAGCGGCAGAAACTGATCCCAAGACCCCGAAATCCATGACACAAGCGCGTAGCATATCTTCCAGTATCTGAATGGTGCACTCGGACTATCCGTCCGTCTGAGGGTGGAATATTGTACTCAACTCAATTCATGTGCCTAGATCTCGTTGTACTGCTCTCTAAAACTACGATGTGAACTGTGTGCCCCGATCTAAAATAATGGACACTGGAACACTGTGAAGGCGAACAATCTTGCGGATATAGATCTCAGCCAACCGCTCCAAAGAATAGATAGTCCCAATTGGAATAAAGTGCACGGACTTAGTCAACCGGTCCACAGCCACCCAAATAGCATCAAATTTCTTCAAAGTCCATGGGAGCCCAACTACGAAGTCCATGGTGATACGCTCTCATTTCCACTCAGGAATCTCAAGCCTCTGAAGCAAACCGCCCGGCCTCTGATGCTCGTACTTGACTTGCTGACAATTCAAGCACCGAGCTACAAACTCCACTACATCCTTCTTCATTATCCTACACCAATAGTGCTGTTTCAAGTCCTGATACATCTTTGCGGCACCCGAATGAATGGAATACCGCAAACTATGGGCCTCCTCAAGAATCAATTCACATAACCCATCCTTATTGGGCACACAAATATGACCCTGCATCTACAACAACCCATCATCTCCAATAGAAACCTCCTCGGCATCACTGTGCTGAATCGTGTCCTTAAGGACAAGCAAATGGGGGTCATCATATTGGCGCTCTCTAATGTGATCATATAAAGAAAACCGAGAAACCACGCAAGCTAGAACCCGACTGGGCTTCGAAACATCTAACTTCACAAACTGATTGGCCAAGGCGTGAACATCTAATGCAATCGATCTCTCACCAACATGAATATATGCAAGGCTACCCATACTCACCGCCTTTCTACTCAAGGCAACGGCCACTAAATTAACCTTCCCGGGATGATACAAAATGATAATATCATAGTCTTTTAATAGCTACAACCATCTCCGCTGCCTCAAATTTAGATCTTTTTGCTTGAATAAATGCTAAAGACTCCGATGATCTATAAATACCTCACAAGATATGCCGTAGAGATAATTCCTCCAAATCTTCAATGCATGAATGATGGCTGCCAACTCCAAATAATGAATGGGGTAGTTCTTCTCATGAGGCTTCAACTGGCGTCAGGCATAAGCAATCACTCTAGCCTCCTGCATCAACACACACCCAATACCTAATATGAGAAGCATCACAATACACTGTTATGAACCTGATGCTGAAGGCAAAACTAGAACTGGAGTTGTGGTCAAAGCAATGTTAAGCTTCTAAAAGCTCTCCTCACACTCATCATACCACCTGAATGGGTCACCCTTCTGGGTCAACCTGGTCAAAGGCGTTGTAATCGATGAGAAACCCTCAACAAAGAGGCAATAATATCCGACAATCGAAGAAAACTCAGAATCTCAGTAGCTGAGGATGGTTTGGACCAAATTTAAACTATCTCAATCGTATTTGGATCTACCTTGATCCCCTCACTGGACACCACGTGCCCTAAGAATGCCACCAAATAGAGCCAAAACTCACACTTGGATAATTTAGCATAAAGTTTATCCTCCCTCAATGTCTGTAGTACAGTCCTCACAGGCTGTGCATGCTCCTCCTGTTTAGGTGAGTACACCAGGATATCATCAATAAATACTATGACAAATGAATCAAGATATGGCTGGAATACAATTTTTATCAAATGCATGAATGTTGCTAGGGCATTGGTCTGCCCAAAAGACATCACAAGGAACTCGTAGTGACCAGAGCGGGTCCTGAATGCCACCTTCAGAATATCAGAGTCTCGATTCTTCAACTGGTGATACCCATACCTCAAGTCAATCATAGAGAACACTCTAGCTCCCTGAAGCTAGTCAAATAAGTCATCAATGTGCGACAAATGATACTTGTTCTTAATTGTATCTTTGTTTAACTGCCTATAGTCAACGCACATCTGCATAGTACCATCCTTCTTCTTCACAAACAGAACTGGTGAAACCCAAGGCGTCACACTAGGCCTAATGAACCCCTTATCAAGAAGCTCTCAAAGTCGCTCTTTTAATTCCTTCAACTCTGCTAGTGCCATACGATACAGAGGAATAGAAATGGGCTGAGTGTCGGACACCAAGTCAGTACCAAAATCAATGTCCCTATCGGGTGGCATGCCCAGCAGGTCTACAGGAAACACATCCAAAAAGTCTCGCACTACCGGAACAGAATCAATGGTAGGAGTATCAGCATCAACATCCCTCACAAAAGCCAAATATGCCAAACACCCCTTCCCAACTATCCGTTGAACCTTCAGATATGAAATCACCCTATTAGGAACATAGTCCAGAGAACCTCTCCACTCGATCCTAGGTAGCCCCCGGCATCGCCAACGTCACGGTCTTAGCGTGACAATCCAGAATAACATGACATGGGGACAACTAATTCATGCCCAGAATCATGTCAAAATCAACCATACTAAGAAATAAGAGATCAACTCTCGTCACCAATCCCCAATGGTCACCACACGACCGATACACATGGTCCATAACAATAGAATCGACCACCAGCATAGATACATGAATATGCATAACTAAGAACTCATGGGGCATATCCAAATAACGAGCAAAATACGATGATACATATGAATAAGTGGAACTAGTGTCAAATAATATGGAACCATCTATGTGGCATACTGAGACAATACATGTGGTTATTGCGTCTAAAGCAACGGCCTCTGGCCTGGTGGGAAAGCATAGCATCGAGCCTGACCGCCACCTGATCGGCCTCCCCATCTAAGATGACCTCTAGCTGCCTGATCCCCACTCCGAGCTGGTTGAGCAGGTGATGATTTAACAGGTGCAGAAGTTATAACCTGACCCATCTGCTGAACTAGACCTCCCAAGAGAAGGGTACAATACCTCCTCACATTTCCAAACTCCCCACACTCGAAGCAACTCCGATCCGTTAATAGCGGTGGAGACTGAATCGGACCCCGAGATCCAGAATAACTGCTAGAAAGAGCTAGTACCGATGAACCCTGAACTGAGGGAGCACGAGATGAACTTTAAGCTTGGAGGGCACTAAGAGATAACTAGCCCCTATGAGCACTGTATGAACCATGGACAGCTAATGTACCATGATGAACCGAACAAGCCATTTGAGCGGACCTATAAGGGCGACCCCTGTTGTGGTGGGAGTTTCCTCCAGAAGAAACAGCGCTGAAACCACCCGAACCACGAGGCCTTATGGCCCCCCTCTCCTCACGCTCCTGACTATGAACCTGCTCTAGTCGCCTAGCAATATCAACCACCTCGTCAAACATAGCACCTGATACAATCTCCCGAGTCATGACGAAGCGCAGTCAATAGTTGAGGCCATCAATGAACCTACTAATCCGCTATCTCTCGGTGGGGACTAACCATACTGCATGATGAGTCAACGCTGAAAATCTCATCTCATACAGGGTCACTGACATACCCTCCTGACGTAGCTGTGCAAACTTCCTACGCAACTCCTCCCTGTGAGTTTGTGGAACAAACTTCTCTAATAAGAGAACTGAGAACTCATTCCATGTAAGTGGTGCAGCGCCGGCTGGCCTGCTCAAAGTAGTAAATGAGACTCTACTAGTCCCTAGAATACCCGTCATGCGAAAGATCCGCTAGCACCTATCTAAGAAACTTTGAGCATCCTCTAACTCAACCTTACTGAACTCTGGAGGCCTGAGTCTCCTAAACCGCTCTAGTCTCTTCTGTTCTTCATCACTCATAGGTGGACCAACCTGGGCCTGAGCAGCTGCAATATGTTGGGTTGGTAGTACCCCTGGTGTCTGGAGTCCCTAAACTACTTGCTCTAGAGTACGGGCGGCGTAGTCTAAGCAACTCCCTCGACCTGAGAAGTGGCTAGTGCGGCCGGAACTGAAACCGCCTGAGTAAGGCTAGTGCATATATTCAATATCTGGGCCGGAGCCTCCTGAAGGTATGGAATCACAATGGGCACAGCTGGTGCATGAGTTGGTCCCACCGGCTCAACCACATCTGGTATCTGCTCCTGAGCTGGAGCAACTGGTGGCTCCACATCTGCTTCTCTAGCTGCTGTATGAGCTATACCTTGGCCTCTACCGCGGCCCCGGCCTCTTGCGGCCCTAGCTAGTGGTACTGTTGGCCGTCCACCCAATCCAGTCACACGTGTCCTCACCATCTGTGAGAGAATAGAATAATAGAAGTTTAGTTTTCGAAATCAAAACATGCGCACCACAAGAATACAAGAAAGTGAAATTTTCCTAATGGTTCGGTAGCCTCTCGAAGATAAGTACAGACGTCTCTGTACCGATCCACAATGCTCTACTAAACCTTCTCATGACTCGTGAGACATGTAACCTAGGCTTTGATACCAACTTGTCAAGACCCAAATCTCAACATGTCGTGATAGACCCTATCACAGTACTAAGCCAACAATCACAAAATAACTATGCATTTTAAATTAAAAGCATGATGTATTAAGTTTAACAGTGAGAACAACTACGACTCAACTACGAAATTCCCAAAATCTTGTTGTCCCCGAGTACATGAGCTACTAAGTGTCAACACAATCTGAATATCTAATACAACTGTCTAAAAGATAGAACAGTACTAAATAAAATGAAAGGAAGGAGAGTCGAGGTATGTGGACTTCATGGCAGCTACCTCAATAATCTCCAAGCAGATACTACACCAAGTCTAGCAACTGTCATGTCCAAATGTACCTGGATCTGCACGCCAAGTGCAGAGTGTATACAACCGACCTAATGCACTCAATAAGTAACAGGACTAACCTGGGGCTGAAAGTAGTTACGAGCTCAGAAAAATACAGTCCAATCCAGATAATAACAATACAGATATAATAGGGAAATGACAGTAATAACTCAAAGAAATCCCATAATCCATTTGTACACAGTACAAAAATGTAGACATGCTTTCAAGTTCAACAATTGAAGCTCAATACCGAAGAAATATGTCAATTATAGATAGTATGAGGAATGTTACATCTCTATGTCTATATGTCAAATGTGCATGTCACATGTAATACATCACAATGATAAACTCAGGTACTCACACTCTCAGAGTACTGCATGCTCAATCACTCAGCACTCCCACTCAGCCCTCTCACTCACCACTCAATAGTACCTACGCTCACTACTGGTATGTCAGACTTCGGAGGTGCAGATCCTGCCCAAGCGCTAATATAAAGCCAATATGGCATGCTGCGGCGTACAATCCGATCCCACAATAATAGATAAAGCCTATAAGGCCTGCTGCAGCGTGCATCCCGATCTATTATATATATATATATATATATATATATATATATATATATATATATATATATATAAAGCTAATAAGGCCGGTTATGGTGTGCAGCCCGATCTATAACATCACTCACAAACACGGTTCTCAGGCCCTAACTCAACCATCAATCTCTCCAGTCTCACGGGCTCACATATCTCATGTCACTCAGCCCAAACAATGATAACATAATGTAACAGTGAATGATAAAAGAGACTGAGATATGATATGAAAATGAAGGAATATGACTGAGTGCATGGTTGCAATTTAAACAAATAGCTCAACAGCAGATATTACCTCAGTGAGTCCCAATAGAATAAGCATATAGCCTAAACATGATTTCTAACATGGATCACAACTCAGTTACTCTAACATGTAGAAGTTACATGGATAGAACAAGGTTAGGTAACTGCACAGTACCACATAATCAACCGAATCACAAACACCACGGTGCACGCCCACACGCCCGTCACCTAGCATGTACGTCACCTCAACACCAACCATGTAACATGAAATCCAGGGATTCATACCCTCAGTACCAAGTTTAGAAGTGTTACTTACCTCAAACCTCACAAATCACAACTCCAACAAGCCATTGACTCACGAATCGGCGTCCGAACGACTCGAATCTAGCCACAAATAACTTACTATAATCAATTACAAGATATAGGAATCGATTTGATACAATAAATCTAAGTTCATTAACAAAAGTCAAAAAGTCAACCCCGGGCCTAGGCCACGGAACTCGACAAAATTCACAATATCCGAACACCCATTCAATAATGAGTCCAACCATACCAAAATCATCCAATTCCTACCACAAATCGACACTCAAATCCCCAAATTTTACTCTCCAATACATGTGCCAAAATCCCCAAATTCTAACTTAGATTCATGATAAAAAGGTGAAGTAATCAATGGGTATTCAAAATAAATGGACAAAAGTGATCAAAAATCACTTACCTCTTCAATCTAGGTGAAAACCCCTTCAAACACTGCCTCAATCCGAGTTCCCAAAGTCCAAGAATGAAGAAAATACACTAACCCTCATTTATATCTATTCTGCCAGCGAAACCGCATTTGCGGTCATGACCTCCGCTTCTGCGGAACCGTTTTTGCGGGTGCATGTCCGCATCTGCGGAAAACACTAAACACCCGACCAGCCGCTTCTGCAGCCAAAAGCTCGCACGTGCGAGACAGCTTCTGCGGCTCCATGTCACCATATGCGCATCCAGGCCAAGCTTCCAATCTCTGCACCTGTGGCCACTCCCACAGCAGGTGCAAACGCACCAGAACTGAACACACCAGCACTTATACAAGTCCAATATCCCATACGATTTCAATTTGAATCACATCTGAGGCCCCCGGGACCTCATCCAAACCTACTAACCGTCCTAAAACATCATACAAACTTAGCAGAGGCTTTAAATCACATCACATAACATCAAAAACATGAATCGCACCCCAATTCAAGCCTATTGAAACTAATGGATTTCCAACTCCTACAATCGATGCTGAAACATATTAAACCAACTGATTAACCTTAAATTTTGCACACAATTCATAAATGACACAACAGACCTATCCCAACTTCCGGAACCAAAATCTGAGCCCGGTATCAACAAAGTCAACTCTCGGTCAAGCTACTCAACTCTCCAAACTTCCACTTTTAAATTTTTGCCAGTTCAAGCCAAAACCACCTACGTACCTCCAAATCGATATCCGGACACACTCCTAAGTCCAAAATCACAATACAGAGCTATCAGAACCATCAAAACTCCTTTCCGAAGTTGTTTACATATAAGTCAACTCTTTCAACTTAGGCTTCTATCCTTGGGACTAAGTATCCCAATTCATTCCGAAACATCCCCGGAACCAAACCAACCACTCGGGAACGTCACATAACAACCAAAGAACATTAAATAAGTAATAAATAGGGGAACGGGACTAGAATACTCAAAACGACCGGCTGGGTCATTATAATAAAATCCTTAGATATTGTGTGCTATCTCACATAAATAAAGAACATCAAGTAAATACCAAGTCTCAAGGAATAAGTAAATCTCATGTATATTCGGACTCCTAGCGATAGTACGCACGAATTATACCAAGGTCGTACGGTCTGATCCCTAATAATAGTGTACACTGCCACGAACGTACGACCTGATCCATGGATGCATCTCAAATATACTACTCAGGTCGTACGGTCCGATCCATAATGCTATTTCATAGCACTGCTGAGGCATTCGGCACGATGCACAGGAACAAAGGAAACTTTCTGAATTAAGGGCCACATATTTTCACCGACAATCAAGTATTGTGCTAAAAGCTCAAGGTAAAGAGGTTCGGCCTAACATAATCTCTAATCCAACTTTAATTATAAATTCAAGTAATTAAACTAACAAATTGAGTTCAAGTAATACAAATATTGCATGGTAAAGTCCTAAGTCTACCCGAACATAAACATGATTTTAGCTACGTACGGACTTTCATCACCTCATGCGTACATAGCCCGAGCAATCCGAAACTAAACAAATGGTGCATAAATCGATCAATATGTGTTGAAAAGTTCATAATTTAATTATTAAAAAAATTCCAACCCAACTCGGACAGACCGTAAAAGTCACCCTCGGACCCACATGCCCGAATTTCGAAAATTTTTGTAGATAAATGTTGTCCATGACCTTACGAACTCCAATATATAATTTATACCTAATTCTATAATCAATTTCATGGTCAAATCACATCTTTACTAAACCTTAGATTTTTCAACATAATCCCATAATTCTACTACTTTCTATATTAAACTCTACCCATAATCCATGTATTTAACTTACATTAGGTAGAAATCAACATGTATTTAACTTACATTAGGTAGAAATCAATCTCCTTATAGTGCTTGATAAACAATCCCCTCCAAGAAGCTCCAAATACGGCCAACAAAATTGAGAAATGGAAAATTTGAGCCTAAGTCCCAACATTAAAATGTATTATGCCCAGTTGACCCTTCTTCGCGATCGCGGAATGGCCCTCGCGATTGCCAAGGCAAAAGCTGCCAACGCCTAGAAAGAGTTCATCATGAACGCGACCAAGCCTATGCGATCATGAAGGCCAACTTAGCCAACCCTTCGCGAACGCAGACAGCACTTCGCGAACGCGAAGGCCAACAAACTAGCATCCCCAGGCCCAACTCCTTCTACGTGAACACGAGCGTACTATCGCGAACGCGCAGACCACCGGACCCTAAGCTCCGCGATCGTGAACGCGTAGCACAAAAAAACCTCCAGACCAAATCTTTTATCATGAACGCCAGACCCCATGCACCTTCGCGAGGAAGGAAACCAGCACTACAAAATCTGCCATTCCAAACTTAGTTTCGGGTGGTCCGAAACATACCCGAACCACCCGAGCCACCCGGGACCCCTTCCAAATGAAACAATAAGTCCATAAACATAACCTGAGCCTTCTTGAAGTCTCGGAACACATAAAAAAATATTGAAACCAAGAATCGCACCTTAAAACAAAATTATTCAACCTTAGAACTTCAAATTTCTTCCAACTAGCTCTAAACGCGATGAATCATACTTAAACAACTCGAAATGATGCCAAATTATACGTACAAGTTACAAATCACCCTACAAACCTATTACAAGGCTCGGAATCCCAAACGGACATCGATAATACCAAATTTTACCTTAAACCAAACGTAGAAAGCTCTAAAACCATCAAGATGCCAACCTAGAACAATAAGCATTGAAATGCTCGCAGTCCATATAAAACTCAATCCGAACATACGCCCAAGTCCAAAATTATCATATCAACCTATTGGAACCTTCAAATCCCAATTCTGAGTTTGTTTACTTAGAGTGTTGACTGAAGTCAAACTTGGCCACCTTAGGCCACTACTATGGAACTAAGTGGTCCAAATTATATCTGAACCTTTCCAAAACCAAACCAACCATCCCCGCAAGTCATAAAATAGTAGAAGCACATAAGGGAAGTCTTAAATAAGGGAATGGGGATTTAGAAACCAAAAAGACCGACCAGGTCATTACATCCTCGACCTCTTAAATAAACGTTCATCCTCGAATGTGTTTAGACTCATATTTGGAGTGCCGAATAAGTGTGGATATCTGCTCTGCATGTCATCCTCAGTCTCCCAAGTCGCCTCCTCGAATATTTGACCCCTCCACTGGACCTTTACAGCTGAAATCGTCTTATATCTCAACTTAAAGACCTGTTTATCAACAATAGCAATTGGCTCCTCTTCATAACCTAGGCTCTCATCTAGCTGAACTGTGCTTAGATATAACACTTGGGACCTTTCAGTATGGTATCTCCGGAGCATAGACATGTGGAATACCGAATGAACTCCTAGTAGACTAGGAGGCAAAACAAGCATGTATGTAACCTCTATCCAATACCTCGAATGGATTGATGAACCTCGGACTCATCTTGCCCCTCTTCCTAAACCTCATGATACACTTCATCGGCGAGACTTTCAAGAGAACCTTCTCGCTCACCATAAATTATAAATCACGTGCTTTTTGATACGAGTAACTCTTCTGCTTGGATTGTGTTGTGCGAAGTCGCTCCTAAATCAACTTTACCTTATCCAAGGCATCTTTTACCAAATCACTGCCATATAACCTAGCCTCGCCGGGCTCAACCCAACCAATAGGAGAACGACATCGTTGACCATACAAAGCCTCAAATAGAGCCATCTCGATACTAGACTGATAGTTGTTGGTATAAGCAAACTTGGCCAAAGGTAAGAATCGATCCCACTTCCCTCCGAAGTCAATCACACAAGCTCTAAGCATATCCTCTAGAATCTAAACTGTTCGCTCCGACTGCCCGGCGGTCTGCGGATGAAAGGTTGTACTGAGATCTACACGGGTACCAAATCACTCTATACTGCTCTCCAGAAATCTGAAGTGAACTGAGTGCCTCTATTTGAAATAGTGGAGATAGGCACACCATGCAACCAAGCGATCTCCTAAATATAAATCTGGGCCAACCTCTCTGAAGTATATATAGTCATCATCGGAATAAAGTGTGCAGATTTGGTCAATCTATCGACAAAGACCCAAAAGACATCAAATTTCCTTAATGTCCGTGGAAACACAACCACGAAGTCCATAGTGATGTGCTTCCACTTCTACTCTGGTATGGCCATCTGCTACAGTAAGCCATCTGGCCTCTGGTGATCGTACGTAACCTGCTGGTAATTCAAACACCTTGCCACATACTCAACTATGTCCTTTTTCATCCGCCGCCATCAGTAATGCTGCCTCGGGTCATGATACATCTTAGTTGCACCTGGATGAATAGAATACCGCAAAATATGTGCCTCATCTACAATCGTCTCCCTCAAGACATGAACACTAGGACACATAAACGACCTTGGAGCCGCAGAACAACATCATCACCGATAGTAACCTCATTGGCATCACCCCGCAGTAGCATATCTCTAAGGACTAGCAAGTGCGGATCATCATACTAACGAGCCTTGATCCACTCGAATAAGGAAGACTGAGCCGAAACACATGCGAGAACTCGACTGGGCTCTGAAATATCCAACCTCTCAAGTCGGTTAGCTAAGGACTGGATGTTCAAAGCCAATAGCCTCTCCTCCACTGGAATGAATGCCAAACCACCCATACTCTCGGCCTTTCTGCTCAAGTCATCCGCAAACACAGTCGCCTTGCTCGGATGATAAAAGGATAGTAATATCATAACCTTTCAGTAACTCAAGCCATCTGCGCTGCCTCAGATTAAGATCCTTCTACTTAAACAAATGCTACAAACTGCGGTGATTTGTGTAGACCTCGCACGATACACCATAAAGATAATGCCTCCAGATCTTGATAGCATGAACTATCGCAGCCAACTCCAAATCGTGAACAAGGTAATTCATTTTGTGGGCCATCAACTGGCATGAAGAATATGCAATAACTCTCCCATCCTACATCAACATACAATCCAAACCAACACGCGAAGCATCACAATACACAGTATACATCTATGAACCAAAGGGCAAAACCAACATTGTGTTGTAGTAAACACGGTCTTGGGCTTCTGAAGATCACCTCGCAATCCTCGGGCCATCTGAACTGAGCACCCTTCTGGTAAATATAGTCAAAGGAGTTGTAATATATGAGGCCCTTAACCATCTGCCCTCCACCTCTAGCTAGCTGGACGGGTGTGCGGTGATCATGGGCTGATGGCCCTGCTATATTGCCTTGCCCTGAAGCCTGGGGCAAACACTCCTTACTTGACCAAGCTCCCCGTACTCGAAGCAACCTCTCGGTGTGGAAAACGGCTAACCTTAGGTTTAACCCTGATGACATGAATACTCGCTGGAGGAACCTTGAATAGCCGGTGAATGGTAGGTGCTCTCTGGAATGGCGCTAAAGTAGGAACCTTGACTTGGTCCCAAGTCAAGGGAGGTGAACCTGCTAGCCTACTCTGGAGATAAGACTGCCACCATCTGTGGGCCTTCCCCCCTAGCTGAAATGAGGGGAATCCACCCCGTTGGAATCTATTACTCCCATATTATGGAGCCTGCAACGGTCAACGAAATCTTATGGGTTCTCTGACTGCTCACCGCTAAAGGGAGGAAGACGAAGCCTAGTCCATCTATCTAGCCGCTTCTGCTCCTCAACAGTCATGACTTGTCCAGTCTTTGGTCTAACTACTGCAACCGACCGAGCCCCGCCTGTAGGTAGTGCACCTAGGGTCTGATAAACAGCAATAGTGTGCCCTGAAGCATGAGAAGTAGGGTTTTGTGATCCCCCTCCCGCCTGAGAGATAGATGTTCTGAAGCATGAGAAATAACCCAGCCTGAGTCATAGAATCCATGAACTGCAACATACGGCCCAGGACCTCTTGAAGTCCCGGTGCGGTCATAAAATCCGCCAGGGCCGGCTCACCTGCAAGAACCTCATCCTACTCCTCAATGACAGGATCCTCCACCGGATCCACTAGTGGTATTAGGGGAGCAACTCTGGTACATCCTCATCCTCTAGCAGGAGTTGTGGCCCTCCCTCAACCTCTACCTCTACCCCTAACAGCTAGGGGAGCAGCCCCTCTACCGTTGGGTACTTCCTCCACGTGCGTTCTCATCATATGTGAGAGAGTAACATCAACTACACGATAGGAGTTGAAGAAAGAGAAGTTTTCTTACACCCTATAGCCTCTCAAAGATAAGTACGGATATCTCCGCATCAACCCACAAGACTCTACTAGGCATGCTCGTGACTCGTGAGACCTTTATGAACCTAGTACTCTGGTACCAAGCTGTCACGACCCAATTCCCATTAAAGGCCGTGATGGCGCCCACCGTCATTGTTAGGCAAGCCAATGGTGAACCATCAAATTTAATTATCCATTTTATTGCTTTCGAAATCATGGGTTTCATTAAGTAAATGAATTTAAACGCAGAAAACCCATAGAGATATGAAGCATAAATAAACATAAAACAAAATGGTGAAAATATTAGGTAAAAACCATAAACATCTACTAGAAATTCCGAAAAATAGGTGTCACAAGTGCATGAGAAATCTAGTAGAATATACAAACCATTATAACTACTATCTGAAGTAAAATAGACAGAAATAGTAAATACAATAAGAAGGAGACTTTGAGTGTTGAAGATCGGAGCATGGAGAGAAGCTCACCACTAAGTCTCCGGATAGTACGTATGCGCGCCCGAGTGGCCACCTGATATACCTATCTCAGTACCTTCACAATTAGTGCAGAAGTGTAGTATGAGTACGTAAATCAATGCATATCCTATAAGTATATAGTCTAACCTCAAAGAAGAAGTGATGAGGGTCGATAGAGACACTTACTAGTGGTCCAATAAATAAAGTACATGAACTATAAATAGGCATGAAACACAATAGTAACAATGAAATAAGAAAATGTAACTAACATGATCTTTTAACATAATGACTATATAAAATCCTCAGATATCGTGTACTATCTCAATAAATAAAGAAAATTAAGTAAATACCAAGTCTCAAGCAATAAGGAAATTCATATATATTCGGACTTTTTGCTATAGTACGCAAGAATAATACCGAGGTCGTACGGCCCGATCCCTAACAATAGTGTACACTGCCGAGGTCGTACAGCCCGATCTATGGATGCATCTCAAATATATTGCCGAGGTCGTACTGCCCGATCCATAATGCTATTTCATAGCGCTGGCGAGGCGTTCGGCCCGATCCACATGAATAGAGAAAACTTTTCGAATTAAGGGCCACATATTTTCAACACAAGGGTAGGAACATAAAGAAAGCAAGGTTTTTCACCAACAATCAAGTATCCCACTAAAAGCTCAAGGTAAAGAGTCTCGTCCTAATATAATCTCTAATCCAACTTCAATTATAAATTCAAGTAAATAAACTAACAAGTTGAGTTCAAGTAATACAAATATTGCATGGTAAAGTCTGAAGTCTACCCGAATATAAACATGATTTTAGCTACATACGGACTCTCGTTACCTCATGCGTATGTAGCACCTATAATAAGTAGCACATAACAATTAAAGCACCTACAGGGATAATTCCTTCTTACCAGATTGGGCAAGAGACTTATCTTGCTTCAAAACTCTCTACTCGGCTCACAAACTACACTAGTCGCCTCAAAATAACGCCGAGCAACCTAAAACTAATCAAATAACACATAAATCCATCAATATGTGTTCAAAAGTTCATAATTTAATTATTAAAGTAATTTTCCAACCCAACTCGAAAAGTCCGTAAAAGTCACCCTTGGGCCCACGTGCCCGAATTCCAGAAATATTTGTAGATAAATGTTACCCATGACCTTAAAAACTCAAATATATAATTTATACCTAATTTTATAATCATGTTCGTGGTCAAATCTCATTTTTACTAAACCCTAGATTTTTCAACACAATCAAATAATTCTACTAATTTCTATGTTAAAATCTACCCATAATTCATGTATTTAACTTATATTAGGTAAACATCACTCACCTTATAGTGCTTGATAAAAATACCCCTCCAAGAAGCTCCAAATTCGGCCAACAAAATTGAGAAATGGGAAAAATAAGCCTAAATCTCGACTTTAAAATGTATTCTGCCCAGTTGACCCTTCTTCACGATCGCGGAATTACCCTCGCGATCGCGAAGGCAAAAGCTTCCAATGCCCAGAAAGAGTTCATCACGAACGTGACCAGGCCTCCGCGATCGCAAAGGCCAAGCTAGCCAACACTTCGCGAACGTGAAGGCCAACAGCCTAGAATCCCCAGGCCCAGCTCCTTTTACACGAACGCAAGCGTACTATCGTGCATGCGTAGACCACTGGAACCTAAGCTCTGCGATCGCGACTCCATGCTCGCGAACGCGTAGCACAAAACACCTCCAGCACAAATCCTTCATCACGAACGCGAGACTCCTTCCGCGTTCGCAAAGAAGGAAACCAACACCAGAAATTTGCCAGTTCAAACTTAGTTCCTGGTGGTCAGAAACATATCTGAGCCATCCGGGACCCCGTCCAAATACACCAACAAGTCCATGAACATAGTCTGAACCTACTCGAAGTCTCGGAACACATAAAACAACATCAAAATCAAGAATCGCACCTCAAAACCAAATTATTCAATTTTAGAACTTCAAACTTCTTCGAACTAGCTCTAAACGCAACGAATCATACTTAGGAAACTCGGAATGACACCAAATTTTACGTATAAGTGACAAATCACCCTACAAACCTATTCCAAGGCTCGGAATCCCAAATGGACATTGATAACACCAAAGTCTACCTCAAACCAAACTTAGAAAGCTCTAAAACCTTCAAGATGCCAACTTTCAACAATAAGCGTTGAAACGCTCCCGGTCCACCCGAAACTCAATCGGAACATATGCCTAGTTCAGAATCATCATACAAATCTATTGAAACCTTCAAATTCCGGTTCTGAGGTCGTTTATGCAGAGTGTTAACTCAAGCCAAACGTGGCCACTACTATGGAACTAACTGATTCGAATTCAACCCGAACCCTTCAAAAATCAAACCAACCATCCCTGCAAATCATAAAACATTAGAAGCATATATGTGAGGTCTTAAATAGGGGAACGGGGATCTAGAAAGCAAAACGATCGGCCAGATCTTTACAATAAGGTAATGTGACGTACGATGAACATGGAAAAATCTATTAGTAACAATGATTTAAGAGAAACTTCTCATGAATATTTCTCAATTTTAATTCAAATAATGGATCGCAAAGCTCTTTCGATTACGTTAAAGAACCTAAAATCAATTAAGACTTGCATTGAAATAATATTCATTATTTTGTTCCTCTCCTGATTAAACAAGATAATGAATAAAATCACAACTAAGGTTAAAGTTGCTCCAACAAATTTATGCACTAAAACAATAATCAAATCCATAAATAATAACCAAAGTTATCAATTCATGTTAAACCCTAAGGTAAACGACTCCATAGATATCGAAAAAATCATCACAAATAGAGTTAAAGAATAAGAAAACATTAATCTAACATTACAATCCAAACTCCCGTATTAAATTGGTGGAAGAATGATGAAATCTTGTGTGTTGAAACCTCATATGCTCTCTATCAAGCCTCTATAGGTCAAAAGTTCTTCTAAAAAATATATTTTTGGTATATTTATAGCATGTAGGAACGAGTTCGGATGAAACTACCCTTTCCAATTTGAAGTGGGAAAATAGAACAACAAAAATACACAGGCACCCCGCATTGTGCACCGCGCTACTGGACATTTTCAGAGCGTTGATTTTTTATCAAAAGTCTGCATCTACACTGCCGCGCTGCCCCGTGCGGCATCCCATGTGGCGCGGTAGTTCAAATTTCTCATAGTCGAAATTTTCTCAATCTTTTTACATCCAGACTTGATCCTTGACCCCCGAACACGATCCCGGTTTAATAGGGCTTTTAGTCAGACTTCAAAGCTCCAACTCAACTCCAAAATCGCTTCGTATGCGGAATCACCTCCTATAAAGCATAATACACATAATAAGCGCAAATCATAGTCAATTAAGCTCAAAAACAATTAAAGTGCAGAAATTACAGTGTAAAATATAGCTAAAATACGAGTTCCTAACCTACCATCAATATGTAGTAAAGTATATATTTGGTAATTGAATAATGCTTTTAACTCAGTTTTGTTTTTGCATATTGTATTTCCAGTCTAGACTGAAAAGCAAATTAAAGTCAAATGCCAACTTAACAATTACCTGGATGGCCACTAATACTACTGATTTTGACCAATATTTGCTCTTTGCAGATTACTGAATTGGGCCAAATGCCAAATTCAAATTTTGATGTCACACAAAAAATTAGTTTAGCCAATCACATTAAGACAAAATACTGCTACTGAATAAAAGTGCAAATCTTGAATATTTATATGTGTGCCTGTAATGTATGTAATGAAATGAATTAATTGGTTAATTTATTCTAGTTTTTTCGTATTTTCAACTGTTATGATTAATTGATCGTAGAGATAATAAATGGGAGTTACTTAGCTATGTTTTAACTTAGAAAGTGAAATTTCAATTATTTTAGATCTTAATAAGAAAATATTTTCTCTACATTTAGTATGAGCTCATAGATGATTTATAACCTGTTTGGCCAAGCTACAAAAATCAGCTTATTTTGAGATTTTTTTTTTTCAAAAGTACTTTTGGCGAGAAGCAGTTTGTGTTAGGCTAATTAATTTGAATAGCACTTCTGAGCAGCAATTAGTGTTTGGCCAAACTTTTAAAAAGTATTTTTAAGTATATTTTTCTCAAAAGTACTTTTCAAAAAAGTATTTCTCGGGAGAAACTATATTTTTCTGTTTCCACTTAAAAGCGCTTTTTTTCTTCTAAAAGCATAGCCAAACACTTCAACTTTGGAAATAAGTACTTTTAAAAAAAACGTTTTTGGCTTTGAAAAAATTTGACCAAATACGCTATTAGTTCAAAAGGCCTACCTCTTTTTTTTCTCAATGAGCTACTTGTTCATCCTTATCTCCTTATACCCGGCTCTTTTATGAACTCGTTTTATCAGTACACTAAAATTTTTAATTTTTTTTCTTATTTCTTGGCCAAGTTTTCATATATAAAATATAATATTAGAGAGGATTAGGGTATTTTTTAAAAATATTAGTAAGTGGATAATCACCTCATAAACGACCTCCTATTTCCAGCATTAACAATATTTTAATTAGTAATTCATTCACAATATTTTTAGGCAAAATACGTAAGTCCGAAAAATTAGATTTCATACTTTAACTTTATGGCCATTTAACTTCCCCCTAAACAATTTTAGGTCAATTATTTTTTCCTTACATGGACCTGAGGCATTTCAATACTAATCGGTGTATACTATGCACCATCTGATTAAGTCACGTCATTATAGAAGACTTGCCATTAAATAACAGGACCCATTTCCAAATAAATCCAACCTAAGAAAAGACCCGACACTGTCCCAAATATTTTCCCCAAAATTTCACTCGATCCCATTAGTTACCAACCCACACTAAAATTAGACTCCGCAAAAGGGTCTGATCCACCCAAAACCCTAGGATCGATACAACCAAAAACCTCAAATTATAACTGGATCTCTCGTCGTTTTCACTGTATGTTGTGTAGAGTTTGCCTAATTTAAACATAAAACTGAAGGACTATTGGCATTTCTCAAAAAAGTGTGACATTTTTTCAAAACTGATCGTTACCTTGGAAGCTTAGTTCTTTTTCATCACATTTTGAATTAGATACTGAAGTTGCTATCCCAAATTATACTTCATTGTTAAAAGGTTACCCTTCTTCATCATCGTTTTCTGTTTTGATTCTAGGGTTTTTTTTTTTGTTCTTAATTCCTTGTGAAATTTCAATGTAAATATTAGGGTAAGTGTTGTATTTTTAAGAAAAGACTCCTTACTGTTGTTGCATGTGTTATTATTTGCATGCTTTTATATCTGAAGCTTGTTTTTTACTGACTTCAGTTTGAAAAATATCGTTTGAACTCGTTACTCTAAGGTTATTCCATAAAGGGAAATTACATCAGCACACTATTAAGTATAAAGGTTGTATTATAACTGACTATTTTGATGTGGATATTGATAGATTTTCATATTTTGAATTTATGGATTATTGTAAAGAAATTGGTTATAACTGTAAGTCTTGTTCCATTTATGCGCGATCACCTAAATCTCAGAGGCGGATCCAAGATTTTAAAAGGATGGATGCATTACTACCTTTTGATCTTCTTTTTTGGTTTCTTACCCAACGTTTGTATCCCTTTTAGGCCCAACCAATTTGAATTCGTCTTTTGCTTGGATACATTCTACTGTCAAGACAATAACTTGACGAGTAAGCTATAGTCAGTACTAATATCACAAATAAACATCATTTCATTTATCATTATCCTTGAATAGTTTTCTTACATTGTAAAATGGTCAATAATAGCATCATAATATGTAGTTATAAATACCTTAACTCTATTTATTAAAACAAATAAACATTCAAATGGATGTTAAGACCCGAAATCCCAACCACAAGGTCGTGATGACGCCTAACATCCACTTGCTAGGCAAGCCGACGTCAACAATAAAATTAACCAATTTTAGCAATTTAAAACAGAATAATAATAATAATAATTAACGATCGGTAAAATCTAAAATACATAGGATAAATCCATAAATAACGCGGTCTATACTAATCCCAGAAATTCAGAGCCACAAGTACATGAGCGACTAGAATACTACAAATATGATTAGAAATGAAATACAATTGTCTGAAACTAGATAAACAGTAAAAGCATGATAGAAGGGGGACTTCAGGGACTACAAACGCCGAGTAGCTCTACCTCAAGTCTCCTGTAGAAGTGGTATCCAAGCGAACTCCTCTACGCACCACTAGGACCAACACCAGGATCTGCACAAGAAGTATAGAAATGTAGTATGAGTATAACCAGCCTCATGTACTCTATAAGTATCAAGCCTAACCTCGACGAAGTAGTGACGAGGCTATGACAAGACACTTACAATAAACTTGTATGGACAAAAAATAAAAGATGACAGAATATAAAAAAATTTGATAAACTCATAAGTACGGTACCCGAAGGTCAACTAACAGAGGGCCCTAGTGTCACGACCCAAATTATACTATAGGCTGTGATGGCGCCCAACGCCGTTGTTAGGCAAGACAACAATTAAATCAATATGTCAATAGTAAATCCAAAATGCATTTCAAAGCAATTAAAGAAATAGGGAGTGAAAATTCGTTCGTTTTCATAAAAAGTATAGATGTTATTATTTTAAATATTCGAATGTGGCCAAAATATAAACTAGAAAAATCATAGCGGAGTACAACCAAGAGCAAGATCTAAATACCCAAAACTCGGTGTCACAAGTACATGAGTATCTACTAGGAAGTACAATACAAATATAACATCTTTCTAGAATATAAAATAGACGAAATATAGTGAATGAACAAGATGGGGACTCCGTATGCGCCAAGATGACCACCAAATGTACATGTTTCAGTACCTACACAATTAGTGCAGAAGTATAGTATGAGTGCGTAAATCAACGCGTACTCAGTAAGCATCTAGCCTAACCTTGAAGAAGTAGTGATGAGGGGTCGACATCGACACTTACTAGTGGTCCAATAAATCAAGAATAATAAAAGTAAACAAGTAAGAAGCATGGCGAATAAACAGTGAAAACAGATATAGGTACATAATACGATCCTCAGCTGTAGAGTAAACACGAAGTCCTCAAATACCGGATACTGCCTAAAATGGAAGACATAATAGTCAACACTAAATAAAATATCACATCTCGAGTCAGGAAAACTTATAGGTAAACTGACTTCTTATTAAATATTACGCACGATTCTGCCGAGGCGAACGCCCCGATCCCTTAATAATCGAGTACATTGTCGAGGGTCAACCGGCTCGAACCATAGATGCGTCTCATAGTGCTATCAAGGTCGTACGACACGATCCATAATAGTACTACAGAGGTGTTAGCCCGATCCTATACGAATAGCGAAACTTGACAGGTCACTGGCCCCACTCACAAATATATATGTGAGTTATGAAATTTAAGAAACTTTTTGGATAATTTTGTACAACACGGGATAAATCCATTAATGAAAGTTTAAGTTCCACAACTAACCAAGTAGCTTGTCTAGTATTGAAGATAGCAAGGTTCGATACTCTATATGTCACGACCCCAATCTCCCACCGCATGATGTCGTTATGGTACCTAGTCTCTACGACTAGGTAAGCCTAACATGCATGGAGAACTAGCAGATATACTACTAATACTTCAAATTAAACCTTTACACTATTATAACAAACGCAACACTATAATAGCCAACACTTTTCCATTAACCCATATCCTTATACTGCCGCATGCGCATCATTATCACATCAGAATAACAACTCACAGCATAAGTTCCCATATGTTACAACTTGCCAATAATCAACAATATTGATATTTACACAACAATAGTCCATGGCTCAACTACAATGTGTACAAGAATATCAACAATAACAATGAATGTAATTTCTCAACAAGAAAGATATCTCAGCAATTAACACTTCGCCTCAATGTGATAACGGCTTTCACAACTTCAACATCAATAACTCAACAATGAGAAAGATAATGTGTAACCACGATACTAAATAAGAATAACTTACAATGGAATAGATAATATGTAATAATGACTTCAAATAAGGATAATCAACAATGAAAGAGATAACATGTAACAATGACTTCAAATAATGATAATCAGCCATGAAAGAGATAATATGTAACATAACTTCAAATAATGATAAATCAACAATGGAAGAGACAACATGTAACGACGACTTCAAATAAAGGTAAATCAACAATAGAAGAGATAACATATTACAATTAAGAGGCAACAAGTTCAACTAAAGCATAAGAGCAAACTATCAAGTAAGATGTAGAACAAGTATTAACAAAGTCATTTAAGGCATGTAAGAATAGACTAACACAAGTAAGAGTAGATTGACAATGAGAATTTAGAGCATGATATGACAATTCACTTAAAGCATGAAAGAGTTTAAGTAGCCTAAACCAATCAAATACCACATATAACCCGTGTACTCACTCGTCACCTTGTGTTCACGGATTTCCCATACTACAAATGACACAATCAATCCCAAATCCTAAGGTGTAGTTGCCCCACACAAAGTTCGGCAAGATACTTACCTCAACTTGGCCAACTCAACCCTCAGAAATAGCTTTTCCCCTAAAATTCGCCTCCACATGGCTCAAATCTAACCAAAATTGACTTAATATCATCAAACTATGCAAGGAAAAACAATTACAATAGATAAAGCTATGATCTTTACACTTTTTCCAAAAAGTCAACAAAAGTCAACATGCGGTCAAACATTTCATCTTCAAATTACTAAATTTCGGCAAAACAACAAAAATTAACCTACGGACGTACGAATTCAATTCTGGGAATACGCTCAAGTTCAAAATCACGATACGAGGCTATCGTAGCCATCAGAATACAGTTCCGGGATCGTTTTCACAAAAGTAAAAGTTTGGTCAACATTTCTAACTTAAGCTTCTAAGTCAAGAATCAAAGGGTCCAAATCAACCCGAAATCTTCCCGGAATGAAACTAATCAACCTCGTAAGTCATAAAACCATAAACACACATGTGTGAGACAACAAAAGCGGAAATGGGGTGCAATTACACAAAATAATCAGCCGGGTCGTTACATTTTTCCCCCTCTTAAAACAAATGTTTGTCATCGAACGTGCATAAGTACATACAATAAGTGATGAATAGATGAGGATAACGACTCCGCATGTCGTGCTCAGTCTCCTAGGTTGACTCCTCGACTGGATGATCCCTCCATTGAACCTTCACTGAAGCAATGTTCTTTGATCTCAACGTTCGGACCTTCCTGTCCAAGATAGCCATCGACTCCTCAATATAAGTGAAAGCCTTGTCCAATTGGGCTGAGCTGAAGTATAAAACATGAGATGGATCACCATAATACTTCTGAAGCATAGAAACATGGAACACTAGATGAACTGCAGATAAGCTAGGTGTCAATGCAAGCTTGTAGGCTACCTCACACATCCTCTCAAGGATCTCAAAGGGCCCGATATACCTAGGGCTCAACTTGCCCTTCTTTCGGAACCTCATCATTCCCTTCATGGGTGAAACCCTGAGCAAAACCCGCTCTACAACTATAAATTCTACATCACGAACATTCCAATCAGCATAACTCTTCTGTCTAGACTGATATATACGAAGCCGATCCTGAATCAACTTGACCTTCTCCAAGGCATCTCGAACCAAATTTGTGCCCAATAACTTAGCCTCTCCCGAATCAAACCAACCAACTGGGGAACGACATCATCTCCCATATAGGGCCTCATAAGGAGCCATCTGAATACTCGATTGGTAGTTATTTTTGTAGGCAAATTCCACAAACTGCAAGAACTTATCCCAAGAACCCCCCAAAATTCATAACACAGGCACGAATCATATCCTCTGATATTTGAATGGTGCACGCGGACTGTCCGTCCATCTGGGTGCAATGTTGTACTCAACTCAACATGTTTTCCTAACTCACGCTACATAGCTCTCCAAAAATGTGTTGTAAGCGGTGTACCTCGATCAGAGATAATGGATACCGGCACATCGTAGAGATAAACAATCTCGCGAATATAGATCTGAGCTTTCTGCTCTGAAGATTAAGTAGCCACCACCGGAATGAAATGAGCCGACTTGGTCAACCTATCTACAACACCCATACAGCGTCAAATTTCTATTGAGTCAGTAGGAGCCCAACAATGAAATCCACGGTGACAGGCTCCTACTTCCACTAGGGAATCTCAAGTCTCTGAAGCAAACTGCCTAGTCTCTGATGGTCGTACTTCACTTGCTAACAATTTATGTATCGAGCTACATACTCTACTATGTATTTCTTCATTCTCCTCCATCAATAGCCAGCCTAAAATCCTGATACATCTTAGCGGAACCCGGATAAATGGAGTACCGCGAACTGTAAGTCTCCTCAAGAATCAACTCACGCAACCCATCCACATTGGGAACATATAATTGGCCATGCATCCGCAACACCCTGTCATCTCCAATAGAAACCTCATTGGCATCGTCGTGCTGTACCGTGTCCTTAAGGACAAGCAAATGGGGTTCGTCATATTGACGCTCTCTGATGCAATCATATAAAGAAGATCGAGAAATCACGCAAGCAAGAACTGGGCTTCGAAACATCCAATCTAACAAACTGGTTGGCCAAGGCCTGAACATCCATGGCTAGTGGTCGCTCTGCTGCCGATAAATATGCTAAACTACACAAGCTCTCCACTTTTCGACTCAAGGAATCGACCACCACATTGTCCTTCCCAAGATGATATAGAATAGTGATATCATAGTATTTTAGTAATTCTAACCATTTTTGCTGCCGCAAATTAAGATCCTTCTGTTTGAATAGATGTTGAAGACTCTGGTGGTCGGTAGATACCTCACAAGGGACACCGTACAAATAGTGTCGCCAAATCTTCAATGCATGAATAATAGCTGCCAATTCCATGTCGTGGACAAGTTAATTCTTCTCATGGGTCTTCAGCTGCTGTGATGCGTAGGCAATCACCCTACCGTCTTGCATCAACATCGTGCCAATGCCAACACACGATGCATCATAGTACACAGCGTAAGACCCCGAACCCGTAGGCAACACCAACACCAGGGTTGTAGTCAAAGAAGTCTTGAGCTTTTGGAAGCTCACCTCATACTCCTCCGACCATCTGAAAAGAGCACCCTTTTATGTCAATCTAGTCATATGTGCAGCAATGGATGAGAAACCTTCCACGAAACGGCGATAATACCAAGCCAAACCAAGGAAACTCCAAATCTCAATAGTTGAAGACGGTCTGGGCTAACTCTGAATTGCCTCAATCTTTTTAGGATCTACCTTGATCCCCTCACTCGACACCACATGACCCAAAACATTCCACTGAATTAAGCCAAAATTTAGAGTTTGAGAATTTTGGATACAACTTCTTCTCTCTCAAGGTCTGAAGCACGATCCTCAAGTGTTGCTCATGATCTTCCCAGCGCGGGAGTACACCAAGATGTTGTCAATAAACACAATGATGAATGAATCAAGATATGGATGGAATACACTATTCATCAGGTGCATAAATGTCGTTGGGGCATTAGTCAGCCCAAAAGACATCACAAGGAACTCGTAGTGACCACACCGAGTCTGAAAGGCAGTTTTTGGAATATCCAGATCCCGAATCTTCAGTTGATGATAACCTGACCGCAAATCAATATTTGAGAACACTCTGGCACCCTATAGCTGATCAAATAAGTCATCAATGCGCGGCAATGGATACCGATTATTCACTATAACCTTGCTCAGCTGCCAATAATCAATACACATGCGCATAGAATGATCCTTTTTCTTCACAAACAAAACTGGAGCACCCCAAGGTGACACACTTGGCTGAATGAAACCCTTATTAAGCAACTTTTGCAACTGCTCTTTTAACTCCTTCTAATCCGCGAGGGCCATACGATATGGTGGAATAGAAATGGGTTGAGTGCTCGAAAATAAGTCAATACCAAAATTGATATCTCCATCAGGCGGCATGCCCGAAAGATCTACTGGAAATACATCTAGGAAGTCTCTCACTACCGGACCTGACTCAACGGTAGGAGTATCAACACCGGAACAAAATACATCTCTCTCTAAATCAAGAATCAAAGGGTCCAAATCAACCCAAAATCTTTCCGGAACAAAACTAATCAACCTCGTAAGTCATAAAACCATAAACACACATGTGTGAGGCATCAAAAGGGGAAATGGGGCGCAATTACACAAAGCAGACGGTCGGTTCGTTACATTCCCCCCCTCTTAAAACAAATGTTCATCCTCGAACATGCATATGGACTTACCTGAAGTGATGAATAGATGAGGATAACGACTCCGCATGTCGTGCTCGGTCTCCCAAATTGCCTCCTTGACCAGATGACCCATCCATTAAACCTTTACTGAAGTAATATTCTTTGATCTCAACTTCTGGATTTGCCTGTCCAAGATAGCCACCGGCTCCTTAATATAAGTCAAATCCTTGTCCAATTGGACTGATCTGAAGTCTAAAACATGAGACGGATCACTACAAAAATATCTTTCTACAAAAATCCTTGTCCATTCAAGGAGCATTTGCTCCAAGCTGGAAGAAGAAAAGTTACTACAAAAATATCTTTATCCTACCAGCCTGAAGCCTGACATTATAAGCCAAGAAAAAGTCCTAAATAGATTTCAAAAATCAGTGTTGAATCTATATTAGTGGAGATTAATATGAAGAGCAAGCCTATGGATGAAGAATTGTGATATTCAAGATGTGTGATAATAAAGTTATCAATTCCGAAAGTTATCTTTCCATATACCTCCGCGTGAGCCTTACATTTAAATAGTTTTGAAAAAAAAAATTCCTGAAATAGCAACACGCACTTTAGCCCACCTTATGACGCTATGTGGCTTCAAGTAATTCTCTTGCAAGAAACACGCACATAAGTCCCACCTTATGTCGCTGCATGCATATTAACCCCTATCCTTATACTGCCGCATGCGCATCATTATCACATCACAATAACAATTCATACCCCAAGTGCCCATATGTCACAACTTGGCAATAATCAACATTATCGATGTTTCTACAACAATAACCCATGGCTCAACCACAATGTGTACAAGAATATCAACAATAACAATGAATGTAATTTCTCAACAAGAAAGATATCTCAACAATTAACACTTCGCCTTAATGTGATAACGGCTTTCACAACTTCAACACCAATAACTCAACAATGAGAAAGATAATGTGTAATCACGATACTAAATAAGAATAACTCGCAATGGAATATATCACATGTAACAATGACTTCAAATAAGGACAATCAACAATGGAAGAGATAACATGTTACAATGAATTCAAATAATGTTAATCAACCATGAAAGAGATAACATGTAACAATAACTTCAAATAATGATAAATCAAAAATGGAAGAGACAACATATAACGATGACTTCAAATAATGGTAAATCAACAATGGAAGAATATGATATGACAATTCAATTAAAGCATGGAAAGAGTCTAAGTAGCCTAAACCGGTCAAATACCACATATAACCTGTGTACCCACTCGTCACCTTGCGTACACGGCTTTCACATAGCACAAATGACATAATCAATACCAAATCCTAAGGGTAGTTCCCCCACACAAAGCTAGGCAAGATACTTACGTCAACTAGGCCAACTCAACCCCCGAAAATAGCTTTCCCTTAAAATTCGCCTCCACACGGCTCAAATCTAACCAAAATTGACTTAATATCATCAAACAATGCAAGGGAAAACAATTACAATAGATAAATCTATGATCTTTACACTTTTCCCACAAAGTCAATCTACGGTCAAACTTTTCAACTTCAAATTGCCAAATTTCGGTGAAACAACACAAATAAACCTACGGACTTCCGAATTCAATTCGAGGCATATGGACAATTCTAAAATCACTATACGAAGCTATCGTAGCCATCAAAATATAGTTCCGATGTCGTTTTCACAAAATTCAAAGTTTGGTCAATATTTCTAATGTAAGCTTCTAAGTCAAGAATCAAGCCCAAATCAACGTGAAATCTTTCATGAACGAAACTAATCAACCTCGTAAGTCATAAAATCGTAAACACACATGTGTAAAGTATCAAAAGGGGAAACTGGGCGCAATTACATAAAATGACTGGCTGGGCCGTTACATTATATAAGTCCAGCCTCAGGCTAAAT
Source organism: Nicotiana tomentosiformis (assembly GCF_000390325.3). Lineage (NCBI taxonomy): Eukaryota > Viridiplantae > Streptophyta > Magnoliopsida > Solanales > Solanaceae > Nicotiana > Nicotiana tomentosiformis. The sequence continues at coordinate 104,169,625 of NC_090812.1, forward strand.
ATGATAATTAAGGCATGTAAACATAGAAGGATAATTCAAATAATACAATTAAAGCATGGCGTGAGTCTAAATGATGGATATAATTTATTTATATATTTTTATATGTAAATATTAAATATTTTAAATAAAACATGAATAAATATACCATGTTCTCCCATATTTTCTAACATACTTTGCAGGAGGAAGAGCATATGAAAATTGAAGAAAATAAGCAAAAAAAGAGTGGGAATTGAGTAGTCAACCGGGAATGAAGAAGCAAATATAACACCCTAGTTGAAACAATGGAAATTGAAAATCATGGAGCAAATTACATAGTTGCAACTAGCAAACAATAGTTTAAACTATGGTTCTTCCTCTGCAGAATGAAACTCAATTGGCAAGGTCATAGTTGCACCTACAATTTTCATAGTTGCAACTATGGAGAACCTTAGGCAAGAAAACTCTATAAATAGAGTGTGAATTTTGAAGAGAAGACATTGAGTCTTACGGGAGAAAACTACTTTTTGGTCTCTCTATGTCTTTAGTATTTCCTACTAGTTGTCTTTCTTTTAGAAGAATAATATTTCTTCATAAGTTCTTTGTTCCTAAATTAGTATTTCTTACTTAGTAATGGAGTAACTTCTTTTGTTGGGATAGTTCATGAAGCTTGATATATATATTTATAATATTATCTCAGTTTAATACATCCTTGGCTTGAAACTTTCTTTTTATACTTTGTACTGTGCCGTAATAATAGTTTTAATTAATCATTATTATCACTTCTACAAAGTGTATCTCTAAGTTATTCTTATATTAATTTTGTAATTCTCACGAAGCAAAATTGATATATAATAACCAATGAATAATTAGTAGAGTGAGAGTAATTTTTAGTAATCTATTATTCCAACTTCGTAATCTTGCTTGCCTCAGTTTTAATTCTCACGTAGGAATTGTTGTAGGCAAGATTATTAATTTTTTTTTTAGTAAAAATATTCTCACGAAGTTTTTACTACCTCTTAGCACAATTCAAGCAAGAAAAATATTTTGGTTTAATCGTCACTAGTTTTAACTCAATTAATCACATAACCTCATAGAGTGCTATTAATTGACTACTTCTTAGTGAGTTAAATATAATTGTATTAGCAATAAGAAATTATTCCTAAGAGAAATACATGTAAAAATTGAGATTTTATTGTAATATATTATCAAGTGAATTCAATGATTCCCAACTCTTTTAAATTATAAATCTTCCGAAAGTTCTTGGTTTTTGTTTAAGTAATTAACAAGCTTTAAACCTCACTCACTTTTCATCAAACCGATTCTCTCAAATAGTAGTTGAAATATTAAAAGTCTGTAGCATAGATGTTCCAATCTCTGTGGGACGATATCATAAACTATACTAGAATTTGACAAAGCACGAGCAGGAAAATCCTATACACATTGGCCTCGTCACTAAATCTACCCGGTCCTAATCAGGAATTCTAGCATACGCACGGACACTCGTCACTTCATATGTGCGTAGCTCCTACATGTAGCACATAGCTAATATAATACCTATAGGGTAAATTCTCCCTCACAAGGTTAGGCGAGAGACTTACCTAGCTCTGAAATTCGATAATTGGCTCCAAAGCCTCTCTAACACCTCAAACCAATACCAAACGACCTGAAACTAGCCAAAGAACGTGCAAACCAATCAGAATGTACTCACACTCGTAATTTAATCAATTAGAAATAATTTTCATCTCTGTACGAAAAGTCAACCCCTGAGCCCACGTGCCCGGATTCCGAATTTTTTCGAAGATAAATATTACCCATAGCACCACGAACCCAAATATATAACTTATTCCCAATACCATGTCCAATTTCGTGGTCAATACTCAAAAATACTATTTCTCGGTTTTCTTCCAAAATTATAAAAATTCCACCAATTTTCATATTCAAATCCATATATAATCAATGCATTTAACTCACAATAGGTAGGAATCACTTACCTTGTAAAATATGATAACAATTCCCCTTCTGAACCGCCCCAAAATCGTCTCCAAATGAGATGAAAATGAGCAAGAACCTGATTTGTTAATTTATACACTGCCCAGGTGATGCCCATCGCAATCACGACCAAAGCCTCGCAATCACTAAGCAAAAATTTCCTGCTGACCAAAAATAGCCGTCACGATCGTTCCTGCCCCTCCGCGATCGCAAACCACGAACAACCCCTTCATCGCAAACACGGGACATCTTCGTGTTCGCGAAGACCAACTCACCCATCATGGCTTCAGCTGTTGCGCGAACGCGGGGCTCCACTCGCAAATGTGAAGAACAACTTCCCCTGCTTCAGATTACCCTTCGTGATCGCGAACCTTCGTCCGTAGTCACGATGCCTACCATCGGCCGTAAAACAAGGGAAAACTAGAAACCATCTGCTGTAAAATAAGGGAAATGGTCAGAAACACACCCGAGGCCCCCGGGACCCCGTCCAATCATTCCAAATAGTCCTAATACCTTATCAAAACTTATCCAAAGGCTCGAAACACGGCGAATAACCTCAAAATCACGAATCGTCGATCAAAATCCTTCTTTTAACTTTCAAATCTTCAAATTTCACCGAACACGTCCGGTTCACACTTGGACATACACGATCTTGAACAAACTTCACACATAAGTTCCAATCAATAAAATGAACCTATCCAAGGTGCCAGAGCACCGCCCGAAGTCCGATAACACCAAAGTCCACTCTAAGTCAAACTTAGCAAATTTTAAAACCTTCAAAATGCAAACATTTTATATTAAGCGTCATATCACTCCCGAAACATCCGATACTCAACCCGAACATATGCCCAAGTCCAAAATCACCTTACAAACCTAAGGAACCTTTAAATCTTGATTCTGATGTCGTTTACTCAAAAATCAAACCTTGGTCAATTCTTCCAACTTAAAGCTTCTGAATTGAGAATTATTCTTCCAAATCAACTCCGAACTTCCTGAAAATCAAAGCCCACTACATGCACAAGTCATAATACATAAAGTGAGACTACTCAATGTCTCAAACCACCGTATGACATGCTAGATCTCGAAACGACCGATCGGGTCATTATACCCAAAATAACATCATCGCATAATACTCATGTCATGTTACCACAATAGAACATTATAGCTATAAACATTACAACATATCATACTCCGTTGCGGCACGCAACCCGATCCTACATTAACATAATATCTGTTGCGGCATGCAAGCCGATCCCACATTAACGTAATATATGTTACAGCGTGCAACCCGATCCCAATATCATATCAATATATGTTGTGGCACGCAACCCGTTTTCAATATTAATTTATTTCAATACTATTGTGGGGCGCAACCCGTTCCCAATATCAACTCATTGATATGAACAACTCAACACAACCAAATTCCGTAATCTCGGCACAAAAAAGAAATAAAGAGTATAGAACATCAAGGAACTACTAGTTCAAATAGAGAATAACCAACACCTTATTTTTGCAAACCTCGACAATTTATTAATACCTGAATAGATAAAGGTCTCACACAATCGGATATAACATGATAAGGTGCACAAGTAATGTAAAGACAAATAATGAAAGTAAAGACATGAGGCAACAATTAATTACAGAAAGAAATATATAGCATGTAAGCATATATTTAGCGAGAAATGAATAAATCGAAACACGTAACAACTAAATGATAGGTAACAAATAAGTCATGAACAACAAGTAAGGACATGTAGCAATCAAATCATTTAATGAGATATAACATAAAATAAATGATGACATAAAAGTAAATAGCCCAATCTGCATGCTTGAACCCATAACAATGCATATGCACTCGTCACCCCGCATATATGCCATCCCCATACATAGTTCATGTAACAATTAGACCAAACAAGTCATAATTCCCTTAAGTCAAAGTTAACACGACACTTACCTTATTCTGCAATCAAATCAATAATCAACAACGGCTTTTCCTTCAGAACAAGCCTCCAAACCAACCGAATCTAGCCAAATATCATTCAAATAATCCAAAATAAGCTCTAGAAACTACCCATAAATAAAAAAGGTTCAATCTTTAGCTAAATTGAAAAAGTCAACAAAAGTCAACCTCGGGCTTGCTTGGTGACCAAATCCTGATTACTCATTCACCTCCGAGCCCGGTTGTGTGATTTGTTTCGAAATTCAAACTCAATTTGAGGTCTAAATCTCGATTTTACAAAATTCCTAGATTCTACCAAAAAACCCTAATTTCAACCATGCAATTCCTAGATTGGATGTTAAAAATTCATGAAAAGTAATGGGAATTGATTGGAAACTAGTTAAAGTTGCTTACCAATAATTTTGGGAAAGAAAGCTCTCAAGAAAATCGCCTCTAGAGTGTTTGGGGTTGAAAGATTGCGTAAAATGAGCTAGGCCCCGATTTCCCCTCTTTTACCCAGCTACAGATGTCACATTTGCGAACACTTGTTTCCAAATGTGATACCCGGTAAAGTCGCAAATGCGACATTTGGTTATCAAAAGCAAAGTGCCCTCCATCGCAAATGCGCCCCAATGCTTCGCAAATGAGAAGCTGACTTCCAGGATACTGCGTCGCAAATGCGTTCTCAGCTCAGTTTGCAAAAGAAAACTATTCATCGCAAAAGCGAAGTACCAGCCCCCAGCCCATTTTCGCGAATGCAATCATTTGACCGCAATGAGAGATCTACAGACTACACCAGCAACAGGTCTTGCACCGGCAATTCCAATTTCAACCGAAACTCGTCTGAAGCTCACCCTCCCCCTCCCCCTCCCCTAACCCACCCACCTCTGCTCCAAACCAAACATGCACATAAGTGAAATTACATCATAAAAACTTGCTCGCTACCTCAAATCATCAAATAACAAAAACCGATCATCAAAACTCAAGAATTTCAACTTAAAACTCAATTTTCACAATCTTTCACATAATGCGCCGATATGAATTAGGTCACCCAGGACCCCAACCAAACATGTGTACAATTCCAAAAATATCATACAAACTTATCGAAATCGTCAAAACATCGATTTGAGGTTGTTTACCAAAAATGTTGACAGTGGTCAACTCTGGCCTCATTTTGAAGTCAAAAATCATATTTTCTTCAAACGTTTACGTAAAAGCTTTCCAAAAAATGAAACGGACCATGAACACAAATTAATTAACATCAAATGAAGCTATGGGAGGTCTCAAAATATTGAAATTAAGGCTAGTACTCAAACCGACATATCGGGTCGTCACATTCTCAACCTCTAAAAGGAATATTTGTCCTCGAAAGGACATAGACAATTACCTGGACTGGTAAAAAGGTGGGGGTATCTACTCCGCATATCGGACTCGGACTCCCACGTAGTCTTCTTAATTGACTGGCATTTCTATTGCACTTTCACAGAAGAAAAACTCTTAGATCTCAACTTATGAACCTACCGATCTAGAATAGCCACCGGCTCTTCCTCATAAGTCATATTTTCATCAAGCTACACCGTGCTGAAGTCCAAAACTTTTGATCTATCCTCATGGTACTTCCGAAGCATGGAAATGTGAAATACCGGATGTAGACCTGCTAGTCTATGAGGCAATGCAATCCTATAAGCAACCTCCCTAACTCTCTCCAAGATCTCAAATGGGCCAATAAACCTCGGGCTCAACTTGCCCTTCTTCCCAAAACATATCACGCCCTTCATAGGCGACACCCAAAGAAGAACCTTCTCGCCCACCATGTAAGCCACATCTTGAACCTTCCGGTTCGCATAACTCTTCTGCCTGGACTGAGATGTACGAAGTCACTCCTGAATCACATTAACCTTTTCTAAAGCATTACTGACCAAATTAGTGCCCAATAATCTAGCCTCACCAGGCTCAAACCAACCAACCGGTGAACGACATCGTCTCCCATATAAGGCCTCGTACGGGGCCATTTGTATGCTCTATTGATAGCTGTTGTTGTACGCAAACTCTGCTAGAGGTAAAAATTGGTCCCACTGACTCCCACCCCACCCCACCCCCCAAAATCTATAGAGCATTCCCGAAACATATCCCCCCCAATATTTGAATAGTGCGCTCGGACTGTCCGTCCATCTGAGGATGAAATGCGGTACTCAGCTCAACCCACATTCCCCACTCATGATGCACTGCTCTCCAAAAATGCTATGTGAACTATGTGCCTCGGTCAAAAATGATGGAAATGGGCACGTCGTGCAGGCGGATAATCTTCCGGATGTAAATCTGAGCCAACCGCTCTGAAGAATATGAAGTCATCACTGGTATGAAGTGTGCAGACTTAGTCAACCGGTCCATAATAACCCAGACTGCATCATATTTCCTTAAGGTCTGCTGTAAGCCTACCACAAAATCTATAGTGATGCACTCCCACTTCCACTCTAGTATCTCCAATCTCTGAGTCAACCTACCCAGTTTTTTATGCTCATACTTCACCTGTTGACAATTCAAACACCGAGAGACATAAGCAACAATGTCTTTCTTCATTCTCCACCACCAATAGTGTTGTTTTAAGTAATGGTACATCTTCGTGACACATGGATGAATGGAATAGCGTGAATTGTGAGCCTCCTCAAGGATGAACTCTCTCAACCCATCAATATTTGGGACACAAATCCGTCATTCGAGTCGCATAACACTATCATCTCCAATCATAACCTCCTTAGCACTACCCCGCTGCACCATATCCTTTACCACCAATAATAGAGGATCATAAAACTGGTGAGCCCTAATACGCTCCAACAATGATGACTGTGCCATAACACAAGAAAGAACCCAGCTAGGCTCCGAAACATCTAACCTCACAAATTGATTGGCCAAGGCCGGAACATCCATATCTAGTGGCCTCTCCACTACCGGTAAAAATGCCAAACTGCCCATGCTCTCATCCTTCATACTCAATGCATCAACCACTATATTGGCCCTCTTCGGATGATATAATATGGTGATATCATAGTCTTTCAATAACTCCAACCATCTTCGCTGCCGCAAATTAAGGTCCTTCTTCTTGAATATGTGTTGGAGACTCTGATGGTCAGTATAAAACTCACATGGAATGCCGTATAGATAGTGCCTCCAAATTATGTACATGGTAATTCTTCTCATGAACCTTTAACTGCCGAGACGCTTAAGCAATCACCCAATTGTCTTGTATCAACACCTCACCAAGCCCATTACGTAATGCATCACAATACAGGGTATAAGATCCCAACTTGTAGGCAACATCAACACTAGGGTTGTAGTTAGTGCAGTCTTGAGCTTCTGAAAGCTCAACTCACACTCGTCAGTCTATCTGAAAATAGCACTCTTCTGGGTCAACTTGGTCAATGGGGCTGAAATAGATGAAAACCCCTCTATAAACCGACGATAATAGCCCACCAAACCTTTAAATCTCCAAATCTCTGTAGATGATGAAGGTCTATGCAAGTTCTGAACTGCCTCGATCTTCTTAGGATCCTTCTTAATGCCTTCGGCTGATACTACATGGCCCAAGAAGGCAACCGAGTCAATCAAGAACTCACACTTAGAAAAGTTGGCATATAACCGTCGATCCCTTAAAGTCTAAAGTACGATGCGGGGATGTTGCTCATACTCTTCTCGACTATGGGAGTAAACAAAAATATCATTAATGAAGACAATCATAGAGGAATCCAGATAGGGCTTGAACACCCGGTTCATCAAATCCTTAAAGGTTATTGGGGTATTAGTCAAGCCAAATAACATCACCAAGAACTCATAGTGACCATACCAACTCCAAAAAGTTGTCATAGATACATCTGATGCCCTAATCTTCACCTGATGGTATCCAGATCTCGAATTAATCTTGGAATACACCTTGGCACCCTGAAGTTGATCAAATAAGTCATCAATCCTCGATAGCGGATACTGTTCTTGATAGTGACTTTTCTTAGTTGCATGTAGTCAATACACATCCTCAGTGAGTCGTCCTTCTTCTTCACAAACAACACCAGTGCACCCCAAGGCGAGACACTCAATCTAATGAATCCCTTATCAAGCAAATCCTATAGTTGTTCCTTCAATTCCTTCAACTCAACTGGGGTTATACAGTATGGTGGAATAGAAATGGGCTGAGTGCACGAAACCGAGTCAATGCAAAAGTCAATATGTCTATCGGGTGGCATCCTCGGCAAATCTGTAGGAAACACCTCCGGGAATTCACACACAACCGAAATTGAATCCATGGAAGAAAACTCTACACTATAATCATGAATATAGGCCAAATATGCCAAATAACTCTTCTCCACCATATGCCAAGCCTTCACATATAAAATGACCCTGCTAGTAGAATGACCGGGAGTCCCTCTACACTCCAATAAAGGCAACCCCAATATGGATAATGTCACAGCCTTGGCATGACTATCTAAGATAACATGATAAGGTAATAACAAATTCATGCCCAAAATTACATCAAAATCTACCATATCAAGTAAATGAAGTTCAACCCTTGTCTCATAGCTCCTAGTGACCAAACAAGCACGATATATCCGATCTACTATAATAGAATCCCCAACAAGCGTAGACACATAAACATGAGCACTCAAATAATCACGAAACATATCCAAATATGAAGCAAAATAGGATGACGTATACGAATAAGTGGAACCCAGATCAAATAAAACTTATACATCTCTATGGAAAACTAGAACAATACTTGTGATGACCGCATTCGACGACTTCACCTCAGGTCTAGTTGGGAATGCATAGAAATGGGGCTGATCCCCACCACTCTGACCTCCACCTCTCGGATGGCCTCTAATTATCTGGCCTCCACCTCTAATGGCCTGACTACCACCTCGGGTTTCCTGACCCCAGCCTCTAGCTGGCTGAGCGGGTGATGGAGCAATCGGTGCTGGAATCATGGCACGAGTACCCTTCTTTGGTTTGCTGCTCCTCAATCTTGGACAGTACCTCCTGATATGACTTGTGTCACCGCACTCAAAGAAAGCCTATGGCTGTCATAACCGCTTAGTCTGAGAAGATCCCTGATTACCCGAATGACCATCATAGTAACTGTGTAATGGTGGTGCACTAATAGAAGCTGAAGGTGTACTGTATATTGGCTACTCAGAACGAGACCCATACGCACCGTGAGCACTTGAAGAACCATGAAACACCTGCAGTGCTGATGAAACGGTCTGGTAGGATGGCCTCTACCAAATGAACCCCTGCATCCAGATGAGGCACTACTGAAACCACCTAAATGATGAGGCCTCTTCTGAGATGTTGCCTTTTTTCCCTGACCACGAATCCTCTTGATCCGCCTAGCAATTTCTACAACCCGAGTAAAATAAATATTATCCTCAGTGTCTCTGGCCATCTACAACTTGATACCATAAGTAAGGCCATATATAAATATCCTCACCCTATACCTCTCAATAGGGATCAAGATAGCTCAATGGCGTGATAGATACACAAATCTGGTCTCATACAGGGTAACGGTCATGCAACCCTACTAGAGGTGATCAAAATAGTTGCGTAGATTCTCTCTCTAAGTAAAAGGGATGAACTTCTCCAAGAAAAGCTGTGAGAACTGAGCCCAAGTGAGAGAAGGTGAACCTACTGGCCTAACCCAAACATACTCCTACTACCATCTCTTCGCATAACCAGTCATGAAACACTACGAAGTCAACTCCATTAGATTCCACTATGCCCATGTTGCGCGATACCTCATAGTAACGGTCCAAGAGATCATATGGGTCCTCAGAAAGTGTACCACCAAAATGAATAGGAAATAGCTTGGTGAACCTGTCCAACCTCTCTGTCAAAATAATGGTTCCCTTCCCGGACTGTGTAGCAATGACAGGCAGAACTGCTCCGATAGCTGGAATTATCGGAGTTTGATATCTATACGACACCTACTTTGGGGAATGAGTAGTGGGAGTCTGGGCTCCTCCCCTGACTTGAGAGATGACTGGTGCTACAGGAAATCCACCGGCCTAGGCCACACTCTCCATAAGACCCACCAAGTGAACTAGAGTGTCTTGAAGTACGGGGAGAGAAATGAACCTCCCCTTCTTGCTCAATAACAGGTGCTGCTATGTGTGCTCTAGGCTGAGCTCTACCTCTGGCCTTACCTCAGCCCCGGCCTCTACCCTTGGTAGTGGCTACAACTGGGGGCTCCGGCTTCTGATTGGTTCTGGATGTTGTATGTGTACTCACCATCTGTGAGAGAACAAGAATAGAATGATTTCAAACTCAATGATAGAATAAATTGCACGATGGAGAAAGAAATAAGGTGAAATTTCTTAAAGCCCTATAGTCTCTGGAAGATAAGTACAGACGTCTCTGTACCGATCCTCCAAACGCTACTAAGCTTGTTCATGACTCGTGAGACCTAGGCAACCTAGTACTCTAATATCATCTTATCACGACCCGGAATACCTACCACGGGCTAAGATGGCGCCTAACATCCACTTGCTCGGCTAGCCGACGTCAACCATAGAATTAACCAATTTTAGCAATTTAAAACATAATAATAATAATAATAATAATAATAATAATAATAATAATAATAATAATAATAATAATAATAATAATAATAATAATAATAATAATAATAATAATAATAATAATAATAATAATAAGTAAAGATTGGTAAAATTTGAAACACATAGGATAAATCAATAATTAACGCGATCTACACTTTTCCTAGAAATTCGGAGTCAAGTGTACATGAGCGACTAGAAAACTACAAATATGGTCTGAAATGAAATACAATTTTCTGAAACTAGATAAACAGTAAAAAATATGATAGGAGGAGGACTTCAGGGACTGCGAACGCCGAGCAACTCTACCTCAAGTCTCCTGTAGAATTCGGATTCGAGCGAACTCATCTACGCACCGCTGGACCAGCACCGGGATCTGCATAAGAAGTGCAAAAGTATAGTATGACAACAACCAACCCCGAGTACTCTGTAAGTTTTGAGCCTAACCTCGACGAAGTAGTGATGAGGCTATGACAAGACACTCACAATAAACCTATACGGGCAATAAATAAAAACAACATAATATAAAGAAAACTAATAAACTCATAAGTACGAGACCCGAAGGTCAACTAACAGAGGGCCTCAGAATAATATCATCTCAAAATACTCATGTCACAGTACCGGAATAGAACATTACAGCTAAAAACATTACAACATAGCATACTCCGTTGTGGCACGCAACTCGATCCCACATTAACACAATATTTGCGCGGCATGCAACCTGAGACTACATTAACTCAATATTTATTGCGGCATGCAACCCGATCACAATATCATATCAATATCTTTTGCAACACGCAGCCCATATCAATATTTTTGCGGCATGCAACCTAACCCCACATTAACTCAATATTTATTGTGACATGCAACCCGATCCCAATATCATATCAATATCTTTTGCAACACGCATCCCGTTCCCAATATTAATTTATTTTAATATTGTTGTGGCACACAACCCGTTCCCAATATCAACTCATTAACATGAATAACTCAATACAGCCAAATTCTGTAATCTCAACACAAAAAGGAAATAAAGAGTAAAGAACATCAAGGAACTACTAGTTCAAATAGAGAATAACCAATACCTTATTTTTGCAAACACCAACAATTCATTAATACACGAATAGCTAAAGGTGTCACACAATTGGGTATAACACAATAAGATGCGACAAGTAACGTAAAGACAAAATAAGGCAAATAAAGACATTAGGCAATAAGATATACAATTAATTACAGGTAGAAACATATAGCAGATAAGTAGATATTGAGTGAGAAATGAATAAATCGAAACAGGTAACAATAAATGACAGATAACAAATAAGGCATGAACAACAAGTAAGGATACGTAGCAATCAAAGCACGTAATGAGATATAACATAAATAAATGATGACATAAAAGTAAACAGTCCAACCCGCATGCTTGAACCTATGACAACGCAGATGCACTCGTCACCTCTTGCTCCACCAGCAGGATGGAGGGAGTTTTCTAAGGAATTTCTACAGCAGTATTTGCCTATTAAGATCCGTCGAGCCAAACAAGATATACTCTTACATTTGAAACAAGGTAACATGAGTGTTCGGGAGTATAGCATGCAGTTTAACTCCTTGGCTAAGTATGCCCCTTCGGTTGTGGCGGAGATGAGTGATAGAGTACATTGATTTGTGGGTAGGTGGATTAGGACCACATTTAATTAATGAGTGTACCACTGCTTCTCTGAATCCAATACAGATATTGCTCATATTTAAGCATATGCATAGTACGTGGAGGATCGCAAGAGGCAACAGCGAGCCACTCGAGAGTATGACCAGGGCAAACATAAAAGAGCTCCATCTATCGGAGTTATAGGAGAGTCTCGAGGTGAGTTCAAACCTCTGTTTCCTCGGCACCCATCTCATCTGGTGGCTAATGCAATGTCATAGTCCCAAGGTCAGCATCATGATTGGATCACTCATTCTGATCAGGGTTAGAATTCTCGGGGACAGGGCTTATAACATAGTGGAGACCTTAGTAATATGAGGCCATCGGTGCCGCATTGTGGCCGATGTGGTAGGAATCATTATGGGCATTTCCACCAGGGTTCGAATTTATGTTATTCTTGTGGGCAACCCCAATCACATTATGTGTTTTGCCTAGTGAGACTTATGGGTTATGTGATGCCACCAATGGGATCTATAGAAGCTTCTTCATTTATGCATTGTCAAGATGACAGAATCTAGAGGTGGAGGTGGATCGTCTAGCCTGGGTGGACGACAGAACCACATTTATGCATTGTCAAGATGACAGAATCTAGAGTCATCACCAGATGTGGTCACACGTATACTATATGTATTCTCCATTAATGTGTATGCATCGATAGATTCAGGTTTCACTTTGTCGTACATTTCTCCATTTATTGCTGATAAATGTGGTAAGGAGCTTGAATTATTACATCAGCTATTTAAGGTGTCCACACCCGGAGGCGAGTCCGCGATAGTTAGGCCAATATATCAAGGTTGTGATGTGTTGAGATCATCATACCTTAGCTGATTTAAATGAATTAGAAATGGTAAAATTTGATGTTATTATGGGCATATATTGGCTGGCTTTTTGTTATGCTACTATGGATTGTTGGAAGAAGGTTGTTCGCTTTAACTTTCTAGGAGAGCCCATTATTGAATGGAAGGGTGATATTGCAGCACCAAAAGGGAAGTTTATTTCTTACGTTAAGGCTCGAAAGATGATCTCAAAAAGATGTATATTGTATGGGTACAAGATATAGAAGCAGAGCCTCCAAACCTTAGATCAGTTCCGATTGTTAATGAATTTCCCGATGTGTTTCCTGATGAGCTCTCGGGTATCCCTCCCGAGAGAGAGATTGAGTTTTCCATCAATGTACCATCCGATATGCAACTGATATCTATCCCTCCGTACAATATGTCTCATGCCGAGTTGAATGAATTAAAAACTCAATTGAAAGATTTTTTAGATAAGGGCTTTATCCGACCCAGTACTTCATCGTGGAGAGAGCCAGTGCCATTTGTTCGTAAGAAAAATGGTTCGTTGAGGATGTGCATCGATTATAGATGGCTGAATAAAGTAACCATTAAGAACAAGTATCCACTTCCGAGGATCAACAATTTATTTGATCAATTGCAAGGAGCTAAGTATTTTTCGAAGATCGATCTCAAATCCGGATATCATCAGATGAGGATCAAGAATGAAGATATTCCGAAGACAACCTTTCAGACTAGGTATGGCCGTTACGAGTTCCTTGCCATGTCTTTTGGCTTGACCAATGCATCAGCGGCTTTTATGGATCTGATGAATCGGGTGTTCAAGCTATTCATGGATATCTTTGTGATTGTCTTCATAGATGACATTTTGGTGTATTCAAGATCAGAAGTAGAGCATGCAAAGCATATGCGAATGGTTTTACACATGCTCTATGAACGTAAGTTGTACGCTAATTTTTCCAAATGCGAGTTCTGGTTGAAATCAGTGGCTTTTTCTTGGGCATATAGTATCGAACGAGGGTATCAAAGTCGATAGTCACAAGATTGAAGTAGTTAAGAATTGGACAAGGCTCACAACTCCTACGGAGGTGTGCAGCTTCTTGGAATTAGCCGGTTACTACCGAAGGTTTGTGGAGAATTTGTCATCCATAGTCCAATAACGAAGTTGACATATGAGGCAGCTAAATTCTGGTGGACTGATACTTGTGAAAAGAGATTCCAAGAGTTAAAGTACATGCTAACTTTGACACCAGTTTTAACTCTTCCTGAAGGACCCGAGGGCTACGTTATACATTGCGATTCCTCGAGAGTGAGATTGGGTAGTGTTCTGATACAACACAGTAGGGTTATTGCTTATGATTCAAGGCAACTAAGGAAATATGAGTAGAATATGTGACCCATGATCTGGAATTAGCAGCTGTCATTTTTGCTTTGAAAATATGGCATCATTATTTATATGGAGTACATGTTGACATATTTACGGATCATAAAAGCTTGCAATACATATTCAAGCAAAAAGAGTTGAACTTAAGGCATAGGAGATGGCTCTAATTATTAAAGGATTACGATGTTGATATTCTATATCACCCAGTGAAGGCAAACGTTGTGGCCGACACATTAAGTCCAAAGTCCATGGGCAGTTTACAACATGTGAAAGATTATAAATTAGGGATGACTAAAGACTTGCACCGATTAGCTACTTTAAGTATACGATTATTTGACACCGATGATGGAGGAGCCATAGTTCGAAACGCTGTCGAATCCTCGTTAGTGGCTGAAGATAAGCATGACAATTTGATGATCCAGTCCTGGTGAAAGTAAGAGAAAGCACTCCCTTTCAAAAGAAGCAATTGTTCAAGCTATCCGAGGATGGAGTCCATAAAAACAAGGATAGATTGTGTGTGCCCGATGTCGGGGTACTCCGAGGGAAGATCATGGCGGAAATTCACCAATCTCGGTACTCTGTTCACTTGGGGGTAAACCAAGATGTATCATAATCTTTGACAGCTATACTAGTGAAATGACATGAAGAGGATCATTGCTGAATACGTTGTACGGTGTCCGAATTGCCAACAAGTTAAGGTTGAACACTAGAAACCAGGAGGAGTATTTCAGAATATAGAAATTCCAACCAGGTAATGGGAGATGATCAACATGAACTTCATTACCGTGTTACCATGATCACGCCGAAGGTTTGATTCCATATAGGTTATCGAGGATCAACTCACCAAATATGCTCATTTCCTATTTGTTAAGACTACCTTCTCAGTTGAAGATTATGCTAAGTTATATATCAAAGAAATAGTTCGACTCCATGGGGTTCCAATTTAAATCATATCGGACAGAGGTGCCCAATTTTTGGCTAACTTCAGGAAATCATTCCAACAAGGATTGGGTACGAGGATCAAGCTAAGCACAATGTTTCACCCACAAACAAACGACCAAGTTGAATGCACTATTTAGACGCTCGAGGACATGTTATAAGCCTACATTTTGGACTTCAAAGGATGTTGGGAGGATCATCTACCACTCATCAAATTTTCCTATTGTAAGAACTACCATGTTAGCATTTGAATGGCATTGTATGAGGCCCTATACGGACAGAAGTGCACATCTCTTATCGGCTGGTTAAAAGTTGGTAAGACAAAGTTATTGGATCCTTAGTTGGTTCAACATGTTGTAGAAAAGGTGAAAATGATTCAAAATCGATTATTGACCACTCAAAGCTGGAAAAAATCTTACTCAGATAACCGACGACAAGATTTGGAGTTTGTTGTTGGAGACTGGGTATTCTTGAGGGTGTCTCCTTAGAAAGGCATGGTAAAGTTTGGTAAGAAAGGCAAACTCAGCCCAGGTATATCGGACCATATCAAATTATTCAGAAAGTCGGTCAAATGGCTAATAAGCTTAAATTGCCCCCAAAATTGGGAGCAGTACATTCGGTATTGCATGTGTCCATGCTTCGCAAGTGCTTGGGTGATCCTTCCCGGTTGCCTCTATTGAAGATATTCAAGTCACAAAGGGCCTATCTTACGAAGAAAGTCCGGTGGCTATCCAAGATCGTCAAGTTCGTAAGTAGCAGACCAAAGAGGTAGCTTCAGTTAAAGTACTTTGGAGGAACAATAGTATAGAAGAAATAAACTGGGAAGTTGTAGAAGATATGAAATCTAGATACCCCTATTTGTTACATACTACAGGAAGTAATAATAAAAATTCCATAACGGGCACAACCCAAAACAACTAAAGAAGTTTGCAAGGGGTGACTATGATTCAACATTCGAGGACGAATGTTCTAAATGAGGGAATGATGTTACACCCCATGTTTTCCCCCAATGATGAAGTTGGATATTAATGAGGTTTTGACACAACGGCGGCACGTCATAAGGACAAGAGGCAGTTTCATATGACCAAATTGCGACACATGTCCCACTGGGCGCAGTAGCCAGTGCGGGGTGACCCGTTTGGCATTTGGGGCGGTGAAATTTCCTAGACTTGGTATAAAAGGGCAAATGACTCTTCTCTCTTTAATTATAGGAGATATCACAAACTTTAGATCACCCAAAATTCTCTCTAATCCCTTTGAAAATTCCTAGACAATCTAAGGCTAAATCAAAGGTGAACTTAGTAGGATTTAGCTTGAATCTTGAGATCGTCATTGTAATATATGTTATCTTGTAACACTAATTCTTGGAGATTCATTGGAGGCGGAATTAGTCACCAAAAAAGTGTAAGAACCCAGGAAGCGTAGTTAGTTCTTCGACAAGGTATGTAAGGCAACTTTCTTTCTTGGCATGCTTGATGTAAGCATCTCTTTTTGAAGGATTCTATCTTGAAAAATTGGATTGTTCTAAGCCCTTCTTAATAATGTTGCTCTAGTTCTTGTACATTCATTGCTAGTAGCGTTTCTTTCCAGTTTGAGATATCCCCAGATAGTATCCCGAGGTCAGAAAATATGGTTCATTGTGAAGTTCAATCTTAAAGGCACGACAATTCGATGATCCAGTCCTGGTGAAAATAAGATAAAGCATTCCCTTTCAAAATAAGCAAATGTTCGAGCTAAGAGGGCGGAGTCCTTAGATACAAGGACCGATTATGTGTGCCCGATGTTGGGGGACCATGAGGGCAGATCATGGCGAAACTTCACCAATCTCGGTACTCTGTTTACCCGGGGGTCAACCAAGATGTATCATGATCTTCAAAAGCTATATTAGTGGAATGACATGAAGAGGAACGTTGTTGAATATGTTGCACAGTGTCCGAATTGCCAACAAGTTAAGGATGAACACCAGAAACTAGGAGGACTGCTTCAGAATATAGAAATTCCAGCCTGGTAATGGGAGATGATCAATATGGACTTTATTACTGGGATACCATGATCACGCCGAAGGTTTGATTCCATATGGGTTATCAAGGATCGACTCACCAAATCTGCTCATGTCCTACCTGTTAAGACTACCTTCTGGGCTAAATATTATGCTAAATTATATATCAAAGAAATAGTGTGACTCTATGGGGTTCCAATTTAAATCATATCAGACAGAGGTGCCCAATTTTTGGCTAACTTCTGGAAATCATTCCAACAAGAATTGGGTACGAAGATCGACCTTAGCATACGTTTCATCCACAAACAGACTGCCAGGCCGAACACACAATTCACACGTTCGAGGACATGTTACGAGCCTACATTTTGAACTTCAAAGAAAGTTGGAAGGATCATCTACCACTCATCGAATTTTCCTACAACAACAGCTACCATGCTAGCATTCGGATGGCACCGTATAAGGCCCTGTACGGATGGAAGTGCACATCTCTTATCGACTGGTTTAAAGTTGGTGCGATAAAGTTATTGGGTCCTAAGTTGGTTCAACATGTTGTAGAAAAGGTGAAAATGATTCGAAGTCGATTATTGATCACTCAAAGCAGGCAATAATCTTTTTTAGATAATCGACTATGAGATTTGGAGTTTGATGTGGGAGACTGGCTATTCTTGAGGGTATCTCCTATGAAAGGCGTGATAAGGTTTGGTAAGAAAGGCAAACTCATCCCAGGTATATCGGACCATATCAAATTATTCAGAAAGTTGGTCAAGTAGCTAATAAGCTTGAATTGCCCCCAAAATAGGGAGTAGTACATCCGGTATTCCATGTGTCCATGCTTCACAAGTTCTTGGGTGATACCTCCCATGATACCCCTATTGACGATATTCAAGTCATGGTGGGCCTATCTTACGAAGAAAGTCCGGTGTCTATCCTAGATCGTCAAGTTCATAAGTTGCGGACCAAAGAGGTAGCTTCAGTTAAAGTAATTTGGATGAACAATAGTATAGAAGAAATAACCTAGGAAGCTGAAGAAGATATGAAATCCAGGTACCCCCATTTGTTCCATACTACAGGATTTTACAATGAGACTACTATAACAAGCACAACCCAAAACGACTAGAAAAGTTTGCAAGGAGTGACTACGATTTAACATTCGATGACGAATGTTCCAAATGAGGGGATGATGTTACTCCCTACATTTTCCCCCGCCTATGATGTTGGAGATTAATGAGGTTTTGACGCAACCAATCAGTTGGAGGCACGTCATAAGGACAAGAGGCTGTTTCATTTGACCAAATTGTGCCAGTTGTCCCACCGGGCACAGTGGCCGGTGCGGGGTGACCCGTTTGGTATTTGGGGCGGTGGAATTTCCTAGACCTAGTATAAAAGGGCAAATGACTCTTCTCTCTTTTATTCTAGAAGATATCACCAACTTTAGATCACCCAAAATTCTCTCTAATCCCTTTGGAAATTCCTAGACAGTATAAGGTAAATCAAAAAAGTGAACTTAGCAGGATTTAGCGTGAAGAAGCTTGAGATCGTCAATGTAATATCTGTTATCTTGTAACACTAATTCTTGGAGATTCATTGGATGTAGAATTAGTCACGACAAAGTGTAAGAACCCAGGAAGCGTGGCTAGTTCTTCGACAAGGTATGTAAGGAAACTTTCTTTCTTGGCATGACTTGATGTAAGCGTCTCTTTTTGAAGGATTTCTATCTTGAAAAATTGGATTTTTCTAAGCCCTTCTAAATAACTTTGCTCCAGTTCTTGTAAATTCTTTGCTGGTAGCATTTCTTTCCAGTCTGAGATATCCCCAGATAGTATCCCGAGGTCGGAAAATGTTGTTCATTCTGAAGTTTAATCTTAGTGTTTTGTGAAGTTTATATATATATATATATATATATATATATATATATTCTACTTTATCTAGCCGCTCTATAGCCAGCCTAGTACGGCACCTATTGTGCAATCACTAATCAGTTGGGTATGATGATGTGTGATGTGAGGCTACCGAGTCCTCTTGATGCCGACTTCACCGAGTATATATATATACACATACATACATATATATTCTACTTTATCGAGCAGCTCTATAGCCAGCCCAGTACGGCACCTATTGTGCAACCACTGATCAGTTGGGTATGATGATGTGTGATGTGAGGCTACCGAGTCCTCTTGACGCCGACTTCACCGAGTTCTATTGAGGTCGGGTACAGTCGAGACCTCCTGAGGCCGAGTACAATCGAGTCCTCTACGAAGCCGGTTATGGAGTGATGTGATGTGAGATATTATTGAGCCCTTCTAGCCGGGTACGACTGATTCCTCTTGAGGCTGATTACACTGATTTCTGATAAGACCAGGTACAACCAAGACCTCTTGAGGCCGGGTACGATGTGATAAGAGCATGAAACATTACCGAGTCCTCTATGAGGACGAGTACGACATGAGACAATATGCCCCCAAAGAGTGGCTGAATACTATTATATTATATTATATTTAATGCACATCCCAATGAATGGCCTCGCTTTTACAATCTACATACATTTATAATTTATGGTTACCATAGTGTACGCTCTCGATTTCTTGTATCGGTGTTCATGTTAAAATTGTGTACTTATATCCCTTATGTTATGTTCTTGGTTTGCATATATTACCAGCTTTACATACTCAGTACCTCTTTCGTATTGACCTCATTTTCTTTAGGCATTGTGTTCATGCCCACAGGTATAGATAGACCCGGTAACGCACCTCCCCAATAGGGTGCACGGTTCCGCCGTTAATTATCTCACTCCACTTCTCTGGAGTAGCTATTCAGAAGTCAATAGGTACAAAAGAGTATGTTCCAGTCATTTTGGGTACGGTGTGGCCCTGTCCCGACCAAGTTATGTGTTATGGTACTCTTATAGGCTTGCAGACCAGTGTTCGGATGTATGTAAATATTTTAATGACTCTGTTAGCAACGATGGTGTGTATATAAAATGTAAATGCTTCTTTCACAGTCAGTTGTGAACCTTTTAAGTTTTGATATTATATTTGGCGGCCTTACTGGCCCAGATTTTATGTTGAAGGGGTCTAAGTATGGATGTTGGTTGGCACGGGACTTAGGGCAACGTGTTCCGTTAGCACCTCCTTAGGTTGTGGTGTGACACTGGAGCAACTGGTGGCTCCACAGGTGCTACTCTAGCTGTAGTGTGATCCCCACCTCGGCCCGGGCCTCTCGCAGCCCTGACCGGTGGCACTGGTGCCTGATCAGCTGAATGTGTCCTCACAATTTATGAGAGAATAAAAGAGCAAAGGTTCAGACTTCAGAATTAATAAATCCACACGACAAAGATGCAAGAAAATGAAGCTTCCTAATAGTTCGGTAGCTTTTCGAAGATAAGTATAGACGTCTTTGTACCGATCCGCAGGACTCTACTAAACATGCTCATGACTCATGAGACCTAGGCAACCTAGGGATCTAATACCAATTTGTCATGACCCAAACTCCCATTGGAGACATGATGGTACCTAACACTGCTTGCTAGGCAAGCCAACAATTTCACAATAACAATAAACTCAATAAAGAGAACGTAATAATCTCAACAACGGAAATATCATGAAATATCTGAGAAAGAACAATGATAACACTACTATAACTATCCCACTGATTTGGTGTCAACGAGTACAAGAGCACTACAAAATCTCAAAATACATGGCCAAGTCCTGAATACAAACTATCTGAACAATAGAACAGTGATATCAGAAATAAAAGGAAGATAACATCAAGGTCTGCGAATGACATAGCAGTTACCTCATAGCCTCTACAAGATGGTACCGGTGTGAACCCTAGTAATCACCGCACCCAGAAGTACCTGGATCTGCCTATGAAGTGTAGTATGAGTACAACCGACCCCAAGTACTCAATAAGTAACAAATAATTAGTGTCCAACACCAATAATCAATAATAACTCGGAATATAATGAAAACAGTAAAAGTAAATAACTCAACGATATCATGTTTAGCACGTTCACAAATACAGAAAAATTTAGGCATGCTTTCCAAGTATGACAGTCATGTCTAATCTTTCACCAAAATCACTAATACATAAATTTATCAAGGAAAACTGTGATTCTTCCAACTTCCAATAACAGAAAAGACATTTCAATTACCATTTAGCATGAGGAAAATGCATCTATATGCCTACATGTCAAGCCAATAACACCACAGTGAAACCATAAAGTATAATCACACTCAGCATGCTCACGGTGCCTGGCAGAAGTGCCCTTTACCATCACAACCACAACCACACTCAGCATTGTAAGGGTGTCTGGCACAAATACCCCTCACCAAAACACATATATAGCCATATGCCTGCGCTCATTGTGAAGAACAGACTCCAGAGGGGCTGATTTTTGCCCAAGCACTAATTAATATCACATATCCCAATTAATATCACATATCCCAATCGTGGGGTTTGGTGCATGTGTAGCCCCTAGTCAGTACCACTTAGCCCAATATAGGTCTGGCATACCCGTCACCTCAAAACCAATACCAAATCATCTTTATGGCCCATGCTCAGTCATCAACCGCTCAAGTCCTAGTCAACCAAATCTCTAAGTACTCAGTTCAACAGTGTTACACATATGAGGCATCAACAACATGTGAGAAACCAAAATTAAATGCACTGAGACTAAGATATCATACACTGATGTAGCATCATGACTGAGAGTATGTTTAAAATTAAGGCAAACAGCTCAAAATAATAAGAATAGCCCTAGCATGTCTCCAACAAATAAGCACATAGTCTAGACATGATTTCTAACATGAATCATAGCTAAAGTAATAACAAGTAGAGAAACACGGGTATAATGAGGCATGATAACAAACAAGTATCATAGTAGTCTAAAATCCACCCGGATCATGAATACCGGTGCACGCACACACACTCGTCACCTATCACGTGCGCCACCCCCTACACATCTCAAATATCATAGTTCTCAGGGATAATTACCCTCAAATCCAAATTTAGATATGTACTTACCTCAAAACGCGAGAATCAATACTCCAAAAAGTCCTTCCCACGAGAATCGACTTCCGAACGACTTGAATCTAGCCAAAACAACTTAATATCATCAATAAAAGACATAGGAAGCAATTCCAAATGATAAAGCTAAGATCTTTAATCAATTATGCAAAGTCAACCTCAGGCTCGCACCTCGAAACTCGATAAAACTCACAAATTCCGGATATCCATTCGAATAGGAGTCTAACCATACCAATTTCATCTAAGTCCGACTCCGAATCCGGGTTCAAATCCTTAAATTTCATTTAGAAAATGTTTTACTAAAATCCCCCATTTCTTCAATTTGATTCATCAAATAATCCCTAAATTCAAGGTTGGAATAATGGAATATAACCAAATCTGAGTCAAAATTACTTACCCAATCCAAATCATGAAAATCCCCTCCAAAATCGCCTAAATCTAAGTTCTAGATCTCAAAATGTGATAAAATAACCAAAACTCTCGAAAACAAAATATTTAAGATCTGCCCGGGCATACCCTTCGTGAACGCATCATGTGCCTCACATTCGCTAAGCACAAAATCATGATTGCCTCTGAAATCCCCTATGCGAACACGATGACTTGGCTGCGAACACGATACCTCTCGCGCGAACACGAAGTCCAAAAGCCTGATGCCCCCAGTCGGCCATCCCTCCTATGCGAACACGGTTCCCTACTCGCGATTGCGAAGACCACTGCCTCCCCAAGCTCTATGAGCACGAACCTACCTTCGTGAATGCTAAGAACATGCCTACCTCCAAAATGCCCTTCGCGAACATGACTCCCTAGTCGCTAACGCGGTGAAGGAAACCAGATATCAACCATCAACAGTCCAAAAGAAGAAATGGTCTGATACCCATCCAAAACACACTCGAGGCCCCCGGGACCCCGTCCAATCACACCAACCAATCCCGAATCATAGCACGAACTTACTCGAGACCTCAAATCACATAAGACAACATCAAAATCACGAATCGTACCTCAATTCAAGCCTAATAAACTTTCAACTTACAAAACTCATGCCGAACCATATCAAATCAACTCGAAATGATCTCGAATTTTGCATGCAAGTCCTAAATGACACAACATACCTATTCCAATTCTCGGAACCATAATCTAAACCTGATATTAACAAAGTCAACTACCGTCAAACCTATGAACCTTCTAAACCTTCAAATTTCCAACTTTTACCAAAAAGCACCAAATCAACCTACGAACCTCCAAATCCAAATTCGGACATACCCCTAAGTCCAAAATCACCATACGAAGCTATTGAAATCATCAAAATACCATTCTGGGGTAGTCTATACAAAAGTTAAACTCTAGTCAACTCTTACGAACTAAGCTTCTAACCTTGGGACTAAATGTCCCAATTCACTCCACAACCTCCCCGAAACCAAATCAACCATACCGGCAAGTCACGTGATCACAATTAAATATAAGTAAAGCATAAAATAGGAGAAACAAGGCTAAAATACTCATTACGACCGGTCGGGTCATTACAGATGGATCTGAAGGCTTCAACTTGAATTGGTGGTTTTGAATATTTCAACTTAAAGACTTGGCATACATAAGACTTCAACAAATTCGAAGACTTCAGCTTGGAGACTTTGTGGTTTTTAAGACTTTAACTTGAAGATTCAACTTAAAGACTTCAAATATTTGAAGAGTTCAACTTGAAGATTTAATAGATTCAAAGGTCTCAATTTGACTTGGCAAATTTGATGGCTTCAACTTAAAGAATTATCGGACTTGAAGACTTTAATTTGAAGATTTCGCAACCTGGTAAAGACTATAATTGTCTAGTTGAAACAACAATTCACTATATGGAGATTTTCTCTCATTGAACCATCAACGCTTGACAAGGGCTCAAAATTCTCAGTGAAAAGGATCAAGCCATACCGTAGTTCAAAACAAGTGAGTTTTTTTTTTTGCTCCCTTTTTAATACTTGACGGATTTGAAGACTTGGTGAGCTTGAAGATTTCAACTTGAAGACCTATCAGGCTTGAATACTTCAAATTGATGTTGTTGCAGATATGAACAAATCAACTTGACTTAGAATTGGAGACTTTAACTGGAAAATTTGACCTCTTACTAAAATACTATAATCATCACATCAGAGACATCAATTTGACATGGAAGGCGTGCCCCTATTGAGCCATCAATATCTGACAAGACAGAGATTTCAACGCAAGAATACTTGTACACATAATTTTTAAGTGTCAATCAAGTGAATTATACTCCATCATACTTCATTTGAATAATAACTTGGATAATATATATTTTTTGAACTCATATGACTGAACTTAGAATAAAACTCTAAGCTGCCTATGTATCTAGGTGAAAAAGATCAAGTCATAGCGTAGTTCAAAATGGGTAAGTTTTTTTAGTATCCTAACTTTTATCTAGGCCGTCTCTTTCGAGATTATCAACCTAACAGACATTTTTAGGGGGTTGTGTATACTTTATACTCTTGCAGGCTAGGAGTAACATGCAGTTGCATTAAGGAGCTTATTTGTTTTCTTCAAGGATAGTATCTCTTCATGAATTTACCATTGGTAGGGCAAGTCCACAAACCATCTGAGTAAACTATCTTGTAAGTGTCACTTGAGTATACCTCATGTACAACAAATGGTCCATCCCACTTAGTAGAGAATATGCCTCCAGATCGACGAGAGGTAATGATAGGCCTTCTCGCAACAAGAACTTGGTCACCTACTTGAAATGATCTAAGGCACACCCTTTTGTTAAAAGATCGAGACAAGCAAACTTGATAACATTGAAGTCTTTGTTGAGCTTCTAGTCTCTTATCATCAAGAGCTTCCAATTCTTCTTGAATGGCAAGCCGCAATGACGGTATTTGATGCTCAAGTGGAAGGACTGCTTCAACTCTATGCACAAGTGAATAAGGATTCGCTTGCATTGGTGTGCAATATGTGGTCCTATATGCCCAAAGAGATTCTTCCATTCTCTTATGCCAATCTCTTTTAGACTTAGAGATAACCTTTTCAACAAGTTACAGAGCGTCTTGTTAAATGCTTCAGTAAGTGCATTGGCAGCAGCATAATACGTGGAGGAATTGCATTGTTTGAAGCCAAAAAGATCACATATTTTATTAATGAACTTGTTATCAAAATGGCTCATCATTTTTCGTCAATATATATTGAGGAATGCGAAAATGATAGATAACATTGACTCGGATGAAGTTGTCCACATTTTCCTTCTTTACTTCCTTAAGAGAAACAGCTCCAGCCCACTTTGATAAGTAATCGGTTGCGGCCAAAATGTATAAATATCCACAAGAAGAATTTGGCGATGGACCAACAACATCCAAATCCCAAGCACCAAATGGCCAAGAGGCAATAGTTGGGGGTAATACTTCAGGTGGTTGATGTATGAAGTTAACATGGAATTGGAAAGATTTATACCTTCGAACGTAATCTAAATAATCTTTCACCAAGGTTGGCCAATAATACCCCATTCTTTTTTATGTGGAGGCCCAGATTGATGCGCTTCACATACTCCAGAATGTGCTTCTTGCAGGCTTGAAGGGATTCATCAGCCCCCAAACAATGTAAGAGCATTCCATCAAATGATTGTCTGTAGAGTGTATCTTTGTAATAAAGAAAGCAAGTGGCTCTCCTTCGAATTTATATCTTCCTTCGGGAATTTTCTAGAAATATTCCATAACAAAGATAATAAATTAATGGTTGTCGCCAATTTTTGGACCTCAAGAACGGTAGCAAGATGCTCAATTTTACTTTCTTCTTCAACTTCGTAGTCCTTTGGTGAAGGAACTACCCATCTTTGGCAAATAGCGACTTGTGTTTGATAAGGTAAAGCTAATGTAGAAGATAAGGCTGCAAATGCATCACCTCACTTATTTTCCTTTCTCAGCATATGTTGAATAGTTACCTCTCCAAGCCAACTTACCAATCTCTAGGAATATGTATGATATGGGGCCAACTCTGGCTTCTTGACCTCATAGCTACCTAAAAGCTGATTGATCACTAACTTGGAGTCTCCAAGAACTTGTGGTTACAATTGTTTCATATCCACGGCCATTGTAAGCCCAATAATGAGCGCCCGATATTTAGCAATATTATTGGAGCAACGTTGTGTCAAAGTGAAAGAATATGGCAAAATTTCCCCTTGAGAAGTGATAAACACCATTTTAGCGCCAGCTCCTTCACGATGTGCATCGCCATCAAAATATATCTTCTAAGGAGGTTGAATTTCGATGACCATTGCATCTTCATCAGGCAACACACCAGACAACTCCCAATCATATGGAATCGGAGCTAGGAAGTCTACTAATGCTTGTACTTTTACCGCCTTCTGAGGAACATACACAATTTCAAATTGTTAAAATTAGAGGTACTGCCTCTCTAACTAATAACTTAGGACAGGTTTAGATATGACAAACTTGATAGGATTCGCTCTTGAGACGAGTCACACAACATGAGCTTGGAAGTAATATTTCAACTTCTGAATAGAGAAAATAAGTGCCAAGCATAACTTCTCGATAGGTGAATACTTGAGCTCATTTGGTGTCATCATCCTACTCAAGTAATAAAGTGCAGTTTTTTTTTTGCCTTCATTGTTTCACTGAGCCAGAAGTGCTCCTACTGACCTTTCTTGTACTGAAACATATAATATTAATGGGTTTCTAGATATGGGGACTGCAAGTACTGGAGGCTTCATTAGATAGGAAATAATGTTTTCAAAAGCATTTCTACAAACTTGGTCTCTTTCAAAAGGAACCCTTTCTTCATGAGGTGACTAAACGGTTGGCATCTTCCAGCCAGATTCGAAATAAATTTTCTGAGATATATCAACTTACCTTGTAATATTTTTAATTCCTTAATATCCTTAGGCTCGTGCATTTTCAAGATAGCATTCCTCTTAGCTAGATTAATTTCGATACCTCGGCGTCGAACAATAAAACCAAGGAACTTCTGAGAAGTAACTCCAAAGTCGCACTTCAACGGATTCATTCTGAGTTGGTATCTCCGAATCCTTTCAAATACCATCCTCAAATTTTGTAAAGTGGTCATCTCTCTTCCTTTATTTTACTACAAAGTTGTCAACATAACACTCCACATTTTTAAGAACCATGACGTCAAAAATATTTTGCATGGCACGTTGATATGTAGCACAAGCATTTTTCAAATCAAAAGGCATTATCTTGTAGCAGTATATACCTTTAGGGGTTCTAAAGGCGGTAAGTTTTTCATCCTTCGGTGACATATGAATTTGATTACATCCAAATGAACCATCCATGAAAGGCATCGCCTCATATCCAGTCATTGCATCAATCATGAGCTCCGTGATGGGAAGAGAAAATTCATCTTTAGGGCAAGCGTTATTAAGGTCCCTAAAGTCGACACAAACTCGAATTTGGCAATTCTTCTTTCTTGTAGGGATGATGCTCAAAATACATGTAGGATACTTAACTTCATGAACAAAATCAGCCTCAATAAGACTATTAACTTTTCAATCAAGGAACCAGTTAAGGTCTAAAGCGACGTTGTGTTTGCTTCACGGGAACGAGCATCTCGTTTGACAGCAAAATAATGAACAACCACCTTGGGGTCTAAACCTGGCATCTCTTTATAACTCCAAGCAAATATGTCTTTGAATTCCTTAAGTAGCTCAATATATTTGCTTTTTTCATCAACAGTGAGAGAGGCACATACATATGATCTTCAACAACTCTGAGATTGACTTTTTTTAGTGCATCAAATGCTGTCTTCACCCCTTCTTCAAGCTCGGGCGGTGCATGTTTAGTGTCTTCATCTTCGTGAGGATTACCATCATTGAAAGATATGTGATGACATTTATGAATATCAAGCCATTTTTCCTTGACTTCCGTATGAGATGAAGCATTTTGTTCTTCATGAACTGTGATATGATATGTGATATGAAAGATAGCCTTTTATTTGAGGACCTTTCCGCATGAAACTACAAGTTGTGTCTATCGCCTCATTCTAGAAGGAATCAAACTCGAGCAAGTTGTGGTCAAAATCTCCTTTTTAGCGAAGATAGGTGCTTCGAAGCTTCTATTACTTCCATGATGCTTGTATTTCTTCTTCAATGGTTCCACCCTATTAAAGACTGAGGTCCTTGGTTTCGTAAGTCGATCAAATACAGAAGGCTTCTCATTAAATGTTGTAGACTCTTATTTAGCAGTAATGTCATTATAACTTGCCCTTTTTATGGAGATACATATTGGCGTGGGTTATTTGTAACCCAAACCTTCACGTGATTATTTCAAGGGTACCCTTTCTCCATCATAATCTTTTGAGTAGGGTAGAAGCTTTAGGTGAGAGCTTTCCCAACTTGGATGGTTCATTAGGGTCATATCCATCTTTTGCTAACCACTTGTAGGCATTTGGTCAAAGCCCTCATCTGTGGGATTTGCAGGAAGTGCTACATTAGAAGCGAATTGTGGTTTGAGGATTTAATAAACCATTTAAGAAACTTTGTAGATGACTTAATTGTATCAATTCTCTTGATAGAAAGGGTCAAGCCTCTTAAAACATTACCTTGTAGTTTAGAAGATGGATCTTCAACCTTTCTTACCTTTGGGACATAACTTGAAGATGACTCATTTATCTTGTTTTTATCATGAAGCACTTGATCTTTTTCAATCGTAATCTTTTCCTTACCAGTTGTGACATCAACCTTCTTTACAACATTTTTGGTCGACATCACATCATCAACCTTAACATCCTTTGAGACATAATTCTTTAAGTAGAATTTTGCATTGGCAAAGTATGATTCTGTCTCGGTAAAAGGTTTATCATTAGTAACTATCTTCTTTTCGACCCCATCTTCATAGTACTTCAAGCATTGATAGTAAGTGTATGAAACCACATTGTTCTCGTGTATCCATGTCCTTCCCATATGAGGTCTTTGCATTGATCACGTGCATCCATGCACTCAAATGCATATCTCCCATATTTATTTCCAATTTGATAGCCCATATAGCTCTTTGCCCCTATTGATTGAATCCTTGAATCATCAAACTACTTTCACATAGTTCATCCATCGGTATACCAAGCTCTTTGACAGTATGAATTGGGAGAATATGGATGACAGATCCATCATCAATCAAACGCCTATTCATTCTCTGCTCATGCACAAAGCCAACCATAACAGGGGACGATTATGTTGTGTTTCACCTAGCAAACGATCATCATTAGTGAATGTCATTTTTGCATCACAAGTGTTTGCTTCTTTGGAGAGATGCTCAGTGTGCTCTTCAGACGAGGGAGGTGGCAACAATGACGAATTTTCCTTCTTTGTCTCTTCTTCCTCTGCCTTACAACATAAGGCCTTGATATCATTACAGGAAATTTGTGTGCGCAACCAGCTTAGTGAGAAGTCTTTCAATGTCATTGGATGACGTAGACTTTGATAGTGATTCTCCTCCATTTTTGTTTTCTTCAAATTCTTCTTTACCATTTGCCTTTTGGGTTATTTCACCCCTTTTACCCTAGTCAATTGCTTGTTTGACTCCTTTCGTGAATTTGTCTTGAATCATCTCTGCCGAGTCATAAGAATCCAACCTTCGTTATCAGTTTAACCATCACGTGATTCACTTTCCTCTTGAGATCTTTCCTTCACTATTACTTTATTTACTACAGGGAAAAGCAATGATATGCTCACATCGATAGGTTCAAAGTCACCAAATTTAATCATCTTTGATGGTGATGTAGTTTGGATGCCCTCATATTTATGTACTTAAACAAAATTGCAAAGGACAATAGGATTGAGTGAACCAAAAGTGACAGAGACTTGATTAGAACTTTCCTTCTCATCCTCAAGCAAGATTATTCCTTCATGAGCCACGTCCATGACTTTCTCCTTGAAAATGAAGTACTTTTCAATAAGGTTGCCAATCAACTGATGGTACTTGTAATAATTTGAATCATTAGCCCTTCTAGCTTCGTCTGGCTGCTTCATTTCAGGTAACTCAATGAGTTTCAATTCAAGAAGTTTTTCAATAATTACTGGGACATTGGAGTCCAAAAATGGATACTCCTTCGCTTGCATTTCCTGCAAAGAACTTTTGGCCGATTTTATCTTGTAAGGATGTTGTCTTCACACTTTGCTTCTTACTCACTTTTGTACTGACCTTAAATGGCGAGGCATTAATATTCATTGATTCTTTGCTCTTAGACTTAGGCACAAACTTGCCCCCTTTCTTTATTTCTTGTTTATCCTTCCATTTGCGAGGTTCATAAACAAGCGCTCCTTGATTTCCACTTGAAGATATGCTTAACTCCATATCATGAGCACGTGTAGCCAATTCTTCAAACGACTTAGGCTTGTTACCTTGTAGGATGTAGCGAAGTCCATAATACATTCCTTGGATGCACATTTCTATTCAAGAAGATTTACCAAGTATGTCTTTGCAGTTAAGGTTTGCATTCCTCCATCGATTGATGAAATCAACGGCTAGTTCATCTTTCCATTGATGCGTTTTTGTAAGTTCAACCATACTCACAGTGCGCCCTATGCTATAGAAGCGATTGAGAAATTCATGTTCAAGTTGCTCCCAACTATCGATGCAACCGTCCTCGAGCTCAGTATACCAATCAAAAGCATTTCCTTTTAAGGAGCGAACGAACTGCTTAACAAGATAATCTTCATAGGTTCCAACATTATTACAAGTTTCAATGAAGTATACAATGTGTTACTTTGGACTTCCTTTACTATCGAATTGTTGAAATTTTGGAGGTTGGTAACCCGTAGGCATCTTCAAACTATCAATTATTGAAGTGTATGGCTTTACATATGCGAGAGAAGACTTGGCAACAACATTGTACTTGTCTTTGATGGTTCCCATAATGAAGTCTTTCAATTGATCAATGGGATTACCCCGTCACATGAAATCTGAAGTTCCTTAGGCGCCATCGTTTGCCTTGCAGATGAGTCTTCTTTATCTTGCATTATAGGGAGCTTCACAAGTGCATGACTTGATTCTCCCTCCATCATGCTTTTAACTCTATCTGTCAGCTTGACAATTTGATTATCTTGATCTTGCATATGCTTCGTTAACCCTTCAATTGCCTTTGTTAAATTTGCGAGTTTTTCTTTAACAGTTGAAGTGTTAGTCACCATTGCTTGGATAACTGTAGTGGATAGTGGAGCAAAGCATGGATTTTCTCTTACACCATACGTTGAATAAAAAACGTGCATGGAGTGATTGGAGCAGATCCGGTAATTAAGACATCATGCTCGTCTTGTGTGATGAGATTCTTAGATATAGATGGGCTAAGTAGAGCCAATGTCTTCTCAACTATTTCAGCAATGTTCGCTCCTTCTTCCAATTTAGTCGAAAAAGATCTTGCCCCCTTTGAGGATCGAAAATCAAAGATACGAATCGATGCAAATGTCCCAACAAGTTTGCTTTGTTCCTAGTGATAGGTCCTACACTTTCCATGGTAGCATCCAACAAGTTTTTCACATCAGAGGAAAACTTGGAATCCATAGCCTTAGCAATAGTGAATTTGAAGTTGATCTTCTTAGGAGCCATTTCAGTGTTCTTGAAATTTGGTAATTGAAGAGATGAGAGGTAGAGATTGTCCCACTAGGCATGCAACAACAACAAATTTTTGGGTCGAAAAAAATAAATAATCAAGATTAGAAAATTGCATAACAAATATAGTATTTGATTTCAATAAACAATCTCTATAGTATTCCTCTTATATTTCAAGAATATAAACTATCTTGATGAGCTTGAGTTTGTTTTGATTCAAGGGCTTATAAAGCTTGGTCTTGAATCTCCTTCACGAACTTGAATTTGGATTTGACGACGAGCAAGTAATTTGATCTTGAACGCCTTGGTATTTGATTTGTCTTCGTTCTTGATCTTGAACTTGAACTTGTAGTTTGTAGAGAAAATTGCAGTCTTTCATCCACGAGCTCTCTGCTTGCTTCTTGTTCTCAATTCTTATGTCTTCTAACTTTATGAATACCTTTTATTTATAGTTATAGGTGGTGTGACTCTAGTATTTGATTGGTCTGTTTGAACTGACCAATACCATCTAGACACTTAGCACAACTCTATTGGTTGTTGATTTGACTTGGTATGACACTCTTTCTTGACACATGGCATAATTTTATTGGCTCATCTATTTAGCTTGGATTGCCACATTACTTGACACGTGACATGAGCCTAGGCTTTAAGATGGACTAATAGCTATTTGGGTATCAGGCAAATAAAATGGGCTCATCATTTAACTTGTAGCCCAATTAAATGGACTAGCCCAACAAACACACACACACACACACACACACACACACACACATATATATATATATATATATATATGACTTAAATAATTAATCCAATTTACTAGCCACAATATTTGTCTGGACTATCGTTTTAATTTAATATAGTCCAAATTATTTTATGGATTTAATCCAATAAAATTTAATTGCTTACCATACTACTTTTTTTTGGGTGCAGATTTTATGTATTTTGATTGTAAATTTTTTATTAACTAATCTTTCAATATAGAATAACAGAAATGTTTAATTTTGGCAAAAACATATTGTAAAACCTCTACATGTAAATCAAAATTTTACTTGAACATTGCAGGTATACAGGCTCTTATAGTAAAAATTATACTAAACAGACATTCTATTATTAGTCTATTCTTCGCGTGTTATATTAAAGTGGAAAAAAACTTACTCGCACCCGGTGTATACACCAAGTCAATAATTAAATGACATTTGTAAACTTATTTAATTATAAACTAGTAGTATTTAACCATAGTTAACCCCATTTAATTTTTATATAATCTTAAATAGTAATCTTAAATGTTTTCTAGCTATTCTGTTGTTCCCCGGCAGATATCGTAAGGGAGCAAATCAAGGCTAACAAATTTCTCATTAACCACCCAAATTCTCCTTCTTTCTTCTTAAATAAATTTTTGCTGCAAATACACCCTCATTGATTTTTCCAGGATCTTATAAAGCCAAAAATATACTAGCTTCCACCTTTCCACACTAACTTATAGTAGATCATTCAACTTTTCTTTAACATAAAAATTAGCTATAAAATCACAAGACTAATCACTGTTAAAGGCATTCAACAAGGCAGCCTACAAGATAATTGTTCTACTTAGCTCTAACACGTAGAAATTAAGTTAAATACAAGAAAACTTAGCTTTCGGAGGCCTATAAGGTTATTCAAGATATCTAAGAGCTCCTTTATAAATACCATCATATTATATCATCGTCCCTCCGGATAAGTTTCATAAGCTTAACCAAAGACTTGAAAATCCAAAATCGAAAAAACACGAAGAGTAATGACAACATTCAGCCTTACTCATTAAAAAAGGTAATAATAACAAAAGCATTTATTTTTCTTACATGACAACACACTACTAGAAATCCGGTAAAAACCGACCAAAAAAACCGACCAACGTTGGTCGGTAATGGCAAAAAACCGACCAAAACGCGACCATTTATATGTGGACGGTATTTTTGTGGTCGGAAAGGAATACCGACCAAAGTTGGTCGGAAATTACCGACCAACTTTGGTCGGTCAATTAAATTCAAAAAAAAAAAAAATATTGCCAAAAAAAACGACCAAAGTTGGTCGGTATTTTAATTATGTAATAAAAAGATTCACCATCTGGGAATCGAACCGGGGTCTATACTGTGGCAGGATACTAACTACCACTAGACCATTGGTATATTTTGTTTTAAGACTGTCTTTTATTTGATTTATACTCTTTAATTGTATTTTTGCACGAAAATAACCGACCAAAGTTGGTCGGTTTTATTAAAAAGTAAAATTACCAACCAAAGTTGGTCGGTTTTTTTAAATGAACCGCCGAATTAACCGACCAATTTTTGTCGGTTTTTTTAATATTAATTTTTATTTATTTTAATTGAAAAACCGACCAAAGTTGGTCTGTTTCTTGAAACATAAATTTTGCGGGACTCAAAAATAGTTTTCCGCATTTTTGCGCCAAAGAAAACCGACCAAAGTTGGTCGGTTTCGTAAAAAAAAATTAAATTTTTTTTTTTTGAAAAACCGACCAACTTTGGTCGGTTTTTTGGTCGATTTTTTGACCGACCAAAGTTGGTCGGTCGACCTTGGTCGGTTTTTGCCGAATTTCTAGTAGTGACATCCAATCATTATTCATTGAAATGATTCCTTAGTTCACAATTGTATTTAAAATGCTACTACTATTTAAAAATTAGAGCAACCAAGTTCACTAGCATCTCCTTCTCAAAAGTCTCAAAATACTAATATCAAAGAATTCCATTGTCAAAACTAGCATCTCCAATCTAATGGCTCCTACTCTTTGCCAAAACTGTAAATGCAGCAATAAATCTCATTAACGGCAGTCGAGTCATAGCACTTCAATTGTAATTTGGTCCTGGTTTCCACGTACTTGTAGATGATAGCTACACCAAAAAAAAATTAAAATAGTGAAAAGTTTCAAATATAATTGCACCATTCATACAGGATTAATTCATGTACAAGAAAGTATTATTAAATTACCTGTGTAGTTTTATCAACACCTTCCAACAAGGTTAAAAAAGAGACATTTGATTCGATCATATCCAAATCAAAAGCATCATCCTTACAAAAAAGAAAGTTCAAGATAAGTTGATAATATGAAACAGTTATTTAATATAAGAAACACTGTATGAATAATCCTAAAAGAAAACTAACGTGAAAATTTGCTTATGATAAAGGAAATATTACTTGAGGAGTGTATGCATTGTCCTCAAACAATTTTTTTATTGGTGGTGCAACCACTTTTTGAGATTTCTCTGTAACAAAAACAACTAATTAGATGGATCAAAAATAAAAATAAAGTAAAGAGTTGCATAATTCTTACGGATTCTCCCCTGAGTAGTTGGTTGAGTTGCTTTTCTTTTTTTGGGTTTATCCTAATGGTTAGGAATACGTTCTTTGTGAACACCTGGTGCTCTTACATAAAGAGGGTCCAATACCTTCTCTTCTATGTTTTGCTTACCATTTTTGGTGAAAATATGGATATCAGAACCGTCCAACTTGCCTAGATAGTCATCTATCTCAATTGAAGCATTTTCGAGATGTTTTTGTAGAATTTCCCGACATTCCACATTAGATTTGCTAAGATAAGCAAGATTATAACAACTCTGCATCACATTGTTAGTGTAAACAATCTTAGATTCTGAATTTCCATTGATAGAACCACTCTTACTTGGCAATATTTTTATTCTTTTCCTCACATCTTTGGTCCATCTCTTCAAAATGTATTTCTCAGGGATTTGAGACACTTTCTTTGAAGTTAATATCAATAAACAGTGTGCACATAGAATACCCATAGATTCAAACTTCTTGCAAGTGCATGTCACATGTAAAGTTGTAAAATCTAACTCAACAAACCAACTCTTGCTTGAATTATGCATTCTTACTTCATACCTGGACATTTTACCATCATCGTATATTTGTGCCTCGATAAAACATGCCCCGGTTCCTTTCAAAAAACTCTTTCTCAAATATATTGTAAATCTTGTGCGTGTAGATTGCAGAAACCTGAGTTAAAATTGGACTACCTTTAACAGCAAGTGTAGGCTTACCTTGTTTACAATTGAAGCCTTCATGTTCTTTATTCAACCGCCACTTATTTACTACATTACTTATTTACTACATTTTTCTCATAGTTAATCACAAATATGTGCAAATAAGTGCTCAATCTCCAAGCCCATTCAACACATGATTAGTACTTTCACTTCGAGATGTGGCTTTTAGTCAAGCACTAAACACATCATTATTAAAAGTCGTAGACCACATTTTTCGAATATTGTAAAGATTATTCAACCACTCGTGTTCTTCTACGTTGTATGTTGTAAGCATCATCTCCCATATTTGTTCAAATTCAGTAACAGAATCACATTCAGACATACACTTATTAAAAAGTTTGCAAAAACCTTTATCATTCTTCAGTGAGCCTAAATGAGATAGGGCATTCTGAGATATGTGCCATTGACACAATCTATGTCTAGTGCCAGACATCACCTCTCTAATGGAAATTTCCATTCCTCGAGCTTGATCAATTATAATAGTTTGTGGGGCAATACCTCCTATTGACTTTAAAAATATAGAGAATAACCATTTGAAAGATTCAGCAGACTCATAAGACAAAAAAGCACAACTAAAAATAATATTTTGCCAATGATGGTTGATTCTAATAAATGGTACACAAATCATACGATACTTGTTTGTCTGATATTGGTATCAAAAGAAACAACATCACCAAAAAAACCATAGTCAATTCTGGACCGACCATCTCTCCAAACAATGTTAGCTATACGCCCTTCAGAATCAAGTTGGACGTCCCAATAAAAGAGTGTCTAACTTGCTTGTCTATGATTAAATTCATTAACAACACTTTGAGCATCCCCAGCTTCCACCTTAGATTTCATCAATTGGTGTATAAAATTACAACAATCTTTCTTTGAATATCCCAAAATATTAGCCCCATCGGCTTCTTCTACCAAGTAAGAATACGTTGTTGTTGGCTTTATTCCAGCATTAACCATATTTTCATTTACTAGGCCTTTGGTTTTAGTTATCAAACGTGCAGATCTTAGTAAATGCCTCTTTTTTGGTGAAGCTATCTCATGATTATGCTCTTTAATTTATGGGACCCACTTGATCGGGCCCAATCTTCACTTATTCTTATCTCATTTTTGGGATGAGCTTTGCTCATTTTTCATTCTCTTTCCAGACTCACACTCTCCAAACCCTCCCAAACAGCTCCCCAAAGGCTCCAAACAAATTTCAAAGGAATACACTATAATCAAACATCAAAAGTTAGCCTAAGTGAAGAAGAGAGTCTCTATGGTATCGTGATGTGATTAAGGGTAGTTATAAGATAATGGAAGCTTTGGTTCGAGTTTTTCCAGATTATTTAAGGTATGTATAATACCCTATTTCTTGGAATTAATCTTATCTATATGTTGATTAAGTTATTGGATGAAGATTATAAGATAACACTTGAAAGGGGAAGAGTTGTTGTTATCTTTTGTTGGGTTGTTTTAAGGCTATATATATGTTGTTATGGCTAAAATTTCAAATTATATATACTGCCTAAGGTATGTAAATCATGTTCTTGATTGTGCTTAAGGTTAATCATGTGTTGTTTGAGTTGTTTGAGTTAAAATCTTCAAGATAGTAATTGACATGGCATAAGAAATCGTTATCTTTTTGGTGGGCTGTGTTGAGGCTATATATAGGGTTGGTTGTGGCTGGAAGTTGTTATAAATAGTTTGATTATGTTGTGGCTGCTGTTGTTAAGCTTATCTATGTGCTAATTCAGTGGATTGAAGAAGATAACATAAAAAACAAGAGGTTGATGATAAAGGTTAAGGTGTTAGGCGTGTGGACTATTTTTGAAGATTATTCTTATGATATTTTGGGATGAAAATGATATGGTAAGCATAAGTATGATGTTATACAAGTTGTAGGCAGATTCATGGAAAAGGAATTAGATTAAATTATATTTTGTTAATTGTAAATCGAGCTTGCCGCTCAAAATGGTTGTTGAAGTAATAAGAGAGTTTATTGTGAATTATATTATTGTTGTTTGGGCTGTTTGTTTGGTCACTTTTAGTAACTTATGGGATATAGTAAAAACAGGGGAGGTGTTGTCCTTTTTTTTTTGTAGAATATTGATTTTAAAATATGAGAGTTACAATGCTTATATGATGACGACGAAGTCGGGTTACTCATTGTAGACGTAAGAAGATCATATTGAGCTTGGTTGACGATTGGAGAGAAGATTGCAAAGGTATGTTAAGGCTAAACCTATCCTTCATTTTGGCATGATCCCGTAACTACATATGGTTGACGATTTTGGCATGCATGTACTAATAGACAACTGGATAGACCTTCCTAGTAGACAAAGTCAAACATCAGCTTGGTTGGTAAGCTCCACTTCCTCGGAGTTACCAGGTCGATACCTTGGAGTCCATTTTACATATACAGGTTTGATGAGTAGGTCGAGGCCCTGTCCCGACCATGATACAATTCAGTTATTCCTAGAGGCATGTAGACGAGTCCTGTACATTGTTTATATCAGTATTATGGCTTTACCAACCATATGTAGATGTTTAGTTTGTTATTGTTGGTTGCAGATGTTATTTTCAGATGATTCAGAATATGGCCTCATCGGCCTAAGCTGAGGGTTACCCTCCATAGTTCACAGTTCCAGAGTGGTACGCTCGGGCCGAGTATCGAACCGGGTGCCGGCCACGCCTCTTCAGGTTTGGGGTGTGACAAACTTGGTATCAGAGCAGTTCTATCCTAGGGAATCTACAAGCCGTGTCTAGTAGAGTCTTGTTTATGGGTGTGTTGTGCACCACACTTATAAGTAGGAGGCTACAAGGCATTCAGGACTTTTACTCTTTCTTCTTACTCTAGATCGTGTGGTAGAGCTTAGTTGTAAGATTCAAACTCCTAACTTTTATTTTATTAATACAACGATACCTATATCCAAAAAGACAGTTGGTAAGAGATCGAATGTGGTTGTGGAAGAGTTGAGTCAGAGGAACTCGATTTTGCATCAGACTTATAATGAGTAAATGTATGGTCTTCAGCAGATCATGTGTGTATTAAGACGTGTAAGCTCCTTGATAAAGAGCCCTAAGGCAAGAATATTTATCCACCCATATGGTAAAAATAAATAAGAGAATTATAAGGTAGATACAAGTTTCAACACCTAAAAGAAGCAATGTGAAGAAGGATACTAGGTACTCAGTTAGTGAAGATTATCAATATTTACAATTCAGGCAGATAAATATAAGCATTCTGAGTTACTTTCAACAGTAACAGAGATATATATAATTGACCACACCTATCTCAATTATGCCATATGGGAGCTAACATATATAGTTTAAGAGAAGGATGGGATATCAGAATCCAGTTGGGGTTAGAGTAACCCAAAATTATGGATGAATTGTTATCATTAGCTAACATTTCTGAAGGATAGTGCAAAATATGGTAATAGTTCTCCTTACGAGACGTCTAAATGGTGCACTCTAGAATTGAATTGTCAGATATGAATACTGGAATATTCAGAAATTTCAGAAGATAGGCAGTGAAATTCTAGAAGGGATAAATATTTACCTTAGTATGACTCTCGTCTCTAGGGAAAAAAAAAAGAGAATGTTAGGCATTCCGAAGAGCCAGTGAGATAAAGCAAGGGGAGTTATAAGTGAAAGAATGCTTTGTTGAAGTTTTCATAATAGAGTGATAGACAGAAATATTAGCAAAAGAATAAGAAGAGAGTATATAAAGAATTATGAGTAAGATGTGATTAATGAGTGATATCAATAAATCAAAATATGACAGGATGATAGAGTGTATAGTCAAGTGAAGGAAAAGACAAGAGGTGACAGGCCTTGAGGCAATAAAAGAGTATAAGCCATAAAGTCATATCCCCATTTTGAGAAATGAGTTGGTGACCCCAACGTGATTACCAGAAGGAAATGTTAGACCCCCAAAGTAATAGAAATCAGTATGGGTTGGTGAACAAGATAAACTGAACATGAATTAGGGACCGAAGGATTTGATAATAGTCGACATCGTGAGAATTTCAGCGATCACGTTCCGGCGATAATAGAATGGACAACAGAAGAATAACATTTAAAGGCCATTCAGGAAGACGCTTCCTAAAGCAAGCATTGTGAGCAAAGTTAAGCTTAAGGGACTAAGTGTGCCAGTTACACTAGGCGTCACCCTCGTGCGTAAAATTCA
This sequence comes from Nicotiana tomentosiformis, assembly GCF_000390325.3. Taxonomy (NCBI): domain Eukaryota; kingdom Viridiplantae; phylum Streptophyta; class Magnoliopsida; order Solanales; family Solanaceae; genus Nicotiana; species Nicotiana tomentosiformis. The sequence goes on from NC_090812.1 coordinate 104,209,775, forward strand.
GTTATCCTTGGTACAGAAGGGTTACCGCAAGATGAGTAAGATGTCAGTGAAAATGTGAAAAGATGCTAAAGATGATGAGGTGAAAGGAATGAGATTGCATTTATTCAGATCCTACAGATATGATATGAATCCAGAACATTATGCAAGCATGACGCTGGGGAGAACCAATAAGGTTTCCGCACCCTATGTTATTGATAAATAAGGGCGAGAAACACTTAATACATAAGGAGCCAATGCCATAGGTAAGTTAAGACAAAGGACATAACCCAAGAGGGGTTACGTGGAATATAGATATGAGAATGGACCAACAAGTAGTCTGTAGTTGATTCAGGAAGAGCCTAGTTATGGCTAGACAAGAGGTCAGGGATAAATAAATAGATCATGCAAGATAGACGTAGTGAACCCGAACATAGTGAATTCAGTCTTGTAGATATGACGTTGTAACCCTTGAGAAAATATTCAGATAGGAGTTGTAGTAATTAAAGGTACCGTATATGTGTTATGGAAATAAGAGAGAGTGCCACTAAGGGGACAATCAAAATTTGAGTTCAGAAGTAACCCTACGAGCACAAGGGAACGAAGGTATATAACTAAGGATATTTGTAGGCGAGTAAGAACATCGAGAATTCCTTTGGGTATACAATATAACAAGCTCGTAACTTTACAAGAGCCAGAAGGTCTCCGTAAGTACTATAAAGAAAGACCAGCTGGGGAAATAAGGAAGAAGGCTTCCACCTAAGCATAGTGACATAAATAAGAAATAGTCTTGTAACAATAGTTTCACTACAACATTATATGTACTCCATAAGAAAGTGGCATCTATTGTGGCTAATGAATGGGAAGAAGAAAAAAAATCAAAAGCTGATATTTGAGATCATATGAGTTACAGGAAATTCCAGTAATTATGGGCAATGAGATAAGCCATGTATTCATGCAACAAGTGGCAGAACGACCAGGAAAAGTAATTGCTTATATTTATAGGCAACTGAGAAGGCACGAAAGAAAATCTATGGTGCTAGCAAGTTAAAGGAAGGTTGCAAGTAGTATAAATAGATATGTGTAGGTCGCAAGCTAAAGTATGGTAGAGTGACAAGGTTTTAGGTAGATGGGAGTAAGGATAAGAAAAGATGAGTGAGAAGGTGACAAGAATAGGTAAGGCATCGGGATTAAGCCTATCAAAATAAGAGAGTTGATGGTTTCCGTAAGTTATAGAAAGCTCAGTATAGCTTGAATTGACTCGGAGGAGTCTAAGACTAAGAGCAATTAGAAGAGATGAAATGCTTCCCTGGTAGTATAATAAGGGTGTAATTGTGATATATAAGAGGATGACATTTAGGCCTTTGATTGAGTAACAATTTTGAGAAAAGGGATTTCATAAGTTGCACGGGATTAGAACCCATATGATGAATCACGTTGGGATGCTATGAAATACGGTTATTGAAGTATAGTATCATCCCTAGGAGGATCAGGCAAATCACTTCAAATGTCCCCCGATGAGACGTGAGCCTTAGTGACAATGTATTATGTAAGAAGTTTCAAGTTATCAGTGGTAGATTATGGATTAAAATTAAGGTGAATCAACAATGGATGGATAAAATTTATAAAGTATGAGATGAGATTAGGCCGTCATTCTTAAGATGAACAGTAATGAGGAAGAACTAAAGGACTTAAATTTATAAATATTGGATAAGCAGCGAGAGAGTAACCTGGAATTGGGTGGCAGACCTAGGTAGTAATAAACCGATGTAAGTGTTATTGTATAGCATGACCTACCTAGTTGTAGTAAAGACATAAGGACAGATAACCAAGGATAGGAAACAAAATATAGCAATAGTGGTACATTTAACAAAGTACCAAGCGAAGGACTTCAATATACATATAGATGCCCAAAGGGACAGCTTGCCGTAGTCCTGTATATGTTCACAAAGTGAGGCCTAGAGATTGGTTAAAAACTGGAGGAAAATGAGAGAAGAGTCTCATGACCTACCTAGTTGTAGTAAAGACATAAGGACAGATAACCAAGGATAGGAAAAAAAATATAGCAATAGTGGTACATTTAACAAAGTACCAAGCGAAGGACTTCAATATACATATAGATGCCCAAAGGGACAGCTTGCCGTAGTCCTGTATATGTTCACAAAGTGAGGCCTAGAGATTGGTTAAAAACTAGAGGAAAATGAGAGAAGAGTCTCATAGGCACACATACAAGGACAAAGTCGTACAGACTGCATGATAGAAGGTAGCAATAGTTACGAGATTGGAAGAATTCTGACCATGAGTCGTGGCGTGAGAAAGAGGCCTAAAGGGGGAATGCCCTAGCCTTTGGATTTATTCATAGAACAGTTGCCTAGATGGCAAAGGACAATATTAAAGTAGGTTATAAGAATGATAAGCGCATCAGTCAACATTCGAGGATGAATGTTTCAAAGGAGGGAATGATGTTACACCCCATATTTTTGTACGTGAAAGTACATCGTAAGTCAATTAATTTTGAAAGCATATAAAGTAATTTAATGATGTTACATCATATTTTTGCAAGCCTTTAAGAGTTATCATTTGGGGGGAAATGTTTATTAGGGACATGTTGTTACAGCCCGTACTTCAGACATCACTGCCATTATAGGATTATCTAAAGTAAACTCAAAAATGACGAAATCCTTCTACAAGGATAAGAAAGGTTTACCGAAGTCTTAAGTAAGTTAAGATGAATATGAGACTTTCTAATTATGATTTAAATGTATTTAAAGTCATGATATGAATACATATGATGTTTGGATATGGAATATAAAGTTTGGGAAAAATCAAATTTAAGTTGCGAAAACATCGAGTTAAGATTTGCCTTGTAACGAGCCGTTTTGAGAAATTAATTCGTAAGATTTATGATGTCATTTTGGGACATATATCATATCAAAATGAAGGTATATGAATTTAGTTTCCAACGTTCTACACCATTTATTCATACGATATCAGAGTAAAGAAATATGGATTTTTAAAGTAGGGTCGCCAAGTCACGTCGCCACACTTTAGAGAAACTGACAGGTTTATAGGCCAGGTTGCGAGGTAGTTTTCTCTCAATATATTGAGAGTTACAGGTAGATATTTATATTTAATTAAATTCTCATGTGTCTAGTTTCTAACGCTTCAAACCGTTCATCAATACGACATCATTGTAGAGAGATATTTACGTTTTCGCGAGACTGCGCAGGAGGCCCCTATGGGACCCACTTGATCGGGGCCAAATCTTCACTTATTCTTATCTCGTTTTTTGGGATGAGCTTTGCTCATTTTTCATTCTCCTTCCAGACTCACACTCTCCAAACCCTCCCAAACAGCTCCCCAAAGGCTCCAAACAAATTCCAAAGGAATACACCATAATCAAACATCAAAAGTTAGCCTAAGTGAAGAAGTGAGTCTCTATGGTATCGTGATATGATTAAGGGTGGTTGTAAGATAATGGAAGCTTTGGTTCGAGTTTTTCCAGATTATTTAAGGTATTTATAACACCCTATTTCTTGAGATTAATCTTATCTATGTGTTGATTAAGTTATTGGATGAAGGTTACAAGATAATACTTGAAAGGGAAAGAGTTGTTGTTATCTTTTGTTGGGTTATTTTAAGGCTATATATATGTTGTTATGGCTGAAATTTCAAGTTGTATCTACTGCCTAAGGTATGTAAATCATGTTCTTGGTTGTGCTTAAGGTTAATCATGTGTTGTTTGAGTTGTTTGAGTTAAAATCTTCAAGATAGTAATTGACATGGCATAAGGAATCGTTATCTTTTTTGTGGGTTGTGTTGAGGCTATATATAGAGTTGGTTGTGGCTGAAAATTATTATAAATAGTTTGATTATGTTGTGTCTGTTGTTGTTAAGCTTATATATGTGCTAATTCAGTGGATTGAAAAAGATAACATGAAAAACAAGAGGTTGACGATAAAGGTTAAGGCGCTAGGCGTGTGGACTATTTTTGAAGATTATTCTTATAATGTTTTTGGATGAAAATGATATGGTAAGCATAAGTATGATGTTATACAAGTTGTAGGCAGATTCATGAAAAAGAAATTGGATTAAATTATATTTTATTAATTGTAAATCGAGCTTGCCGCTCAAAATAGTTGTTGAAGTAATAAGAGAGTTTATTGTAAATTATATTGTTGTTGTTTGAGTTGTTTGGTGACTTTTAGTAACTTATGAGATGTAGTAAAAACAGGGGAGGTGCTGTCCTTTTTTTTTGTAGAATATTAGTTTTGAAATATGAGAGTTACAATGCTTATATGATGACGACGAAGTCGGGTTACTCATTGTAGACGTAAGAAGATCATGTTGAGGTTGGTTGATGATTGGAGAGAAGATTGCAAATGTATGTTAAGGCTAAACCTTTCCTTCATTTTGGCATGATCCCGTAACTACATATGTTTTACAACGAGGCATAAAGAGAAGTACGTATTCATGAATGTATTCACATTATCCTAGTCTCAGAAGTTACAGTATTCTCCCTTATCGAGACTTTATATTCAGTTAAGTATTATTTTCTTCCAGTCAAGAGAGAAGGGGGTATATATATATATATATATATATATATATATATATATATATATATATATATATATATATATATATATATATATATATATATATAGTATTACAGTATTTTTATCACCATCCAGTTATAATCTATGGGTAGGCCCTTATTAGGCAACCTCTGATCAGATGGTAAGTTATATACCGAGCCTACTGTGGTCGAGCGTCTATGAGCGAGCCCAGAATGACCGAGATACAGAGCCTAGTATGAGCGAGCCTACTACGGCAGAGCAGTTACACATACCGAGCCTTATAGGGCCAGACAACTATTTTACTTACTATATTGAGAGAGATGAGTCAGTATCAGTAGGTAAACATATCTTCAAATTATATTTGACTCCCAAGTACTTTCAGTTATTATATTATCAGTTTAGTTTCAGATTTTAGTTATCTTATTGTCTTACATACTCGGTACATTATTTCGTACTGACGTCCTTTTTGCTGGGGACGCTGCATTTCATGCCTGTAGGTACTAATAGACAACTGGATAGACCTTCCTAGAAGACAAAGTCAAACATCAGCTTGGTTAGTAAGCTCCACTTCCTCGGAGTTACCAGGTCGATACCTTGGAGTCCATTTTATATATACAGGTTTGATGAGTAGGTCGAGGCCCTGTCCCGACCATGATACAATTTAGTTATTCCTAGAGGCCTGTAAACGAGTCCTGTACATTTTTTATATCAGTATTATGGCTTTACCAGCCATATGTAGATGTTTAGTTTGTTATTGTTGGTTGCAGACGTTATTTTCAGATGATCCAGAATATGGTCTCATCGGCCTAAGCTGAGGGTTACCCTCCATAGTTTACAATTCCAGAGTGGTACGCTCGGGCCGAGTATGGCACCGGATGCCGGCCACGCCTCTTCGGGTTTGGGGCGTGATAGTTTTTCTCATCATCTTCTTCATCAATTTTAATATCTTCGACTAATACTTCTTCATGACTCTTAAGGATGTTTGTCTTCTCAAAAGTTGACATTCTGATATTCCAAAAGAATAATCTAAGTATTTGTAAGACATTTAAGCACCAAAAAGAAGAAAATTTATTCAATCGCATGAAAAAAGCATTCTGCGGCAATATATTTTAAAAGAAGTATGAAGTTAACTAACCTGCTAATAGTCGATCATTTATACTTATAGCTCTTAGTTTGAACTCCTAACATAAGTACCTTTTCCTCTTCAATGGAGAAATATGCTGACTCATTTATGGTCCTAACAGAATTATATTTTTCGATCTTCAATGGAGAAATAAAAGAACAGGAAACTCGCAAGATGCAGGAAGAAACTGAAGCGAGAAATAAAATAAAGACGGCAACCTTAAAAGTTTAACGTCAGTTATTAGGACTGTTTATTACCTTTTCTTAATTTAAAAAAAAAAACTCTAGTAGATATTGTAGTTTATCTCCTATGGTTAACTTAACTAGATTTGGTGTATACATCGGGTGTGAGTAAGTTTTTCCCCTAATACAATGCACCTCATATGTGATGTTTCTCCAAAAAGTTAATGTCAAAATAGCGTAGGCCGGCTAATGTTTACATTGATAATTGAAAAATAGCGATGTTTGCAAAGTTATTAAAAAGTAGTCACTATTTAATGCGAAGCTAAAATTTGGACAAAAATACCCTATCTGAAAAACGAAAAGTTCCAGCATATATGCTTGATTATAGAACTATATAAACTTCCATCACATTATGAATTCCAGCAGATTATGCTGGAATCTCATATGTAAAAAATTCAAACTCTAGTATATTTGTTAGAATTTTTTGAAATTTTAAGGGTAATTTTGTTAAGATTTTATTTTCACGTGAAAAAGCAGCTAAACTTCAATTAATTTTAAAAGTATAACTAATTTTTAATTAGCAGTTCAGGCTATTTCTGATTTTTTTTTTTTCAAAATTAATCTGACCTCATAAGTATGGAAGAAAAATCAAGATGACTAATAGCATGTTTCTCAACTTGAGGTGTATGGCCAAGTTTTTTTGGGAAAAGTGCTTTTGGGAAGAAGCAGAAGCAGTAGAGAAGCAGAAAAAAGTAACTTCTTCCCAGAAGCAGAAGCAGATGCAGATGCTGTTTTGACTTTTATTCTTACAAAAAATATTCTTAACAAAATATGGTATATATCAAAATAACCTTACTTATTTTAAACCTAATACTTAGAATTGGAGATTATATTATTGAACTCTCCTAATGTATAATTATTTCTTTTTATTTTTAGGATAGCTTTCTAATATATGGTAACTTTTGAGAAGGATACTTTTATATTTATTAAATGATTTTTTGACATATTTAAATCATCTTGAAAAAATTAAAGTACTTTTTAATTTTATTTTCATGTTTTACTTAAATAAAATAAAAAAACTTATAATAAAATTTTGAGATTATTTATTTATTCATATAATATTAATTATTAAGTAAATCTTTTCATGTCGTTATTCGTAATTTGATACTTAAAAGCACTTTTTGAAAAGTTTGGTCAAACACAAATTATTGCTCAAAAGTACTTTTCAGGTTTATTAGCCAAACACAAACTGTTTTTTTTTTCAAAAGTACTTTTTGGAAGAACACTTCTGAAAAAAACACTTCTTAAAATAAACAGATTTTTTTCATCTTGGCCAAACAGACAATAAGATAGTTTTAGAAAAATAATATAAGTATAAATTTCTTAAAATAACCGGCGAAAGAACCAGTGATGCCCCTAAAATATACTGATGGAGTGACGGTATGAAAAGGATCTTCGTGGTGTAAAAAAAGATTTTATGCGCCTAAAAGTCTCTATATAACATTAATGGATAATCTTAAAAAATGGAAAATAATCTTGTATAAAATGTCAAAATATTTTTGTAGAAATAATTTCAGGGAAAAAAAATTAGTGTACTTAATTCACTGCATAAGTCAAATCCTTCGCCAAAGAACCCGTTTGGATATGCTTGTTTTAAATAACTTTTATTAAGCCAAAAATTATAATTCTATCTTTTAGCTTTTTGATTATTTTTGTCACTTTAACTTAAAAAAATATCAAAATAGTACAAAACGACTTACAAACTATTTTGGTCTAAAAGCAATTAAAATAAGTGGATGAAGAGGAATAAAGAAAACCTAACCATTTATTTTGTTGTTTTACCAATCACCAGCGGCAAAAGCAAATAAAAAATTTGATCAATCCTCACACCCAGTGTAAAAGTTCTCTCGAAGATGGAAGAACATTTGAAAATGGTTATAGACGAAGACGATGAACAAGACTCTAAAGAGACTGTTTTCCATAGATATTTTCTGCGTGAATGGAAGCTTCTGGAATCACTCCTCGACGATATCATCTCAAATGGCCGTGTCTCCAACATCTCTTCTGTGCATAAAATTCGATCTATCGTACTATCTCTCTTTCTGTTACGTATTATCAGTTCAAAGCTATATTTGTAATCGAAAATATGTGTAAAATATTACTACTCTATTGTTATGCAGATGGACAAATACCAGGAGCAAGGTCAATTACTGGAACCTTACCTTGAGCGCATAATTTCGCCGCTCATGTCCATTGTACGTTCAAAAGCTGGTGCTGCCTCCGAAGAAATTCTCGAAATAACCAAGCCTATATGTATCGTAATTTATACATTGGTGACGGTTTGCGGATACAAGGCTGTTGTCAAGTTCTTCCCACATCAAGTCTCTGACCTGGAGCTTGCAGTATCTCTCTTAGAGAAATGTCATAATGCGCAAGCCATAACGTCGTTGCGACACGAAAGTACTGGAGAAATGGAGGCGAAATGTGTGATACTGTTGTGGCTTTACATTCTCGTATTGATTCCGTTTGATATATCTTCTGTGGATAATAATTACACTGGAGGCGATGAACTACCTCAGCTTGTATTAAGAATTCTAGTACTTTCGAAAGAGTACCTCGAAAGTTCGGGTCCTATGCGAACCATAGCTGGTTTGTTGCTCTCCAGGCTTCTAACGCGTCCAGATATGACAAAGGCTTTTACCAGGTCCAACTGCCTAAATCCTTGCCGTTTGTAGCAGTTAATGATTTGAAATCTCTCCCTCCGTCTATTTTATGTGATGTTGTTTAACTGAACACAAAATTTAAGGAAGGAAAAAAGATTTTTGAAACTTGTGGTCTAAAATAAGGCATAGGTTTAAGTGTAGCTATAACTTAAATGGTAAGCGTAAAGTTAAATTGTTTTAAGTATATAATATACTCCATCGTTCTTTTTGGAACAGACTAAAATTGAAGTGAATCACATAGATTGGGACCAAGTGAGTAATAAAGAAGAAAAAGAACACATAAAAGTGGATGAATTGTCTGGTCATTCTCATGTATGGACATTCATGTTTGTGATGCAAATGACAATATACCTGTTGGAATATCATTTTCTACATTTCGCTTTGCTTGTTATGTGACATGTAGTTCACTGACTATGCCTCATTAATGAGTTATTTTAACAGTTTCAACTTCTTTTACACCATATGTTTGACATACATATTTGCTTCCCTATAATATGTTTTCAGCTTTATGGATTGGGCACATGAAGTTATGTCCTGTCTTTCAAATGATGTTGTTAATCACTTCCAGCTATTGGGTGCAGTTGAAGCACTAGCTGCTATTTTCAAGGTTAGCTCTTGTTCTTTATGCCCTATTTTGGAACATTTCCTTGGTCTCTTTTATGTATGATTGCTAATCTGTAGAACCTTGGTTCCTACTTTAGAACTTGGATATTTGTTTGAAACTCAAATTTGAATGAACTGAATTCATCTTCATGCCTTGCCCTTCAAACCATGAACTACTTATAGCTGCTCTTCCAGGAGCAATATCTTTTGGTAATTATCTTAGACGGAGAATGCGGTGACAATCAATTTTGAAAGAAATGGACAGGTGTGGGAAATCAATTTGGATTTTGTAAAGTAAATGCCAAGTTTAAGTCTCAGTATCTTGGAAACATCTTTGATGTCATAATATCGGAGACCGGTCACTCAATGAATGGAAGAGACAGTCAGACAGATCGATCATCAAACAAAGTCTAACATCTTTAATAACGTAGAGAGTTTTTTATGGTTGTACTCACTCTGGAGCGGTACAATTGTGCAACATGTTATGTAATCCGTTTTTTATTTATCTTATGGTCTTGTTTTAATATGTGTATTTCTAAGTACAGTATTGGTTCCTCCTAATGCAGAATGGAAGCCCTAAAGTGTTGCTTGGTGTGGTTCCTGGTGTTTGGAATGACATATCAGCTCTGATGAAGTCCAATACTGCAGCTCGGAGTCCTTTGCTTCGCAAGTATCTTGTGAAGCTATCTCAACGGATTGGGATGATCTGTCTCCCTCCGCGTCATCTGTCATGGAAATATGTGGTAAGAATAAGATTGCTATTAATGCAAAAGATGCAGTGTAAATGGTTCTTACAAGTTACAAAGTGATGGTTGCTCTGCTTCAAAATATTTTTGTGCACTTAAATACATAACTACGTTCAGTATCATTATTAGGAACCAGTTGCCCTACCTTCATTCTAAGAGTAAAATCTTTGATGCTTTATGGGGAATAGGGAGGTGGGTGTCTTTGTAGTTTTCCATCAGGGATCATCCTTTTTCTTTATATTTCCCCACTGATCTTAGTGGGACTTGAACATTTTCCTCCTTTCTTGATCTTCTCCATCCTTGTCAATATTTCTCTTTCTTTTGAAAAAATTACAATGCTGTGGTGTTTATCAAAGTTGAGCAACCTGTTTATCAGCTCTTTTTCTCTTTGTTCATTTACATATTCGTCTCTGTTTCTCATTCCTGCGCATTTTGGTATTCCGCTGGAAATACTTTAGTATGATGAACTCACCATAGAATGTGAGAAGAAATAGTTAGCATTAATACTTGCTTTGTCATGTAGGGTAGAACCAGCACGCTTGGAGGGCATATTACTGTCGATAGATTCAAGGAGGACCAATACAATGATGCCAGAAACAATAATCTTTCGAATTTCTATCAAGACCCGAACTGTCAGGAAGAAGACAACATGGATGTCCCTGTTATAGTAGAAGAGATTATTGAATTACTGCTGTCAGGATTGCGTGACACGGTATGTCTAAAGGGTGAACTTCCATCATATACTTATTCTGATTGTCCTACTTGATCTTAGGTATTTGGTGCAAGACCCTAGACTAATTCAAGTTGATAACAGTTTCTTTGGATGCTTTTTCGTTTTAAATCCTCCTTCGGCTCCTTCTCATTGAGTAAGCACAAACAAATTCCACAATTCTTTCATGGAGCAACAACAAACCTAGTGAAATCCCACAAGTGGTGTGTGGGGAGGATAGTGTGTACGCAGTCCTTACCCCTACCTAGATAAAGTAGAGAGGTTGTTTCCGGTAGACCCTCGACTCAGAAAAGATACAAAGGTATAGAGGGAAAAAAAAGGCTCAGGAAAGGTAAAGAACAGGGAATAACAATAAGCAGCAATACCAGCAAAGCAATCAGAAAACCAAAGCACAACAAACAACAAGTAGTAACAAAGTCTGAGAACAAAAAATACAAGGCTCGCACTAAAACGATCACTAAAACTACTCATAAGAATGAAGAAGACGCTCGGCTACCTAACCTTCTACCATAATTCTCGACCTCCACACCTTCCTATCAAGGGTCATGTCCTCGTTGAGCTGGAGCAACACCATGTCTTGCCTAATCACCTCTCCCCAATACTTCTTTGGCCTACCCCTACCTCTCCTTAGGCCAACCTCTCACACCTCCTAACTGGGGCATCAGCGCCTCTTCTATTCACATGTCCGAACCATCTAAGTCTCGCTTCCCGCATCTTGTCCTCCACCGGAGCCACTCCCACCTTGTCCCGAATAACTTCATTCCTAAAAAATACGCCGAGACATAAGTTGTCATTTGCTTATGACTTTAGGAGATTCTTAGTTGACTATCCGCTTATGTTCTTCTTGTCTTTTATTTTGAGCTAGTGCATTTGAAAACTTGATATTGATGCTAAGGTTCTCGGCGTATTTGTTTTTTTGTGTGTGTTCGGCTTGATAAAAGTGTCATTTGCTTATGACTTTAGGAGATTCTTAGCATCAGTTACATTGTGGAACAGAGACAGGAACATTTATTTACTTCCTTTCAGGCTAACTGATCTCCTTTCTCATCCATCTGTAGTTACTAGGTTAAAATCAGGCATATATCTTCTCATGCAGTAGAATAATCTGATACTATTTCAGTAATAGTTGCAAGGTCTTTCTTTCATTTACACATTTACACATTTTCACTATTTGTTATTTGTTGCAACTTTCGCATCTTATAGATTTTATCACCATACTACAGGGCACCGTTGTGCGTTGGTCTGCTGCAAAGGGTATTGGCCGTGTTACTTCACGGTTAACTTACTTGCTTTCAGATGAAGTCCTTTCATCCGTTCTGGAGCACTTTTCGCCTAGCGAGGTATGTTACTACAGTTGTTTCTAGCCAATTGACTTTTCCCCATATCTGAATGCATAATATTAATTAAGGAGACTTATATCTGGTAATGCTAATAGCTCCTCATGCATTTCATATTTCTTGATTGTTCATTTGGTGTGCACTTCTTATTTTTTGATTCTTCATTAGGTTTAGGTTATGCTCATGTATTCTAGTGTTGCAGGGTGACGGCTCATGGCATGGTGGTTGTTTGGCGCTGGCTGAATTGGCACGTAGGGGATTGCTGTTACCTATCAGTTTTCACAAAGTTGTTCCTGTTGTGATGAAGGTTGTCTTTACTGAAGTTCCCAATTTTAATCTGTTGTACTTTTGATCTCTCTTTAACTCCATATGTTGGCCCTGGTGATTGAGCAATTACTTTTCTCTAAAGAGTATGAATGCTTGTGGTACATAACTTGCTTCATCACTATACATCTTTTTCCTTCCTTCATTACCTTCCAGGAAAAGTATAGGTTAAGAAGGAAAGCAACCCATGGTCGACTATGATCTACTGCATGTTGCTTGATTGCTCCTCCAAGTTGAAGCTCTCTTTAGCAACTCTAATAGGCCACCTGGAATTCTGTATGTAATACACCTTAGTATTCAAGTGAAACATCTTAACAAGAATCCTAATCAAAAATAATTCTCTCTCCTACTCTTCTGTTGCAGAAGGCATTCTTTTTTCTTGCAGAAATACAATAGATAACACCTTCTGCCTACTTCCATATGTGAGAGAGGGGGGAGGGGGAGAGAGAGAGAGAGAGAGAAATTGGGAAGGAGGAGGGGAGAGAAAGGGTCTCTGTTTACCATGATGAGCATGCTTATCAGGCAATCAGATGGATCCAAATTGAATTAATCTTATTTAGTTGTCATTATCGACATTCACGTCATTGTCCGTGTTTCTATCCTGTACTTACCAGCATATAATCCTCACCTTGGGAACACAAGTCTTTTACATTTTCTATGTTATCATCTAATCATTAGCATCCGGAACACATTATCGTGCTCTTTTGATGTTTACTAAGGACTCTGCATGAAATATGGATATGCCGGGTGGACTTGTTTCGGTTGGGATGAGTTGCTGAAACATATCCAATCTAGACTACCGGTTCAAGATAATGGATTGCACTGGACTTAGATTATCCACTTATTTAACTCTCTCCTTGTTGAAGCTGGATTGTTGTCACCTTAGATAAGGGATAGTTTGTGTGGCAGGCTTTACATTATGACGTTCGAAGGGGTCCAAATAGCATTGGATCCCATGTACGTGATGCTGCTGCTTATGTTTGTTGGGCATTTGGCCGTGCATATTACCATGCAGATATGAAAAGCATACTTGAAAAGCTTGCCCCACACCTTCTCACTCTGGCCTGCTATGACCGCGAGGTACCAAAAACACAGGGCTCATTCCTTACCCAGGCAAGGTGCTTCTTCCTCCAATTGAAATGTTGAAACATTGATATTACTTCCCAGGTTAATTGTAGAAGAGCAGCAGCTGCTGCTTTTCAAGAGAATGTTGGACGACAAGGAAATTATCCTCATGGTATAGATATTGTGAATGCAGCTGATTACTTTGTGCTTTCTTCACGTACAAACTCGTATCTTCACGTTGCTGTCTGCATTGCTCAATATGATGGCTATCTTTATCTTTTTGTTGATGAGCTTCTGAACAGCAAAATCTGTCATTGGGTATGTTACTTTCTTGGTTGCTAGATTTTACTCAGACAAAGCACCTCTTTTGTAGAATGTTTATGGTGTGCTTGAGTGTGCCTTTTATCTGCGATATGCGGAGATGCATAATATAAGTCGGCAACCAAAGATATGATGCATCTAACTGATTCCTTGCCAAAGCTTCTTTTTGAGGTTTTAGCAAAAGAATACTTTTACATGTTTGGTCAGAGCATGGAACTGAGAGAAGATAGAAATAATTTGATTAGAAATGTTATAGGAATTTGTGTACAAAATACAAATAACTTTTTTTTCCCAGCTCCTGGTACTCTAAAGAGGATTGAAGGTATAAAATTTTGGTGATGTGTCAGCGAATTGACACTGTTCAGAAGAGATAATGATAGCGGAGTGGTTGATAAAAATATTCCGAATCGAGAAACTAAAGGTGTGCCCTAATTTTGGCAAACTGTAGGATCATTTAGCACAAATGTACATTTCACCTTCTTTCTGTAATTTCTCTGATTTCCTTTTCCAATTGAACTTAAGACATGCATTCATAGCAGTCTAAATCCGAGAACTAAGACATACATTCATAGCAGTCTAAATCCTGCAATCACAGCTGGCTGCTATGCTTAACTTCTTTGTTTATGCACTAGTTCTCGCATCTGTTTGTACTTACTTACTGTTGGTGGGTCCTGTTAATTGGTTACCTTACTTTTGAAATGTAGGACAAAAGTTTGAGAGAGCTTGCCGCAGATGCCCTTTCTTATCTTACTAAGTATGATCCTGGATATTTTGCTAGTACCATTCTGGGAAAGTTATTGCCTTGCACATTGTCTTCTGATTTGTGCATGCGTCACGGTGCAACTTTAGCTGTTGGGGAAGTTATATTGGCTCTACATGAGTGTGACTATGTTCTTTCCCCGGGTTGGTGTCTCCCTTTCAGCTTCAAGCTTTTAGTTGATTAGATCAAAGTTCAAGCTGGTTGGCGCTGGTTTAAAGTTTAGAGGTCTTCAATGCATTTTGTGCTTTACATTGTTCTTAATAAATATTAGCTTTCCCGAGTCTCACTTGATGAGTTAAATAGTTCTGCAATTTGCTGGAGAAACAAGATTTGCTATTAAACCATAATTTGAAAACTAGAACAATACTGCAGTAAAAAGCAACTTAAGTATAATCATATGAGACTATAGTGACAACCTTTACTCAATTTGTGCATGTAGATACCACATACTTTTGGTGTTGTATGTTCATACTGGTATTGAACATGATTTTTCTATGGTTGAGAAATGAAATCATGAATTCAAAGTGGAAATATTTGTGTCTAGTTTCTTAGGATAGCTGTTTGCTCCCTATGAGCGCTTAGTGTTTTTGTTGACCCATTTCTGTAGTGATTTCTTTGCATAACTAAAATAATCCCTCCATCCAAATTGAATGCCTGGGGGGTGATAGCATAAGTATATTATGTGGTGATAGCTGACTTTTGGTTATAGAGAAGTGAGCTACTACTTGGAGAAATGTAAAGGTGCACCATGGTATATTTCTGAATTATGTTATACGCGGAAGTGATGTATAAGAAGAGCATCAGAAGTGTTCTGAAACTAAGAGCAACAGAAGATCTTTCAGTTTTCAGAAATTGGATTATTGCGGGAAAGCAAAGATGAACTGGATTTTGAATTTGGGAAGGAGGATTACATTCTAAGATGTGCAGTACTAATTTTACTTAGTTTTTGCACCAATTTTAATTGTCCATCCATCAAGTAGGCCTTGACATCCAACTTGTGTCGTACAGAATATCACCATGTGGGTGCCTTTAACTTTTTTAATTACCACGAGTCCTTTTTAAATTACTGAAGAGAAAATCATCTGGTCAAGAGTTACAACACAGTCAATTTCTGTGTTTACTATGTATAGCTAAATGTGGTCCCTCTATTTTTTCATTACAGATCTGCAGGATCAAGTTGCTGGTGTGGTTCCTGCAATTGAGAAAGCACGGCTATATTGTGGAAAGGGGGGGAGAAGTAATGCGTTCTGCTGTTTCCCATATCATTGAGTGCATTTCATTGGCTTGTCTCCAATTGAGAGATAAAATAAAGCGGATTCTGCTTGATACACTCCATGAGAATTTGAGACATCCGAATTCTCAGATACAGGTTTATCTTGTGAATTTGTCAGTTTCCTGCTGATTAGCTTCCTTTGAAAATATACCCCGATTTACTTGTATGTTTGCAGGGTGCTGCTGCTGCAGCCTTAAAGAGCTTTCTTCCTGCTTATTTTGTGGCTTTGGAAAGCAAAAGCTTCAATGCCATCACATCAAAATACCTTGAGAAATTGGCTGATCCTAATGTGGCTGCTAGACGAGGATCTGCACTTGCGCTTGGTGTTTTGCCATTTGAGTTTCTAGGCGAAGGATGGAAGGATATACTCCGGAAGCTTTGTGCTGCTTGTGAAATTGAGGTAAAGAAGTGCGCATCTGTTTATATGTTGCTGATGAGGAAGTAAAGGGCGTTTTATCTTGAATGATGGAACACCTTATGCTATACAGGATAACCCTGAAGAAAGAGATGCTGAAGCACGGGTAAATGCTGTCAAAGGACTAGTATTAGTGTGTGAAACTTTAACCCAGACACGAGATTATTCTCATCTATTGTCTGCAGAAGAATGCATATCTCTATATGTTTTCATCAAAAATGAGGTTATGCAGACTTTATTTAAAGCTTTGGATGATTACTCTGTAGATAACAGAGGTGATGTTGGTTCGTGGGTTCGTGAAGCTGCCATAAACGGCCTTGAGAGGTGCACTTATCTTCTATGCAACAGAGAATTCAAGCGCTTCCTAAGCAAGTCAGTACAAATGGAACTTGGATCACTTTCTCAGTTGAATGAAAAAGATATTACTAACCAGATGAAATTTCTATTTGATGAAAATGTGGCAACCTGTTTAGTTGGAGGCGTTGTTAAACAAGCAGTGGAGAGGATGGATAAATTGAGAGAGTTAGCTGCAAAAGTTCTTCAAAGAATTTTGTATAATAAATCAATTTTTGTACCATTCATACCCCATCGAGAGAGACTAGAGCAAATATTTCCTGACGATGCTGATTTAAAATGGGGGGTAGGTTAAAATCAGTTGTCCCCTGTTAGTTTCTATGTAAGTTTTGGTATCTTACAAATAAGTCTTTCTGTGCCATCCTGCAGGTAGCTACTTTCTCATATCCTCATTTTCTTCAGTTACTTGGTATCAACTGCTATAGAAAATATGTGATATCGGGGTTGGTTACTTCCATTGGTGGCTTGCAAGATTCATTGACGAAGGCATCATTCAGTGCTTTGCTTGAATTTCTTCAGTCAACAGATGAAAATGTAAATGGTACTAGAGAGTACAATCTTTCTAATGACATTCTTTGGGTTCTCCAGACGTACAAAAGGTGTGAGAGAGTCATAATACCCACTTTGAAGGTAAATTCAATTGGAGATTCCATTACTGCAAATGGTGATTGCCGACCTTTCCTTAAATTGTAGACCAGTATGTGTTTATCTTTCTAGAGTTATCATGTAATGATTTATGTAGGCTATTGAAGATGCTTGTGATCATAAAATTTTATTGCAGCAATCTGGGAAATTCTTATTTGACTTGTCTATGCAGTATCCTTAGCATGTATCCATCTTCCTTTTTATTGGTTAGAACCATTTTTCGTAAAAAGAGAATGGAACCTTTTTGTATTTTACGGATGCACAAAAATATCATGGCATATTTAAGACCACAAGACAATGAGACATTATAAACCCCTTTAAAAACCCTTATGCAACAGATATGGAATAGGTTTTCTAACACCCTTCGGCACGTGTAACCTGGTTCTAGAGGGTTTACATGTGGCAGAAGACTTCTTTCTTCTGCTCTCTTTTTTTCTGACTGAAGAGTGATTTGGAGCATAGAGGTAGGCTTAAGAGGCTGAAGTGTGGGCCTAGAAGGCTTAATAGGCTTGCTTAGACATTGATGTGTCACTTTTTTGTTTCAGACTATCGAGATTCTATTCAGCAAAAAGATATTCTTAAACATGAAGGTTAGTCTACTTTCATCTAATATCTAATCATTCATGTATTCGGTATCTTTCCTTTGTTCTGACGTATACTGTGGTTATTCTGCAAAATCAGGTTATGCTTGATGTTGTTTGCTTTGGCCTTGTACAGGCTCAAACTGCGGTGTTTTGTGCTGGCGTTTTAGAAGTTCTTAGTACAGAGTTGAAAGAATCAAAAGTCTCTAATCTGAAAACTGGAATTCAAGTGCTTGGATACATTTCATCAACATCGGATCCCATCAATATCCAGGCATTTGATCATTTACTTACTTTCCTCACTCACCCATATCCACAGGTATCAAAAAGCAGCTGCATAAGAGAAACTTTAAAAACAAGTGAATAGATATATTGTTCACATGTACCCTCCGTATATATCCCTCGATGGGTCGAATTTTTTTATTTTAAAAACGGGTCATTCATATTATCTGATGGCTTTCCGTTTAATGAGGGGTATTTTCATAAAGTTGGGTAACGGTGAGGGTTTATGTGGCCCTATAGTATAACAGAGGGTACATGTGAATAATATACCAGAGTAGAGGGTTATATTTGTACCTTTGCCCATAAATCAATAATATGCCACAATGAAGTGGATTTCTTAACAATTGTTTTCAACTATTTCTGCAGATAAGGAAAGCCAGTGCTGAAGAAGTTTATAATGTGCTACAAAACGACACTCTTGTGCCAGAAGACAAACTAGAGAAAGCACTTGAGGTTATCTCTGAAACTTGCTGGGTAGGTGATGTTGAAGAAGCAAAACGGAAGAGATTAGAGCTATATGCCATATGCAACATAGATGCTGGCACATTATCAGAAGAAAATGGTGGAACATCGCGTAAAGTTGTGGAACAGGCACCTACTTGTGATGAATATGCATCATACTCTTCACTTGTTGGATCGACTGGGTTTTAGTTTCCTTGTTTTTCAGTTGGGAAAAGGTGTAATCACTTAGAGGTCGATGTAGTCCATGGTATCTTGGAAGCCAATTCTAACCTATGGATAAAAGAAGATCTCCGCCATATGCAAATTGAAAGAGATTGAAGCACCTGCTACTGTTACCAGAAAGGAAAACAAAAAAAGCACCGGCTACTGTTAAATCAGTACCAAGAGTAATAGGATGATGATTTACATCTAACAGTATAGTGACCTGTCTAAGGAAATGGACAATTATTCTTTTTATTTGTTTATTTAAATGGACAGTTTTTCTAAGCTCAGAAATTCTTCCACAAATGAGAATTGCCAGAAAAAGGAAATGACAACAAAAATTGGAAAATCAACTCAAACTGTTACTCCAAGTCTACATAAGCAGGGTGTATTTGTTTGGACTTTGGTTTGTAAATGGTCTGAGCCCTCTGTTACTTATAATCTGGACTGTTGATCATTAATTCACAATTAAATTAAAATAATCGTCAATCCTAGGTATCCGTTAATACTCAACCCAAAACGACGATTGCATCAAGTAGTTGATAATTAATGATAATGTTGCATTAAAATAGGTTAAAAGACGACGTTTAATGTGTTGCGAAACGGTTTACGTACTAAATACTAGTAAATTTTTCAATAGCATATTTTACCAAATACCAAATATCAAAACCAAAATATGGACCTTTTCAATTTCAGAGTGGCTTTTACCAGATTATGCATTCCCCGAAGCAAAGATGGTTTCACTGTCTGTGCCACTTGGTACTCGAGGAGTATTAAATAGAAAATATCATATAAGATATGGAAGTTGCATAATATTTATGAACAATAGATAAATCAATTGGATAGAAAGACGAGAGAACGGACTCAGGGAAACAGGACAAAGAAGAGACCCAGGTGCTCCCTTCAATTCTCCCAAACTTATAGATGAACAGATTAGAGGTAAAGTAGACAGCAATAAACCACATAATATTCCGTAGGATGTAGGAACTTATTGCGCTTGGCATCTTGTCGCATTATATATATATATATATATATATATATATATATATATATATATATATATATATATATATGATGATGATGATGATGATGATTGATGAGATATGACGCTGGAATGCCCATTTTGAGATATGATCTTTCTTTCCCCCTTTTTAATCAAAAGCTATAAAAAAATAACAACCTAGACATTAAAAAGATAGCTTATTACATAAAAAATTACGTAAAAAAAGTTACTTATATTACGTAAGTAATTTGGAGAATGCCCCCGCAACTATATTTCTATCCAAATATCAAAGCCGAACAACATAGAGGCTAAAGTTGTCAAATTTAGCTCCTAAGATATCCCAACTTGCTGTATCTGATAAATTGTTTTGGTTCATAATTACTGGGGGAATTATTTTAGGCATGGTCCACAATCCACATTATATAAAATTTGAGCTATTCTCATTGCACGTGCGAGCCAAATTAATCCATAAATAGTTTATCGTTATATATATATATATATATATATATATATATATATATATATATATATATATATATATATATATATATATATATATATATATCAATAGTTCTGTTTTTTTTTTGGTTAGTATGTTTGATAGTCAAGATACATAACAGAAACTTCCGGTTCATCTACCGTGTAAATTAATCAAATCATGCAATAATAAATGAAAATAAATTAATGTTAAACGAATTAGGTTATGACTCATCAAGGCCTCGCTCATTTTGGCCACGTTAAAATTCCGTATTGATTTGGTTCATTTTAGCCCGCCCAAACATATCCCCGGCATGCCCATATCACACCCCTATCCCCGAAATAAACATTTGCACCACCAGTATGTTGCAGATGTCGAATATATAGAGAGTGATTAAATCACAACTACTATATCTAAATGTAGCTAATAAATAGTAAATGAGACAATAATAAAAAGAACACTAGAAATTAACGAGGTTCGGCAAAATTTGATATTTGCCTAGTCCTCGGACACAATCAATTCAAACTTTATTTCACTCCCAAAATACAAATAAAATACTACAAGAGAGAAAGAAGATTCAAATGTCTTAGGAGATAAGAAGGCAAGTGAGAGATATTTTCAAATGAACAAAACCCTTGTTATTTATAGAAGGGAAATGGTCTTAATAATGCCATGCATGACATCATATTAAGTGTGAACATGCAATGTAAATGCATGAAAAATGCATATACCATTTTTTTCCTAAAAGGAGGCTTCAAATCACACTAGTTCACATTAATCTTGTCAAATTCAATAAATCTCCACCTTGGCAAGATCCCACTTTTTTAATTTTCTCTTACTGATAAATTTTGATTGTGTCTTCAACTTCAATCTTCAAAGTTCAACAATGTTGATCAAGTTCAAACAATGTTGAAACTTGATCGCAGTCACTACTTTTGTTAGCATATCGGCAGGGTTGTCTTAGTCCGAATTTTCTGCACCATGACTCCACCATCTTCTATAATATCTCGTAAGTGATATCGAACATCAATGTGCTTCGTCCTTGCATGATAAACTTGGTTCTTTGCTAATTGGATAGCACTCTGACTATCACAAAATAGTGTGATGCTTTCTTGACCAATACCAAGCTCTCTAAGCAACCCTTGAAGCCAAATTGCCTCCTTTACAGCCTTTGTAATTGCCATGTACTCTGCCTCAGTAGTAGACAAAGCAATCGTTACCTGCAAAGTAGACTTCCAACTAACTGGTGCATTTGCAAAAGTGAAAACATAACCAGTAGTTGATCTACGCTTGTCCAAATCACCCGCATAATCCGAGTCACAATATCCAACCAGATACTGACTATCTTCCTGCTCAAAAATCAATCCAATATCTACAGTATTACGAATATACCATAGAATCCATTTCACAGCTTGCCAATGCTCATTTCCTGGATCATGCATATACTTGCTTACAATTCTGATAGCATGTGAAATATCAGGTCTTGTGCAAACCATTGCATACATCAAGCTACCAACGGCATTCGCATATGGCACTCTTGACATATACTCTCGTTCAACTTCATTCTTCGGTGACATAGCAACACTAAGCTTAAAGTGAGGAGCAAGAGGAGTGTTGTCATGACCCAAACCGATGGGCCGCGACGGGCACCCTGTACCTTACTCAATCGAGTACCAACGCAACGTATCTTTCGTATCATACTATCATAGATAATTGAGTCGGAGAGGTGTCGTGAGATAAGTAGAATAAAACATGAGAAAATACTCAATATAGGGTGACCCAACTTGATATACTGACTTATACATATGACGTACTGGCCTATAAGGCCATACTAGTATCCGTATACATGACATCTGTCTACAAGATTCTAAGAGTACATAAATATCATAAAGGTCGGGATAGAGCCCCGCCATACCAAATAATACATATTCAAATCATACTGACCAAATAGGCAACTCCGGAGCAAGTGGAGTGCACAAACACCTTCTGCTGAGCTGATAGCCTACTAGGAGAACTCTCAACCTGTCTATCGGGACCTGGGGGCATGAAACGTAGCGTCCCCATGCAAAAGGGACGTCAGTACAAATAAAGTACCGAGTATGTAAGGCATGACAGTAGTATATAAAAGACATGAAAGAAATATGGAGTAAAGAACTCAACCTGTAATTCTGAATAGCTCTGTGAATCATTAAAAAAATTTATAATGTCATGCATGTGCGTATAAATGCCATACCATGCATAGGTATATGCGTACATATCATCATCAAGCCTCTTGAGGGCATCACATCATATCATCTTAGCCACTGTGGGCAAAATCATCAACGTATACCATCTAATTAGGTGGTGATGCATATATAACGTCTTAACCTTTTTCCATATCTCATATACATATAATATACGCATATATAATGCCTTCTGGTCATGGGTCAATGTACATGTATAAATGCATGAAATGCATAAGAAATACGTTAATAAGATCTCTCGAATATCATAAAATCAATATGCCTTTCGGACAAACTTTATCAAATACGTATTTTTCTGAGACCCATGAATAAATGATATAATATTAATTCACATAGGGAATCAAGAATATAGACGCCCCTAGTATTTCTATGAATATAGTCATTTATGAAAGTTGCGTATTTTGCTCGTTTTGTTTGTATCATTTGGATCATGCCAAAAAGAA
Organism: Nicotiana tomentosiformis; assembly: GCF_000390325.3. NCBI lineage: Eukaryota > Viridiplantae > Streptophyta > Magnoliopsida > Solanales > Solanaceae > Nicotiana > Nicotiana tomentosiformis. The sequence continues at coordinate 104,232,622 of NC_090812.1, forward strand.
AGAAGGGATAGCCTTAACATACCTTAACTCCATTGAGTCCTTAATACCTTCCAAGAAATTCTTCAAATAACTCAATTCAATCTACCACATCATAAGGAGATTCAAAATCAGTGCTGAGTAAAGGCTAAATCCTCAACTTAAACTAATAGCTCGTTTACGTAAATTTGGGCAGCATCTCCCCTGTAACTAGGCCCTCCTCCAATACCATATACCAACAACAAGAAGAAAACAACAATTACAAAATGTAAGCATCATTTTCCAACCTTATCTCCATCATAATATATCACAAAACAGCCAACACACCCTAATCACTTCATACATAAAACGACAACCAAAGTAGTGTCAAACAACTTAAAAATATATAACGACGAACGACCAGCCTACCATTCCGTCATTATGTGGTGTTTCTCCACACCATTTATCCTCCAAAACTCTATTAAACAGTAGAAAAATATACAGCCCAAAGGCAACACGAAATAGCCCACAAAACAGTCCATTACAAGTCAAATAACTCGAACTCACGGTTTTCGATCACCGTCTCGTGAGTTCTAACTATTAGGAAACGAATTTATCAACATTCCTTGATATTTAAACACTTAAATACAGAAAGTACACATTTTCTTAACTATTAAGTACCTTCCAAAACTCAAACTACAAAGAAAAAGAGAGGCGATATAGCGATACTTACGTCGTAGGGATTGTTTTAATGTTATCGCTTCTTGATTCCGTGCCCGGGATGATCGATATAGCGATACTTACGTCGTATGGATTGTTTTAATGTTATCGCTTCTTGATTCCATGCCCGGGATGATAATATTGTTTGAAGATCTTGTAGAGAGCTTAAGAGTAAAGTTAGGGGTGTTATTTGGGCGAGCTCTCTGGAAAGATGGAGAAAGAGACGAGATGGGATGTAAAGATCCCATTTATTTAAAAGTCAAGAAGGTGCTACTTGGCACCCTATGATTGGCCCTTCTTCCAACGCCTATAACATTTTATCCGGGTGTTGTATGAACAAACGGTTAAGTGCGTTGGAAACTACATTCCAATACCATCAATTTGGTATATAATATATCCCAAAAAGACCTCATATAGCACACGAAATATATTTCTCAAAAAGCTCTGTTACAGGGTAAATCCTTAGTCGGTGTTTCCACAACTTTAATCTGATTTTTCTCAAACTTCATATGTTCTATCCAAACATCATATATAGCCATATTATGACTTTAAAATTATTTAAATCATGATTAACAAGTATCATATTTATTACGTCACCTTGGGACACACAGGGTGTAACAATCTTCCTCCCTTTGAAACATTCGTCCTCGAATGTTAAACTCTCAGAAATCTATAGAAATTTTGGCAGAGTCTCCTCTGTAACGGTACTACTACCAACTTGTCACACAGAAAACCCAACAATACAAAGCCACACAGGTCCACAATCATCAATAACACCAATGGCCTCACACGACCAATAACAATATCTAACATAAGAATCAAGTACCATTGACGTACCTAAAGGCTGTGATGTCTTAGTCTGATCCTACTCCGGAGGTGGAAACAAGTGAGGATACCTAGTCTTCATTTCTTCTTCAGCTTCCCAAGTCATCACCTCCATATTATTGTTAATCCAAAGTACTTTATCTGAAGCTACATCCTTAGTTCTTAATCTCTGAACTTGTCTATCTAGTATAGCAATGGGAGCTTCCTCATATGATAGCTACTTGTGACCTAAACATCGTCAACTAGAATGACTTTATAGGGATCTCAAATACACCTACGGAGCATAGACACATGAAATACTAGATGTACAGACTCCAATTTTGAAGGCATGTCTAATTCATATGCTACTTGGCCTACTCTGCAAATAATCTTATAAGGTCCAATGTACCGAGAGCTAAGCTTTCCTTCCTTACCGAATCTCATAACGCCTTTCATCGGTGATACCTTTAGGATTACTCAGTCGTCTACCTGAAACTCCAAGTCTCGCCGTCGATTATCTGCATAGGACTTCTGACGACTCTGTGTTGCTAATATCCTTTTCCTTATAAACTTAATCTTCTCAACTGCCTGTTGTACCAACTCTGGTCCTACTAACTTAGTTTCCCCAATCTCGAACCATCTGATAGGTGACCTACACTTCCGTCTGTAAGGAGCTTCGTATGGATCTATCTGAATGGTGGAATGATAACTATTATTATATGCGAACTCAATAAGTGGAAGATGATAATCCCAGTTACCCCTGAAGTCCATCACACAATCCCGTAGCATATCCTCTAGTGTCTGAATTGTACGTTCAACCTGACCGTCTGTCTTGGGATGAAATGATATAAATAAAACTTATCTGAGTCCCCAATCCTTTTTGGAAGGACCTCCAGAAATTAGCTGTAAACTGAGCACCTCTATATAAAATTAGCTATATTTTTATGAATATAGTCATTTATGAAAGTTGCATATTTTGCTCGTTTCGTTTGTATCATTTGGATCATGCCAAAAAGAAAGAAGGGATAGCCTTAACATACCTTAACTCCATTGAGTCCTTAATACCTTCCAAGAAATTCTTCAAACAACTCAATTCAATCTACCACATCATAAGGAGATTCAAAATTAGTGCTGAGTAAAGGCTAAGTCCTCAACTTAAACTAGTAGCTCGTTTACGTAAATTTGGGCAGCATCTCCCCTGTAACTAGGCCCTTCTCCAATACCGTATACCAAAAACAACAAGAACACAATAATAACAAAATGTAAGCATCATTTTCCAACCTTATCTCCATCACAATATACCACAAAACAACCCACACACCCTAATCACTTCATACATAAAACGACAACCAAAATAGTGTCAAACAACTTAAAACTATATAACGACGAACGACCAGCCCACCATTCCGTCATTATGTGGTACGTTTTTACACAATTTGTCCTCCAAAATTCCATTAAACAATTGAAAAATATACAGCCCAAAGGCAACACGAAACAGCCCACAAAACAGTCCACTACAAGTTAAATAACTCGAACTTACGGCTTCCGATTACCGTCTCGTGAGT